>NC_082660.1:3737374-4381124 GCF_028023285.1 Balaenoptera ricei | reverse complement strand
TCGATGGTTAATGCCATTATGGGAAGGCCGCACACGAGGGGACTGTCAGAGAATGGTGTTCGATATTCTCTGTAAACGACTAACCGTTTAAAGGAGAGGAATGAGGAGGAAAGGAATTGGAATTCGGGAGTGTCTGGGTTAAGAAGAGTTTGAATAAGGTGACTGTATAATTTCACCATTCCACTAGGTCTCTTGAGAGAAATGGGGACACAAAAACAAAAGCATAAATTTATAAATTTTATGATTAATTGTTTAAAAAAGTATTGACTGAGAAATAAATTTTATTGAATTGGTGGAGCTGTATATTAGTTCTCTTAAAAGGGGTTTCTACCCACACACATATCATTAAAAATATTTCTTAACAGAGAGTAATCTTAAGGGTTCTCATCACAAGGAAAAGAATTATATGTATATGTGTGTATATATATATACACACATATACATATATGTATATATATGTTTCTTGCATTTTAGTTCTCAATAAAATGGTATATTAGCCTGCTTGGGTTGCCATAATAAAGTACCACAAACTGGGTGACTTAAAAAAATAGAAATTTATTTTCTCACAATCTGGAGGTTGAATGTCTAAGATCAGGGTGTCAGCAGAGCTGGTTCCTCCTGAGGCCTCTCTCCTTGGTGTGTAGATGGCCGTCTTCTCCCTGTGTCCTCACATGGTCATCCCTCCTTGTGTATCTGTGTCCTACTCTCCTCCTATAAGGACACTGGTCCTGTGGGATCAGGGCCCACCCTAATGACTTCATTTAACCTTAGTGACTCTATCTCCAAATACAGTTATATTGGGTGCTAGGGTGTCAACACGTGAATTTTGAGGGCATACAATTCAGCCCGTAACACATGGAAACAGTATGTGGTAACACCCACTGAATGCAGCGACAACATCTGGGCAGGTAGTTGAAGACCCTAACCGTGAAATGGACAGCGTGTATCTATCAGAATGGCCAAACACAAATAAATAACAGTGGATTTATACTGTAGCACTAATGGCAAAACTACCATCACAGGCATTCACAGAATATTTATATGCACTAAGACAGTACTATTGAGCCTTCCTTTCTCCAGCACGCATTTGCCATATTCCCAGTAATGTCCTATCGCTACCCTGAACCTTGCCCTGATGGCTTCACGTATAGTCTGGGTCCTGGCAGCAGCCGTGGCTCAACTGGTATACCAAATAGCCAGTACTACTGGACACCATCATCGGAGACCAGAAAGAGTCCACAGCACCAGCTTCTGCCCCAACACAAGTTGCATTATTAGCCAGCACCCTGCATACTGCCCTTCAAAGGAGATGCTCATGACTTTGCACCTGGAAAGGGTTGGGGAAAGAGGTTCTGCAGCTTGCACTTCAAATGTAACTGTATGTTTAAGCGATGACTCTGAAGACCACCTCTGCATTGCACATAGAACCAGCAAAAAATCACGGCAGAATCTGGTAACTTTAGAGTGGCACTCAACCCCACCTGTCCTAGCTCATTTTAATGCAACTGTGGGCAGTGTTTGGCATCGTTCACTGGACATGAGAAGTCTGTAATAGAGACTTCCGCGGTGGTCCAGCGGTGAAGACTCCGTGATTCCACTGCAGGGAGTGTGGGTTCCGTCCCTGGTCAGGGAACCCAAGATCCCACATGCCGCAGTGCGGCCAAAAAAAAAAAAAGTCTGTGACGGATGCTAAGTTGAGAAGGATGCTGAGGCAACAGTCAACATCATGCAGGTTTTGAACTTGCAGAGTGTCCTCTGCAAACCAGAAAGAACAGTTACCAGATGGAAAAGGGATTGGAAAAAGCAGAATATCGTGGAATACCCATGATCAGTGGTTCTTAACTTTTGGGGGAATACATGTTAATTATGACTTGAGAATTTGCTGAAAGTTACTGATAGCTCCCCAAGAAGAATGCACCTACACTCAACGTTTTGCCTAGAATTGCAGAGTTCAGGCCATCCTGAATTCTATCCATGGATTCCTTAGGACAGTAGCTCTCCAATGATGGTTATAGCACTTTGTTGTTATTACTGTTATTATGATAATTTAGTGTCACTACTGTCATTTAGCAGGCGGCAGCCAGGAATGATAAAAAGTTCTGCAGTGTCCATAACGTTGAAACAGAACATAATTTAAAAAAAGCAAAAAAAGAATTGTACCATTTCCCACACAACTTTGAAATATCCCTCCAAGTATCTGTTTACATAAAAAAAGCTCTCCATTATTATCTGAACCTAGAACCTAACTGCATTTTTTATCTAAATTCAAGGCGTTTTTTTTTTTTTTTTTTGCACAGTTACAATAGGCACTGAATTTTCCAAGAGCACAGCTGCCAAGTAATTACAGGGAAAATTGTAGTTTATTTGTTTGGAAACTTACCAAGAGTTGTTAACAATTTTAGAAGAATTCCAACACTGCTCATGGTATTTGCGTCACTGGCACAAGCAGTTTAACCCCCAAAGCTTTGGACCACTTCATTGTGTCATATGGTGAAAATACATACTATATTATCACATATTACTTGCAATTTATTTCTTTTTTATACTGTAATTAGGGAATTCACTGTTATTATTATTAAATAATAAGTTATAGCATAATGAGTAAGAGTGCTGGTTTCATATTTCATCATTTATAACCTTTGCGGTCTTGGGCAATTCCTTTACCTTTGTTCCTCAGTTTCCTGATCTATAGAATGGTGATAAAAAACGACTTACCTCTTAGAGCTTTTGAGAATTAAGTGAGTTACTATTTTGTGTGTAAAGCATTTGTGCATGACACCTAGTAAACACTATATAAAGTTAGCTATCAGTATCATTATTATTAGTTATTAATATGAATTAATATATCAATGTGAGAATAAGAGGTGTATTTCAAATATTTGTTATGTAACAGTATGCAAGCAATATATAAAATACTGTTATATACATGGGAAATTTTTGTCTCAAGGTTTAGAACAACTGTTCTCAAAATTTAGGTAGACCCATGTTGAGAGGTTTTAGGAAAATTGCCTTGTAGTGAGAGATTTAATTTTTTTAAAGTCCTACCTTTAACAAGACAGGCATACTTTACTCCTCTTTCATGAAATTTGTTTTGTTCTTGACGTCATTGAAATGTTCCTCCAACCTAGAACATTCTTCTTTTCTTTGACTCAGTACATGAGTCCATTTCCTTCGCATTTACTAAGCGTTGATTGAAAGGGTTGTCATTACCAGAGATGTCTTTTGCCTTCAATATTGAAAAGCCGTTTTGCTCCAACAAAAGAAACTTCCTGGAGTCCCCTGCAAACCATGGCCATGCCACTTTCCTTCACGGGGCTATTCATGACGTGTGTGGTTACCACGTCTGCTTGCCTCACATGCCACTGGGATTGCAACCTCGCCCATGAACAGTGTGTTAAAATCAATCATTTTCTTCCTCTATGTTCTCCTAGGGTCCCCAATGCACCCAACCTACTAAAATGGTGATATTTCAGCATCTTGGTGTTGCACAGTCTGTCTTGCTGAGAAGCAAATATGATCTTTGATTTCTGCTGGTAAAAGTTGGCAACCTTTAGACCAAAGAGATTCTGAGAAATGGCATGGATTAAATAACTTCTTGTAATAAAAGTCAAATCATGCATTATTTTCTTGGCTCTGTTTTAGGGAATAGAACCAGGGAATTTTGTTAGTTATGTATATTCACCTTCCTGAAGGAATATAGATTGCTTACATTTTTTTTCTTATTCTTTGGTTCTCACCAGCTTAACTAATTCCTATTTGCCCTCCATCAACCCAAATGAGTCTTCTTTATAGACTTTTACTTTTTTTAAAAAAAGTATTTGTTTATTTATTTATTTTTGGCTGTGTTGGGTCTTCGTTTCTGTGCGAGGGCTTTCTCTAGTTGTGGCAAGCGGGGGCCACTCTTCATCGCGGTGTGCGGGCCTCTCACTATCGCGGCCTCTCTTGTTGCAGAGCACAGGCTCCAGATGCGCAGGCTCAGTAGTTGTGGCTCACGGGCCCAGTTGCTCCACGGCACGTGGGATCTTCCCGGACCAGGGCTCGAACCCGTGTCCCCTGCATTGGCAGGCAGACTCTCAACCACTGCGCCACCAGGGAGGCCCATGAGTCTTCTTTAGAATCCGTAAGTTGCAATATAGGATGTGGATACTGTCCTGTGTTTCATGTTCCTTAAAGTGTGTAGATCCACTGTCTTTCAATATCAGGGAAGAGTGAACTCTAATTACTCATCAGAAAAAAAAATTCCACAGTGTCTCCTGCCCAAGTTCTCATCACACCCATTCTGAAGAATTAACTTAATGAGGATTGATTGAAGGAGAAATAGCCCACCTACGTTCTAGATTTCTAAAACATCAAGGATTTGCTGTTCTCCGTTTATTTGGACAACATTTTCTTAAATGGCACCAAATGGCAGTGAAGTTTAGCTTGGATACTGTGTCATCTGCTTCTGTTTAGGATACAGCACATGGAGACATGGTGCATCTGCTGAATGAGCTCATGGTCTTGGAGAGAAGAATGGACCTAAAGATCTGGGAGCATGGAGAATGCTTTACCTCCCCCGCCCACCATGCTGCATGTTAAGTGATGGATCTACTATGAACTCAGTGGTGCCCAATCCTAGCAGGCAGTATCCTAATTAATTGAAGAAATGCCGTGTTCTCCATTCTCAGAAAAAGAGATAATTAAACATTAGTTTAAAACTACTTTACATAGACCATTCTTAAAGCATGCCTTATGGGGCTCTTCTATTAAGTACAGTGAACATTCGGATAGGCACTTTGTGATGAATGGATCATTTTTTAAAATCTTTGTTACAATTAAAACTAATTGCGAGCATGAAGTAAATGCCCATAAAACAACGAACAGTAAAAGTCTCAGTATTTACCTGTCCTTCGGAGCAATTACAAGAAATGCTTCAGGGTATTATTGGGGTCAGAGCTACCTTGATTAGTAAAAAGCCTCGTAAACAAGGATGGACTTGCAGAATGATTTGGATTTACCTCCAAAATAAAGAAGAAGAGAAGTTGTTTCACAGAAGAAAAGGATAAAATGACCAACGGCACTGAGAATGAGAAGAGAATGTTTTGAGAGACCTCACATAAATCAGACTGATGAAAAAAGAGCCCAGTCATTGAGAAGTAGTCAACATGAGTTTGTCCAAGTAGAGTCGTAAAAACTGAAGTAGACCTAGAAATCTCAAAATTTGGATCTATAATTGGACAATGGAAGAGCATAGTAAGGTTTGGGCAGGGTATTGGCATGTAAATAAAACACTTGAATAAAATTAAACTCACAAGTCATTGCCAGTAGACAGAAATAAAAAGTCTGTAGTCAATGAAGTTCATTGGGAGGCTGCTGGCATCCTTCACTCAAGAAGGTGAGTAGGAGAAGTAAAGGCAGGACGCACGGGCAGGAAGAAGTGTAGGATTTTTGTTTCTACCAATGTGGCAGACTGTTTTTACCAAAGCAACATTCCCACTGGAGAATACATAAAAATTCTGGATGAGGCGTGGCAAACATTCTTTAAAACACACAGCAGATTATAAGAAAGTGGAAGTAATTAATTGCTAGGGGGAGAAATGTAACAGGACAGGGAGTAAGAGTGTTCAGAGGACTCAAAACTTCTTTGAGGGGATTAGACATTTCCACTTGTAACAAAGGGAGTACACAAGACCTTGGTCTTATACCAAGGATGGAGTAGAAATTGAGATCCCTTTCTGCAGCCAGGAACTCAGAAGGCTCTTCTGCCAGTCAAACATTGCACTAGAAAAGAAAAACCCACCTGCTAAAACAAGGAAGTAAGAAGAAAATGTACGCAGGGGACTTCCCTGGTGGCGCAGTGGTTAAGACTCTGTTCTCCCAATGCAGGGGGCCTGGGTTCGATCCCTGATCAGGGAACTAGGTCCCACATGCATGCTGCAATGAAAAGTTTGCATGCCACAACTAAGGAGCCCACATGCCGCAACTAAGGAGCCCTCGAGCCACAACTAAGGAGCCCTCGAGCCGCAACTAAAACCCGGTGCAACCAAATAAATAAATAATAAATAAATATTTTTTAAAAAAAGAGGAAGAAAATGTACTCTTCTGATCTGAAATCCAGGTTGGAAAAATGTTTCCTCCAAGACTTTGTAACTATAGAACTGTTGTTGCAGAGCTAGGGAGGTTAGACCTTACATTTCTTGCACGATTTAAGAAGACCCAAGACAATAATAACATGATTACCATAAAATGCCCTAGTGTTGTGAGGACACAGGGTGCCTGGCACCTGGAAAGTGACTCTTCCTTAGATGGATGTATGCTCAAAATTAGCAGAAGGCTTCTCACAGATAAAGCACACGTTAACATAAGCACACAAACCCAAATTACAAAACACAAGGGGACAAGCTACTAGGAAAAAGAGTTAGCTGTAGAAGCAAACAGCAGGTGAGATCTCTAAGAAATTAATATTTGCACCACGCCCATCGTCCTGTCCCCAATAAACTATATCAATTTCCTTCATCCTACTCCCAATAAAATGTTTGTTTTATACGAATTATAGTAACTTCCTTTGCCCTGTACCTAAAAAATATTTACACTGTCTTCCATCACACTAGTCCCAATAAACTCTTTGTACCAACTTCTGTCATCCTGTCCCCAATAAACTATATCAAATTCTTCCATTATCTTTCTCCAATAAACTATTTATACCAATTTCCATCATCCTATCCCCAATAAACTCTTTCTCCTGGGGATGATTCCATGACTGGGACGGCTGTACCTTCTGAGACCACATTCTCTCCTACAGCCTCATTGCATCCATTAGCTGCCTACCTCAGTCCGGTCCAGCCATACTTGCTTGGACTACCAAGGTTGGCCGAGTCCTGAGATGAGCTGCTTACCAACCTACTGCCAAGAAGCCAGGCAAAGCCACAGCCCCAGTCCAGTGATGGGGACAGAAGACTCTCCAGTCTTTGAAGGGAAATGAACACCTTGCATGAGAACCTAGCACACAGGGTACTAGTTCAGACCAACTACACAAGACATCGGGTGCTCCATCTTGGACAGTTGTGTAAAGACTCTTGCTTAGATGAAGCAAACATCCTACGTAATGTTGTGTCTGTAGATAGACATATAAATCATCACTATTTTTCTACATTCCTTGTGATTCATCCTCTCTGACTTTATCACGGTCCTTCTATGCCTACTTATACTCTCCGTCTGTTATAGACCCTTCCAGAAATGAGTTCTACATCCTTCCTGCCTGGTGTGTAAACAGTGAGTCCTTTTGTCATAAAGCTATCACCTTCCAACTTTCAGGAACGTGTCCTGGTTCTGGAATTCTGGAATACATGAAGAAGAAAATATGTGTCTCCAATGCCACGATTTTATAAAAGTCAGTCATGACTTATTGCTTCCTTAAACTTTCCAGAGCGATCAACACTTACCCTATAGCTCCCTAATGACCTTTGTTTGTTTTTTCAATTTTATACTGAATTGGTAGAAGGAAATCAATCTTCTGTTACCCTATCACCTTTCCCAGGGAAAAATTGATGCAGAGGCACCTTGAATATTCTTGAGATTGTTGATTTCGGATCTTGAGTGTTGCAGACATAAATTTTGGCTTGTGATTCTCTAATGTCAGAGGGCCTTGAAATCATATTGTTTTTGTTGTTTGGAATGCATCTTAGATTTGGGACTACTGTCAGGTATGTTTCAGATTGGCTTTTAAGTGCTCATGGAGTTTTTGGAAGTTTATCTTTTGCAAAACTTGCTGAAGGTAGTAAGAGGCAATGCATAGCCTAGCTTTCTTGGTCTTTAAGGGTCATGAAACCTGTTTTAGGTGAAAGAAATGCAAAGTACATGCCCAAGAGAGGTGAAGCCATGGATGTTGATGTGCAGGGTAAATGATTTTTAGCAGAGTAGGACTGGACAGATTAAAAAGTTTGAAAACTAGCAGGTAAAATCCTGCTAAGTATATAAAAATTCTTTATGATATATTAGATGAAAAAATATGGTGCAAATTAATGTATGTAGAAAAGTAACTTTTGTGTTGGAAAGGGGTTAAAAGGATTATATATTCATTTTTTATTTGCATAAAGGAAACACTGGATGGGTGCATAAAAATCTTACCTGGAGAAAACAAAAGTATGAGCATGAAATATCAAAAGAAACATTCATGAGTTTTGAATTATCTGGGTGTCTCACTCATTTTAACATTAAGTGAAATTTAAAATTTAAAAAGTGGTATGTAAAAGTGATTTTTAAAAAAAGAGGTAGGTTTAATTATTAATTCCTAGAATTCTAGTGGAAATCCATTACTCGGACATAATTCTGACCATGATGGAAGAATTGATTTAAGACAGTTCACATTTTGGAGTTAGGTACAATTCAAACACTTTGCAGAGTCGCTCATACTCATACAAGGGGGAACTTTGAGTGTTTCCACTTGGTTTTAGGCAAGCGATCAATTGATATACTATGTTTCTGTAGCTTGAGATTCTCCACAGAAAAATGACTCAGGCAGAATAGATATTCTTGGAAATGAAATTTTGCACATAAAATCCCAGTCCTTGAGGCTGCAGATCTAGGAGGTTTCTGACTTTGGCATATTCAAAGCCTATGTCCACATTCTCTGACAAGCCCTCAAGGGAAAAACGACAGACAGGCATGGACCGTAAGTTGGGTGTCAAGAAAGCTCAGTTTCAGGATAAGTTGGCACTTATATAGATGCTGAGTACAGCAGAAAATGTTCATAATTTTATAGTTCTACCAGAGTATTTTGGTAGAATTTTATAGTTCTACCAATAACACAGCCTACCGCTTGCTGTAGAAGACATGGTCTTCATTGCAGGTGAAGAGAACAGAGCTTAGTTGGTCTACAACTTCTCTTCAATGGGACTGATTATTAGGCTGGACAGGATAGAACGAGCCTGGTTAGATAGGAGTGGAAGTTGGGGAGCTCTTGAGAGTGGCCTGCCCAACGCTCATCGTCCTTTATCTCAAACTGAGTGGTCCTCTTGCTTTGTTCTGAGTGTTAATGTCTCCCAGTAGGAGAGGACTGCACGGTGTGTCTTCCCTTGAAGCTAAGTGATATCATTGCTTTGGCTTCCACAAGGGTGCCTTGACCTGAAATGGATTTCACTGACTTCTCCCTTTTATTCTCTCCTTTTCCCTTCTTCCTGCCTGCGATGGAGACATGGCTGGAGCTACAGCTGACATGGTGTGACCATCAAGGAAAGAGAGACCAAGAGAATGGCACCACATGTAACTTTGACATTCCAGGACCCCTGAGCCAAAGTAGACGCGTGTCTCCCTCCAGAATTCTGGTTAAATGACAACAGAAACAGAATTCATTTAATAATCCCATGAACAAGAGCTAACTTTCCTTCAGTGTCCACTCTGTGCCAGGTCTTTCTCTAGAACCTTCTCCTGTACTGATATATTTAATCCTTACAACATCTTTATGAAGTAGATACTGTAATTATGCCCATTTGACAGATGAGGAAATGCAGTGTTAGCCCACATTAACACAGGAAGTAAGAATTTTGTCACATATCTTTGAAGAGCTTTGACCAATGGGAAAGTAGAAAATACATAAAGATAGCGTAAGTGTAACACCTTCTTTTTTTTGGACCTCAGTTCCAAAAACATACATGAAACATGAGTCTTGACTCACGACCTACTCTCACCATTAGTCTAGAAATGGCTCATGCATTTCTTTGTGTGTTTATAGTCGTCAAAGAGGAAACCACACAAAAACAGAACCTTCAAGATAACCTACATACTGTTATCTGGTTCCCTACCCCACCTCCTTCTATTCCTCTATTCAGGGAGGCGGCTGTCCTCAATCCTGTGTTCATCCTTTTCTTGTTTTCTTTTGTATGTCGTCTTACTGCATAAATAAATGTTCCTCGTACGCACACACATACCCAGAATGACAGAGATGTAAAAGTAGAATAAAAGGCAGTGCAGTGGACACAATAAAACAAGGACAAATCAAAAGGAGGAAGCATCTAGACATCCCTGGAGTAGGTTAGCAGCGTTTGGATGAAGGGGTGATATTTAAAAACTGAACTCCAGAGGAAATTGATGGGGCAGGGAGTTGAGCGGCGCTGGAAGAAGATGGGAAAGTTGGAGAAGAAATAATTAAGTGGGGAGGGTGTGGAGTTATGAAATGAGTTGGCTTATCTGAAAAATGGGATTTTTTTTTTCCTGTAAGAAATAACAGAAGTAGGAATAGGGCCACATCTTTATCCTCCTGACGTTGGGTTCTTCCACTTACATGTGGTTCTGTCAACGCCTGTTACTGCTCTGAGCAGAGAATCCCTGAACTAAATCTCTATTTGACCTTCATATGCAGGCTAGTTGGGACTATATTGATATTATTTCAAGCCCTTTGTTCCCATGACAACTCCATTTTCCCCCCAAATAATTTATTCGCCCCCAATTCTACAACATAGCTGGGCATGGCCATTTAACCCAAGGAGCCTTACAAATTATTTAAATCATCTTAAAATGTAATGAGCTCTCATTCACTTAGGCTAAGAACATACTTCATGTGACCTGTAGAAATTATTTTGTTGAGCTGATGCATGTAGGGAGGTGTGATAAAAGCAAACTTCTCCAGCCTCTGGGGGAGTTGTCTCAGCGAAGAATAATTCCTGGAAACATGGAAAAGCTACAGGGCTCTTTCACATAAACGACTTCTTGCAAAATAAGAGCAGTTGCAGCTTAAAGTAAATCGTTTTTCCAGTGTCTGTATGTCCCATATTTATTTTCCTGAAAACTCTGTATATTCTCCTGAGAGAGTGACTTTCACGGTTACAACCAGGAGTAGATGCCTCTAAATTTGCACCCCCTGCTGCAAAGCAGACATCTGGACAAAATAGCACCTGAGAGATTGGTCAGGGATTCTTCCATGAAGTCATATTCTAGAGTTGAAGAGTTCTCTACAATGTTAAGAGGTGCAATCATAGAAACTTATCTTCTTTTCTTCTTGAATACTAAGCCAGCACTTGTTATTTGTCAAGGATGCTACAGATTGGCTGTGCTGGGTATGATACTTACTACAGATGTATGTGCATCTGCGGGTTTATTGATTTTATTATAGAATGCCCTGGGTATGGCTGTGCTGGGTATGATACTTACTACAGATGTATGTGCGTCTGAGGGTTATTGATTTTATTATAGAACGCCCTGGGTACGTGAACTAGGAATGCATTTTAGAATTCAGATACGCGGGAATCCATTTGAGTAGGGAAGGTAGGTGAGAGCAAAAAGAATCAGCATGTGAAGCTTATGATGGGGAGGTGATAAAGCAGGACCATTGATCTGTGTATTGTTTACTGGATAAGCCAGAGTTATTAAGGCAAAGAGCCCCACTGGTTGAAGTTGCTGTCTTATCTTCCAGGTCAGTACTCTCTGTAGCATAGCTGTGTCTTCGTTCTTCGGATGGTGAACATTTGGCTGTCTGTTCGGGAAATACCAAAACATAGTTCCCATGTGTGAAAAAATAAATATAAAATTTCAACAACGTATTATGACAACATTTATTCTAGTTTTATAGGCACCTGCCATCGCTGGCAGTTGTCAAAATATTGGAACTCAAATATTAGTGGCATGTCTCGCTTGAAAAATACCGATTCTGCGTTTCTTGTATTATGCTGTGTACATTATTACGCTAGCATAGCTGTGGAGTCGGCTGCTGCTTCTTTGAAGTCCCTTCACATTTGCTTATTTTTTTAATACGTTTTTTTCTTCCACACTTTTCCCAAAGGATGGGTGATAATAAATCATTCTGATTTTATTTATTAAATTTCTTGCTCTTCTTAGCTAAGCTCTGTGATTGCACGCTCATAATCTCATGCCAGAATTCACTGATTTTTTTTTTACTTTCAATTTTGAATCAAAAATGAATTGTATTGATTCCCAAGCACTGTCATCTACTAGCTTCAGTTTTCAGTAAGATGAGAGATTTTATTGACTCTGAAATGAGAAGAAAATTCACAATTCTGTCAAAGAATTTGGAACTTGAGAGTGTGTTACTTCCACTCCCATTAAAATTCTTCACTCCATAATATGGATTGAAAACCCACAATGTCGTTATAAACATTAAACCATAAATTATAACCATTCCATTTTGTGTGAATATGATATAGATTACAAAACAAAGATTTTACATTTTATATGAATGTTATGTAAATTATAAAATAAAGGTTTTACATAAACATTATATACATTATAAAAATTATAAGCACCCTAGTACTGAGCATGGGTCTTTGTGGCTCACAAAACGTGATAAGAGGGAACAGGCTTCAGAGAAAGGAGTGCAGGTGTAGCAGCTGGAGAGCAGCATCGCCTTGGGGAAATAATCAAAATAACGTCCCCTTAAAGGCACGGCCATCTAGGGAAAAACGGAACAAGGAGGGAAAATTGATTCCCCTTCCCAACGCTACCACCCCACCACAATCATCCATTAAAAAGACCACGTTTTAGAACAGTCACCGTAGAAAGTGATGTAGACCTAGAACCTGTGTTCACAAAATGCCGAGGAACAGGAAGAAAAATCCAACGAAACAACAGTGCTGTCAAATGAAGACAGGAGATGTGAACCAGCTGATGAAAATTCTCACTACAAGCAGAAAACTAAAAGTAGCAAAACTCTCCAGCACATCCTAATCCCAGGAAATTCCAAGACAACAATATTTCTACAGAACCCCAGTGTAGTCATGGAGCTACCCCCGGTCTGGCAAACTCCTCCGCAGGTCCCCAGTTTTCTGGTTTCCTGAGGACGATCTCTAACAGCAAGAATGCCCCTGCACGCAGCCAGAATTCCAGGTGTCGGCGGTTCCACTGCTTGGCCTTTAAGCCTCTCTTTTTCTGAAAGATGACGCTTCTCCAAACACAAAGCATGTCCAGCATTTGAGGGGAAAATCCAAATATGTAAAACTCAAAGTTGTCTCCTGTGGTTTTTAGCTAAAATGTGTAAAACTAGGCAACAAGGAATCTTACTCCATTCCCCTAATGCTTATCAGAGAAGGAATGTCACAGCTGCAGAAGTCTTGAAAAGGAGATGCCGGGTATTTCCAAAGTAATATTTGATGAGAGAGAGTTTAAGAAGCGAGACAAGGAAGTTATCTTACTTTATTCATTGTGCATCTCTGAATGGATTCTGGGCAATATATGACTGATAATTATAGAATGTTTCCATGTGACTAATTCCAGTTTCTCTCCCTTTTTGTCCTTTCTCCCTCTTCCATATGAATAGTTCTAATTACCGTTTGTTTCTCTCTCGCTTTCTCTCTTTCTTTAGAAAGTCTTGGTGTTACCCACAAACACTGCAGTTCTTTCCCCGTGCACCTCTAGTTCTACGAAGCCTTGAGAAGTTCCTGGCTGCCTGGGTAAGTTTCATCATATTCACCCATATTTTACTAAAGTGATGATGACAAAAGGGAAAGAGGACCCAGTTGAAGGGTGGCTACAGTGATGGGCAGAGCCTCTGGTGATGACCAAGTAAGACCGTAAACTAGGACATTCAGCCATGATGCTGATGGTCCTCGGTGAGACAGCACTTCCGTCATCTTTGTGTGTAATTGATGCTGACATACTCCTGATGGCTCCTTAAATATGAAGTCTCATGGGAAACTTGGGAAAGTAACGTGCAGTAAAAGGGACTCCAGTCACGGCTGGGTCTTCACTCCCTACGGGGAGTTCAGACCTCAGTCCATCCCCTCGTCAGTCCATCAGAGACTCTGACAGTTACTCACATTGAAAGGTTAACTTGAGACTAAAATGACTCTTAGCTCTGATTCTCATCCATATGATAATATGCAAATAGACATTCCTTTATAAACACATGCTTTAAAAAATTAAATGGAATCATTATGGAAGACCAGTTTATGATATGCACATTCCAATTCAATTTTACATAAATCTAAATTCTCTATAAGTTTTATTCGTTTTACAATACTGATTTAAGACACATTTGTTGAGTGTGTACTATGTGCTAAGAACAAACTATTCCTAGGGAAACCATAATTTTTTTAAAAAAAGCCTTCTTTCTTTTGTAGCTTGACATTAGTTGAAAGTTGTGAGAATGCTACAAATCAGGATACCTTCTGTCCAGATTTATCTAGTGTGATATTTTGCCCCATTTGTTTTATTTTTGCTCTTCAGTATCTTAGTATATTAAGAATATTAGTCCTTTAATCTGTAATAGTGCAAATATTTTCTCCTCATTCGTTTTTGATTTTATTTATGGAATTCTATACCATGTGAAGGTTGTTTTTTTTTAATGTAGTCAAATTTATCAATCCCTTCTCTTATTAAATCTGGGCTTTGCATCTTTGTTAAGAAAGCCATTTCCCTACACCCAGCTCATAAAAGAATTTTCCCACTTTTTCTCCTAGTACTTTTGTGGTTTCATTTCTTTTTACATTTAGATCTTGGGTCCACTGGGGATTCATTCTTGGGTATGGTGTGAGGAATGAATCTAATTTTTATCTTCTCTCAAACGGCTGCAGACATTTACAATATAGCCATTCATTAAAACATCCATTTTTCCCCAAATGATTTGAGATCCAGCTTCATCTGATATATGAAGCTTCTATATATCCGTGGGTCTATTTCCCTTATTTTCTACTCCATTCCATTCCATTCTTTGTTTTTTTTGTGCCAGTTCAACATCACCATCAGTATAAAGATTTTGTATATTCTAATATCCAGTGTAACTCCACCCCCCTCATAGATCTTCCTTTTCAGTATAAAAACGTGCTTTCTTTTTTCTTTACAGCATTTTTTTTATTGAATATATTTGACGTAAAACATTGTGTACATTTAAGGTGTACAACTTGTTACTTTTGATACATTTATATAATGTACTGTGATTGCCACTGTAGTGATATTTATCACGTTACATAATTATAATACAATACTGTTGTCTATATTTATTATACTGAACATTAAATCTCTGTGGCTTATTTACTGCTCATTGCAGGTTCGTAACCTTAAACAACATCGATCTTATCCCCCAACCCCATCCCCTGGTAACTGCCATTTTACTCTCTGATTTTTACGAGTTTGACATTTTTAGATCCCATGTATAAGATTAATCATACCATACTTGTCTTTCTCTGTCTGATGTTATCTCACTTAGCATAATGTACTCAAAGACCACCTGTGTTGTCACAAATGGCAGGATATCTTCTTTTCTCTTGGCTGAATAACATCCCATTGCTTATATATACCAGATCTTCTTTATTTATTCATCTGATGATGGGCAGTTGGGTTGTTTCCATATCTTGGCTATTGTGAATAACGCTGCAGTGAACAGGGAAGTGCATATATCTCTTGGAAATAACTGTTTTCATTTCCTTTGGGTATATTCCCAAGTAGTGGAATTGCTGGATCATATAGTAGATATATTTTTAATTTTTTGAGGAGCCTCCATATTGTTTTCCGTGGTGAATGGATAAAACATGCTTTTTTAATGAAAACAATCAGAATTGGTGGGACCCTTTAGGTCCAAAACTGCTGTTGAACTTGGAAGCTTAAAAAAAAAAACTTTAGCGGCATCAGCCTACCCAAGCGCTCTTCAATCCACTGACGTCCCTCTGAATGCATTTGTATACATCCACGGGAATACACACCCATGTTCTATATTTGCACTGTACGAAGGAACAGCACTACCTTGATTTCTTAATTACTGATGACACAGGCTGTTAAATTTCTCTGTAACTGAACAGAACGAGCATTAGGGTTTTAGGTGGAAATGCTGTAGGATTGTCTTTTATAAACAAACGAAGACATGATAGAGAATTATAAGGCTTGCTGATATTCTATTCCACTGTCAAACCAAGGTAATTTAATGTTCAGTTAATCTCAGGAGGAGGGACGTGCTGTCTCATGTAGTCCCCTGTTGCCAATTTATATGTATTATATCAAGTAATAACCTCATCTGAACTGTAATGAAGAAGAAGTACATATTTAGCCAAACATTCTGTTTCCAAGTAGCCCATATGTCTAGAACAGATATTTCACAAGAATTTTTAAATGTGTAAGAGAGATGTAGAGTATGTTTTTCGCTGTAAAATATACTCTCTTAAAAGCTCTCATTAGTTTATTACCATAGATAAAATTGATAATGAATTGTTAGTAAATAATTTTGAAAATTCCTTTGCAATTAAGATGCTTTAATTCTTATTTTTAATTGTCCCAGTCAATGGATCATTAAAAGCTTTCTGATAAATTTTTTGTTGACAATGATTAGGAATGCATAAATGCAGTAAAATCCTGACTAATGGAATGCCACTGATCAAACCCCAAAATATTTTCTTTTTATTTAAAGAGATTTATAAGGAACAGGAAAATGTTTTAGGGTTTAAAAAAATCAGACCCTAAAAAACCAAGATGCCTATTTTGTACTACTTCCTAGTCTTCTCAGTTTTCTTTACTATAAAAAAAATTGAGACTGAATTTTATTCTGAAAATATTACAGATGGATATATATCATTAATGAATTGTCATTAACGTATAGAATGGCCATATTTTCTTTTTTTTTTAGTTAACTAAATTAATTAATTTATTTATTTTTGGCCGAGTTGGGTCTAGTTGCTGCACACGGGCTTTCTCTGGTTGCGGCGAGCGGGGGCTACTCTTCATTGCGGTGCGCGGGCTTCTCATTGTGGTGGCTTCACTTGTTGTGGAGCACGGGCTCTAGGTGCATGGGCTTCAGTAGTTGCAGCACACGGGCTCAGTAGTTGCAGCACGCGGGCTCAGTAGTTGTGGCGCACGGGCTCAGTTGCTCCATGGCATGTGGGATCTTCCCGGACCAGGGCTCGAACCTGTGTTCCCTGCATGGGCAGCCGGATTCTTAACCACTGCGCCACCCGGGAAGTCGTAGAATGGTCGTATTTTCATTTTATAAATATATCTTAATTTCTTTTGTAGAATGATATTAACTGTATTTGATCTAGACACATCATTTTTTTAAAAAAATTTGGGGTCATGCTGCGCAGCATGTGGGATCTTACTTCCCCGACCAGGGATTGAACCCGTACCTACCATGTGCAGTGGAAGCACGGAGTCTTAACCACTGCACCACCAGGGAAGTCCCTAGACACATCATTTTAGAACATATGGGGGGCATGTAACCCAATAAGGAAAAATACATTTATAAAGACAAGTTAATCTTTTTACGCTTATGACTTACAGAATTGGAAAATTGCTTAGATAGTAGAATAAACCAATAAGAATATGAAAGAGCACATTTTCAATTGGGTATTTTTTCAGATAAAATATGATTAGCCTTCGTAGTTTCATTCTTGTTAAAGATGCTTATTAGATCATAAATGTCTTAAGCCAACAAATTTAAAGGTAGATCAAATAAAAGTGTCCTATGGTACCAGGCTAATTTTGGACAATTTAGCTGCTTATATTTATCTGCACCATATTTTGCACCTGTCCTACTGAGTTTTGAGTTATTCTGTCTTCTGGCCCGTCATCTACAGGACACTGGATTGGAATTAAGGGACGGATTTCTTGTTCTGAATCAACCTCTAATGATCCCCAATTACCAGTGCCCTGTTTTCTCACCCGTAAAATGACATGTGGGCTGGTCAACATCCAAGACAGTGGATTGGATTTGTCATCAGGTAGAAATGGCTACATCATATTCTTTGCTGAGAAGGAATGAAGGCTTAGCTGGAAACAGTATTGATCATTTAGTCTACATGGGAGCTGAAAGATGATCTAGTGGTGTGCACCCCAAACACCTGCTCCTGATGACCCTCAAATGTTGACTCTGTGCGTGTGTGTGTGTGTGTGTGTGTGTGTGTGTGTGTGTGTGTAGAAGGGAAGTTTGCCGTATATGTGTAGATTTATTCCTCAAGTACCTATTCTGTTCTGTTGATTTGTTTCTCTGTCTTAATGCCAATATTATACTGTCCTGATTTTCATAGCTTGAATAAGTCTTGAAATCAGGTAGTGAGAGACCTCCAAGTTGGTTCTTCTTTGTCAAGTTTTTTTGTTTTGTTTTGTTTTTAGTTATTCTAGGTTCTTTAAATTTACATACAAATTTTAGAATGAGTTTATCAATTTTGACAAAAAGATATCCTGCTGAGATTTTGACTAGGATTGTGTTGAATCTATAGATTGATTTGGGGAGAGCTGACATCTTGGCAATACATAATGTTCCAACCCATGAACAAAGTAACCTTTTCATTTCTTTAGGTGTTCTTCAAATTCTCTCAGCAATTTTTCTGTAGTTTTCAGTGCACAGGTCTTGCACACTTTTGTCAGAATTATCCCAAAGTATTTCATACATTTGATGCTGTTGTAATTGAGGTTGTATTTTTCATTTCAGTTTTTGAGTGTTCATTGCTAGTATATAGAAATATAATTTAGATATTGATCTTTTATCTTAGAACCATGCTAAATGCACATAAGAGTTCCAGTAGTTGTGTATATGCCGTGGGATTTTCTACACAGATGATCATGTCATCTGCAAATGCAGTTTTAATTCTTCCTTTCCAATCTGGAGGTTTAAAAACTTTTTTTCCTTGTTTTACTGGGTAGAATCTTCAGTGCATTGGTGAATAGAAGGGCTGAGAGTGCTTCGGCACACTGTCTGCTGAGCCGAAGTGTCGGACACAGCCATTTCACACGAGAAACCCTGGTCTAAAGGGTGCAAGGTGCAAGGCCTCTGCGCTCGGCACCCTATGAGCAAGTGAAACTACACTAAGCACAAAGGAAAAAAAAAAAAGACTGGCCTCCTTGGAGAGCAAGCATCAAGTGCAATCCCTCCGGTCTTATTCTTGGACAGTGGACACGTTGTTTCAAGGGCACTGATGACTTCTTGATACTTCAGTGGCTGGCCAGATATGTAGTTGGATCACATCCTGAGGTGACCCTGATGGGGCATTACAGCCGTGTGGCTCACAGGGTCTTGGTGCTCCGGCTGGGTGTCAGGCCTGAGCCTCTGAGGTGGGAAAGCCGAGTTCAGGACATTGGACCACCAGAGGCCTGCCAGCCCCACATAATATCAATTGGCAAGAGCTCTCCCAGAGATCTCTGACTCAATGCTAAGACCCAGCTCCACTCAACGACCAGCAAGCTACAGTGCAGGACACCCCATGCCAAACAACTAGCAAGACAGGAACACAACCCCACCCATTAGCAGAGAGGCTGCCTAAAATCATAACAAGTTCACAACACCCCAGAACACACCACAGGATGTGGTCCTGCCCACCAGAAAGACAAGATCCAGCCTCATCCACCAGAACACAGGCACCAGTCCCCTCCACCAGGAAGCCTACACAACCCACTGAACCAACCTTACCCACTGGGGGCAAACACCAAAAACAACAGGAACTACGAACCTGCAGCCTGCGAAAAGGAGACCCCACAGTGTTTGCTTAACACAGTAAGTTAAGCAAAATGAGAAGACAGAAATACGCAGCAGATGAAGGAGCAAAGTAAAAACCCACCAGACCAAACACATGAAGAGGAAATAGGCAGTCTACCTGAAAAAGAATTCAGAGTAATGATAGTAAAGATGATCCAAAATCTTAGAAACAGAATGGAGAAAATACAAGAAACGTTTAACAAGGACCTAGAAGAACTAAAGAGCAAACAGACAATGACGAACAACACAATAAATGAAATTAAAAATTCTCTAGAAGGGATCAATAGCAGAATAACTCAGGCAGAAGAACAGATAAGTGACCTGGAAGATAAAATAGTGGAAATAACTACTGCAGAGCAGAATAAAGAAAAAAGAATGAAAAGAACTGAGGACAGTCTCAGAGACCTCTGGGACAACATTAAACGCACCAACATTCGCATTATAGGGGTCCCAGAAGAAGAAGAGAAAAAGAAAGGGACTGAGAAAATATTTGAAGAGATTATAGTTGAAAACTTCCCTAATATGGGAAAGGAAATAGTCAATCAAGTCCAGGAAGCGCAGAGTCCTATACAGTATAAATCCAAGGAGAAACATACCAAGACACATATTAATCAAACTATCAAAAATTAAATACAAAGGAAAAATATTAAAAGCAGCAAGGGAAAAGCAACAAATAACATATAAGGGAATCCCCATAGGGTTAACAGCTGATCTTTCAGCAGAAACTCTGTAAGCCAGAAGGGAGTGGCAGGACATATTTAAAGTGATGAAGGAGAAAAACCTACAACCAAGATTACTGTACCCAGCAAAGATGTCATTAAGATTCAATGGAAAAATTAAAACATTTACAGACAAGCAAAAGCTAAGAGAGTTCAGCACCACCAAACCAGCTTTACAACATATGCTAAAGGAACTTCTCTAGGCAGGAAACACAAGAGAAGCAAAAGACCTGCAATAACAAACCCCAAACAATTAAGAAAATGGTAATAGGAACATACATATCGATAATTACCTTAAATGTAAATGGATTAAATGCTCCCACCGAAAGACATAGACTGGCTGAATGGATATAAAAACAAGATCCGTATATATGCTGGCTACACAAGACCCACTTCAGACCTAGGGACGCATACAGACTGAAAGTGAGGGGATGGAAAAAGATATTCCATGCAAATGGACATCAAAGCTGGAGTAGCAATTCTCATATCAGACAAAACAGACTTTAAAATAAAGACTATTACAAGAGACAAAGAAGGACACTACATAATGATCAAGGGATCAATCAAAGAAGGTATAACAATGGTAAATATTTATGCACCCAACATAGGAGCACCTCAATACATAGGCAAATGCTAACAGCCATAAAAGGGGAAATCGACAGTAACACTGTCATAGTAGGGGCCTTTAACACTCCACTTTCACCAATGGACAGATCATCCAGACAGAAAATTGATGTGTCTCAGGGAGATCAGCTTGGTGCTTTGTGACCACCTAGAGGGGTGGGATGGGGAGGGTTGGGGGGAGACGCAAGAGGGAGGGGATATGGGGATATATGTATACGTATAGCTGATTCACTTTGTTATACAGTAGCAAGTAACCCAACAATGTAAAGCAATTATACTCCAATAAAGATGTTAAAAACACCAAACAAAAGGTTCAGACTGAATCTTCAGTAATTTCATAATTTTGTAAGGGTGCATAGAATCATGTAGAGATGAACAGTAACAGATAAAGGGCTTTCACAGCTGTGACTTCAGCCGGGATTGACGAGAAAATGCTACTGGAGGGAGAAAAGGAAAATGAATATTTATTAATAGAATAAAGTGTCAGGGCCTTAAAATCTAAGGAGATCCATCATTTCATATTCAAGGCTGGATGCTTTCAAAACAGAAGGTTCAATACAATGACCCCATGGCTGAGCCATAGACCAGAAAATTTCACAGGCGCTGCCATCATTCGGACCATGGGGGACTCTCTGGAGATGTTATTCCCGTTTCATCCTCTGTTAACACCACCTGAACAGGGCAACATCACATGAGTTATCACTTCAAGAATGCTATGACAACAATTGCCTTCACGTTTTAGGATACGCAGAGCTATGTGGTCTGGTCATTCACCCAGAAATTAATATATCATGTCTGCCTACTTTCTCTGTATATCGTAGTGACAGTCTCTGTGCTGACAGCTTCGGAATTATTAGTAAGAATTTTTTCCCTCCCATGAGTTCATCAGTTCTGCCCTGTACCTTATAAGTGCAGTGTTTAGCCAACCAACAGAACCTCTTCAAATCATCTTGCATATTTTGTCCCCATAGATCCCCTTCCCTGTGCTTCTTCTATTTCCATCAGTTAAGACCCAGAAAAGACTGTTTCCTTTTGGTGAAGTGTTACTCACCGGACCTGAACATCTTAAAAAATTTAAAATCGGGAATCCAAAAAAAAAAAAAAAAAGTGCTGAGAGCAAACATACTTGGCTTGTTTCTGATTTTATGGGTGAAGAATCCACCATTAAGAATGCTATTAGTTGTACGTTTTATGTAGATGCCTTTTATTGTGTGGGGGACTTGCCCTTCTTTTTTTTTTTTTTTTGAGCATAATTAAAAAAATTAGGACTACATTTTGAATTTCAACAAATTTTTTTGAAAATATCAAGATGATCTTTTTTTCTTTTTTAACTGGTTAATAGGACATTGATTTTGAATGTTAAAACACACATTTTTGAAATGATCCTCCTTGGTCACGATATGTTATCCTTTTTACACTGTTTTAATACAGTTTGCTAAACATGCATTTAGAATTTCCAACTCTATGTTTATGAGGAATATTGGTCTGTAGTTTCCTGTTCTGTGCTTTGTCCAGTTTTGTACAACAGTATATTTTCATTTTTCCAGTCGTATATGGCAGCATATACTATTGTTGTCATGTTTTAGTTTTACATATATTATAAACTTCACATTACATTCCTATCATTTTTGTTTAAAGCATCATTTTTTAAAAATTGGGGTATAGTTGTTTTACTATGTTGTGTTTCTGCTGTACCGCGAAGTGGAGTTCCCTGTGCTATGCAGCAGGTTCTCATTAGTTATCTATTTTATACATATTAGTGTATATACGTCAATCCCAATCTTCCAATTCATCCCACCCCCCCTTTCCCCCCTTGGTGTCCATACGTTTGTTCTCTACATCTGTGTCTATTTCTGCCTTGAAAACTGGTTCATCTCTACCATTTTTCTAGATTCCACATATATGTGTTAATGTACGATATTCGTTTTCCTCTTTCTGACTTACTTCACTCTGTATGACAGTCCCTAGGTCCATCCATGTCTCTACAAATGACCCAATTTCATTCCTTTTTATGGCTGAGTAATATTCCATTGTATATATGTACCATAGCTTCTTTATCCATTCATCTGTCAGTGGACACTTAGGTTGCTTCCATGACCTGGCTGTTGTAAATAGTGCTGCCGTGAATGTTGGGAGGCATGTGTCTTTTTGAATTATATAAACCATCAGTTATTTTTAAAGATATTTAAATAAGAAAAAAATATAGGTTTATCAAGGAGCTACTATTATGTTCTTCACTCTTTTATGTAAATGCAGATGTCCATCTAATATCATTTTTCTTACGCCTGAAGGAATTCTTTGGACATTTATTGTAGTGCTGGTCTGCTGGTCATGAATTCTTTCTGGATTTGTATATATGTCTTTTCTCCACCTTTGTTTGATTTAAAGATATTTTTGCTGGGTATAGAACTGTACGTGACCGGTTTTGTTGTGGTTTTTTAGTACCTTAAATATGTTTGTTACATATTTAAGAAGTCTAAAGTTATTCTGATCTTTGTCCTTTATACAAAACATGTTTCTTTCCTCTGGTGCTTGTGAAGACTTTGTCACTGGTTTTGAGCAATTTGATTACGATGTGTCTTGGTAAAATTTTTCTCGTTTCTTGCACTCAGAGTTTGTTGAGATTCTTGGATCTATATAGGCTTCTAGCTTTTTTTAAGTTTTGAAATTTTCTGGCCATTATTTATTCAAATTATTTTTCAGTTCTCTTCTCTTTCCTTTGTGTATTCAAACACCAATATATAAGGATACTTGATGCTGTACTACAGTTAATTTATGCTTTTTTTCTGTTTATGTACAGTTGACCTTTAAAGAACTTGAGGGTTAGGGGCACTGACTCCTGGGTAACCCCCTATAACTTTATAATTGGCTGTCCATATCCATTGTTCTGCATCTGCTGATTCAATCCACCAAACATCATGTAGCACTGTAGTATTTATTGAAAAATAAAAATCCACTTATAAGTGGCCCCCAAACAGTTCAAACTCAGGTTGTTCAAGGGCCAACTGTATTTCATTTTGGATAGTTTCTTTTGCCATGCTTCAGATTCTCAAATACTTGAATGTATTGATAGAACATTGTAGATTTTACCACTTTGGAGTGGAGTAATTATTATTCCTATAAAAATGTTAGGTTTTATTCTGGGCTGTAGTTAAGCTATTTGGAGGGAGATTGATCTCTTCAAGTCTTGCTTATTAGCACGTTTGGCCCGCAGACGCTGAGCAGTGCCCAGGCTTCGGTGAACGATCCCCTTCTTACCAAGGCTGCACCTTCCTCAACACTCTGCAATGTCTTATGGTTTGTGGGATTTTTTCCCTTCCAACTGATGGGGACAGGCAGTATCTGTGGTCCTCTGTGAGCACTGAGCAGTGTCCTACCGAGTCCTTTTGGAGGGGTACATCCCCATCCGTGGGTCATATGCATGCAGTGTGTTAGTCATATGTGTTCGCTCGTTAGTCATCTGCTAAATGCCCGGCGGGGGGACCCGGCAGTCCTCTGGGGTTCTCTGTGCAGCTCTCGCTTCTCCTGCAAACTCTATCCTGACAACTCTCACTGCCTTGTTCTCTCTAAACTCTCAGGTCCATCCCCTCAAATCAGGGCGTCTGCTGGGTTCTGCCTGGATCTCCTCCTTGCACCATGACCCAGGATCCCTCTCCGTGCAGTGGCTTCACCACCAAAGCGCTCATCTCATTTATTCCCCATCTTTCTGGAATCACTGTTACCCATTCATTGATATCCAGTGTCCTGAAAGCCATCGCTTTACTTTTTGTTTCTGTTGGGAAAGTAACTCTCCAAGAAGTAGAAGTCTTAACTTTCTACACCTCAAGTTATATAATTTCTCGTTAGGAGAAGACCTCTGTAACATTTGATCTGGCTATGAGGATTATTGACCTTCTGTATTCGAGAGCATTTTTTACGCCAATAATATTGCCACCTGGCTACTTTCCCAAATGCAAAGATGTATTTGCTACTGTCTTCAGGCCCAGTTTCCCTTGGTTCTAGAGAAGGAATGTGGAGGAAGGGTTAGGAGGCTATAGAGTCAGGGTCCAGAATCTATGGGTTTTGTATCATGGCTCCCAGACTCACCTGCTGTGTTCCACTGGGGAACTTCTCAAAACTTTCCACGCCTACATTTTCTTATGCATAATGTAGGAGTAACAGTAAAACTGCCTTTTAAGGCAATTGTGAGCACTGTTTGTAAGACATTTGGACCAGTGGCTGGCACTTAATAAGTACCACATATGGTTGTTAAAAAAAAAAAAGGTAACTCCAAAAAGGAATTACAAATGTTGCAGCGAAATAATGGGAAAGTACTATCTGTGATTTCAGGAACCATTATGTAGACAAATAGCTCTCTCATTCCAGTTGTAATGGTTTTATCAATAAATTATGCTTAAATCTTTTATAGCATTATATCACATCAGTATTTTTTTTAAATGAGTCATCTTGACAAGACTGAAATTAAATCATTAATCTTATTTTTAATTCAGAATTCTAATGATACTTGCTACTAAATACATAGAGTAATTACCAGCCCTCCAGCTACTCACTAACAAAAGAAAAAAAGAAAAGGGTTTTTTTGTGTTTGTGTGGAAAAAGGATGACCATGTACTTAAAAGGGAAATGTTAAATGACCTGACGGAAGAATCAGGTGAGCGTCCAGAAACTCAAACATTTGGTGGATTCAGGAGAGCACATTTTCTAAGATTTGCTGTTTGAAATTGAATGTATAGCAATTGAAACTGAATGTATTTCATGTGTTTCCCAGGAGGGCAGGATAGAATGGTGAGGTTTCCCAACCATGATGGTATAATCCAAATGTGGGAAGAACTAGGGGTAGCATTTTAATTACCCCTTCACTTTCTTTTTTTTTAATTTTTTAATTTATTTTTATTTATTTAATTTATTTTTTTAACTTTTTATTTTATACTGGAGTATAGTTGATTAACAATGTTGTGCTAGTTTCAGGCGTACAATGAAGTGATTCAGTGATACATGTACATGTATCTATTCTTGTTCAGATTCTTGTCCCAATTAGGTTGTTACAGAACATTGAGCAGCGTTACCCAGTCACTTTCTGCCTTGAATCCTTTTGCATATAAAGCTTAATCCTGCCATCTCCCTAACTTCTTTATAATTCCAATTCAGTGGTTATAAAACAGCATCATCCAGGTGTAGGACACTTATGGACTTAGAGGAGACATGAGTTCAAGGTACTACATCAGGTGATCAGAACTGGACACATGGGTTGGGAAAACAGGGTCCTACAGTGGGACACTTATTTGGGCATTTTCTCTTGTCTGTATTCTGAAAGGTCAGTGTTCTTGGAGCAGGAAGTTTGGGTTTATGTAAGTTCTGATTCTCCAGTCTCAAGAGGCAAGGTGCTGGTTATCGAATGCTACGTGAGCTCAGAGAAATAGGAGAAGGCAGGCGTGCCTTTGTCATGTGTCATCTTGACTTTGCTCAGTGGCATCTCCCAGAAACCCCTTTCCTGTGTGAATCACCGCAAAGGAGGTCATCCTTGGGGCGGGGGGAGGGGTCAGGAGGGGGGGGCGGGAAGCAGCCGCCATTTTGCGCGTCACCCCCATTGTCTCTGATCTACGGACTCACCGTGTCGGTGTGAAGCGGCGCGTGCTCCACCTTCTCCGGCTCCTCCCGCAGCGTCTCCAAGGCGCAGGTCAGGCGCGGATGGCTGTCAGCTCCCGGAGGAGGGGCCCCGCGTTCTGCAGGAAGCCCTCATGGCCAGGGTCAAGGCAGCAGTCATGACCAGCGTCGGTCCACCCTTGTGTGGTTCCGCCAGCGCTTGTGGGCTCAGCCTGCGTGCCGTCCCTCCCACCCGGGGCTCCTCTTCCCTTCCTGCCTGCTGCCCTGTGGGCTTCCAGCTCCAGCTGGGCGCGTCGGACGCAGAGACAGCAGCCTCATGGCAGCAGCTCGCCCAGCTCTGCAGTGGTGTCAGCAAAGCTCTGGGACAAATCCCTCCAACCGTGTACAACTCTACAGTGCCTGCGACTGGATGGAGAGGAGTATAGCTTATACCTCTAATCAGTTTACCTGTATCTATGGGATATACTGGATAGGGAGATGTATATGTGTGTGGTGTGGGTATGTATGATGTAGATATAAAATATGGAGACTATATGTGATACATAGATAGATGGATATGCCTTATATACATAAGGTTGGCCAGAAAGTTTGTTCAGGTTTTTCCGTAACATCTTAAGGAAAAACCCGAACAAACTTTTTAGCCAGCCCAATATTGAACATATGTAATATCTATATCTTTCTATATCCTATATATATCCATCAGTGTACGAATCTACATATCTATAGATATACCTCTATGATTATATATTATCTATCAATATATTTTTGATATTGATACCATCTATATGTGTCTCTTATATCAAAGCTCTGTAACAAAGTTACATGCATTCTATATGGGGTGTGCTTCTGTGATAGCACCCTGATTGATTTTCAGGAATAGAAAAAAAGTAAGAATCCCAGTCAACATATACATAAGCGTCATGCCCCGGCAGTGAGAATAAATACCTTCCTTTCATTGCAGTGCATCTTGAGACTCTTGTTAAGCCCACACATCGAATGAAAGTACGCACCGGGGTGGGTTTTTTCTTCCACGATTTCGAAAGAGAAATGATCGCCAGTGGAGATAGCGCTGGGATGCTTTAGTTTAATAAGTAATGAAGAGAGAATTGCTTTTGAGTGTCTGAAGAGTGAATTTTTTTCATGCTAGATAATATTCTTTAGATTCATTGGTTTATAGTCTTCAAGAAACAACAAAGAATAGGATTTTCTTCCTACTCCTTTAAAAGTAAACACATGGTAAAATGAATGCAATCATGAATTATAGATTTGTTTAAAAGAGCCAGAAATTAGATAATGAGAGTGACTGTCTTTAAAGATTTTTATCTTTCTGCATTTCTTAAAAAATAAGAGGAAAAAAATAAATAGGGATGCCCATGTCTTTTGATCAGGAAGTAGCCAGAGGTAGAAGGTGACAACTCAGCGCCTCATATTTCCAAAGAGGGGAGTCGCTTGGCTGGGATTCAGAAAGGCAAATCCCTTTCTTTTCTTTTCTTTTTTTTTTGTTCTGTTGTTGAGGCAACTTTAAGTCCAAAGTTTGTCTCTCATCTCTGACACACGTCTCATGTGTCCTAACACCAAAGGTTGATGATGCTTTAATATGCACGACAGTTCCTACAAGACCAGAATAGCTAGTCAGATGTTTAAGAATGGAATCCCCAAATCTTCAACGTTTCAGAGAATAGTTTCCCTTAAAGAGGTGCGTCTCAAATTTTAATGGGCACATGAGTCACCTGGGAAACTGGTCCAAATGCAGGTTCTATAATAGATGGAAGAGGCGTCCTAAGGTTCTGCATCTCTTACAGGCTCCCAGGCAGTGACAATGCTACTGGTCCAAGAGGCATACTTCTTAATAGCAAAACCTTAAAGACCATGGATTCATAAGTTCCTTAAATGTGTTTCTTTTCTTTTTAAATTTTATTTATCTTATTATTTATTTGGTTGCACGGGTCTTAGTTGCGGCTGGCAGGCTCCTCAGTTGCAGCTCGCCAGCTCCTTAGTTGTGGCATGCAAACTCTCAGTTGCGGCATGCGTGTGGGATCTAGTTCCCTGACCAGGGATCGAACCCGGGCCCCCTGCATTGGGAGTGCAGAGTCCTAACCACTGTGCCACCAGGGAAGTCCCAATGTATTTCTTTTTAAGTGAGGGGTATGGTAACTAAATTATATCATAAGTAGTATCTTCAAGACATATTTATTTGCCATTGTAGGGTGGCACTGCTTTTATGAATATTTTAAACTTTTTCTCAGCGACTTCACAATAAAGGATTTGGGATTGCGATGAATAGTTTGGATATTCTTTACTTCTTCTACAGCTGACTTAGATGTGCATTGCCAAGCTTTCCTTGTAATTGATGGTACAATGTGTACCTGTTTTCTTCAATTAAGGAGCCAATTTATCTACCTATGCCCATGCAGAATTTTCAAGACTAGGGTTTAAAAGAAATGGTCAAAAAACATGTTTGATTTTGAAACACTCTTTAGTTACATCCCGACACCCCAAAGTGAAATGGAAATTTAGCAATTATTCTCTTAATTCAGAGCCCAAGCCATGTTGAGACCTGAATTATGAGGTAAGGTTATTTTGACACGAAACAAATTAACAGCTGAAGGCTTAAGAAAAAAGCAACAGATTGGCCATAGAAAAAGCAAAGGGGAAGAAAGAAATGTGCTTTATAAAAGACAAAAGACAAAACAAATTCACAAACAACAGTGATATTTAGAAACAAGGTAACAGATTAAGAATAAACACATATGAAATCCAGGCTGCTTCTATAATCTGTTGGTGATTTAAATTTAAAGATAACTCTAAAAATGCCTTTGTAAAGATGGAACTTCATCATTTGTTTTCTTTGAAAATGTAATAATGCTTCCATGAGTCCCATAATTACTATGGTATTTTGCAAGCAGTTGGCAGTAAACACAAGATAGAAAAAAAACTGATACTTCTTTAAAAAGTGGTGATAATATTCAAGTCTGTGTAATGGTAATTGGATTGAGGATGTTATTCATTAATTAATTATCCTTTATTTTTCATAAAGGATCACAGAGAGCAAATAACCTGTGATGTATAAATTTTTAAAATATGTATTTTTTCTTTTTAAAGGGTAAAGAGAAATGAGATTCTAGTATGGTGCCCATTTTGGGGATGCAAGTATGTGTAAGATTTGAAAATCAAAGACGTGGTACTAATTTTCAATTTAATGGCATGACGCCACCTAAACCGTGGATGACATGTTTGAGCCTATCTTTCAAGCAATCACACTATCCTGCTTAACAGCCAAGGTTCCTTCTACCTCTTAATTCTATGGCTTCTATTCAGTAAGCCTGCGATGGGATCTGAGAATTTGCTTTTATAACAACAAGTTGCCAGGACCACTTCCATATTGCTGATGTAGAGACCACAGTTTGAGAACTACTGTTTTATATCATAGCATCTCCAATTGGTTGCTTAGAATGTTCTTATCTTTTTTGTGTGTTGGTGTGTGTATGCAGGAATTAATTACCAATTAGAAGTGCTCAATTTTCCTCTTCTTGCTCTTGTATGATACAAATTATAAATACATACCTATGTGCTCTGTAGAAGAAAATAAAGAAAAAAAAAGGAAGAGAAATGGCTTCAATATAAACAGAAAACTTCCGTTGCTTTAGAAATACATAAATTTGTAGCTGAGGCTTCCTATCGGAGGAAGAGCTCCTAGAAAAATTTTCAGAGGATTTGTAACCGCTTAAGAAAAAAAGATGCTTAAGATTTGATTACATCTTAACATGAATTGATGTTGCCCCTTCTAACATACCACTTCTGCTATTAAAATATTCCATTTTCAATGAAGAAATCTGGTATGATTCAAGGTACCATGAAGGACAATCAATTCTTACATCTCTTGGCCCCAGGGAATTCACAGCAGGGGTTGTATCCAAAAAATCATCCTGCCGAACAAGACTGAGGAGGCCATGCCCGATGCCATATATCTGGATATGTGGCAGTGGCCCATCCTGATCCGGACTGATTTCTAGAGTTTCGTTCCTTTACAGAAAGGGGAGTTTTCTCATAGGGGGATAGAAACGGTTCATGAATTTACTGGCTTAAAACAACACAACTTTATTATCTTACATTTCTGGAGGTCGAGATTCTGACGTGGGTCTCGCCAGGCTAAAAATCAAGGTGTTGGCAAAGTTGTATTCATTTTGGAGGCTCTAAGGGAGAATTTACTGCTTTGTCTTTCCCAGCTTCTAAAAGGTGCCCCCATTCTTTGGCTCAGGGGGACCTTGCTTCATTTTCATAACCAGCAACAGAAGTTGGATTCCTTCTCACTTTGAATCACCCCCTTGCCCCCCTCTTATCTGTTTAAGATCCCTGTGATCACGCTGAGGACACCAGTATAATCCAAGATAATCTCTCCAACTCAAGGTCCTGAACTTAATCAAAATTGCAGAGTCTCAAAAGTAAATGCAAAGTCTCTTCTGCCATGTAAAGTAATATATTCACACATTTTAGGGATCAGGGCATAAGTGTCTTTGGGGTGACCATTTTCCTGCCTGCCACAAACTAAAACATAACCAGCCAGTCTTAGGAAAGGATGAAATAAGGCCATGTCTTTAATCTCATCCCTTTCCCAACAGATTCTAGTAGGATATGGCAGGCTTTGGCAAACAGCAAGTGGATTTGTTTGCTTCACATTATCTCATTAATTCATTTTTGCTGGCTTCTCTCCTGATAAATGGTGTTCTGTAGATCCATGAAAGAACTAGTTGGCAAAATTAGCTGTCACCTCTTACCTCATTTGACTTCTATTTTGGATAGAAAAGAGGCTGTTGAGAAGAGACTGCCTATAATTTGCTTCATTCTTATTTTTAATTTATATAATTTTTAATATATAATTTTATATAACTACAGCTGATTTATAATATCATGTTAGTATGTGGTGTACACAAAGTGATTCAGTTTTATATATATATATATATATATATATATATATATATATATACACACACACACACATACATATTCTTTTCCAGATGTTTTTCCATTCTAGGTTATTACGAGATATTGAATATACTTCCCTGTGCTTTACAGTAGGACCTTGTTGTCTACCTATTTTATACATAGTAGTTTGTATCTGCTAATCCCAAACTCCTAATTTATCCCTCCCCTCCACCTTTTCCCTTTGGAAGCCATAAGTTTGCTTTCTATGTCTATGAGTCTGTTTCTGTCTTGTAAATAAGTTCATTTGTGTCATATTTTAGATTCCACATATAAGTGATAGCTTGATATTTATCTTTCTCTGACTTACTTCACTTGTATATATGTATTTTTAATCAAAATTGGATCACACTGTACCTACTGTGCCTTTCCCTGTTTTCCTCACTTAATATATTCTGATCCTCCATGTCAGTTTAGAGCTCTGTCATTATTGGATGAGTACAGGATATTCTGTTATATATCTGTGCAAGTGTATATAGGAAATAAATATCCCCTCTCCTTGACACTCAAGTAGTTTTTTACATATTGTGGTTTTTTAAAAAATTTATTTTATTTATTTATTTTGGCTGTGCCGGGTCTTAGTTGCGGCATGCAGGCTTCTTAGTTGTAGCATGAGGGATCTTTTAGTTGCGGCATGTGGACTTCCTAGTTGCGGCATGCAGACTCTTTAGTTGCGGCACACGGGCTTCTTAGTTGCAGCGTGTATGAGGGATCTAGTTCCCTGACCCGGGCCCCCTGCATTGGGAGCGCAGAGTCTTACCCACTGGACCACCAGCAAAGTCCCTATATATTGTTTTAACTTGACAAAATATCTTAATGTCTTAAACGTGTCTCCTTGCTTAATTTTTCAAAAATTTCTTCAATAATCTATAAAACATATTCATCCAAGTGGATTTTAAAACATTTCTTCAAGTTAGTACTTTGATATTTTGAATGAATTTGCATTAATTTGCTTTCAGTAGAATTCATCTTTATAATATTAAGACCTTCCTAGACCTGCAGGAGCTATCTCTCCCTATCTAGTCAGGGATTTTTATTCAATCAGGTCTTTTTTTTTTTTTTTTTTTTGTCTTCCCCCTGAGTTAGGAATCCATCTTTCTTCATATAGATCCAGAAACTTATTAATTTTGTTCCTCTTTCTATTTGTAGCTATTGTAACATTTTAACATTATGTTTCCTAATTGATTATGGGTTGAACATAAGCAAACATTGATTTTCTGTTTTATAATAGTTAACGGTAACATTTTTTTAAACAGTGAACTCTTTTATCACTGGGCTTCATCATGAACATATATCACTTTGACTATTTTAAGTTGAGCCTTTTGGTCAAATATTAGACCATCTTCATATATCAGTGATTTTGCTTCTATCAGATGTGTCCTATTATCATTTTCTGAAGAAAAATTGTAAACAAAAACAGTGAGAATTCTTGTTATGTCATTGATTGACATTAAGGGAAAATGTCTGGTGTTTCACCTTTAACATGACTATACTTTTGAAATGAGTATTTTTTGAAATCATGTTAGGAAGTTTCCTTCTCTTGCTATTTTATTAAGAATTATTAGGTATGGATATTGAATTTTATCAAATTTATTAATGTTATCTAATTTGTGAAGGAAACTGCTTACTCTTTCTGCCATGTGTCATTTATACATTGAGCTATATATTTGGACTTTGGAATATTGACCTGCCTTGCAGTCCTGAAATAAACCATGTTTGGTAATGACATTGTTCTTTTAATGGTCTTATTACTTTCTCTATTCTTGGAAATTTGTAAACACATAGGAATCCTGTTCTTCTTCAAAATTTAAAACAACTCATTACATATTACGACATAATTCTCTGACAGCCTTCTCAGTTCCTTTTGGAGTCATTGGTCTAAATCATGGGTCTTCTTGAGTCAATTTTGATAATTTATGTTTCAGCAAAAATAATACCCCAATTCATCCTCATTTCCAAATGTTCTATAATATGTGAAAGATCTTTGATAAGTGTTTTAATTTCTCTATTTGATATATAATTTTCTTCCCTCTTTTTGGATATCTGTTAAATTTAAAAAAAATCTTTTATAGTTATATATCTGACATTATATTTTGTCATTTGTTCCCTAGAAAGTCATACCTTATGTGTCTGTTTTTGTGCCACTACCATACTGTTTTGATGACTGTAGCTTTGTAGTATAGTCTGAAGTCACGGAAACTGATTCCTCCAGCTGTATTCTTCTTTCTCAAGATTGTTTTGGCTATTCGGGGTCTTTTGTGTTTCTATACAAATTGTAAAATTACTTGTTCTAGTTCTGTGAAAAATGCCATTGGTGATTTGATAAGGATTACATTGAATCTGTAGATTGCCTTGGGTAGTTTGGTCATGTTAACAATACTGATTCTTCCAATCCAAGAACATGATATATCTTTGCATCTGTTTTGTGTCATGTTCAATTTCTTACATCAGTGTCTTGTAGTTTTTAAAGTACAGGTCTTTTGCCTGCTTAGATAGGTTTATTCTTAGGTATTTTATTCTTTTTGATGTGATGATAAATGGGATTGTTTCCTTAATTACCCTTTCTGATATTTTGTTGTTAGTGTATAGAAATGTAACAGATTTCTCTGCATTAATTTTGTATCCTGCAACTTTACCAAATTTCTTGTTGAGCTGTAATAGTCTTCTGGTGGTCCCTTTAGGATTTTCTGTGTATAGTATCATGTCCTCTGCAAACACTGACAGTTTTAATTCTTACTTTCCAGTTTGGATTCCTTTTATTTCTTTTCCTCCTCTGATCGCTGTGACTAGGACTTCCAAAACTATGTCGAATAAAAGTGGCAAGAGTAGGCATCCTTGTCTTGTTCTGATCTTAGAGGAAATGTTTTCAGTTTTTCACCATTGAGCATGATGTTAGCTGTGAGTTTGTCACATATGACCTTTTGCAGCAACATAAATGGACCTAGAGATTATCACACTAAGTGAAGTAAGTCAGCCAGAGAAAGACAATATCACATAATATCACGTTTATGTGGAATCTAAAAATGATACAAATGAACTTATTTACAAAACAGAAATAGACTCACATAGAAAACAAACTTATGTTTACCAAAGGTGAAACTGGGGAGGAGGGATAAATTAGGAGTTTGGAATTAGCAGATACACACTATATATAAAATAAACAACAGGAATGTACTGTATAGCACAGGGAAATATATTCAGTATCTTGTAATAACCTAGAATGGAAAAGAATCTGAAAAAGAATATCTGAACCACTTTGCTGTATACCTGAAACTAACACAACATTGTAAATCAACTATACTTCAATAAAAATTTTTTTAAATGTTCAAAAAAATCATATCTAGCATGATTTTTTTTTAATTTTTAAAAATATTTATTTATTTATTTATTTGGTGGCATCGGGTCTTAGTTGCGGCACACGGGATCTTTGTTGCGGCATGTGGGATCTTCATTGCTGCACACAGGCTTCTCTATAGTTGTGGCATCTGGGTTTTCTCTTACTTGTGGCGTGCAGGCTCCAGGGTGTGTGGGCTCTGTAGTTGTCGCTCACGGGTTCCAGAGCACGTGGGCTCTGTAGTTTGCGGCAGGCGGACTTCTCTCTAGTTGAGGCGCGTGAGCTCAGTAGTTGTGGCACGTGGGTTTAGTCGCCCCATGGCATGTGGGATCTTAGTTCCCCGACCAGGGAGAGAACCCGCATCCCCTGCATTGGAAGGCGGATTCTTTACCACTGGACCACCAGGGAAGTCTCATAGCATGATTTTATAAAAATACATTTTCCTCTTCTCTAATTCATTAACTTACATTATTATTTATATTAATTTTTTCTGTTTGTTCTCATCTGTCTTTAACGTTCTTAAATGAATACTAAATTGCCTATCTTCATTTATTTTTGCTAATACAGGGAGAGCTCATTTTATTGTGCTTCGCAGATACTGCATTTTTTACAAATTGCAGGTTTGTGGCACCCCTGCCTTGAGCAAGTCCATGGGGGCCATTTTTCCAACAACATTTGCTCACTTCATGTCTGTGTGTCACATTTTGGTAATTTTAACAATATTTGAAACTTTTTCATCATGACTACATTTGCTATAGTATCTGTGATCAATGAGCTTTGATGTTACTACTATGACTTGCTGAAGACTCAGAAGATGGTGAGCATTTTTTAGCAATAAAGCATTTTTTAAAAAAAATTTTTATTGAAATATAGTTAATTTACAATGTTGTGTTTCAGGTGTACAGCAAAGTGATTCAGCTATACAGATACATATATATCTATTCTCTTTTAGATTCTTTTCCATTATAGGTTATAACAAGATATTAAATATAGTTCCCTGTGCTATACAGAAGGTCCTTTTGTTGTTTATTTTATATATAGTAGTGTGTATATTTTAATCCTAAACTCCTAAATTATCCCTCCCCCCCCTTTCCCCTTTGATAACCATAAGTTTGTCTTCTCTGAGTCTATTTTTGTAAATGAGTTCATTTGTATCATATTTTAGATTCCACATATAAGTGATATCATACAGTATTGGTCTCTCTCTGTCTGACTTCATTTAGTTTGATAATCTCTGGGTCCATCCGTGTTGCTGCAAATTGCATTATTTCATTCTTTTTTATGGCTGAGTGATATTCTACTGTATGTGTGTATATATATATAAATATACATTTTTAAATTAAAGTCTGTACTTTTTTTAGGCATAATGCTATAGCACACTTAACAGACTACAGTCTAGTGCAAATGTAACTTTTATATGCACCGAGAAACAAAAAATCCGCGTGACTTGCTTTACTGCAGTGCTCTAGAACTGAACCCACGCTATCTCTGAGATATGGCTGTAAACCAGTTCAAAGCTGTGCTATTTTCCGGGAGCCCGACCTGCTGGGCATGCTGTCAGTTAAATATAAACTTCTCACACTGTTGACTTTTCCTCTGCTGATGCAGTTTTAATATTCAGCTTCTGTCCAGCCTCGCCTCCTTCTTAATCTCCACATTTTTGCCAGAATCTTAATAATTCCAATCATCATGGGTAATACACTTAAATTCTCCATTACCTGCAAGACATCACTTAAATTCTTCAGTATCTTATAGTCTGTCCTTTCTGATATGGCCTGACCTACTGGTTGACCTTCAAGCCCTACAACCTCTATGTGAATCCTACTCTCAAGCTTTATGGGTGGTGAATTTGATTCTTCAAATGGACCACAATACCTCTTCCCCAACCTTTGCACTTGAAAGAATGTTATTCACCAGGAGTCAGCCCCATCGTTCAGTCATGTATGAATTCTTCTGCCCTCCCTATCAGAGCTAGGCACTTTCTACTTTCTTCCAGACCCGACCACCCTGCTCCTACTTCTCCTGTATCATTTCCACACCGTGCTTCACTTTCTCCTCTTTTCTTTTCCCTCCCATCTCTCCTGATCCTTCAATGTATCCTCACCTCCTGACAGAGGAACTGCTGAACAGAAGATGTAAGAATCCATTTTTCGTTGAAAGAACACATCAGCCACGATTCACTCATCCCACCGTGTCTCATGATGTTCTTCCTGGTTCTGGTCCATCATCTCGCACGTAATCATGCCCAAAGGTACAGATACTGAGCAGATAATCCAAATCCCGTGAGAATGCCGTTACACGGCCTTTTTGACTTAATAATGGTTTAGCTCCCTCTTGGACAGGACCAGTCCCTGGCATCTTTGTGAATTTGGTCGTAGAGCCAAAACCAGAGGTGACTTTTCAATCCCCGCGGTGTAAGGAGGCAAAGCTGAGCCCCACAATTGCTGATCTGAAGATATCATTAAGGTGTAAGGATTGAAGTCCGTTCCCCTGAAACATACTCTGATATTTTGCCCATTAACAGCTGATTGCCTTCTCTCCCCTTTCCTACCAAGCCTTCCCTGTCCCATCTATTCCTGCACCCCTCTACCTGGGCTGCCTGAAGCCCATACCTGCTATGTTGGCTGCACCCGCAGCCCCAGTCTCCTGGGTAAACCAGGAAAACCTGCTCCAGGAAAGTGCAGCTCTCAGACCATCCAAACAAAAAAGGAATAATCAAAATATATTAAGAGGCAGTTTAAAAAATTCAGTTTAAGGAAGAAGAAGAAGAAGAAGGGGAAGGAGAAGGAGAAGGAGAGGGGGAAGGGGAAGGAGAAGGAGGAGAAGGAGAGGGGGAAGGGGAAGGAGGGGAAGGAGAAGGAGGGGGGAAGGGGAAGGAGAAGGAGGAGAAGGAGAGGGGGAAGGGGAAGGAGGGGAAGGAGAAGGAGAAGGAGAGGAAGGAGAAGAGGAAGAAGGAGAGCTTCTTACCACTGTTGCTAATCGGAGTACAAATCGGCATCATTTGGGGAGGAAAGCTTTTCAGCAGTGTGCTTTAGCAACTGGACAACTGTTGCTTGTCAACACTGTAGATGAATCAAGGTGGCCATCCTCTTAGTTGTGAGTGTCATGGCCCATCTCTTAGAAAGCCCTGACATCACAGACGGGCAGGGCTACAGCACTATGACATCACTGTGGGCTGGGACTTGCTCCAGCTGAGAGATGAGAGAGGCCTCTCAGCCTTGGTCCTGTCCAGCCCAGCGAAAGGTTCAGGACAGGTGTCAGCTCACCTGCGCTGGGACCTGTTGTAGAAAATGATCATTGTAGGATACAGGAAGTAGAAACCACTCTTTTCCTCCCGTGGCTGGTGTTAGACATCCATGGGGGCACAGAAATGGAAGAAAGTTCATAGAAACTCTGTTTATGGATGGAGGCTGGTCAAGGAGTTGACACACTCCAGACTGGATTCTCATCAAAGATGTTTATATTGGGTTCCCAGAAGGATCTTCACTTCAAATGGGACCGTCCCTTGTGCCATCTGTCATGGCAGTGGGAATATGTAGGTGAAGAGATTGAAGCCGGAAGACCCTTTACCACTAGAAAGCAGACTCTGAAGGAGTCCCCCTCCTTCACGAGGTTCATCTCCATATGCAAAGGTATGGTACATTCCTCACAACTTATGGTCTGATCTGGATACATGATCATTAACTCACATCCATACATTATTCCTATTTCCTTTTTACCAAACATCCCTTGTCTGTTCTAGCATCCCGTCCGGGACACCTCGTTCCATTCAGTCCTCAGTCACCTTAGGCCCCTCTTGTCTGTGACAGTTTCTCAGATGACCTTGACAGTTTGGAGAAGGACTTCTCAGGTATTTTGTAGACTGTCACTCAGTTGGGATTTTTCTCATGTTATAATCAGGGTTGTAAGGTTTGGAAGGAAGACACGCAGCTAGTTTTCATCACATCCTAGGAAGGGTGCAGTCTATCAACGTGTTACCACAATTGCTGTTAAACTTCATGTCCTGGCTGAGGTAGTATGTTAGGTTTCTGCACTGTAAAGTTACTGTTTTTTGTTTAATAATATATTTGATACACACAGAATATGCAAAGAAGAAAGTTATATTAGCTGTAATTGTGCCACTGTTACCTGTTGGGTACATATTCTTTTAGTTACCCCTATAGGGGTAAATGTATCTGTGTCTGTATCTCTGTATATCTATATTTGTATCCAGCCAATAGTTTTCACTTATTTTGTTAATTCATATACTGAACCTTTGGTCTACGTCATTAGCTGTCCTGAAACACCTTCATTAAATAGGTGCCTTGAAGTTCAACTCATTTTTATTTTAACAGTTCTTCATTTGGGGCGTTCAGCTTCTGACCATCTCTTCACTGTTAATAAATAGAACGTGAAGGAACATACAATTAAATCTTTGCCCACATCAGCGATTGTTCGCTTAAGATGTATTTCTTGGAATGGAATTGCTAGGTCAAAGGATATTCTTTTGCTTAAAGCCTTTGCTGTATATTTCCTTCCGGAAAGTTTGTAACAACGTGCCTCCCATCAGAAGCCCTTAGATATGCTTATTTCCCCTGGATGACACCAATATTTAATGTTAATATAGTGTGTATATTAATTGCGTATATAGGTACATATAGCAGAGAATTATATGTGTATATATGTGAAATTGGCTCTGTTTCTCTGGAGAATCCTGACCAAAGCATCCTGTAATCTTTCCCTAAGCTAACCCTAGCATGATTTAGGTATGCCAAGGAATAAACCGAGGGAAAAGACCTGCAGAATAATGAACTAGCATATTTGCCAACTTCCCCATTTATTTCTCAGACCAACTCAGATTGCTGTCTGGAAACCCAAAACACAACCCAGATGTGACTCATGCCCTCTTCTGACGATATTTTCCAAACAAAACCATGTATTGCCGTCAGCAAGTCCAAGCTAATATGTGATTATGCCTGTGTAGGTTGCAGGATGTGTGTACGATTTCAGTGCAAACAGGTAGCTCTTGGGCTGTCACTGGTGCTTCTGATAATTGCAGTACCAGGTCCCCAAGTGCTGCACCAGTTCTTTGGTCATTTCCATGGTACCTGAAAGGAGAATTTGCCCCATGTGGCTGGCTAGGTAGCAGGAAGGCATTTGGCTGTTACAGTGCCACAGGCATAAGCAGTGTGTTTGGGACAAATCAGACTTAAAGGATTGTCAGGAAATTTGCAGGGTCATCATTTGTCTTTCCGTTAACAAGCAGGTGTCCTTACTTTCATGTTCACAAGCAGTGTCGCTTTCAAAAATGCCTCCTGGCCCTAAATCTGAAAATGCTTCCATCATGGATGAATAACAGTTCATCTTGTCAACCCGCTTTATTGACTGAATGGATCATTTTCACTTTATAGCTCATGGTAACTCGTGAAATGCCTTCTTTACAAGGAAAATTCTCAGGGAAAAAAAACTTTCTTTTTTTTAATATCTTCGAGTTATTTAATATGATCTAGAGGTCTTGAAACTAAAGACAGAACTATATGTTAAATTCTCGCTAGAGTTCGTTGCTGTCTCTTTAAACATTTTTTAAATTGATTTAATTATGGATTGTTGATTTCCAACTGTTGAGAAAATAGTTGATCTCCAGCTGTTGAGAAAATAGTTTCCATCCTGGAAATTGGAGCGTCTTTTAACCTAAAATTTGTGTTTAGAAAAGTTTTGAACTGGCATCCTACATCAATTAACTCACCCCAGCTAAGCACCTGAATAGTAAAAATAAATTTAAAATAAATTAATATTAATTAGTGCCAACAGCCCATAATCATACTTTTAAATACAGTTTTTATTTTCCGTTGAATGCTCTTTTCAATTCCTGAGCTTTTAATTTTTTTTTAATAACAGATTCAACTTTTCCCGTTTTTGCTCTCTGATGAAAACTATAGGTGGTGGTAAGGTTGACAAGCAATTCTGCCAACATCAGGTCAAGTGCGGGAGCACTGAGTGGAGATGAGAACTCTGGGAAGGGGATGAGGAAAGTTAATTTCTAGGACAAACTTCACCACTAAAACACTGTTCTTTACGTTAGCTAATAGATGTCTCTGAAACACAGTTTCCTCATTCCTCAAATGAATATATGCTTTACTACTCTCAAAATTGAGAGTTAACACAGACATAGAGAACAGACGTGTGGTTACCAAGGAGGGGGCGTCGGGGAGGGATGGAGTGGGAGTGTGGGATTCGCAGGTGCAAACTATTATGTGTAGAATGGGTCAACAAGACCCTACTGTACAGCACAGGGAACTGTATTCAATATCCTGTGATAAACCATCATGGAAAAGAATATGAAAAAGAATGTACGAAAAGGTATAACTGAGTCACTTTGCTGTGCAGCAGAAATTAACACATTCTAAATCAACTAGACTTCAATAAAATAAATTTTTTTAAAACTGAGAGTTAAAATGAGATAATGGTTACAAAGTACTTTGTAAAAAAGTGCTTTATGTTTGTAAGATAGCATTATTGTTTTTCAACTGAAACTGATAAGTGAATTAAGCCACTTAGTATAATTTAAAAATACATTTTTCTTAACCTATTTTCAGTAATTTTTAAGATTACCAATAATGCTGTTAGTATTGCTATATCATGATTAGAATTTGTATTTGAATATCATGGGGTCAATCTTATATCTGTTATTTTTTAATTTTTTTTAGTTTGGGGGAAGCATTAAAATGGAATTTGAATTTTGGTAAATGTCAAATTCTCCTAATGCTCTTTGGGAATTTGCACTTTATTAACGCAAGTTTAAGATCATTTGTTAAATAGTAGCACAGTGGCTATATTTTGTAAGAATGAGTGGTTGTATATATGTCAGAATTTGAACACAGACCATTAACTCGATTTGAGTACTCTTCTTACATGTGTAGAAAAATCTCTGCAGGACATGTCCAAAAAACAAGAGCTAACATTTTACTTAATGGTGAAAGTCTGGATTCTTTCCCCCGAGGGTCAGAAACATGACAGGGTTTTTTTTTTTTTGCCACTTCTGTTCAACGTTGTGCTGGACATTTCAGCCAGGGCAATTAAAGGAGAAAATAATATGAAAGGCATGCAGACTAGGAAAGGAAGAAGTAAGACGATTTTTATTTGAAGATGTCATGATCCTGTATATAAAAAATTCTGTGGATATAAGATCAACATAAAAACTCAATCAAATTTCTGTACATTTGCAATGAAACATAAAATTAAGAAAACAATTCCCATTTATGATAGCATTGAAAATAATAAAGTGCCTAGGAATAAATTATATGAAAAATGTACAACTTACACTCTGAAAACTACAAAACATTGCTGAAGGAAAGTCGAGAAGACCCCAATAAGTGGAAAGACATCCGTGTTCATGATTTGGAAGACTTCATATTGTTAAGATAAGCAATACTCACCAAAGTGATCTACAGATTCATTGAAATACCCATCAAAATCTCAATGGCCCATTTCAGTAATGGAAAAAGTTGATTCTAAAATTCATACGGAATTGTAAGGGACCAGGATAGACAAAACATTCTTCAAAAAGAAGAACAAAGCGGAAGGACTCACATGTCCATCAATGGATAAATAGGTAAACAAGTGTGGTCTATCCGTGCAGTGGAATATTATTCAGCCATAAAAAGAAATGAAGAATTAATTTGTGCTGCCATTTGGATGTTTCTTCAAAGCATTATGCTAAATGAAGAAGCTGGTCACAAAAGACCACATATGGTGGGATTCTATTGATATGAAATGTCTAGAATAGGGAAATCTATGGACATGTTAAGTATATTAGTGGTTGCCTAGGGTTGGGAAGAGGTGTAATGAGGAATTGCAGCCAAAGTGTGTAGGTTTTCTTTTTCAGGTGATGAAAATATTCTAAAATTTACTGTGATGATTGAGCAATTCTTCTGATGTACTAGAAATCATTGATTTGTACTTTAAATGGGTGAATTGTGTGGTACATGAATTATATCTCAATAAGGGTGTTACCAAAAAAAACCACCAAAAGCAAAAACCTGCGGAAATCAAAGAGTTCTGTAGCTTGGATCACTTTTTATAATTGATTCAGTTCTCGGTGTTTTATTTTTCCTCTTGTATCCCACAGCTTATATTAAGCTGAGACAGAGGACAAATTCTTGAAACTTCAGCTTCTTTTACTTTCTTAGGATAAGTGAGCCAATTCCTTCCTGCTTGGATTTGGAGAAAAAATTTCCTATTTGAGAGTACGGAGTTCTGATCAACACGATGAAGTGATGATTAAATGTGTGTAGAGTGATTGTTTATTCAGCGTGCTGTGCTGAGGGCTTTTGATGATACTAAATAACTAAATGAACAAATAGAAGCATCTTTGTCCTCAAATCCTGTACGACTAGGCAAAGAGATATGTCTTGTTAAAAATCTGTCTTTTAATTTCAATATAGTTTATTTTTGAATGCACAAATTGTAAATTTAGAGTGGCTAAATCAATAAATCAATATGGTGCGCAGTTTTATGTCTTGCTTTGAAAGTTGTCTCCACTTCAGCACTGTACTTGTAAAATGAGCCCTGTTCCCTTCTAGAATTTCTACCCTCATGTTTAAATTTATATAAGGAATAAAATAAGCCATAGGTAAATAAATGGAAATGAAAATATCATCTATCTATCTATCTATCTACACACAGATACTATTTAGTATATAGTCTGTGTATATATAGTATATAGTTACTATATATAGTAACAAATATAGTTTAATAAACATATATACTCATATATATGTATGTACATATGCACATATATGTATTTTCCCTTGATGGCCACATCACTATCCCACTATTATTTGTTAAATGTATTCTCTTCCTCACTGATTTAGGATGTTCTCTTTGACATATACTAAATTCCACTTTGTATGTCAATCTACTTATGGCCTTTGTCCTGTCTGTTGCTCTCTACCTATATTCCTGTACCAACATCAAGTAACTCTAATAAATGTAGCTTTATAATACGTCTGAATATCTCGAGGGGTTGGTCCTTCCTCATTAGTCTGAGAATTAGCTTTTCTAGTTTCAAAGTAATCCTGTTGGCATTTCTATTGAGATTGCCCTCAATTTACAAATTAATATAAGAAGATTGACATCTTTACAATACTGAGTCTTCTTTGTCAAGGAAAAATAACATGTTTTTCCACTTACTTAATTCTTATTTATATGTGTCAACAATGTTTCAACATTTTTCTCTCTATATATTGTACGTGGCTTGTTAAGTTAATTTTGAGGTACTTTATTTTTTTGCTTATTTGGTAATATGAGTTATCTTCCTGTCAGTTTATTCCCTAACATATTATTACTCATATCTGGGGAAAATATTGAATTTCTGTGTTAATGTCATAAATAACCATGTTCCTTTAATGCCTTAATATCTTCATTTTTATTTTCCGGTTGATTCTCTTAGGTTTTTGATATAAAACTAACCCGTCAAAAAATAATGACTTCACCTCCTCTTTTATAATAGGTTCATATTTTATTTCTTTCTCCGATGTATTGTGTTTGATAGTAATTCTCCAATAACGTCAAGCATTAATATTCTTAGTCACCATGAAAGCAAATAAAGAAAATGTGGTCTCTCAAAGGCTCAAGACAGGCAAGGTAGAAATGAAACAACAGGCAAATTGGTGAAGCTGCAGAAATAAATGAAAGAAGGAGGGTTGGTTGTTCTGCACAAGAAAGAATCTTAATGGTGTTTTGGTTGTATGAGTCTTGTTTGTTCTCTTTTCCTTCTAAGGTGGCTTTCATCTCTTTGGTGGTTTATTTCCTTATTCCCGTCCCCCCACGTTCTTGCTAGCATCAGGCTTCCTGATGAACTCTCTTGCCAGCAGTATGACCCTGGAGAATTTTCTTAGCTTTTCTGTGTTTCCTTCTCCAAGAACAAGGGGCCCATCATTTTTTTTTTTAAATTTTTGGAAATCCAGGTTTCATGTTCAGTCTGCAGGCATGACTCATGATGGGGGTTTGTGGTAATTTTCATATATTAAAGAGAAAGGTTATTATAAAAAAAGAGAGAGAGAGAACGGTTATTTTTTTCCCTCTAGTTTTCATTATTTATTTTCTTTATGGAAATTTTAAGGAAGGAGAGTCTTTACTCAACCACCTTTGGCCAGAAACTTCAATAAATGCTTGTTGACCAAAATGTGTAAGCACACCAATTTTACATAAACCCAAGGACTCATTAAAAATAGTGCTGTCAGAAGTGTAGATTCCTGGCACAAGCCAAATTTCTGGGAGCTTACACCCCCTTTTTATTGGAGTGAATCTCAGGGTTGAGTAATAGGAAAGATAACTCAGATGACCTTGTCTATTTTCTTGCCAACACCGCTTCCAATGAATGTGTTTTGGAAACCAACATTATCTAGACAGTGTCAAATGTGTAAATTTTAAAAAGAAAAACATGTAAAGCATGACAGCGACTGTGTTTACTGAATGCTTAGGCTGGGAGCTGTACTGTATTAAAGGAAAGGATTCATGAACTTCATGTGCTAGCTTTCTTTGTTCCAAGTCCTTTGGTGTCTCTTGGGAAACATTTCCTTTTCTCACGTTAAATGGATCATATCTAGCAGATCAGTTTTGTCTGCAGATCAGGAAAGAACTAAGTGGTAAGATCTTTACCTCAGTACATTTTTTATAGATTATTGATTCAAAACGAATAGCACTAATTGTTAGTAAATATTTTTAAAGTACAGAACTGCTGTTGAGGAAAGAATTTTCAAGGATATTTTTTTTTTAATTTTTTTTTTTTTTTGAGACTCTGGCATCACCAGACTTTGCCAGTCAGTAAGTCAACTCCTAAAGAGTAAGGGGTGAGAGGGTCTGGTCCAAAGATCAAGATGAACTGAGAAAGGATGAGGAATCGGGGGAAGCAAGACAGAGGTCACAGAGCTCCACCCGAAGCTGGTATCAAGTGGACAGCATTTCTACCATGAGAGATGGAGAGTCCTGGCCATCACCTGCACAACTACATTAGCCTTACATCAGCAGCCGTGTTGTCTCTCCAGTTGACTACGGCTGCTGCATTACCCCTCCACACGAGTGCAAATATATGACCAGAGTCATTGCAAGTCTTGTTTCCGGAATTCCCTATGAGCACCAAGTTCATGGAGAAAACAATTTCCATCTCACAGTAGATGACCTCCATGTTTCTATTTAGTCATGATAAAGATGGACTAGAGTGTAACATTTAAGCAATACTGAAGGGGAAAACTCTTTTTATGGCATCATAGGCATTGACTGGAAAGATGATAATTTACTCCATGTGCATTTAACTAAAAATGTCATGGCTGAGTTGAAGACTTTTATGTTTGCACAGGGTAATTCTTAGAGGGGCGGGTGGTGTTAGAAGCCAGGTGGGTACCATTCCATGCAGAAGAAGAAGCCTTTGGAAGAGATGTTCTCCTCCGCAATGAACGGAGACAGGGAGAGTGGAATCTCATCTCTCTTCTGAGGGAAAATGCCCTCAGACCAGTCACAACCTGGAAGGATGTGGAGCCCAGGGGGCAGACAGTAAGGCAAACACAGTGGTCGAAATCAAGGAAAGCTCCTAAAAAAGTGCAGCCCCAGCTTTTCATGGAGGCGCAAAATCTAGGTTTCAACCTTAAATAATTAAAACATCACCGAGTAACTCAGAGCAAGGGTAGTTGAAACCTGGTGGACGTACCAGTAGCTGGGTGACCTCTCTCATTGTTCGCTTTCGTTATTTTCAAAATGGAACTATGCATATCTCCTTTACAAATTATTTCTGAAGATTTAAAAGGACCGTATTTGAGAAGCTTCTGACAGACATCAACGCCTTAGGAAGTAGAGGTGTCTCCTCTCCCGGCATCCTGAAACTTGGTTCAAAAATGCTGGTTTGTTTCAAACCTATTCTTAGGAGTCACATCGGGTACTTCCGTGATGCTAATTGGATTTTGAAAGCAAACCTGCCAATGACGAGGCTCAGAGCTGATACACTCTCTGCAGACATCAGGCTTTTATGGCTTTTACCTCACTCAGGCTCTTCCCTCACTCAAAGGGGACGTTCGTAAATATTTAATGGCTGCAAGAGAGATGGTGAATCATCCTTGCTTAAGATACAGTGAGATAATGCTCTCGACCGTGTAAACAGAGGGATGAACAAGACATATTTTTCCTGCCTTTGTAGAGCTTTAACTATACTGGGGGCATTCTGCTGGTTCATATGGAGAGTACCCCAGAACACATTTGAGGAACACCTAACAGGGTGTCAGGGCACATCCCCCTAGGACGGTAGGAAAGGCTTCTTGTGAGGGATGTTGTATCTGTGAAGAGAAAGAATAAGGATGGGCCTGGTGGATGAGGGAAGAGGAAAGAGTGGCCCAAACAGCTAATATGGACCAAAGCTTTAGGTGGAAGAGACCTTGCTGTACTTTTCTTTTTTGGCTTAAACAACAGATACTCATTTTCTCATAATTCTGGAAGCCAGATGTTCAAGATCAAGGTGTCAAAGGCTTCGTTTCTTCTTTTCTTTTTGTTTCAAATCGAGGTATAATTGACATATAACATCATATTCGTTTCAGGTGTACAACATAATAATTTGATATGTGTATATATTGTGACATTGTTACCACCAGAAATCTAGTTAACATCCATCACCACACATAGTTACAGATTTTTTTTTCTTGCGATGAGAACTTTTACCGTCTACCATCTTAGCGACTTTCAAATGTATAATACTCTTGATAACTGTAGTCACCATGCTGTACACTACATCTCCAGGACTAGTTTATTTTACTTTTTATAATGTTTTAAAATTTATTTTATTGAAGTATAGTTGATTTACAATATGTTAATTTCTGCTGTACAGCAAAGTGACTCAGTTGTACATATACATAATTTTTCATATTCTTTTCCATGATGGTTTATCACAGGATATTGGATATAGTTCCCTGTGCTGTACAGTAGGGCCTTGTTGTTTATCCATCCTATAAATACTAGTTTGCATCTGTTAACCCCAAACTCCCAGTCCATCCCTCCCCCACCCCTCTCCCCCTTGGCAACCACAAGTCTGTTCTCTATGTCTGTGAGTCTGTTTCTTTATCGTAGATAAGTTCATTGGTGTCATATTTTAGATGTGGTTAGAGTTCTACAAATCCCCAGTATATGATATTTATCTATGATGAATTAAGATCTAGTGGCATACATTAGGTTAGGTGTATCTTGAATTTGTGTGAATCTTCGAAATCTCTCATATATTTTTTACTTTTCCTGAAACACAACTGAATAAGGAAATCAGTGACACTTTATCAATCATAAAATATTGGTTGGAAATGGCCTGTTTCTGTTTTGTAGATAAGTTCATTTGTGTCATATTTTAGATTCCACATAGAAGTGATAACGTATGATATTTGTCTATCTCTGTCTGACTTATTTCACTTAGTTTGATCATCTCTAAGTCCATCCGTGTTGCTGCAAATGGCATTATTTCATTCTTTTTATGGCTGAGTAATATTCCATTGTATATATGTACCATATCTTCCTTATCCATTTATCTGTCGACGGACATTTAGGTTATTTCCATGTCCTGGCTGTTGTAAATAGTGCTGCAGTGAACGTTGAGAGGCACGTATCTTTTCAAACCATGTTTTTCTCTGGGTATATGCCCAGGAGTGGGATTGCTGGATCATATGGTAATTCTATTTTTAGTTTTTTGAGGAACCTCCAAAAAACTAAAAATAGAAATCTCCATAGTGGCTGCACCAATTTACATTCCCAAAAACAGTGTAGGAGGGTTTGCTTTTCTCCACACCCTCTCCAGCTTTTATTGTTTGTAGACATTTTGATGATGGCCATTCTGACCAGTGTGAGGTGATACCTCATTGTAGTTTGGATTTGCATTTCTCTAATAATTAGCAATGTTGAGCATCTTTTCATGTGCCTCTTGGCCATCTGTATGTCTTGTTTGGAGAAATGTCTATTTAGGTCTTCTGTCCATTTTTGGATTGCATTGTTCATTTTTTTGTTGTTAAGTTGTAGGAGCTGTTTGTATATTTTGGAAATTAAGCCCTTGTTGATCACATCGTTTGCAAATATTTTCTCCCAGCAGGACTAGTTTATTTTATAACTGAAAGTTTGTACCTTTTGACCCCCTTCACCCATCATGCACTCCCCATTCCCTGAAACCACCAGTCTGTTCTCTGTATCTATGAGTTTGTTGTTTTGTTTTGTTTTGTTTAGATTCTGTATATAAGTGAGATCACACAGTAATTGTCTTTCTCTGACTTATTTCACTTAGTGTAATACCCTCCAAGTCCATCCATGTTGTCACAAATGATTTCTTGTTTCTCACACTGAATCATATTCCTGTGTGTGTCTGTGTGTGTGTGTGTGTGTGTGTGTGTGTATTTACATTTTCTTTACCCATTCCTCCATCAATGAATACTCAGATTATTTCCATCCATAATTGTGTGAGTCTTGAAATATTATCGTGATGCCTTTAGCAAAAGCCTCTCAGATGCCGTGAGTTTATGCACTGGCTCCAGCACTTCCTAATTGGTGGTCCCAGTTGCATTACCCTCCTTATTGGTTGTAGGGCGTAGAATCCTGACCAGTATATGGTAACAGTGTAAGTGTGAGTTCCTGCTCTCATTCACGTGTCCATTCATTCATGGATTTAATGAGGTTTTTGAGCAACCAATAAGAGCTGGATCTGAAGGATGTACCAGTGAGGAAGGTCCTGCCACTGTCTTTGAGGTCCTCACATTTGTGAGGAAGATGCTCTTCTAAATGACCGGTGTGCTTTCTAAGTTCAAGTAGTTAAGAATACCTGAAGTGTGAGGTGAGAGGCAAAGGGCTCCAGGAGGTGAACCTGGAGACATAAACAGGTGAAAGAGTCAACGGTTGGGGTCGGAGAACTACACGGGGATTAGGACAAAACTCCACATGTGAAGGAAGGGTTGCAATTCTCAGAGGGATGCAAGGAAGCATTCTTAGTGAATGGATTGGAGTGACAAGAACAGAGGTTGTTGGAGAATGACTGCTCTGAGGTATTAAATATAGAGTCAGATTGCTTATGAAGAATAAAAAAAGCAACAGGCAAGGAAGCGATAGGCTGAGATGGATGAATACCATGAGGACGTAGAGAGAGAGTTTGTGGAATTCAGAAATGCTCTACCAAGATGAAGATTCACTTTGTAATGGGTAAAAAGAAACAGCGAAACTTGGAGAGATCAACTCGGTACTTTGGAAGATAATTTGAGACGCTGTACATGAATGCAAAGGAAATGGATGAATTTTTTTTTTTAGTGAAATGAGAGGAATTTATTTGATTTCTTGAGGCTAAAGTGTCCTCCAGAACCTTACTTTAAACTCCTAATAATATAGTTGGAACTTAGGAAAATAAAGACCAATGAAAGACAGGAAAATATTGAACACATCATAGAAGACGTTTTCCTAAGCTGAGAAAATAATTGAGTTTGGTGACTAAGAGGGCTTACCAAGAATTGATGGAAAAGGCAAGAATAATCTGTATGCATTCGAGCAGGAAACATACATGACCTAAAAAATGGAAGGAAAAAGTAGATTATCCTCAAGATTTTTCCACAATAAATACCAAAAGATTATTTAAAAATAATGCAGAGCCTTTAAGGAAAATGGTTGTATGGTGTCATGTGTACTTGCAGTTCATCTGTGAAAATAAAACAAAGTGAGGGTGAAAAAAGGTCAATAATTTAAATGTCGACTTTTGGTACATGTTCATATAAATCATATCATATCAACTCAATGGGTTGTTATATATCAAAAATAAAGACTGTGAAAGGCATATACAAATTTAGAAATTGTCATATACTATATTAAGTATTAAATAAATTCAATATGATGTAAAGATGACAGAATATCAGAACATGCTTGAAAAAATTGTGGGATGAAAAATAGGCATGACTTAATAGGAATTTTATATCACGGAACTTACTATGATGTTTTTCCCCCCATTCTTAATTATCTGAAATGTAAAGCTTTCCACATTTAGACTGCGTTAATTTAATACAGGAAAATCGAACTTTAATATTTGATTTATTTATGTTTCATTTATCAGCAGTTAATAGATATTTACTCAAATGGCCTTCCAAATAAAGATCATTTTACTCTCAAGGTGTTCATGCCTAGAAGGGAAATTGGAGGGACTTCCCTGGTGGCGCAGTGGTTAAGAATCTGCCTGCCAGAATACTCTGTGACATAAATCACAGCAAGATCCTTTATGACCCACCTCCTAGAGAAATGGAAACAAAAACAAAAATAAATGGGACCTAATGAAACTTAAAAGCTTTTGCACAGCAAAGGAAACCATAAACAAGACAAAAAGACAACCCTCAGAATGGGAGAAAATATTTGCGGACGAAGCAACTGACAAAGGATTAATCTCCAAAATTTACAAGCAGCTCAATATCAAGAAAACAAACAACCCAATCCAAAAATGTGCAGAAGACCTAAATAGACATTTCTCCAAAGAAGATATACAGATTGCCAACAAACACATGAAAGGATGCTCAACGTCACTAATCATAAGAGAAATGCAAATCAAAACTACAGTGAGGTATCACCTCACACCGGTCAGAATGGCCATCATCAAAAAATCTATAAACAATAAATGCTGGAGAGGGTGTGGAGAAAAGGGAACCCTCTTGCACTGTTGGTGGGAATGTAAATTGATACAGCCACTATGGAGAACAGTATGGAGGTTCCTTAAAAAAACTAAGAATAGAACTACCATATAACCCAGCAATCCCACTACTGGGCATATACCCTGAGAAAACCATAATTCAAAAAGAGTCATGTACCACAATGTTCACTGCAGCTCTATTTACAATAGCCAGGACATGGAAGCAACCTCAACCTAAGTGTCCATCGACAGATGAATGGATAAAGAAGATGTGGCACATATATACAATGGAATGTTACTCAGCCATAAAAAGAAACGAAATTGAGTTACTTGTAGAGAGGTGGATGGACCTAGAGTCTGTCATACAGAGTGAAGTAAGTCAGAAAGAGAAAAACAAATACTGTATGCTAACACATATATATGGAATCTAGAAAAAAAAATGGTTCTGAAGAACCTAGGGGCAAGAGATGGGAATAAAGACACAGACCTACTAGAGAATGGACTTGAGGACACGGGGAGGGGGAAGGGTAAGCTGGGACGAAGTGAGAGAGTGGCATGGACATATATACACTACCAAATGTAAAATAGATAGCTAGTGGGAAGCAACTGCATAGCACAGGGAGATCAGCTCGGTGCTTTGTGACCACTTAGAGGGGTGGGATAGGGAGGGTGGGAGGGAGACACAAGAGGGAGGGGATATGGGGATATATGTATATTTATAGCTGATTCACTTTGTTATACAGCAGAAAGTAACACAGCATTGTAAAGCAATTATACTCCAATAAAGATGTTAAAATAAATTTAAAGAAAAAGAATCTGCCTGCCAATGCAGGGGACACGGGTTTGAGCCCTGGTCCAGGAACATCCCACATGCCACGGAGCAACTAAGCCCATGCGCCACAACTACTGAGCCCGAGTGCCACAACTACTGAAGCCCACGCGCCTAGAGCCCGTGCTCCACAACAAGAAATGCCACCGCAATGTGAAGCCCGCACACCGCAACGAAGAGTAGCCCCTGCTCGCCACAACTAGAGAAAGCCTGCACGCAGCAACAAAGACCCAATGCAGCCAGAAATAAATAAATAAAATAAATTTATTAAAAAAAAAGAAAAAAGACATTGGACCTGGTTGTCAGGTTGTCACCGGGCTAACAGCATGCACGCCTGCCCACTTTTTTCTTCCTCTTGACACTGACGGCCCCTACTCTTGTGTCTCGTGTCTGGTCCTTTCTTCCCTGGTTACCAGCTCCTTCACTTTTTTCCTCTTTTCCTTCCCCCTACTATCTACCTCTTAACCCCTCCTACTAACTCCTAAGCCTGGGTGTCCTCACTGTGTTGCATGCCATGATCCCTTTCCGACCTCATGTTCCTTCTGCATTCTTACAGACACAGCTGTCATTCTTCCAGACCTCATTTTCAAAGAGTTATCTAGTTGAGATTTCCAAAAGGAGCATATTACTCGCCTGTCTCGCCCCTGCACACCATTCCACATCTGAGGTATCCATGCTCTCTTTTACTCTTGGGTCAGATTCCCTCCTCTGGTCCAATCAACAGTATTCAGGGCATTAAAACAACACTCTTCATAGCAGGTCCTTCAAACGGGGGATTGTAGACAGGGCCGTGAGCATGGTAGTCACCAAGATTGAAAATCAATGGATAAAACCATCGACCATTTTAATAACAGACCTTTAGTTAATTGTTAGTACTCACGATGAATCATCCTGTCACCATTTAAGGCATCGCACGGCAAGGGAGCAAAACAAATGCCGGCTTCAAATCACATCTAGTTCTTTTCTCCCATCTTTTTTTCCCCTTGAAACCATTGGATGACTTTTAAAAGCATATGTTCATTAGATTCATGAATTCCTGAAAATAACTATAATACTCTTTATTGAGTAATGCACTGTATGCATGTCACTCATTTAATTACTCTAAATATCTCAGGAGGCTGGGACTTCCCTGGTGGTCCAGTGGTTAAGAGTCCGCCTTCCAGTGCAGGGGACGCGGCTTCGATCCCTGGCTGGGGAACTGAGATCCCACGTGCCACAGGGCAACTAAGCCTGAGCGCTGCAACTACTGAGCCCACGCACTCTGGAGCCCGTGCACCACAGCTAGAGAGAAGTCTGAGCGCCACAATGAAGATCCTGCGTGCCGCAACTAAGACCTGACACAGATGAATAAATAAATAAATAAATAAATATTTAAAGGAATAAGTACTTTAAAAAAAATCTCAGGAGGCTAACAGTATTGGGATCACAGCCAAGTCGTGGCTAGAGCTCAGGGTTCGTTAACTTGCCAAGTGTGGTCCCTCTGTTTATTCCCCATCAGGTCACAAACACACGTCAGTATCCTCTGTGCACTCTTGATTATAGGAAATGAAGTTGCTAATCACTTTCCTAGAGAAAAATTGCTATGACTTGGACCTAGTGCAGAGTGAGAGATGGTGGCACCTACTTGTGAGTCACAGACAAAGGCAGAGCAGTAATTAGCCAGGCAAATCAAGATGGGCATAAATTCTGGGTCTTTGGGGCACCTTCGTGTGTGCTCAGTAAAATGGGAGTGTGTATGGTAAGTCCATGTGGATGGCCTCCCATTATTTTATCTTTGCTCTTTCACATTCCCTTCATATAGACTTCCCTGGCGGTCCAGTGGTTAAGACTCCACGCTTCCAATGCAGGCGGCATGGGTTCGATTCCTGGTTGGGGAGCTGAGATCCCACATGCCACGCAGCACGGTGAAAAAATGAAATAAAAATTAAAAAAAAAAATAAACAACTTCGATCTATCTACACAGGCCCTACAATGCCATGATAAAGCAAAACCAAGGAAGAACCTGAAGCAACAACAAAGCACTACTTCAGGTTTGAGTCATCCCTTGAAGAAAATGTCAATCAACAAATTAGTGGAAATAAGCTAAATGGAATGAGTTTCCCCAGTACAGAGAACAAGGCAAACAACTGGAGATTAAACCCTATGTGCATAAAAACTGTAAAATAGAACATTGGAGATAATTGTCCAGATAACTCAGACGTTACACAAAAGAGTTTGCCAGAAATAGCAACTTCGTATGTTGACCCTGCCGTATTTTATCTTGAATTAAACGAAATAAAACACCCATACAGATATGATATTTTTTTCTACAGGTGACTTAGATCCATTACAAAATGTTTTCTTTAATACGAAGGGCAAGGTTCTGCAATCAGAAAGAACAGAAAGATGAGAGATGAGAAAGTATTTTGAATTTTAACACCTTGTCTACTGCGAACAAAATTGCAACCTTGAGAGAGCTAAGTAAGCCTCTGAGTCCAATTTTATTTCTAACTGTAACCAGAGAATAACACGGCTTTGGGTACCAGCTAACCTGTCTGCCTGCAATAAAAGAAACAAGAAGGGATTTAATGAAAAGATGCTCCGTATCGTATGTCATCAGAGAAGTGGAAGTTAAAACAAGGGTAAGACACCGTTCCATACCTATTCGAATGGCCACAATCTGCAACACAGACAACACCAGATACTGGTGAGGATGTGGAGACACAGGAACTCTCGTTCACTGGTAGTGAGAATGCAGAATGGTGCAGCCATTTGAAATGTCACGAATGCCCAAACTACCTCATTCATCTTGGTCATTTATTCCTTTGTTGGCCTTTGACCAGGCTATTTACAACTCTCTACATTATAGCAAATTGATAGCAATGCAAATAATTCCTGCCCAAAGCAATGTAAGTTATGTCCAGTGGAATGCAAGTGCTTCTCACCATGTAGAATTTGCCAGTGCGATGCTTTTTCTTCTGATGTGCCCGCTTGGCTAAGCTACGCAACAGCCAACAAATGCAAGCAGGTGGTCAATTTTACATCCATCTGTAAATTCATTTCGGCATTCTTTTTTTTTTAATTTTTTTTAAATTTTTTTAATGCTATTCTTGTCTGCTTACATTCTTTTTTTTATGTATGTATGTATGTATGTATGGCTTTGTTGGGTCTTCGTTTCTATGCGAGGGCCTTCCCCAGTTGTGGCAAGTGGGGGCCACTCTTCATCGCGGTGCGGGGGCCACTCTTCATCGCGGCGCGTGGGCCTCTCACCATCGCGGCCCCTCGCTGCCGAACACAGGCTCCAGACGCGCAGGCTCAGCAACTGTGGCTCACGGGCCGAGCCGCTCCGCGGCACGTGGGATCCTCCCAGACCAGGGCTCGAACCCGTGTCCCCTGCACTGGCAGGCAGATTCTCAACCACTGCGCCACCAGGGAAGCCCCCATTTCGGCATTCTTTATCGCACAGTAGATGTACAAAGCTACAACACGATTGTATGTCTTACTAATTCCCTCGTTCATTAATAAGCTAAATAAGCTATTTGGCACTTGCTTAGTTTATATCTTAATGAAAGTCATGAATGTACCTTTCAATTTTGCCGGTATCCTCCAGACCCCGAGCATAAGGGGAATTGGCACTTAGAGAATCTCAGCTGGTCCTGTTGTTTTCTCATGAGAAAGATTAGAGGCAGCGTGGGAGAGGTGAGAGAGCTCACCTCAGTGCTGCAGGCATGAAGGAAATAACCAACAGCTGCCTGGGGAAAGGCACGGACACCACAGGATTCCTGCACTCCTCCTAGGAAGAAAAATATTAAACCACTGATAGAAGGTGCAGCAAAACCCGTCACCCGCAGGGCCCAGGCAAAAACCCTTTTACAGCTGGGTCAGGAGCAGCAGACAGACCCTCGCATCCTGTCGAGGACCCTGTGTTGATAACAGGAAGAGCTCTGCTACCTTCAGGTATAGGGCGTCAACTCTGTCCCACCCAAGACCAAACATCAATGCCGGTGAAGCCCAGACATCCGTGGGCTGCCATGCAAAGGAAGCCAGGGATGCTGAGAACGTCCCAGGTGCAAACCTTGTGAGCTCAGGACCTGCCTAAACGTGAGGCTGGATGACGAAGACAGACCCTACACCTCCGTCCCCTCACCCTGCCCATCCCTGCCATGAGCTTAGCATCTGTTATCATGCAACATCGATGGAATACTGGGAAAAAATGAAGAGCATGGAGACATCCCCTCTATGCGGGGAGGGAGGGTAGGGAAGCCAAAAGCTGAAGACAGAACAGAAGCCAGGAGAAAGCCATCCAGCCTCCTCGATTCCTGCATAGCACAGAATAACAGCCCTCACCACCAGACAGATTTGAATCTTGTGGTGTCCTGAAGTTATCTCAAACCCAGCTCTGTTCAGCCCCGACGTTACAGGGCAAAATACAATTTATTTCCCTCTTTACCTGGTCTAGCTTCATTTGCATGTGACCCCTTCTTAGAAGGCTCCCCACTTGGTTTCACGCTCTCCTGGCGCCATCTGGAAATGCATGATGATGTTTGATCCACGGGCTTCCCCATTTTCATTTTGCCCTGATCCCTGAAAATGACGGAGCTGATCCTGGTCTCTGCGAGAGCCACCGTTCAACCAGCTAAAGCACATGTTTTCCATACTGCGATCAGGAAACCCTGAGCGTCTACGAGACCCTTTCAAGGGGTCCTTGGGACAAAACACTTTTCGTAATAGCTCTCAGACACTGTTGCCTTTTCTCCCCCCTCATTCCCTCGTGAGTTTACAGTAAAGTTTTCCAGAGGCTGCATGCCATGTGCTATTATAACAGATTGAATTCAGAAGCAGATATGAGGCTCCAGCTGTCTTTTATCAAGCTCACTTGAGAGATTTCACAAACACAAAACAGTGGGGCCCTAATCACTATTTCTTAAAATATCGTCATTTTTAATGAAAAATGTAATTTATGTTAGCATACAGAGGGTTCATTATATTATATGTAAAGTTAATAGAGTAATAAGTAAATATTTTTAATGTGTCTAGGTTTTCACTTCTACTTTGGGAAATACTGATAAATATAACGGACATTAAAGGTGGTCTTTGAGGTCGTCAATCATTTTTAAGAAGGTAAAGTGGTTCCCTAGGTCAAAAGTGATGGAGACTGCTGACTTAGAGCAGGTGGCTTCCTGCCTGCTCCCTAAAATAAAAACTGGGGCAAGGTTAAATTCTGTCTCGCCGAGCTGATTTGTGTTGACCTTGAGACTCTGTGGATGAGCCCTGATATGACCTTCAGAAAGGACGCCTCCCTTCTTGGCTCTGAATGCCCCATCCTTTCTAAATCTCAGAGACACAGATGCCATGTTCTGGAGCTTGCAGAAGAGTTGCCTGTTTCTCTCCTGTGCTCGCGGGGAAGGTGGGTAGGGGTGATAATCAGGCATCAGGACAAAGCACCAGGTGAACCGAGATTGGCAGGGGAAGGGGGCGGGATTTTGTGTGTGGGTAAATGTGGGTTTTTCTGCACACACCCATATAACAGTAAGACGATTACAGGTGTTGGAGCCCAGGGCAGGCCACCCCCAAAATATGCCTCCATGGCATACTGATTATTTTGAACTAAAGTTACTTAAGAAATGGCTGATGCAAGGGGGACACGCTGACCCTTCTCTCGGTCTCCCTGAAGCAGTAGAGACATCTCCCCAGTGAAAGGTGCCCTCCCCACCACCATTTGGAGGTAGAAGGACACCCTTATCCCCAGAGACAGGGGAATTTGGTTGAGAAGCCTGTAAAACAAACCTTGTAACGTCATTAACTGACCACCGCAAGCCCAAACTCTGCTTAGATTCCTCACTAAGGAAGCACCCAAAGCCCAAGCTTCTTTGTCCCAACGCAGGTATAGAATTGAGGAGTCATATGACAGTTTGACTTTCACCAAGTATTGGTGAGTGTGATTAATTGTAGTTGTTGTATCAAAGAATTCCATCTCTCAGTGGCTCAACCCTGCCAACCTTGACTCTCCCTTGGATGCAGAGATATCTACCGTTCTTCTCTACGTGCGGCTTCTCGTGAGATAATGTGCACGCGAATCGCAGGGAGGGTCTTGTTGTGATGAAAACTCTGAGCACGTGTAAGATGAGGTTGAGAGTCTGCTTTGTTTAAAATGAGCTCCCAGACGGTGCTGACGTTACAGCCCACGGACCAGATTTTGAGCATCAAGGCTACAAGCAAAGCAGTGTGGGTCTCTTTAGCAGATGGTCTTGCTGTGCTCCCAGGAAAAGCAAATGGCGACACTCAGCACCTAACCAGCTTCTGCCACATAGATACTTGCATGTTAATATTTATTGGGGGTCTTTTTTTTTCAGTGTAGGTGTGTTAGGTGCATGCATTTAGCTTGGAAAGAACATTCTCAGTTGTGAAAACTATTTTCATATTGCTAGTTAAGGAAAAGAGAGTCAAATCTTGCTACCCTTAAAATTGTAAGACCTGTACAGTAGAAACTAACACAACAATGTAAAGCAACTATACTCCAATAAAAATTAATAAAACTTTAAAAAAAAAATTGTAAGGTCTGCCCCGTAGAGATTCACTCAAAGTGCATAACATGTTCCATAGTTTTCAGCTATGTCCAGAAAATTCCCTCTAAAAAAAGTTCGTGCTTCCTCTTTGTGCCAACAACAAGGGGTTTATAAGTCTGTAAATGCAGAATCAGCAAGCCCAGTGAATTTGAATGGCTATACAAGAAGATTGTTTTAATCCGTATTTGTTCAACTAATTAAAACATGGTTCTATTTTATAAAACATAAAAATTAAATATGGACGGTCTCTGAAGAGAGCAGTTTACATCTAAATTTTTTTAAGTTAACCTTTAAGTGATTTACATTTTATTTTCCCATCTAAGCCCGAAAAGGTTTGATTAAACTTTTATCTACTTGGCTATCTGCTATTTTATGCCAGTACTATCCCCTTGGATACTTGTCTCTTTTGATGATTCCTTAAAGAAAAACTGCAATGATAACAGACGGATAAAGTTGAAGGATTTTTACAGTCAGGCAGTTTTCTCTAGCTGAACAACTGTTACACTTGCACAAAATTTTGAGTGGGAAAATCCAAAGTACAGTTTGGAGGGGGGGATGTTAAACTGGGGAGCAGGTGCTGCCTGTATCTCATGATGAGTTTGGAGGATGTACAGTAAGTCCCCTACATACGAATGAGTTCCGTTCCAAGAGAGCATTTGTAAGTCCAGCAACGTTAGCCTAGGTACCCAACTAACACCATGGGCTCTGTAGTACTGTACAGCAATGGGTTTATAATCCTTTTCATACAAATAATACATAAAAAACAAACACAATAAAGAAAACATATTTATCTTACAGCACAGTACCTGGAAAAGTACAGTAGTCCAGTACAACAGCGGGCATCCAGGGGCTGGCATCGAGGGAACAGGCAAGAAGAGTTACTGACTGGAGGAGGGAGAGGAGGTGGGAGATGGTAGAGCTGAAGGATCGTCAGCAATAGGAGACGGAGGGCCAGCTGCAATTTCACTCCCGCCTGACGCTGATGGCACAGGTTCTGGTTCCTTGCTGGAACCAGATGCACGTTCGCATCTTTGAAAGTTCGCAACTTGCAGGTTCCTATGTAAGGGACGTACCGTATAGCAATGCACAGACCGCACGTGTGCGCTTGTGCCGAACGAAGGCTTTCTGAGTCGCTGACACCACCCAGGAGCTCAGAGTTCCTTTTGTTTTATTTTTATTTTTTATTGGCGTACAAGTGCTTTACAACGTTGTGTTAGTTTCTGCTGCACAGCGAAGTGAATCAGCCACACGAATACACACATCCCCTCCCTCTTGGACCTCCCTCCGCCCACGCCCCCATCCAACCCAGCTAGACCATCACAGAGCACCGAGCTGAGCTCCCTGTGCGATCCAGCAGGTTCCCACTAGCTATCTGTTTTCACATGGTAGTGTATATATGTCAAATCTAATCTCCCAATGCATCCCACTCTCCCCTTCCCTCTCTGTGTCCACACGTCTGTTCTCTACGTCTGCCTTTCTATTCCTGCCCTGCAAATAGGTTCATCTGTACCATTTTTCTAGATTCCACATATATGCATTAATATATGATATTTGTTTTTCTGACTTACTTCACTCTGTATGACAGACTCTAGGTCCATCCACCTCACTACAAATAACTCAGTTTCGTTTCTTTTTATGGCTGAGTAACATTCCATTGTATATATGTGCCACATCTTCTTTATCCATTCATCTGTTGATGGACATTTAGTTTGCTTCCATGTCCTGGCTATTGTAAATAGGGCAGCAATGAACATTGGGGTACCTGTGTCTTTTTGAACAATGGTTTTCTCAGGGTATATGCCCAGTAGTGGGATTGCTGGGTCATATGGTAATTCTATTTTTAGTTTTTTAAGGACCCTCTATACTGTTCTCCATAGTGGCTCTACCAATTTACATTCCCACCAGCAGTGCAAGAGGGTTCCCTTTTCTCCACACCCTCTCCAGCATTTATTGTTTGTAGATTTTCTGTTGATGGCCATTCAGACCGGTGTGAGGTGATACCTCATTGTACTTTTGACTTGCATTTCCCTAATAATTAGTGCTGTTGAGCATCCTTTCATGTGCCTCTTGGCCATCTGTATGTCTCAGAGTCCCTTGATATATATATATTGGAATGTGGAAATGACAGAGCCTATGATGGAAGGACGGAGTGTACTACTTCTGCATCTAGATGTGGTTGTTATGGAGCCTGTGTTAAATCAAGTGGGATGAGAAGTCATATGACATGGGATCCTTTGGTAGCCATTGCACTTGGCACCAATCTAAATACCCCATTGCCTCTGAGAAAACCTTCGGCGGTGCAGGAACTCCATTGCAGAAAATCTACTGGCCATGAAAATGTAAAATGTGGCTTCCAAATCCTGAAATATATAGAGAAATTTCATTGAAAAGTCTGCAGGACTACAGCAGACCCATTTTCTCCTGAGTAGAATAGTTTTTTCATTTTTTTGTTTTAACTTAAAGAGTCTGAGGATGGCAATACTGATAAAGGGAAAGGTATTTATTTTAGGGAATTTTTATAAAAAAACAAATGGCTAAGTAATTTAACAAGAATACACATAAGGAGGTGGATAGTAGATAGAACTTTATTTTTTCATTTAATTTTTGATTGAAGTATAGTTGATTTACAATGTTGTATTAGTTTCTGCTGTACAGCAGAGTGACTCAGTTATATCTATATTCTTTTTCATATTCTTTTCCATTATGATTTATCGCAGGATACTGAATATAGTTTCCTGTGCTATATAGTAGAACCTTGATGTTTATCCATTCTATATATAATAGTTTGCATCTGCTAACCCCAAACTCCCAGACCATCCTTCCCCCACCCCCCTCCCCCATGGCAACCACTAGTCTGGTCTCTATGCCTGTGAGTCTGTTTCTATTTAGTAGATAGGTTCATTTGCGTCATATGTTAGATTCCACATATAAGTGATATCATATGGTATTTGTCTTTCTCCATCTGACTGACTTAGTAGGATAACCTCTAGGTCCATCCATGTCCCTGCAAATGGCTATTTCATTCTTTTTTATGGCTGAGTAGTATTCCATTGTGTATATTTCACATCTTCTTTATCCATTCGTCTGTCAACGGACATTAGGTTGTTTCCATATCTTGGCTATTGTCAGTAGTGCTGCTATGAACATTGGGGTGCATGTATCTCTTTGAATTATAGTTTTGTCCATATATGTGCCCAGGAGTGGGATCGCTGGGTCATATGGTGACTCTTATATGTCTGTCTTATTCAGTAGGCTGAGCTCCTATATGAAAAACAAGCAGTGGGCTAGATTTGGCTTGTTGGCCATCATCTGTGGACGTCTTCTCTTGTTGTAGAGTAAAAGTGTGTTAGAGCTTGAGTGACAACACTGGCCTTCTGAGCCATGTCATTGATTGAATCTCCCTTTTATTTTATTTTTTAATTTATTTATTGAAGTATAGTTGTTTTACAGTGTTAATTCCTGTTGTACGGTAAAGTGACTCAGTTATAGATATTCTTTTTCTTTCTTTTTTTCCCATACATCTCTACTGGAGTATAATTGCTTCACACTACTGTGTTAGTTTCTGAAAAACTAAAAATAGAACTACCATATGACCCAGCAATCCCACTACTGGGCATATACCCTGAGAAAACCATAATTCAAAGAGAGTCATGTTCCACAATGTTCATTGCAGCCCTATTTACAATAGCCAGGACATGGAAGCAACCTAAGTGTCCATCGACAGAGGAATGGATAAAGAAGATATGGCACATATATTCTTTTTCATCTTCTTTTCCATTATGGTTTATCAGAGGATATTGAATAGAGTTCCCTGTGCTGTACAGTAGGACCTTGTTGTTTATCCATCCTATTTATAATAGTTTGCATCTGCTAACCCCAAATTTCCAGTCCATCCCTCCCCCACCCCCTCCCCCTTGGCAACCACAAGTCTGACTGAACTTACTTTAAATGGAGGAAATTCAGGATGGACCTGTATCCGACCAAAGTGGGTTTCATAACGTGACAAACATTAGAAAGAAAGAAAAAAAACTACTTCCCTGCTGCTATGTCTGTCCTGAAGAGGAGCTTTTTATTTCTTGGGAATACTTCACACTGATAACATAAAAAGAGGCAACCATTATTGTGACAAAGAATTAAAGACAGCTCAGATCCTTCAGTCTCCTGTGGAAAAGAATTAATGGGAACAAGGGAAAAATAACAGGAAAACAGTACTGTTTTAAAAAACACATGGAAGTCCCCCAACATAGAAAAACCTTAGGTAGCATTCTTTGCCAGGACATTTTTTTTGGTAGGGCATGGACATCATAAAATGCATTCTCTTAAAATCCCAGGCATGTACTAGTAGCCGAATAGAGTATGTAGAGTATGTGTCATGCTTTTAAGTAACGTAGGCAGCTTTTCCTTTCTTACACAAAATGTTCCTAAAAATTAACACAACATTTGTTTTTTGTTTTTTGTTTTTAATATTTATTTATTTATTTGGCTGTGCCGGGTCTTAGTTGCAGCATGCGGGATCTTCGTTGCGGCATGCGAACTCTTAGTTGCGGCATGCATGCAGGATCTAGTCCCCTGACCAGGGATTGAACCCCGGCCCCGTGCATTGGGAGCACAGAGTCTTAACCACTGGACCACGAGGGAAGTCCCACACAACATTTGAACATGAGAAAATCAGATAACAAACTCCACGCTGAAAAGAGAACTTTAGGTCCATAAAACAAAAAATGAACACTGAAATATTTATTTTAGGCAAAATCATCAATAACACTAGACCAGCATTTCACACTTTTTTGGTTTTTTGGTGTTCATTTCCGTCAGAATGGCACACACCATTGGCAAGTCTGAGCCCCAAAAGCTGGAGATTCCATTTTTTCATCTCACTGAATGATGTTCACATTGGTCTTCAATCTCATTAACTTTTTGAAACATGTACGTCATATTTTTTTTTTGGCTCTGCCGTGTGGCTTGTGGGATCTTCCTTCCCCAACCAGGCATTGAACCTGGGCCACGGCAATGAAAGCGCTGAGTCCTAACCACTGGACCACCAGGAAATTCCCTGTACTTCATATTATAATACTAACACCTTCATGGCTCCCTTTTCTACCCTTTTAAAAACAAAAAAATAAGGTCAAAAATCAGTAAGATATTTAAAAAACCATATTGGCATCACTGTACAAGGATGACAAGTCTATCAAAAAGTAACCATTGACTGACTGAGAATTCTGCTCTTTGGGAACACATGGTACTGAAGTGTCAGATGATACAGGGAAACCTATACCTAAATATGCTTTTACATATTTAAAATATATAAATAATACAGATATGTGATCTCTATACAATGCATGCATAAATATAGATGTATAAATAAACATATGATACCTATGTATTTGGGTATTTAAATAATAGTATTTTTAAAATTCTTCTTAAACAGCGAAGTGGTAATGTTCTGGTTACCAGTAGCATCAAGGGCTATATCTTTTCACACTGGACGAAGGATCTGTATCTCAGCATTTCCCATCAAATTCTCATTGAGTCTTCTTCACTTTGGGTCACATGATGATCTGTGAACCAGTCTCTGTGGTCAGGAAGTATAACCTCCTGGTTGACTAAAATCTAGGTTAGAAGTTCCACTGTGGAGCATGAGTTGGACTCAAGTCTATCAGAAATGTTGAGCTGAAGGGAAGAAAACAGTTGGTCCCCCAAAGAGAAACAACTGTAGTTACTGGGATAAACTAGATGGAACCAAAACGGGTATCCACCAGACACAACCAGTCAGTGACAGCAACAGGGCAAGGAGGCATACCCACTGACCTGACATTGAACAGCCCCATGAACAAAGAAGGAAAAGCAAGACATGAAGTGATGCAGGACTTGTGTGGGAAAGGAAAGAAGTGTTGCAGCCACGCTGAGAGCTTGGAAATTGTAGATCAAGGCCAGATGACGGAAGAATTGAAAGGCATACTTGGGAGAGTAATGATTAACATCCCCCAGCAGAGTGGGGCATTTGTTACAACGGATGAACCTACACTGACATATCATCATCACCCAGAGTCTGTAGGTCTCATTAGGGTTCACTCTTGGTGCTGTACAGTCTATGGGTTTGGACAAATGTATATAGTGACAAGCAGACTGATAACTTTTTTGGTCAACCTCCTATGCTGGACAGACTTTAAGGAAACCATCCCAATAATCCTTGACTTCTTGACTTCTGGCCTTTGTATCCGCCCCAGTGCTTTAAGTGCACCCAGGGTTATGATGTCACTCCTGTGTTTATACAACATAAAACTGCATCTTTCTAGCAGACTCTCTCTAGAGACTTTCTCTGTTGCTGACATTGAAGAAGTCGATGGTCATGCTGGGTGGCCATGTGAGCTGAGAATGGCCCAGAAAAGCAGAAGGTGACTTCTGGGTGATAACCAGCAAGATGGTGGCCTCTCAAACCAACAGCCACTAGGCAACAGAATCTTACAGTGACCTGCCTGAGCTTGGGAATGGATTCTTCCCCAGTCAGTCCTCCAGATGAGAGCTCAGCCCAGCCCAACACCTCTACAGAAGCCTCGCCAACCTCTACCAAGAGGATTCATCTGTGCCTGAACTCCTGACCGGCAGAAGCTGTGAGATCATGCATACACATTAAGTTCGGGCTAAGTCACAATCTCTTTCAGAGAAGGGAGAGCCCTTTGCTCACTGTCACCAGCTCAGTTCAGTGTGAACCCTGAACACAGGATACTAATGATGTCTTGAATGGGAAGGATGCCTTCAAGAAGCAAAGAAGGGAGAAGTCATGGGTTGGAAACGAATGGCTTTGCATTCTGCAAAGGGCGTCGTCTTGTTTCTAAATGCTTTCTGACGCCAGAGAAATCTCTAAAGTGAAGACAAGTGTAGCATGAACTAATTCATGTTCATTCAATAGATATCAGTAAAGAGGGAACAGCTCTGGACCTGGGCATGGAAGATAAGGGTTAGAACCCCAGTGCTTCCATTTATCAACTGCTTGAAACTGCCAACACAGTTAACCTTCTTCAGTCTCATATTCCTTATTTGAGCAGTGCAGATAATCATACGTCACGGAGAGGTGATTACTCAAAGTAGGCAGTGGGCAGGCACCTCTGAAAGCACTGGAGGTTGTTCTCCATATGCTAGGAGCTTGATCAAGGTGATTTCTCTCCCTTTCTTTCTTCCCAGAAGCATTAAGGAGCAGGATTTTTTAAAATATATGTATTTTTATTTATTGTCTAAGAACACTTAACATGAGATCTACTCTCTTAGCAAATTAAATGTACAACACAATGTTGTTAGTTCTAGGCACAGTGTTCTATGGTGGATCTCTTACTTTTTTTAAATTTTAATTTTATTGCCGTATAGTTGATTTACAATGTTGTGTTAGTTTCAGGTGTACAGCAAAGTGATTCAGTTATATGTATACATATATCAACTCTTTTTTAAGATTATTTTCACATATAGGTTATTACAGAATATCGAGTAGAGTTCCCTGTGCTATACAGTAGGTCCTTGTTGGTCATCTGTCTTATATATAGTAGTGTGTGTGTGTGTGTGTGTGTGTGTTTTCATCTCAAGCTCCTGATTTATCCCTCCCCCCAGTGTTTCCCCTTTGGTAACCTTAAGTTTTTGATATCTGTAAGTCTATTTCTGTTTTGTAAATAAGTTCATTTGTATCTTTTTTTTCAAATTAGATTCCACATATGAGTGATATCGTATGATATTTGTCTTTCTCTATCTGACTGACTTCACTCAGTATGACAATCTCTAGGTCCATCCATGTTGCTGCAAATGGCATTATTTCATTCTTTTTTATGGCTGTGTAGTATTCCATTATATATATATATATATATATATATATATATATCACATCTTCTTTATCCATTCCTCTGTCAGTGGACATTTAGGTTGCTTCCATGTCTTGGCTATTGTGAATAGTACTACAGTAAACATAGGGGTGCATGTATCCTTTTGGATTATGGTTTTCTCTGGATATATGCACAGGAGTGGGATTGCTGGGTCATATGGTAGCTCTTTTTTTAGTTTTTTAAGCACCCTCCAGACTGTTCTCCATAGTGGCTGCACCAATTTACAGTCCCACCAACAGTGCAGGAGGGCTCCCTTTTCCTAAGGAGCAGTATTAATCAACTGTAGCAAACCCTCCATTACGGTTCTCTGGAAAACAAGATGAATCTGGGGCATTCTATTCCAGGCATCCTATTGTTTTTCTTATTATTTTTATTACTCTCCTGCAGAAAGGCAACAAATGGTAAGCTCCCTGCTATGAGGGTTTTTCAGTAGAGGGGGAGAACTCTTCATGTCTCTATCTTGATGGCTAGTGGTCTCCCAAATTGCAAGACATAGTATAACTTGGAGTCATTCATTCAGTCATCCACCCAGTAATGACACAGTTGACCCTCGAACAACGTGGGGCTTAGGGGCAGTGACCCTCCACACAGTAAAAAGTCTACCTATAACATACAGTTGGGTCCCTGTATCCCCGGTTGCATCCTGGGATTCAGCCAACCTCGGATTACTTAGAACTGTAGTATTTACTGTTGAAAAAACAATCCATGTATAAGTGGACCTGCATAGTTCAAACTCATGTTGTTCAAGGGTCAACTGTATATTGGGAACATCATTTGGGCCAAGCATGGTAATAGACTCTGTGGATTAAAAAAAATAGGAAATTGGCCATAATTCTTCAAAGAATTTCGATTGTTCTGACCCTTAACATTTCCCTTTGATTTTATTGTGTATCAGCAACGAAATTCTGCAGCATACCTGGTAAAGGTCAGAGCAGAGTTGGCCCGGATGCTACGTTAATCTGAGTATCATTCCCAGTTATAAGATGAACAGGAATTTGATAGCGAAAACCCTATCTTCCTAAACTTAGAGGAAGAATTGAAAGCAGATGGTTTGCATATGTTCCCAGCTTTTGCTCTGAATCAGTGTGGCCAAATTTTTCATTGGTATTCAGTGTCTTTTCGCATTCACATCACTTTGGAATACATGCTCTTTAAGTTGATACTTCTAAAACATTTTTTGCCCATTTTACTAGTAAGTACAACATACCTGCTTTCATCTAACCCCTTAAACTGAACTTTGGATGAATTATGTGTACCTGGGTCAACTTAATTCAATTGCTATCATGGTTCACTCAAGAAGGAAAATGAGAATAATCTATTTTTTTAATGGATGAAAGAAGGTAGAGTTCTGCCCTCAATGAATTTACATTAAAAACAAACACTAAATACAGATGGGAATTAAAGAAGAAAAAAACACTCGACAAGATCTATTTAGGGACCCTGAAACTCTAAAGCATTAGAAAAAACAGGTTTCAAACATGGCACATGTTTTTACTGCCACCTGTTTTTGATTCTCACCAAACTGAATAGATTCCACGGAATGATTTAATTCCAATGATAAGTAAAACTGAGCAAACACAGAAATCATAAATCAGCTCTCTACTCACTAAAATCCTGTGTTCACTAGAGCATTTCATGTAGAGTTTAAAAGGAATGCACAATGGATTCAACCTCCTCCATCTCCGAAAAATAAAGAAGGTAAATTATCTTGTTTGGAGCTCTCAAGGCACTCCTGGGGGCTTCTAGTTGTTTTTCCAGCCCATTCTGGTTCCATTAATGACTTAAATCCACAGTACAAGGTACCTCGGAATATATTTGAATGGCAATTTGAGATTTCCTTGTTGTAATAAGATGCCTTTGAGTACTTCCCTTTCATTAAAAAGGAATGAAAGAACACCTTTTTGAAACAAGGTGAACCATGGTGAGGGAAGGTTAATCTTGACTTTCCAGCTGTACAGTGCCCCCAGAGTCTGGATTCCATACCAGTGGGTATCCAAGAGTAGACGTAGAAGATGTCAGTCCCTCCAAAATCCTCCAACTCCCTTGGCTTGGGGGCTTTCCCCCTGCACTCTGGCCTCTTCTGTGAACCCAGCCTGGTCTGTCACATCCTCAACGTGATGAGCTCACCATCTCTCTCCTGTTTTACTTTCTTGGAGAATCTGGGCTGTAGAAATGCAGTGAAAACATTTACATCTCACTGTTAGAGCACTAGATGTTAAAACACTCATTTTACAACTTAACCCGCCGCTTCAGCGGCACTGCCAAGACGGCAGAGATGAAGTCATAACCTCCAGGAGCAGTGCAGCTGTAGAACTTCACGAAGAAGAAGGGTCCACTGGAATAAACATCTTTTATATTGCTTCTAGCCAAAGCAGCTCATGGTGGATCCGTCTACAAGTTCGTTGAAAAAGAAAATCAAGGAAGCAAGAGTATAATGGCAAAGAGAGTTACATAATTCTCCAGGTTATTTTTAGAATCATTTCCGTGGTGTGAAACATAACCGCGGCAAGAATTAATAATGCGCATCTAGCTTCCTAGTAACCGGCCGAGCTTCCCGAGCAGTGGGGCTGCTTCCCCTGCACGGGCGAGAGGAGCCCGGTGGAGGGTCAGCCTCGCTGCAGCAGGTCATGGCTGACGGCGCAGAGCAAAAGTCAGGTCGTCTTCACCTCTTATTTCCGAGCTTGGGAGTCACTGCAAGAAGCGGGAGCGGTGTGCTGATTCGGGCTGCCGGTAGTTTACAGAAGGGTTTCTCGTCACCAGTTTGGGGTCCTCTGTCGTTTCTTGCAGCCATGCTCAACTAGTATCCCTGTGTTCAGCAGTTCCTGTACCTGCCTTTTATTCACTCTTCTCAAGATGAGGTAGAGAACCGATAAATATCAGTGCAGTTTCCTACTGCCCTTTGTCCTCCCGGTGTTCTGCTTCTCCCGAAGCCTGCTTTCTTTGGAGACCAGCCTGATTTCTTCTTGAGCCAGCAGGCAGGAGCTAATCAACACGGTTGTTCCGTGGCCACCGTTCCTTTTAGGATGTTGCGGGAAAAGACATTACCGTGACCACCAAGCTCTGTGTTTCCTAATATTGCGGAAACATTAACTCCACTGATGAGGATGGTAAGGTGTACGTTACAAAAAGAAGTGAGTTTCGTGGTAAAGATGCCACGTGGGGACAGCCACAGGCAGACGGTAGCCACTGAACAGGACGCGGGGCGACTCCCGAAGTGTCTTCATGGTGAGCATTGCGCGGCTCTGATTCCAGAGACCAAAGCCCTGTTACTCGGTAGGGCTGGGAATTCCAGACACAGTTCCTCCTTTCTCTGGCTGCGCAGGTTTTGTGCTCATAGGCCCTGAAGGAATCAGCCCGTACACCTGCAGACGTCTGCCTACACCCAAGGGGCTCAGAGAATGCTGAGTGGCTTTCAGGCTGTTCTCTTTGTTACTGGAAGTGGGGTCCGGCTGCTCGCTGCTCAGAAGCCAATAACGAGGCAAGGCTGGTGGAAAGGAAAGTCTGCTCTATTTGCAACGTCAGCACCCAGGGAGGAGGGCAGACTTCTGTCCAGAGGCCGACTCCCAATCCATCCTTCCCCAACGCCTCTCCCCCGGGCAACCACAAGTCTGTGCTCTATGTCTGTGAGTCTGTTTCTGTTTTGTAGATAAGTTCATTTGTGTCATATTTTAGATTCCACATATAAGTGACATCATATGGTATTTGTCTTTCTCTGTCTGACTTACTTCACTTAGTATGATGATCTCTAGGTCCATCCATGTCCCTGCAAATGGCATTATTTCGTTCCTTTTTATGGCTGAGTAGTATTCCATTATATATACGTACCCCATATTCTTTATCCATTCATCTGTCGATGGCCACTTAGGTTGCTTCCATGACCTGGCTATTGTAAATAGTGCTGCTGTGAACATTGGGGTGCATATATCTTTTTGAATCATGGTTTTCTCCCGATATATGCCTGGGAGTGGGATTGCTGGATCATATGGTAGCTCTATTTTTAGTTTTCTGAGGAACCTCCATACTGCTCTCCACAGCAGCCGCACCAACTTACATTCCCACCAACAGTGTAGGAGGGTTCAAAGGATACAGAGTTTTGGTCATATACGTGACAAATTAAGTCCTAGACATCTACTGTACAGCATAGAGCCTATAGCTAACAATACTGTATTATAGACTTAAAAATGTACTGAAAGGATAAATCCTATGTTCAATGTTATCACACACAAAAAATAGTAGTGATAAATAGAATGGGAGGAAATTTTTGGAGGTGATGGCTGCATTTATGGCAGAGATTGTGGCGATGGTTTCATGGGTGTAGACACCATCTCCACATGTCATTAAGTTCTATATATTAAACATGCACAGGACTTCCCTGGTGGTGCAGGGGTTAAGAATCCACCTGCCAATGCAGGGGACACAGGTTCGAGCCCTGGTCTGGGAAGATCCCACACGCCACAGAGCAACTAAGCCCGTGCGCCACAACTACTGAGCCTGTGCTCTAGAGCCCGTGCTCCACAACAAGAGAAGCCACTGCAGTGAGAAGCCCGTGCACCACAATGGAGAGTAGCCCCTGCTCGCTGCAGCTAGAGAAAGCCCGCATGCAGCAATGAAGACCCAACACAGCCAAAAATAAATAAGTTTTAAAAAGATGCACAGCTTTTTTATGCCAGTCATATCTCAAAGTATTTGTTTTTAAGTTGTCCTGCTGCAAATCTGCAAAAAAGGGAGTTGTCTACCACGGATATGAGTTGGAGAACTTTTTCCATGAAGGGAATTTTGAGTGTCAAATTAATAAAACGTGTCACCTGTGCTGGCACCCTGCACTGTATAAAAAGTCAAGACGTGTGCCTTTTCCAAATGCCTGCGGTGGCAAGGTGACAAGGATTAGGTGTGCGAAACCCAGTTCCCTGCCCTCTGCCCTGCTCTGCTTTTTTCCCCTGTTGCAAGTGGGTGCCGGGCAAAGGTGCCCCCTCCATGTTAATAACTCTTCCCAAAATAGGTCTCTCAGCCTTGGTCTGAAATACCTCCTATCTCATGGCCGGCTCATAATTCTCCCTCCCTTCTTCCACTTAATTTGAAGGGTGCACGCTCTCCTTTGTGGTCTTGAGAGCAGCCCTTTGGAATTTTAAAACTTTGCAGGTTGTCTTAAAGATGTCATCCTTTGTAAGCATCAGGAGCAGCTAAGGACCAACAGTAAAAGGAGTCTCTCCCCGAGCCCTGGTTGCATTTCAGGTTTTAGCCATCCAAAAAAAGGAATATGAGGCAACCTTGAGTGCCAGGGAAATTTCCATGACCTTCTTCCCCTGGGCTGGGCCTGTCTTCCAGTTGTCAATCATAGGAGCAAGCTGAAGTCCCCATCATGGGAGTTGGCAGGGTAAAATGTTGAAACTCGCCCAGTTTGCTTAAGTGCCTCCTGAAGATTGGCTTATAGTTGACGGGACAAAAGTCCGGTGTCCACGCAAAAGAGCTGGTATTTTCTTGGTGCCGATGGGAAGAGACCTCTATCCCTCCTGGTCTGGGTTGACTTGTGTGATTCTCCCAATTATAGGTTGCAGTTCCAAATTCCAGCACCTCAGAATGTGACCTTATTTGAAGAGGTAACTGAGTTAAGATGAGGACATAATAGTGGGCACTAATCTAATAGGACTGGTGTCCTTAGAAAAAGGGGAAATTTGGATACAAGGACACAAACACAGAATGCCTGGTGAAGAAAAATGGGGAGAAGACAGCAATCAACAAGCCCAAGGGCTTCCCTGGTGGCGCAGTGGTTAAGAGTCCACCTGCCAGTGCAGGGGACACGGGTTCGAGCCCTGGTCCGGGAAGATCCCACATGCCGCGGAGCAACTAAGCCCGTGCGCCACAACTACTGAGCCTGCGCTCTAGCGCCCGTGAACCACAACTACTGAGCCCCCATGCCACAACTACTGAAGCCCACGCGCCTAGAGCCCATACTCTGCAACAAGAGAAGCCACTGCAATGAGAAGCCCGCGCGCCGCAACGAAGAGTAGCCCCCGCTCGCTGCAACTAGAGAAAGCCCGCGCAGCAATGAAGACCCAACACAGCCAAAAATAAATAAATAAATAGATAAATAAATAAATATATTAAGGAAAAGAAACAAAAACAAGCCCATGACAGACGTCTGGAACTGGTCCTTCTTCCCAGCCCCTAGAAGGAACCAACCCCCAAAACACCTTGATCCATATCTTATATCATATAATATGTGGTTTATATATATGTAGGAGATAACTCTATCTAAACATGTATATACGTATCACATATATTTATATTATAAACACAAAAGTATATTATCTATTATATGTTACATACACTTTTTATTTTATAGATCACACATAGGATTTATTTCAAGGGGTTGGCTCCCCCATTTGCGGGTGCTGTGACATTCAGAATCGGTAGGGCAGACTGCAAGGTTAGGCAGGAGCTGATGTTTTAGTCCTGAGACAGGATTTCTTCTTCTGTGGGAAATCTCACTTCTGATTTTAAAGCTTTTCAGCTGACCAGGAAAGAACCCCTTCCATTATCAAGGGTAATCTGCTTTTCCTTCATCTTTTTTAAAAAGTTTATGTTGGAGTATAGTTGCTTTACAACGTAGTGTTAGTTTCAGGTGTACAGCAAAGTGAATCATTTATACATATACATATATCCACTCTTTTTTAGATTCTTTTCCCATACAGGCCATTACAGAGTATTGAGTAGAGTTCCCTGTGCTATACAGTAGGTCCTTATTAGTTATCTGTTTTATGTATAGCAGTGTGTATGTGTCAGTCCCAATCTCCCAATTTATCCCCCCCGCCACTCTGCTTTTCCTAAAGTCTACTGATTCTGGGTGTTAACCACATCGATCAAATACCTTCACAGTGACATATAAACTAGTGTTTGATTAGACTACTGGGTACTGTAGCCTAACCTAGCTAACATGTGATGTGATGAATTGTGCCCGCCCCCGCCAAATTCACAGGCTGAAGCCCTACGCCCCAGAACCTCAGAATGTGGCTATATTAGGAGATGGGGTCTTTAAAGAGGGGATGAAGGTAAATGAGGTCACTGGGGTGGATCGTGATACAATAGGACTGGTGTCCTTATAAGAAGAGGAGATTAGGACACAGACGGACACAAGGAGAAGGCAGCCATCTACACGCCCAGGAGAGAGGCTTTAGGAGGAACCAACTCTGCCCAAACCTGGATCTCAGACTTCCAGCCTCCAGAACTGGGAGAAATAAATGTCTGTTGTTTAAGCCACCTGGTCTGGAGTACTTTGTTATGACAACCCTAGCAGACTAATGCAACACATAACACTAACCATTAAACTGTATAACAGACTGTGGGCTACCATACTTAAAATATGTCCAGAATATTAACCACAAACAACAAAGCCTGAACAGAGAGTTTGAGAAGAACAGAAATATACATAAATTTAAATAAGTGAAAAAATTCTCTTTTTCCCTCATAAGGGAAGAAATGCAAATCCAAACGTGGGTGGGAACCCATATTTTTAACCGTGCAATAGAGAGATAACTAAAACATTGACAACACCTAGGAAATGTTTTGATAATAAGTGTGTAAAAGTGTGAATCAGCCCCTTGAGAGGGAAATTTGGCAAAGAAGATTCACACTTAAAAAACAAACGGCACAATCAAAAAATGAGCAGAAGACCTAAATTGACATTTCTCCAAAGAAGACATACAGATGGCTGAGACGCACGTGAAAAGATGCTCAACATCACTAATTATTAGAGAAATGCAAATCAAAACTACAATGAGGTATCACCTCACACCAGTCAGAATGGTCATCATCAAAAAATCTACAAACAGTAAATGCTGCAGGACTTCCCTGGTGGCACAGTGGTAAAGAATCCACCTGCCAATGCAGGGGACATGGGTTCGATCCCTGGTCCGGGAAGATCCCAAATGCCGTGGAGCAACTAAGACCGTGCGCCGCAACTACTGAGCCTGTGCTCTAGAGCCCGCGAGCCACAACTACTGAGCCCGCGAGCCACAACTACTGAGCCTGTGCTCTAGAGCCCGTGTGCCACAACTACTGAGCCCATGTGCTGGAACTACTGAAGCCCGCGTGTCTAGAGCCCATGCTCCCAACAAGAGAAGCCACCGCAATAAGAAGCCCGCGCACCACACAAAGAGTAGCCCCCACTCGCTGCAACTAGAGAAAGCCCACGCGCAGCAACAAAGACCCAACGCAGCCAAAAATAAATAAATAAATAAATAAATAAATAAATAAATAAATAAATAAATAAAAATTTTAAAATGCTGGAGAGGGTGTGGAGAAAGGGAACCCTCTTGCACTGTTGGTGGGAATGTAAATTGATACAGCCACTATGGAGAACAGCATGGAGGTTCCTTAAAAAACTAAAAATAGAACTACCATACGACCCAGCAATCCCACTACTGGGCATATACCCTGAGAAAACCATAATTCAAAAAGAGTCATGTACCACAGTGTTCATTGCAGCACTATTTATAATAGCCAGGTCATAGAAGCAACCTAAATGTCCATCAACAGATGAATGCATAAAGAAGATGTGGTACATATATATAATGTAGTATTACTCAGCCATAAAAAGGAACGAAACTGGGTCATTTGTAGAGACGTGGATGGACCTAGAGACTGCCATGCGGAGAGTGAAGTGAGTCAGAAAGAGAAAAGCAAGTATCGTATATTAACACATATATGTGGAATCTAGAAAAATGGTACATATGAACCAGTTTGCAAGGCAGAAATAGAGACAGATGTAGAGAACAAACATATGGACACCAAGGGGGGTAAGGGGTAGGGTGGGTGGTGGTGCTGGGATGAATTGGGAGATTGGGATGGACATGTATACACTAATATGTATAAAATACATAACTAATGAGAACCTGCTCTATAGCACAGGGAACTCCTCTTTGCTCTACAGTAGAAACTAACACAACCTTGTAAAATAACTATACCCCAATAAAAATAAAATAAAATAAAAAAATAAAATGCACATGGCCTGTGACTCAACATCTTCCACTTCTAGGGATGCACTCAGAAATACACACATCCATATGACAGAGAGATCTATGTTTTAGGGTGCATACACTATAGAACTGTTTCATAATAGTGCAGAAAAACACTAAAATGACCATTGATGGAAGTCCAATGACAGTCATTCATAAATGGAATATTAGGCAGCCATGAAAAAGATTGCCTGTGTGTGTGTGTGTGTGTGTGTGTGTGTGTGTGTGTGTGTGTGTGCATTCACGTGTGTACTCTGTACTAACCTACACTATTTCCAGAAGCTTAGAAGAGAAATTTGTATCAGCCTCTAGAGAACAGTGACTCTGAATCTGCTCTCCAAGAATGTTTAATTCTTGCTTATATAACTGTGTATTCTTGGACTTTTAATTTTCCCATTTGTGCTCTGACTGTCAGTTAAAATCGCCAGTTAAATACTCTTGAATTCCTTCACTTAATACAATGCCGTACTGGGTTCCATTTTAATAAAATAGTCATGGACTTTCTATGGCAGTCTACAGAAGAGACTTGTAAAACACTGGATTCTGTAGGTGGATTCTGCTCATTTGCATGATTCTTGCTGAAGTAGTCATTTAAAATTAAATGCTGCTTCACATGCAAGTCCATGTATGATAAAGATTAATCATGAGTTCATCTCTGGACAAAGAAAATCTCAACCTTTCCTTGAAGGTATGAAATATCTTTGAAACATCCAGTTCTTAAGATTACCCATCCTAACTTCTACCTTTTACATAAGAAACCTACATCCTAACTTCTACCTTTTACATAAGAAACCTACATTTTGAGGGCTGGCTTAAAATTTGCCATGTCCACACAGACGGTTATATAACTGCTGATTTAATTACTGAGCACACTTTTAAACCTGTGTTTTATGCTTATAGATACAGAAGGAATCAGTAGTAGTAAATATGGACCATAAAACTTGGGTTAAATAACTACTAAGGAAAAAGCATGAGATCTTAGCCTTGCAGGTTTTAATCCACGTTCTAAAAATTCTGCCAGGAAGCATGACAAACTTAAAATATTCTCAAGTGCCAACAATTGTCAGTGCTGGTGCTGAGAAGACAGGCTGTAATTGTTAAGAACACGTGAGGAATGTGCAGAAAATGAAGTACTTGACATCTATATAGTCATGCTACGTTAAAAAGAGAAGAGTTACCAAGGTGGATAATACAATGATGCAAATTTGAATGCAAATTTGAACTCATTACCTTTGGCATTCAGCAAAGCTTCTTTGATCAGCCAGACTTGGGATAATTTCTAGATACCAAGTGAATTTCGGAGATTGTGCTACGTAATTCAGGAAACCTGACAGCTTGGCAAGGCGGGAGCAGGATGCTTCTTTCAAAAGTTGAGCCAACTTTTGTCGTGGAATCGAGCCGCTCTTTTGCCAAGTTTTCAGCATCCCTGGGCAACCCAATCACGGCGGAAGTTGGGTCCTGAAATGGTGATTTATGTCTGATTCACTGGAGTTGTGGGTTAACACTGAAAACTCATAACTGAACACCTAACTAACTCCAGATACCTCAGAAAGTGACCTTACTTAGAGATAGGGTCAGTGAAGGTGTATTTAAATTGGGATGAAGTCATTAGGTTGGGCTTAGTCCAATAGATCCACTGGCCTTATACAAAGGGCAGATTTGGACACAGACACAGGAAGAATGCCATGTGACTCTGATGGCAGATATCGGGGTGATGCTTCTACAAGCCACGGAACACCAAAGATTGCCAGTAATCCACCAGAATCTAGGGGAAGGGCATGGAACAGATTCTCTGGCACAGCCCTGGAAGGAACCAACCCTGCCCACACCTAGATCTCAGACTTCTAGCCTCCAGAACTGAGAGAAGATAAATTTCAGCCAGGACTCGGATATCACTCCAGAACATCTATGGCTGACAATGAAGAAGGAGAAATCGATTTCCTTGATCGTGGGCAGAACGTCTGAATTGCGGGTGAGGCGAAGCTCAAGAAATTTCAAGAAAAACATGCTGGACATCCCTGGAGAAATTATATTAGACCAAGACCTAAATTTGAAAGGTTGACACGGACCCCACCGCCCAGCTGTGTGGAAGTTCACAAAATAGAGCTGCAGTCTCTAGAAGAAAACCGTGCTCTTTAGATAAGAATTTAAATGTGCATTCCCAGTGAGATTTTATTATTTCTGGTAGACACAATTTTAGAGAATAAATGAGGCAGTTTCAATGCATGTATGTGAGTTTCCCCTGCTGGGAAAAAGGAGAGTATAAAACAAAATATAACCAGAAGACTCACATGTGAGGGTCCGGCAGGAAGTCCAGCATGGTACTGCATTTCTCCTAAAGCTAGTCATCTGCAAAGAGTAGGCACCCAGCCCCAGAGATCTGGCCCCATCTTCCCCAGCCCCTGTCAGCAGGGCAGCTGAGTGGTCAGCCTTGAGCTTCTGTATGGGCCCCTCCTGCTGCCCTGTCAGGCCAGGCATCCTTAGGGCCGCCACTACACCAAGCCTGGACACATGCTGGACCCTCAAATTCCCACAGCTCAGCAAAGTTTAAGCTGGGCCACTACACAAAACTTGATGTTAAAGCAGTTGAGGCTGACAATGCAGGGGAAAAAAAAAAAAAAAAAACACGGTTCCTAGGTGCACCTGCATTGCAATTCCATGCTCTGGAATCGGGTGCTGTGGGTCCAGGAGAAACTCCCTGCGATGAAATGCCCCTTGAAGAGCCATAAAAATGTGGTTCTCAGGCCCTCCACTGCAGAGAATGTGGTTGTCAGGGGCTGCAGCTGCTGTGCTCTGAAAGCCATCACCTCGTTTGTATGGTGGCCATACTTCTCCCAGACTGATCGCCCCCTAATGCCTGAGTGCGTCAGGCAGGGCAGTTCTGGGGAGACAAAAGACTCCTCTGATGATCAACTTTGGCTTCAAGACCCCCAAACCGCCTTTCCCAATCTTCCTACCCCCTTCCTCTCTCTTCCGCTGAAAGTCAGACTTTGCGTTCAGCTCTGCTGGGTCTCCCAGCCTTACCCAGATCCTCTGCCATCTTCCCTCACTCGGGTTTTTCTCCTAAAACAATCCTTTCCAGTTGAATCACGTCTTGTCTGCTTCTCCAAGGGTGCATCTTGGAATCTCCTTCTCAGCGAACCCAGAAGAACCCAAGCATCCTTGTGTTTAAGCATTTCCATGCAAGAAAGCATGTCTGTTTGTTTTTCCAGAGGTGGAGCTGTTCTCCATCAAATGAGAAGTTGAGGCTCCATCAATTCAGGGAGAGGAAAAAAGAGCCTTCAACTTTCAAGTGACTCTTTTTCTCCCTTCTGGGGCCATGACTGTTTCAAAAATGATTAGGATCCAGTTTGAGTGAAAGCATGAGGCACCCTAGGAATTATTATATCTTTACAGTCACAAGAGAAGTCGGCCTGTGTCTAACGGATGTATGCAATTCTTTTGGGATCCTCTTCAGGACGAAAGAAAAAAAAAGGTAAGGCAGAGGTCATACATATCAGTATTTTTTTAAAAATGGTCTCAGGTGTAGGGACTTCCCTGGTGGTCCAGAGGTTAAGGCTTCGCACTTCCACTGCAGGGGGCATGGGTTCAATCCCTGGTCAGGGAACTAAGATCCGCAAGCCATGCGGTGCAGCCAATAAAAATTAAAATTAAATAAAAATTTAAAATGTAAACAAATAGTCTGATGTTTAGAATTAAACAATGGCTGAGACCTAAAGAGAAAGTCCTAGCCCCAGACACAACATAGTATGATTTTTTTTTTACTTTCTTCCTTCCTTCCTTCCTTTCCCTTTCTCTCTCTCTCCTTTTCTTTCTTTCTTTCTTCTTTCTTTTCTTTCTTTCTTTCTTTCTTTCTTTCTTTCTTTCTTTCTTTCTTTTCTTTCTTTCCTTCCTTCCTTCCCTTTCTCTCTCTCTCCCTTTCTTTCTTTCTTTCTTTCCTTCCTTCCTTCCTTTCTTTCTTCCTTCCTTCCTTTCCCTTTCTCTCTCTTTCTTTTCTTTCTTTTTCTTTCTTTCTTATTATTATATAAGTACATGTATGCTATATACTGTTTCACAATTTTTAAAGGTTATACTCCATTTATAGCTATTATAGGATATTGGCTATATTCCCCATGTTGTATAATATATCCTTGTAGCTTATTTTATACCTAATAATTTGTACCTTTCAATCTCCTACCCATATTTTGTCCCTCCCCCTTCCCTCTTCCCACTGGTAATCACTACTTCATTCTCTGTATCTGTGAGTCTGCTTCTTTTTTGTTACATTCACTAGTTTGTTGCATTTTTTAGATTCCACACGTAAGTGAGATCATACAGTATTTATGTTTCTGTCTGACTTATTTCGCTTAGCATAATACCGTCCAAGTCCATCTGTGTTGCTGCAAATGGCATTATTTCATTCTTTTCTATGGCTGAGTAGTATTCCATTGTATATATGTAGCACATCTTCTTTATCCATTCATCTGTTGATGGACACTTAGGTTGCTTCCATGTCTTGGCAGTTGTAAATAATGCTGCTGTGAATACTGGGGTGCATGTATCTTTTAAAATCAGTGTTTTAGGGGAATTCCCTGGCAGTCCAGTGGTTAGGACTGCACTTTCACTGCCGAAGGCGTGGGCTCAGTCTCTGGTTGGGGAACTAAGATCCCACAAGCCACATGGTGTGACCAAAAATAATAATAATAATAAAATAAAATTAGTGCTTTTGTGTTTTTCGGATATATACCCAGGAATAGAATTGCTGGGTCGTATGGTAGCTCTATTTTTAGTTTTTTGAGAAGCCTCCATACTGTTTGCCACAGTGGCTGCACTAATTTACATAAGGAAAGATGAAGATTTCCTTTTATAAAATCAAGTATCTTGGGAACATAAGAAATTGTCATGAATAACACAAAGGCTAGTCATGCACAAACAATTAGAATTTTTAAAAATTTATGACGTTAAGAGTTGCGTAATTAGAGGAGAGCATTATATTTTAGATTTTGGTCGGGGGTCACAGTCAAAACATTTACAAGCCTAGATGACCAGAGTTTCAATGCCAGAGCCTTAGCAATGATTCTGCTTATCTGTCTGGCTGCTATCTTAATAGCTGCTCCATCAGGGGGACTTGTGTTAGTTCACATAAAGGCCACCGCTCATTTATTAAAAGCCGTTGGCATTGTAATGTAAGAGAGAGAGAAAAAATCAATGTGCTCACTTCAAACATCAATAGATGGTTGAAGTTTGGGGGTGAGTGTAAAAGGCACATAATTACAGAGACTTTGGACGAGTAGAGGCCTGATGTTTAAACCTATCACACAACCCAGAGAGGGTCCCATGTTCTGAAAGCATGGCTCTTCAGGGAAGTCCTTCCTGTCTGAGTAAGATTCCTATTTGATCTCAGAAGTTGAAAAAGTACTAGCAGAGCAGCATTAACCACTCTGCATGTTCAGCTCCTGGGATAATAATCACAGCAATGAAATAATAATGATAGCTTTATTAAATATATACCCTAGGTCCCTCTGGCAGGGCTCTAAAAATCAACACTATGTGTATAATGACTCTAGGATGGAGGGGCTGTTATTTACCCCAGTTGATAGATGGAGCAGAGTCAGTCAGAGAGAAGCAAAGACTGTTTGGATTCAGAACCAAGGTCTTACACTCTCTGCTTCACGGACGTTGTAACAGGATCATTGATGGACTCCTTAACTATTGCTAATTGTGTGACAGTCATCCCAAAACATAGCAGCTTAAAGCATTTATTAAATTAAATCATCTATCATCTCACAGTTTCTACAGGTCAGGAATTTGGGCACAGCTTGGGTGAGTATGGTGTTTAGGGTCTCACAAGGGAGCAATCAAGCCTTTGGCCGGCTGTGTTCTCATCTGGAGGTTCAAGAGGAGAAGGATCCACTTAACATTCCTTGTGGCTATAGAACTGAATGCTCTGGCCATTTCTGACTATCAGGCAGAGGCCACGCTCATATCCTAGAGGCCAAACTCATTAGCTCACCATGTGGGCCCAGCATCATGACCCCCTGCTTCTTCAGCATCAGCAAGAGAATGTCTCTAAGAGCATCTGCTAGCAAGATGGAGTGTAATGTAGCATCAGGAAAGAGGGAAGTCACATCCTAAGATCCTGGGCACGCCCAAGGACAGGGACATATACAAGAAGGTATACCAGAAGATGGGGGGTCATTGGGGGTCTTCTTACAATCTGTCCAACACAGGTGGAGCCCAAGACATCTCCAGTATGGTCTTCAACTTCACCAGCCCATGGGGAGAGCCTTTCTCTTAGGGAGGACCCATTCTCTCCTTTAAAACCTTCCATGTGAAAAAGTCAGACCCACCCGTGATAACCTTCCTGTAGATGAACTCAAAGTCAATTAATGTGGAACTGTCTGCAATCTCCCATAAAATTTTCCATGTCTAGAAACAAATCTCCTTGACCACCGACACTCTATGGAAGGAGATCACACAAAGTTATGAACACCAGAAAGCAGGAATCATTGGGGTCACCTTAGAAATATCTTGTCTATCCCAGTGTATTTGAAATGTTTGTGCACAAAATCTGAGAATATAAAATTCCAATCACAACCATCGATAATGCAACAGTTAATAAAATAAATAGAGATATTCTTCATGCATAAATGACTCTAAAAAATGTTTTACCCAAAGATCCTTTATAAAGACACTATGAAAAGATATACTTTAGCCCAGAGTAATAAACATGATAGGAAGTACTAGATTCAATGTGAAAGATAAGGAAAGACCACTATGAGCCATAGTGGTAAATCTATAAATAAATATGTATTAATTGCAAAAATAGTTGTAATACAATATTAAAATTTTATACCAAAAAAAAAAAAAAAAAGGGACTTCCTGGCAGTCCAGTGGTTAAGACTCCATTCTTGCAGTGTAGGGGGTGCGGGTTCAATCCCTGGTCAGGGAGCTGAGATTTCACATGCTGGATGGCACAGCCAAAAATAATTGTTTTTTATGCTAATATCTAAGCTGGAGTAGAAATGCTAAATAATATGAATAAGGAATGGGCGCGGGGGTAAGTATTTGACTAGTTGGAGTATGTTGCCACCCTCGTCTGCTGCAGAAATAGGATCATCATACTTACGGGCTTTAAAGTGCATTAAGAGACTGGAAATTTGAATATTTAAAACAACAAGTAGGAAAAAGTAAGGAAACCAAGCCAGCAATGAAGAAAATCACCCGACGTCAAGAAGACAGATACAACGAAGCCAGATACCTAGTATCAGTAGTGTATATCTGTCAATCCCAATCTCCCAGTTCATCCCACCCGTCCGCCTTCCCCCTTGGTATCCATACATTTGCTCTCTACGTCTGTGTCTCTATTTCTGGTTTGTAAATAGGATCATCTGTACGAATTTTTTCAGATTCCACATATATGCATTAATATATGATATTTGTTTTTCTGACTTACTTCCCTCTGTATGACAGTCTCTAGGTCCATCCACGTCTCTACAAATGACCCAGTTTCGTCTAAAATAGATAACTAACGAGAGCCTACTGTATAGCACAGGGAGCTTTCTCAGTGCTCTGTGGTGACCTAAATGGGAAGGAAAAACAAAAAAAGAGGGGATATATGTATATGTATAGCTGATTCACTTTGCTGTATAGTAGAAACTAACACAACATTGTAAAGCAACTATACTCCAATAAAAATTAAAAAAAAAAAAAAAACGAAGCCAGATAAAGGGCAGGGTGAGACACGAAAACACAATTTGAAATAGTAGGAATACGTCAGTATTAATAATAATAATAGATAATAGTAGTAATAATAATAATAGTAGAATTACGTCAGTCATCACCATAGATATAAAAGCTTAAACCCCTTCAACATAGTAAAAGGCACACTTACTCTGCTTGGATTAAAACTAACTAAATAAAATAACTCATCTCTAAATGATTTACTGGTGACATACCTATAACAAAATGACAAAAAGAGTTTGAAAATGATAGAAATGGAAATCTCACACCCGGAAAAAAAATAACCAAAATGAAACTGACATACCATTGACTTGAAACCAGGGAATAGAGTTTAGGGATATCACATAGTCTGAAAATCATCCCACTAAAAATCCACAGTAATCTCAAACTTGCTTTCTAATGCTGACAACGGTCTTGATGTACATAAAGCTTAAAATGACAGAATTTCCCAAAGGTATTTTTAAAACATATCTTTAGTGGGAGAATTAAATGCATCTCAAGTATTGCGAAAGGAAACAAAAAACAAAGCAAGGATAAAACCTGGAAGGTTGTAATTAACAAGCTTGATCTAATTGATAGATTCCCCCAAAGATAGTGAAATATATATATAACAAAAAAAGACGTTATGTATTATTTTTGCAAGGCATCTGAATCATTTACAAAATTTAACCTGTGCTGATCTGAATCATGTGCTACAAAAGAAAGCTCAAAAAAAAAAAAAATCCAAAGAATCAAAACCATCAAGACATCGTTTATTGGGCTTCCCTGGTGGCGCAGTGGTTGAGAATCTGCCTGCCAATGCAGGGGACACGGGTTCGAGCCCTGGTCTGGGAAGATCCCACATGCCGTGGAGCACCTGGGCCCGTGAGCCACAACTACTGAGCCTGAGCGTCTGGAGCCTGTGCTCCGCAACAAGAGAGGCCCCGACAGTGAGAGGCCCGCGCACTGCGATGAAGAGTGGCCCCCACTCATGGCAACTGGAGAAAGCCCTCGCACAGAAACGAAGACCCAACACAGCCAAAAATAAAAATAAAAACAAAAAACAAAAAAAACCCCATCAAGACATCATTTACTATCCAGTGTGCAATTATATTAAATATCAACAATAAGAAAGTATAAAATAGGGAATTCCCTGGTGGTCCAATGGTTAGGACTCTGTGCTTCCATTTCCAGGGGCCCAGGTTCAGTCCCTGGTTGGGGAACTAAGATCCTGCAACGTGGCCAAAAAAAAAGAGTGTAAAATATATACAGAATCTAAATATATCATAGTGCCACTGCTATATGAAAACATGCAGGACATGCTGGATGGAAGATGGAATGGAGAAAAAAATGTCTGAGTCATTATTAGAAAACATGGAAGAATGATTTTAAATTCTTGGCTTGAGGACAAGCCTTCTGGAAACTTAAATTCACACATTTCTCAGGGCAATTATAGCGACTACCTACTGTTAATGTTCATACAGACCTAAAATTACTCAGATTTTCTCATAAATTCTGATTTTCCACAGGTTGGCTCATAGTTTCTGGAACATGTTTATCTATATTGAGTATAGCGTAGCATGGTCAGCCTGTTATGTTTCCCTGGGCTCTGGACTTCGAAATCATAGGGAAACGGGGCTGCCCAGTTGTCACTACTTGGATTATTGATTCATTTTCTTCTATGATAGAAGCATTTGCTCTTCATTGCTGTGCTTCTAACAAGTTTGCCTGTAGAATCTTCCTTTTCAAAACAAGCATTAGTCTTAGAAACGTCTTTTGGGCCCCTCAAACATTGCCTAATAGTCTAGAGAAACCATACGGTACCTGAAAAGTCAGCACCTTTCCTTATAACCTCATCTTATAATAAAAGGAACTGTGAAAATTCAATTAGAAGTCGAAAAGTATTAACCCAAGCACACTTGGTTGTAGGTGTGAAGCAATTAAAGAGAAAACAACATTCATTTAATTATTTTCTCTGAAATTAGATTTTCTTCAGAATCCATTTGGTACTTTTCGAAAACATGATTATTTTCCTATCTCCTTTCTGTATCCAAAAATATATTTGGAGAGTGATTCAGGCGTAGGTGGTCCGAACATTTAATAGCTAAGAGAATAGTTCAAATTCAAGTTAATAATTGGAGGATATTGGGTGATAATTGCCATCATGCAGGCCACGTACCTGAGTATTTTCCACTTCGTAACCGCAGAATGGAACTGGGTGTCACTGACAAGCCTGTCCCTAAATCCTCCCGTCTTTTGAGGTCCCCTTGTAGGCACCTCTTGAGGGATCAGGGAGCTCATCCCATATTCTGCCTTGGTGGCCCATCACCGTTCTCATAGGGTCGAGGGGCCTTGCAAACTCTGAGCAGTCAACGCTTGGGGCTGGAGCTGCACTTTACATGGCTTCATTCTCACGCACAGCCCCTTCCTCAGTAACTTCAGACTGTGGAGAAAAACTAGCGCCTGCCCTATCAGTAACAAAGGATGTTGCAGCCATCAAGCCATCAATCACTGTAGCCGCCCCAAACTGGGCACCCTGAGGGGACTCGGGATGGAGAAAAGCAGGATCCTGGCCCAAGATAACTGAGGTGCGTATCAGAGGACTGATTTCAGTGAGCCCAACCTCTTGCATCTTCCCATATAGAGAAAAATGCTAAATTCATTTCCTCCAGATGCCTGGTTTCTTTAATCAACAGTACTCTTTTGATGTTCTACCTGGTTTTTGTTGCAAAAACTCCTGTATATCCTGGCTCCCCCCTTACCTCTTAGGGGCAGCCCCTCAGAACTGTTTGAGAGGCTGCGTCTCGGGCTTAAGACCTCAGAAAGTCCGCCAAATAAAACATAATTCTCAACTTTTAGGTTGTGCATTTTTTTTTCAGTCGACAAGACTTTCCAATGGAAGGTGTCTTCCAAGACCATGGAAAGTCTAGGGCATTGAGGAGAGAGGACATCAGGACCAATTCCTATGGAGTAAATATTGGAAGTTCTGATCTTAACAATCTTTAGTTGTCCCTGGCAACTCGGGAATTTCATGCTGACCATGAACTTCTACACCGTCCCCCTCCTTCTACTTGGATGGATGTTCCTCTCCAGCATCTTCCCAAGCTACTCCCCCCACCCCACTCTCATCCCTGACGTATCTTTTCCCAGCACTCGCCCTCTGACCTGTCCTTGGAAACCCCAGATCCTTCAATGATGGAGGACACTTGATTTTTTGCTTTCTTGTGTCTTTCTCTTTCCAGGTCAGGGCCAGAGATACCACCCTTCACACCCGAGGAGGTATTTATTTCAAGGTATTTCCCTAAACCTGGATTGTGATGGCAGGAATCGTGGCTCTTTTAGACTTTTCTGGTCTCTTGCAACTTCTCAATTTCCAGGGCAGCATGAAGCATGAAGGCATCCACACAGCACAGAGAAGCATGGGCGGGCATGGCTGTGTGCCCATAAAGCTTTATTGGTGGACGCCAGAATTAAAATATCATATGATTTTCGTGGGTCAGCAAAGATTCTTTTGTTTATTCTTCACCATCGAAAATGTACAATCCTTTCCAAGCTTGTAGCCATACAGATATAGGTAGATGTTAAACCTTGCCAGGGACCATTGTTTTCCAAACCTTGTCTTTAAAGATAAGATTCTCCTTTGCTATGATTCTCGACAGTCGGTATGTGAAGATCACTGCTGGCTGATTTTTTAAATAACATTTAACAAATTTTACAACCTCAAGAGGAAGAGCATTTCTGTTGTACAACCAGAAAAACGGGATTTCACACACATTTATTGTGCACCTTCAAGAAACAACTCCTGTGTGAAATGACATGATGATAGTAATTCCTCTCTTGCCCAGTTCTGTGGATTTTTCAGCGGAAAACCCAAAGGCACGTAAAGAGAGACCATCTTTGCGCTATGTGCTGTTTCCTGCAAATGCAGAGCCTACGGAAGGGATGTGGCTCGGATACGATTCTTCAATCCTCGAATGAGGAAATGTCTTCCAATCATTGCTAAAAGCACCCCCAGAGAGAAATGGAGTTTGACTATATTGACTGTCCTTCATTCTGACTTCTATAAGTAATTAATGGATACGGTATCATTCGCAAGTTTTAGTTGCCACTACGGGATTGCCCCCGAGGTGAAAATCATTCTGCCGTGCTCTGGTCAGCACTCAATCTTCAATTCAAAGGTTGATGTCAGTTGATAAAGGGGTGTTTAAAGGACCCACATTTGCCCTAGAAACTTCTGCTTTCCCCATCCTTGGCCTCAGAAACAACTGCAGATTGCAAGCACCCACTTTCTAATGATCAACAGACAGATCGTTTGAGCATAAATCCATGACTTTGAAAGTTTATGATGCCAGTCTCTATTGATGTTTTTGTTTTAAATTATTGTAATTTTTTTTATTAATTAAAAATTTTTTTCATTACCCTTTTATCTTTTGGCTGAAAAAAAAAAATCTGCCCAACCCCATAGTCCACTTTCCTAGATATTTTAGGCACACACATCACTGAGTCTACTGCTGCAGGTAACTATGGTGATCCTGACGGTTTATGTTGGAATTTATGGCATAGAGCAAACCCATCCTTCCAGGAAATGCATGTTAATTATGTTAAATGCAATGCCCCATGGAGAATGAAGAGGTATCGGGTTGTCAATTTTTCATGCTGGATGTTTTGTCCGTAGAATGAAACAGGTAGTGAATTTAGAACAGGGTATGCATACAATAGTCTTATCTAGCCTAACAATGATAATCCTTGTTTAAATAAATGACTTCATTGTTTAAGGCCCAGTGTAACTATGGGAGAGGTTTGTTCTATTTTTGTCTCTAAATTTTTTAAAGAATGAAATGGGAGGAAGAAAAGCATAAATGTAGGGTGGGAAATCCCATCGCATCAAAGTGGAGAAAAACGTTCTTAAATTGAGTTCTTCACATCGTTTTTCATATTTGAGTTTCTGGGGGAAAAAGCTTTAATGTGGTTTATTATTCTTTCTATAGTCTTGAAAGCAAAACTTTTTCTAAATGATGCACAACAATGAGTTTAAAAGTTTTTTTTTGTTTTGTTTTTTGTTTTTTAAATCATTCAAATTGGTTGAAGCTTTTCTTAATGCCCAGACCAAATCAAAACTGACTTAATGGCCAGACCAAATTGGTTAGTCAATTTCAAGGTCTACCAAAACAAATTGAGTGTGTCTTCCATCCAGATCACTGAAGACCTCTTAGGACAGCCAGTCTACTTCTTTAAAAAACAAACAACACAAACAAAAAAAAAAACATCTTAATTTCAGCTTTGGGTAAGCTCTGACTTACCCGGAAGCAGAATCGACTGTCTTTGGCTTGAGGTTTTCTAAGATAAACCCACAATACTGTCTTTCAGGGCAGTATTTCTTTGGGCTGTGTATGGATTTGTTTGGGGATTAAACACTTAAGTCTTTCAACCCATGGTTTAGCCAGAAGACTCTTTTGAGTGTGAGATGGGACTATAAGAGATCATTTGTCCTCTCGTCCTTATTTTCCAAATCCCAAGGGAAGACACTCTTCCAAATGGTTATAATAAGTTCTGTATTTGTTTATCTCGATAGGAAGAGGTGCCATGAAAATGCACGGAGCAATGTGGCCACCACCCCCAGTGAGATTTGCAAACCTTAAAATGAAGCTGGGTTCCTGGTGGCTGTGTAGGTTTCAGAAAACTCTTTTCCGCAGCTAAATGCCGAGTCCTCGTATTTGTTCATGCTTAAAACGGGCAGTGCTGCAATTCCCAGGGCAGATGTAGCCAACTCCATCCGAATGGTAACAACCAGCGCAGACTGGGAAAGTCTTGTGGTTCCCAGCTAAAACTCACCCACGTGCATTTGAGGGCACTTCTGTAACTTCAAGTCTGCTGCAAATGCAGTGTTGCCAAGAGAGAACCAATTTGACAGCAGTAAGGAGCTCATTATTTCAAGATGGTTAGGGGCTCAGGCGTTTGGGAAGCAGTGGAAATATTCCGTGACTGATTCTTCTGGGGGAAAAATGCTGTTACACAAAGGTTATCCACACCCTAAAATAAACACATACACTGCACATTACCTACCTATTCTTAACACACACAAAGTGCTGCGATAAGCTCATTGACTTTATCACCATACAAACATATAATTCACTGCGGTTCTACATTGTTGTGGAAATAGAGACAAAGTAGCCTCTAGCACATTTTTTGTTTTAAACAAATTCGTAGCTTAACTGTAGCTCTCTGATGTTCATCCCCAGTAAAATGGCTAGCCATGCGCCGTGAATCACAGGTAAATGAGAACACATTTAAAGAAATAATAAGCTTGCCATTAAAACCAGCAGAAAGGTCTTTGATCTCAGTTATTTGCCTTCCCAGAAATATCCCCCACTGAAAAACCAAGGGCTTTGCACAGCTTTTTAAAAAATGTAACATCGTTTCCATAAGTGGGTTTTTTTTGAATTTTATTTTATTTTTTTATACAGCAGTTCTTATTAGTTATCAGTGTTATTCATATTGGTGTGTATATGTCAATCCCAATCTCTCAATTCATCCCACCACCACCCCACGCCCCCATCCCCTGCTTTCCCCCCTTGGTGTCCATATGTTTGTTCTCTACATCTGTGTCTCTCCGTAAGTGTTTTTAAAACATCAAACTTGACCAACAGAACATTTCTGCTGACACTCTATGAGCGTAAATATGAATGTCCTTGTAGAAGTAGAGCGTTGCAATCTGCATAACAGCCTTGGTCTTCTCGGGGAAAGCCTCCTGCATTTTATCCTCTGCATCACTGAATGGAAGAAATCAAATTTAGCACATTCCTATAGTTGAGTTCACCAGTTGTTTCCTGCCTGTCTTTTTTTTTTCCACTCATGCAATGAAATCATCTATTGCAAATGTTCAAATTCAATCACGACATTACTTTTACTGAAATGTCTACTTCAATAAGAGAAAGAGGGAGATATCATAAGAACTGAATGGTGTAAAAGGTTTTACTAAAATCAACTGAAATTCTGTCTTCATTATTAATTCCTTTAAAGTGTGAGATACATGTTTCAATTCCTCTCCATCAACAAAACAAACCTCCATAGTCTCACGGTAAATAAACTGCTTTTAATTTTGTGTTCTTTAATTATCATTTAATATCATTGGCTTATGATTAAAAATGAAAAGTTTGCCAACCCTCAAGTTAGATTTTTTTAAAATTTTTTAAATTTTTGGCTGTGTTGGGTCTTTGTTGCTGTGCCCAGGCTTTCTCTAGTTGCAGCGAGCGGGGGCTACTCTTCTTTGCAGTGCACAGGCTTCTCATTGCGGTGGCTTCTCTTGTTGTGGAGCACGGGCTCTAGGTGCACGGGCTTCAGTAGTTGCAGCACGCAGCCTCAGTAGTTGTGGCGCATGGGCTTAGTTGCTCTGCGGCATGTGGGATCTTCCCAGACCAGGGCTCGAACCGTGTCCCCTGCATTGGCAGGCGGGTTCTTAACCACTGCGCCACCAGGGAAGTCCCTCGACTTAGACTGACAGACATAGAATCTTCTTGTGATGACTCCAGCTGAGTCAGAATATCTGCTGTAACCGTGCCTGATTCATCCCCAGTCGGAGAGGGGCAGGTCAACGTCCTCATTCTGGATTGTGTCACTGGGGTAAAGAGCTGTTTCTGGAATCTTCAATACGCAGGGAGCTTTTGTGTGCCTGGAACAATTATCACTTGCATTTTGTCCATTTGGTCGAAATATAAAACTTCTAAAGCAGGCTCTTATAAAATCTTCAAACATTATCCATAAAAAGAACAAATGTAATCTGTAAATTATAGGATGATATTATCGAATACGTTGAACTACCAATGCAATCAATAATACCTTTTCCTTAAACCTATTAATAAAATCCTATGCGTCAGTTGCTCCCTCACCCATATCATCCTCACTCCCATCCTCCAAATCAAAAGGATTTGACCCCATCTCCTTTGGAGAATTGGGGGATCTCAGGAGAAGACAGGAAACAATCACCAATCACATTATAACCAAATCTGCATTTTTATTTAAATCTAAATGTGCATGTTCACATGGGTAGGTTTGATGAAGTTTCATTTTGAAGAGTTATTAACTTTTTTAATTGAAGTATACTTGATTTACAATGTGTTAATTAGTGCTCTACAGCAGAATGATTTGGTTATACATATATATACATTCTTTTTTTAATATTCTTTTCCATTATGGTATATCACAGGGTATTGAATGTGGTTCCCTGTGCTATAGAGTAGGACCTTGTTGTTTATCTATATGTCTATAATTCTGTATATAATAGCTCACATCTACTAACCCCAGTCTCCCTCACCAGCCCCCCCTTGGCAATCATTTGTCTGTTCTCTCTGTCTGTGAGTCTGTTTCCCTTTCGGAGATAGGTTCATTTGTGTCATATTTTAGATTCCACATATGTTTTATCATATGGTATTTGTCTTTTTCCTTCTGACTTACTTCACTTAGTATGATCATCTCTAGTTGCATCCATGTTGCTGCAAATGGCATTATTTCATTCTTTTTTATGGCTGAGTAATATTCCATTGTATATATGTACCACATCTTCTTTATCCATTCCTCTGCTGATGGACATTTAGGTTGTTTCTGTGTCTTAGCTATTGTAAGTAGTGCTGCTGCGAACATAGGGGTGAATGTATTTTTTTGAGTTAAAGCTTTGTCTGGATATATGCCCAGGAGTGAGATTGATCATATGTTACCTCTATTTTTAGTTTTTTGAGGAACCTCCATCCTGTTCTCCATAGTGTCTGCACCAATTTGCATTCCCACCAACAGTGTAGGAGGGTTCCCTATTCTCCACACCCTCTCCAGGGTTTTTTATTTGTAGACTTTTTGATGATGGCCATTCTGACTGGTGTGAGGAGATACCTCATTGTAGTTCTGATTTGCATTTCTGCAATAATTAGCAATGCTGAGCATCTTTTCATGTGCCTCTTGGCCATCTGTATGTCTTCTCTGGAGAAATGTCTACTTAGGTCTTCTGCCCATTTTTCGATCGGGTTGTTTGTTTTATTGCTACTGAGTTGTATGAGCTGTTTATTTTGGAAATTAATCCCTTGTTGGTTGCATCATTTGCAAATATTTTCTCCCATTCCGTAGGTTGCATTTTCATTTTGTCTCTGCTTTCCTTTGCTATGCAAAAGTTTGTAAATTTGATTAGGTCCCTTTTGTTTATTTTTGTTTTTATTTCTGTTGTCTTGGGAGACTGACCTAAGAAAACATTGGTATGATTTATATCAGAGAATGTTTTGCCTATGCTGTCTCTCTTCTAGGATCTTTATGGTGTCATGTCTTATGTTAAAGTCTTTAGGCCATTTTGAGTTTATTTCTGTGTATGGAGTGAGGGCGTGTTCTAACTTCATTGATTTACATGTGACTATCCAACTTTCCCAGCACCACTTGCTAAAGAGATTGTCTTTTTAAATAGGAAAACTCAATTACTGGAAAGAATGGTTGCTTTGAAAAAACGTTCTGGGTCCATATTGAAAGGACACAGATATCAGATTAAAAGGATTTACACAAAACCAGTCACATTCATGTGAATATTTTACATAATATACTAATAAAACTACCTGGAACAAGGTCAGTTTGTGAAAAACCATCAAAACCCAAAGAAACTCAGAAAAAGAAAAGTCAAGTCCACAAACAGGTAGTTATGGACAGGACAAAAGGGAATAGAATGGAACTCTTCTATTAATTTGAACAGCTGATGCATCAATTAATTAATTTTTAAGTTCTTGAAGGACATCCTATACAATGAAGGACACCATCTCCTAATTCTCTGCAGGTGTGTCTGACTCAGTTCATTCTGGCTTGAGATCACCAATGGCTCACTCCATAGGAATTTTGAAACGCGGTTGATAAAGGTAGCCCTCCATTAAAAACTTAATTATATAATCTTAAAATTAAATACATTATTTAAAATGCTAATAAATGCCTGAAACTCATCAGTGACTAATTATTTTAATGCATTTTCGTCTTCTCCATGCTCTTGAGGTTATTAAGTGTACTGTAGCTTCATGGTGGAAATTCTCTATCATAAAAACACCCCTGAACATCTTCCAATTTCCAAGCTCTGGGACTTCATGTTCATATAGGAAACAGGCCAAGATCCAAGTATTTCACCATGGAAATCATCAAATGATACATCGGGTTTCCCAGAAACCCGATGGTTAAATATTTTTCAGCATGATGTCATGCTTCACATATGTGTTTTCCATGTGTATAAATTAACGTTTCTTGAGGACCATGCCTTAATACCATTTCTGGAACTCATTCAGGTGTCTTGCATTGGATGGAGCTTGTACACACTAATAAATTCTTCTTCATTTACTTTTGGCGAGTGGCTATTGATGCTATTTGAAGAAACTAATATATAATTTGTCCCTTCTCTCATAGATTCAATGCCTTGTAGCAGTATTTATCAAACTATTGTTAATTATCCACCCCTTACCCCTAGGGAGAATTTGTAAACATGTTTTCCAAATTTCCCATCCCCATGTTATTTTTTTTTTTTTAAGATTGATTGATTGATTGATTGATTGCTATGTTGGGTCTTAGTTTCTGTGCGAGGGCTTTCTCTAGTTGCGGCAAGCGGGGGCCACTCTTCATCACAGTGCGCGGGCCTCTCACTATCGTGGCCTCTCTTGTTGCGGAGCACAGGCTCCAGATGCGCAGGCTCAGCAGTTGTGGCTCACGGGCCTAGTTGCTCCGCGGCATGTGGGATCTTCCCAGACCAGGGCTCGAACCCGTGTCCCCTGCATTGGCAGGCAGATTCTCAGCCACTGCGCCACCAGGGAAGCCCCCCATGTTATTTTAATACCATGGATCAGATATACTCTACATTTGCTTATGGAATATATATCCATATATATGGAATATATATATATATATATGTCTTATTCTGAGTATATATACAAGTATACATATATATAACTTTGAGTGTGTGTGTGTATATATATATATATATATATATTCAAAGAGTAAGATTTTTATTGCCCCTTAAGAACCAGTTTTTACCCCCTTTAAAGTGATACATATCACCCCTGCTGAGAATGCAAATCTTGTAATTTCCATTACTATTTGTCACTGTCATTTCCCATTTCTTTTTATTTTAAATGTTTACTGTTTTTATTTTTTTAATTTTTGTTTATTAATTTATTTTTGGCTGTGTTGGGTCTTCATTGCTGCGTATGGGCTTTCTCTAGTTGTGGCGAGTGGGGGGCTACTCTTCGTTGCGGTGCACGGGCTTCTCATTGCGGTGGCTTCTCTTGTTGCAGAGCGTGGGCTCTAGGCGTGCGGGCTTCAGTAGTTGTGGCTCGCAGGCTCTAGAGCACAGGCTCAGTAGTTGTGGCGCACGGGCTTAGTTGCTCCGCAGCATGTGGGATCTTCCCGGACCAGGGCTCGAACCTGTGTCCCCTGCATTGGCAGGTGGATTCTTAACCACTGTGCCACGAGGAAGGTCCCACAGTGATTGTTTATGGCCAAAAGCATCTCAGGCTGGGGGCCCCTCAACCTCTGAGTCTCATCCTCCCCCCACCATTGTAGGCTTGGGGGGGTGGCTGCAGGGGCCTGGAGACTGGCCAGGGGAAGGCTGTCCTGGAGGGGGGCAGCCCCAAGTGCCCATGGACAAATGGACGGGTCTGAGAGAGGCTGAGGTCTGAGGCTGTCCAGGGCTTCTCAAGGGAGAAATGAGATGCATCCTGAAGCCCGGAGGACCTGTGAGGTCCCTGCAAGAAACAGGAGAACTTGCTCGAAGATCTAATCCCTGCTTCCTGCTGAGTGGTCTTAAAAAAATGTGTGTGTGTGTGTGTGTGTGTGTGTGTGTGTGAGAGAGAGAGAGAGAGAGAGAGAGAGAGAGAGAGAGAAGAGGGAGAGAAGCAAGAGAGACCAAGAGAGAGAGTGAGGGAGAGATTATTTGTCCTTAGTACTATGAAACACACTTTTCATATGAATTAAAAAATTTGATCTAGGGCTTCCCTGGTGGCACAGTGGTTAAGAATCTGCCTGCTAATGAAGGGGACACGGGTTCGAGCCCTGGTTCGGGAAGATCCCACATGCCGCAGAGCAACTGGGCCCTTGTGCCACAACTACTGAGCCTGTGCTCTAGAGCCCGCAAGCCACAACTACTGAGCCCACCCGCCACAACTGCTGAAGCCCGCGCACCTAGAGCCCATGCTCTACAACAAGAGAAGCCACCGCAATGAGAAGCCCGCTCACTGCAATGAAGAGTAGCCCCTGCTCACCGCAACTAGAGAAAGCCTGTGTGCAGCAACGAAGACCCAATGCAGCCAAAAGTAAAATAAAAAAAATGATAAATTTATAACAAAAATATGATCTATAAGTAATTTTTATTTTCTTTAAATTGGCCAACTTGGAATAAATATATTCCTCTGTAGTCTTGCAACCCATGTGCTAGGTGCCCCCATTAAAGACTCTTGATCCCCAATTGCTAACAGAGAGGGCTTGTTTATAATCCTTAATCATGCTAGCTATGTTCGAGCTTGACTAGAAAATGGCAGTGCAGTGGGCAAGGGGATTGTGTGGATCTGGGACTTCAACCGTTTCATGTTATTAGTAAAGCCATGTGACTTCATATCAGAAGGCTTGTGACTGGAAGACGGGATTAGATCACATTGGCAAATGACTTAATCGTGGTCTACCCAAGGTGGAAATCTCAACCCTCAGGAATGAGATGCAGGAAGACAAGGTAACATCCATCCTTTCCAGTAAATTTCCACTGATGTTTTTGGACGAATCTGCCCAATTTATGAGATAAAAGTGAACTGAAAAAGAGGAAACAAAATTCAACTTTTATTATATTTCATTTTGTTATATTAAAACTAACACACCTTTTCTTTAACTGAGGTGTAGTTGATTTACAATGTGTTAGTTTCAGATGTACAGCGAAGTAATTCAGTTATATATATATTTTCAGATTCTTTTCCATTATAGCTTATTACTAGATATTGAATGTAGTTCCCTGTGCTATGCAGTAGGACCTTGTTGTTTATCTATTTTATATATAGTAGTTTATATATGCTAATCCCAAACTCCTAAGTCATCCCTCCCCCTCTTTCCCCTTTAGTAACCATAAGTTTGTTTTCTATGTCTGTGATGTTTTCTATTTCTGTTTTATAACTAAGTTCATTTGTATAGTTTTTTAGATTCCACAGATAAGTGATATCATATGATATTTGCCTTCTCTGTCTGACTTACTTCACTTAGTATGATCATCTCTAGGTCCGTGCATGTTGCTGCAAATGGCATTATTTCATTCTTTTTATGGCTGAGTAGTATTCCATTGTATATATGTGCCACATCTTCTTTATCCATTCATCTCTCGATAGACATTTAGGTTGCTTCCATGTCTTGGCTATTGTAAATAGTGCTGCTCTGAACATTTGGGTATGTGTATCTTTTCTAATTACAGTTTTTGTCTTTTCTGGATATATGCCCAGGAGTGGGATTGCTGGATCATATGGTAACTCTAAAAAATAGCAAACATTTTTAAAGTGAGGCATTAGGGATAGACATCTAAATGCAGCCTACCGTCCAGTGGACAAGATGTGTGCACATACACAGACACACACACACACACACACACGCCCTCTATGTGCCACCGGGAGTAAGTGGTTTAAGTGCTATCAGAAGGTCAACATGCTTTGAAATGAGGGGAGGTGGAATGATGAATTTTTCTGCAGGAGGATGTGGGGGGAATGAGTGATTATATCAAGAAATTATAAATCCTTTGGAATTGCATAATATCTCCAAGACTCTCACATCCTGATTAGCACAGAGCTGACCAGATAGAGGGTGGGTTCCCTAATCATTCCCTGATGTGACAAATTGTGCAGACATCAAGGGTGTTGATGAGTGTTATTCTCAGCCAGAGCACAGAATATCTATTTTGCTGGATGCAGGAAGTACAGATTTGGTTGTCAAGTTCCGCCTCTCCCTAAGTTGATACCTTTTGTCAGCCTTCACGAACAGATGATGTACTTCTTCCTCTGGTTCATTCGTCTACGGTGTCTTTCGAAGAGCTGTCCCAACCGTGCTGCAAATTGTAAAATCTTTAGCATCTTGGTTCGAATTGATCAACATTCTTTTACGATCCTGATTGCTACAGCTTGTTTACAGCCCTCCACATCCATATCCATCCATGCATACATGCAGGCATACCTATGTGTTTAAGTAACATTAGCTATCTGTCACAGTGTAACAAATTACCAGATGTAGAGGCTGGGACACACAGTGGCTACGACTGGAGCATAGCTTGGCTGAGTCCTCTGCAACAAGATGTTCATAGGCTGCAGTCCAGGTGTCAGCTGGGGCTGGAGTCTCAGCAGAAAACTCGAGTGGGGAAGAATCCATTTCCTCTACCACATGGTGGTTGGTGGGATTCAGTTTCTCACAGGCTGCTGGACTGAGGATTTCAGTTCTTCACCAAGTTTTGGCCAAAAGATACCATCAGTTTCTTTCCTTTTTTTTTTTTTTTTTAATTGAAGTATAGTTGGTTTACCGTGTTGTAATTTCTGCTGTATAGCAAAGTGACTCGTTATATGTAGAGATATACATTCTTTTTCGTATTCTTCCATTATGGTTTATCACAGGATATTGAATATTGTTCCCTGTGCTGTACAGTAGGACCTTGTTGTGTATCCATTCTATATATAATAGTTTGCATCTGCTAATCCCAAACTCCCAATCCTTCCCTCCCTCCCCCCTCCCCCATGGCAACCACAAGTCTGTTCTCTAGGTCTGTGAGTCTGTATCTGTTTTGTAGATAAGGTCATTTGTGCCATATTTTACATCAGTTTCTTGATATGAAGATATTACACAGGTGTGGCTGTTTTCTGTGTAATTTGGGTCGTTCATGACTATTCCAGGGAAACATTATCTTATTACTCTTGTACCAGTGCCTTAGAACAGAAGTTGATCCCTATTCAAAACTAGTTCATTTGTATTCATATACATCTTCTTCCTGCTCTGGTTCCACATGTATGCAAATCCACATATGTTTACATGTCACATGCAAAACACAAATGGCAATACTTTCCCTCTCCTCTCAAGGAAGGATAAAAAAAAGTGAAATGATGATTTTAAAGAGAAGATTCCAAAATAAACCTTGAGTTTGAAAGGATACAAGAGAGCAATGGTGCTAATAATATTTTGGTCAACCTCATCTTATTTAAACTGAAATTATAAACCATGTTCCGTTCACCAGAGAAGTTCTATTTCCCTACTGGTATAGCTGGTACAGGTCATTAATAAGACAGAAGTTTCTTTGCATCAATAAACAAAGCACATCTATGCCAGTTCTTATTTTGTCCCTACAAACTTATTTTGTCCCTACTAAACTTATTCTTATTTTGTCCCTACTAAACTTCTTTCTTTTTAAATATAGATTACCTGAAGTATAAGGTGTAAAGTAGGAAGTGAGGTCGTGTGTATACGCAGAACAGGATACAAGGACAGAATCAGGAATCAATCAACCATTCTGGGAATATAAACATCTCTATAATGTATTTATATATATATATATATGATGTATATATATTTACATATTATAGAGAGGGATTATATATAACATATATATATATATATATATATATATATATATATATATATAAAAAACCCTGTATATGTCATATATAATGGTATACAAACATACCTCATTTTATTGCACTTTGCTTTATTGTACTTCACAGATGTTGGTTTTTGTTTTTTTTTTTTTTTTACAAATTGAAGGTTGGTGGCAACCGAGCTTCAAGCACGTCTATCGGGGCCATTTTTCCAACAGTATTTTCTCACTTCATGTCTCTGTGTCACATTTTGGTAATTCTTAGAATATTTCAAACTTTTACATTATGATTACATTTGTTATGGTATCTGTGATCCACATGATCTTTAATGTCGCTACTGTGACTCGCTGAAGGCTCAGATGATAGTTATCATTTTTTAGAATAAAGTATTTTTTAATTGAAGTAGGGACATTTTTTAAGACATAGTGCTATCGCATACTTAATAGACTACAGGCAACTCTAAACATAACTTTTATATGCACTGGGAAACCAAAAAATCTGTTGACTTTATTTAGAAATTCACTGTATTGTGGTGGTCTGGAACTGAACCCACCGTATCTCTGAGGTGTGCCTGTATCTTATATGTATTATATATAACCATTTACATTATATATTAAAAATTATAAACTATAATATATAAATGTATATATTATATAACCGTACATATAATATATAACCCCTCTCTATTATATATACTTTATGTATTATATGTATACATCTGTATATGTATGTATGTATGCCTGAACATATATGTGTGTGTGTATCGGTGTGTGTGTGTATATAAGTATATATACTTATATATATAAGTACCCCAGAAATAAGAAGTTTATAAAGACTTAGGCAATAACAGTGGGAAAGTTGCTGCAAGTTCATTTAAAAATGAACTCTAGGGGACTTCCCTGGTGGCGCAGTGGTGAAGAATCCGCCTGCCAATGCAGGGGACACGGGTTCGAGCCCTGGTCTGGGAAGATCCCACATGCCGTGGAGCAACTAAGCCCGTGAGCCACAATTACTGAGCCTGCGCTCTAGAGCCCGCAAGCCACGACTACTGAGCCCGCGTGCCACAACTACTAAGCCTGCTCTCTGCAGCCCGCAAGCCACAACCACTGAGCTCACGTGCCACAACTACTGAAGTCCACGCACCTAGAGCCCATGCTCCGCAACAAGAGAAGCCAGCGCAATGAGAAGCCCGCGCACCACAAGGAAGAGTAGCCCCCGCTCGTCACAACTAGAGAAAGCCCGCGTGCAGCAACAAACACCCAACGCAGCCATAAATAAACAAACAAACAAACTCTATTTGGAGCCACTTACTGGGATCCAGTGTCCTTGGTTTTCATACAAAAGCAGTAGCTAATGGGTTTCTCAGCCTCAATGAATGTCCTGAAATTCAGGAGCTTGAACCTTTTTTAAAAAATCAGGGCCATTTAAAAGTCATTTAGGCTAATCATGTCCAGAGATGAAATAATAACTAGCAAAGGATTTTTAAAAATCAGATGGAAAGTCAGAGCATATTGCCACACAGTATATGCATCTTACGTAATTAATGGTGTTTTGGGGGGGTTAAAATAACAGTCAAAGGACAAGGGCATGGTAGGGGCTAGAAGCAGACTCCCACCCAAGAGGATTTCATTTTTTTCTTTTTTTCATTTCTCAGGTGCAGAAATTGAATTAGGGGAATGTACAACCTTCTTGTTGGAAAATATAAACTTGAACATCTCTCCTCAAAGCTTAGAAAACACCTCACCCACAAAACCAGTGGGGTCCATCTCTGTGTCTCTTGTAACTAAATTTCTATAATGATATTTACATGTATGAAAAGGTACCTACTAGGAAACTAGTATGTGAAAACCTCATTTAAGTGATTGACATTAACCTGGAATTCATGATAATTCAGGTTCAACTGGTCTGAAGTCTACTTTGTCTCATTGAAAGGACACTGTTTCTCGGGAACTTTGGAGTATAAAGTAAGATGGAATGAGACTAGCTAAGCAAGCTACCTGGCTCACAGTTAGGTACCTTCAACTTTCAGAGCCCCTACCTACCCCATGTCTATTTTTTTTTTCCCAGACTTTGTTCATTTGGAGGGATTCCCCACCTCTGCTCTCCAGTTCCCCATGAAAACCTTGTTTATCTCTGAAGAATTTTCTCATCATCCCTACAGGAAGCCTGCTATGCCTCTCATCTGCTTCTAAGATGGCACAGACCATATACTACCTTGGATTTTAGTAATCGAAGAGCCTGATTTATCACCGCCTTAGATTTTAAGCACCTTACAGGTTATTCATATTTGTATCTCCAATAGTGTGTGGTAATACAAAGTAGTACATATTAGTATTGCACTAATAATTATTATCCTACATAATCATAGTTCTATTTTATTTTTCCTATTGTACTAATAGAGCCGGCATGAGTTAGTATTGCCTAATCATCTACCTGGCTTAGGCAGTATTGCGTTTAGGGTTGAACACGTCAGGCACACGGGAACACGAACGTTGTATCAGAATGTAGGTTAGACTCGTTCAAGGTTGCTGCACTCATCAGAGGGAGCCATGGTACTTTATAGATTATTTCTCAGGCTCCTTCCTGCTCTCGTGAATCAAATCCAGCCCCTATAGCAATGGGTCCCTCTCTGGACCCTATTGTTTAATACCTTTTTATGACATGTTTCCCCAACTCGCCATACTCCATAATTAGATTTCAAATGGAAACATGAAGAATTCTCTCTTCCAAGAATCCCGAATTTAAAACTTTATAACTTTTTTTTTTTTTTTTTGCTGTATTATCGTACAATCTGTTCTCCCAGTGGTTAAGTTGGGTTCTTGCTTTTCCTGGCGTTATGTGAGGAAGTCGGGATTAGGGGAAATTATAAACTCATAAAAGTATACATTCATTTTCTCTTAAAATAATACTCTGGCTCTTTAAGTACTTTAAAAAAATCTCAACAGGGTCATTCTTCCTTCCTTCCTTCCTTTTTCTTTCTTCTTTTCTTTCTTTCCTTCTCTTTCCTTTCTTTCTCTCCTTCCTTCCTTCTTCTCTTTCTTTTTTAAATTTTTAAACATTTTATTTTGTAACTGAAGTACAGTTGATTTACAGTGTTGTGTTAATTACTGCTGTACAGCAAGGTGATTCAGCTATACATATGTACATTCTATTTTCTTTACATTCTTTTCCATTATGGTTTATCACAGGATATTGAATATAGTACTCTGTGCTATACATTAGGACCTTGTTGTTTATCTTCCTTCCTTCCTTCATTTTTCTTTCTCTTTCTTTCTTTTCTTTCTTTTCTTTCTTTCTTTCTTTCTTTCTTTCCCCTTCCTTCCTTCCTTCCTTCCTTCCTTTCTTTCTTTCTTTCTTTCTTTCTTTCTCCTTCTTTCTTTCTCTTTCTTCCCTCCCTCCCTCCCTTCCTCCCTTCCTTCCTTCCTCTCTCTCTTTCTGTCTGTCTCTCTCGCTCCCTCTTACTCAGGACTTCATTTCTCTGGGATCCATCCTTGCAGCAGTCTCAGAAGATGTATCTTTGCTTTCTGTCTTGTGCTCCTCTGGCTCCTTCTCATTGCCACCAGAGCAGTTGCCCTAAAATATAAATCTGATTATGCCTCCCCTACCCCCTGCTTAACATATGCTATTGGTACCCCACTGCCTGCTGGATAAATTCCAGCCATTCAGCATGGTATTCAAGACCCTCCATAAATAGGTCTCAGAAGAATTCTTCACCCTCTTGTCTTCTCTCTCTTCTTCTCACACTCTCTACCCTGCCCATACCACACCCTGTGTATTCCAGATCCCCACATACAGGTTGTCGCTGCTGTGCCTTTACCCATGCTGTTTCCATGTTTTTTCCCCCAACTTCTGCACCTGATGCATGTTTATTTACCATTCTGTTACCCATTCCAAGCTTGCACTGCTCACCGCATGACAGGCCAATACATCTGGAGAGGAAGTGTTGGGGCAACGAATAAGGACTTTATTCGGGAAGCCAGGAGACTGAGAAGTGTTCCAAAGAACCATCTGACCAGAGGTAGAATAGAATCCAGGCTTCTTTTTTACTAAAACGGGAGGAGGTATGGCTGATTGTGGTCACAATACAATGTTCCAAGAAAACTTCAACAATTGTTACTTTCTTTCTTTCTTTCTTTCTTTTTTTTAAATCTGCACGGGCCACCGCTTGTGGGAATCTCAGTTCCGTAACCAGGGATTGAACCCAGGCCACCGTAGTGAAAGCGCTGAGCCCTAACCATTGGACCACCAGGGAGCAACCCACAATTGTTATTTTCTGTTCTGCAACTTTTTATTATGCCTTTAAAGGTCAAGCCTGGGAGGCAGAGCCTTGAGAATGTGCTGTCATGTATATTTCAGGCTCTAGGCAACGTTCTTTCACAAAAGGTGCAGAGCCAGCCTGACTAAGCACAGACAACAGAACACAAAGGTTAGAGCTAATGGAACAGATTGAACAGGGAGTCAGGTTTGTTCTTCTCTGCTACGCTTCCTTCTCTGCTGAGAGCACTCTTTCTCTGAAGACTGTTTTCTCCATCATTTCCATCTGCATGGATGCCGATGAATTCATACATCATAGGTATTTTCACACCTTCTGGTGATCATGTTTTTCTTACGCTGTTGGCTCCCTTATCCACTAGACTGTATGCTTCTTCAAAAATAAATGGATGTGTGTTACTCACAAATGCATTTTTAGTGCTTAGGATTATGCCTCTGCTCAAGAGATACTTGATAAATTTATAAATAAATCAGTGAATTCACACTTTCTCGGCAAAGCCAGTGACTTTCTGGCCTGCTCGTCTCTGCTTCTAAACTCTACTTTGGGAAGAATAGATGTCTATATATATATATATATATATATATATATATATATATATCTGTCTATATATTTTTGTGTCTACAGTTATATGTGTGTTACTAATTTGGGGGAAAAACTGTACTTATTAGCGATACTATTATGTTACTGGATCTTAAATAATTATTAAATGATAGAAGAAAAATATATATGTATATAAAACATATGTATGTTTCTTCTATTATTAGATTATATATCTATTTTGTGTATATATATTGTATATATAACAGTGATGAAAATAGCATGCTCTCTGTACCTGTATGTATGATATATATAGACATCTTTTTGGTGATGCATGTTTTCGTGCCTATTATCTCATTTATTTGTCCCAAGGAACCACAGAGAGCTATTTTAATCACTGTTTAAAGGATCTATTCCCTGAGGTTCACAGAACCTAACAGACTTTCCAACAGGTTAAAGCTAGCAGGGTTAAGACACTTGATCTGAAACTAGGTCTCCTAAATCAGTGTTTATCACCTCCCCCACTATTGGCTATGTTCCCCAAGAGTCCTTCTCTTAAAACTCCTGAGGAATCCCTAATTGTGCCATCACACCAAATAATGACAGCAGATTGGACGCCTGAGTTTGCTGCCTAAATGCAGAAGCAATTGTGAGGATGTCCTATGGATAGAAGACATTATGTTTTTCCTTTAATAAATAAGTCCATAGGCCTGTGAAATAAGGTTAAGAAAAGCAGACATTTATTTGGAGCTTCTTGCATGCCTAGTCCTGTATCATATCACATCACAAGGATATCACAAGGTGATTACTTTTGTCTTCTCCACGTTACAGAGGCGGAAACCCAGACGAAGTATTTAAACACACAGCGAAGGTCATATGCCACTCGAACCCAGGCAGTCTAGTTTGAGAATCTGTGTTCAGACTGCCACAGCACTCTATAGCCTTCCCTGATTTATCAGAGAGGAGCTTCAGACATCATGCAATTGACAGCCAGCTCCCTCTAACCCAGTGATAAATGCCAGGTCCTATTACCAAATTCTGAGTTGGCTGGAAAAGATGAAATCCTGGATCCCAAAAGTGAAGAGGGGTATTTCGATAGAACTGGCAGATGCTAGAAACTTCTTCAATATTTTATTCATCAAAACCACTACTGTATAAGAAACAAACAGGGGCTTCCCCCGGTGGTGCAGTGGTTAAGAATCCGCCTGCCAGTTCAGGGGACAGGGGTTCGAGCCCTGGTCTGGGAAGATCCCACGTGCCTCAGAGCAACTAAGCCCGTGTGCCACAACTACTGAGCCTGCGCTCTAGAGCCCACGAGCCACAACTACTGAAGCCCGTGCGCCTAGAGCCTGTGCCCGGCACAGAGAAGCCACCACATTGAGAAGCCCACGCACGGCAATGAAGACCCAACGCAGCCAAAAAATAAATAAATTAAAAAAAAAAAAAAAAGAACCCCAAACGGTATTAACCCATCACCTGGGCATAAAAGAGGTTCTGTCCTTTACAGGTCTTCACTCTAATTTTGCTAATTTATCTATCTATCTATCTATCATTGTTTCCCAGTACAAGCCGAATACCATCCAGAAACAGTAACACCTTTGTCAACCTGACCCCCGGGGAAGAGCTTGCACTGCTGGCACTCACCCTTGGATAGCACAGCCTTAAAGGGTTAAAGGTGTTTGCAAATACGGCAGCAGCGTGTTTGGTGTCTCTGAAGGGTATCTGGAGAGGGCAGGGAAGCAAGCTTTCCCGTGCGCTCTGGCACGGTGGCCCAGTGAGACGCACGCTCACCTGTTCCACCACCCCGGCGGCACCGGAATCTCTCTGTTCCGGCTGGTTTGCACTGGGATTAGCTGCTCTTTGCATGCGCTTGTAGCCGTGGATGTGGTTTCTGCAGCGATGGGGCCGACCGCGGGGATCTATTGGCTGCTGGCTTTGTAAATTTCATTCAGTTTGGTCCAATAGCAGAGGGGGAGCTGGGAGCCATCAGGACCTCTCGCTTCAATCTCTCTTTTTCTTGCAGACGGGTCTCTGTCCCTCCATACAGAGCTCTTATTCAGACGTAACGCTGCCCTTCCTGCTCCGACTGTGTCCCTGTTTCTTCTTCCCCATCAGACTACGACAGAAACAACGAATTTCCTGCAAACGGCAGCGTCGGTGGTCCTCGCGTTTCTTCGGGGGAGCGAATCCAGCTGGGATTCGAGAAAGCCAAGGCGCTTGGACTTAGTATATCCTCCTGAATCATAGCCTCGGTCCCTGGAAAAATCTGGATGCATAAAAAGAACACTTACAGCCGATGCAGCTTTTCCACGGCTAAGGTAGGTGCCGTTTTAAGATGTGTCTGTGGGGTTTTTTTTTTTTTTTAAAGCCTATTTAACGTTTTGACTCATGTGTGCTTCCCAGCAAAAGATGATAAGCCCGACCGCTAACGTTTGCGCTTCACTGCGTCCGACATTTAAAAAAAAATTTTTTTTTCTTTTAATTTTGAGAATTTGGATAGGACTTTTTCTTATCCATCGGTCGCTCCGTTTCTTAGGTGTGGGTGGGAGTGTGGATATATATGTACGGCGTGTCCTGTGCAAGCTTCGTGCACATCTCTACAGAAACAGTACATTTTTTTTTTTCTTATGACTTAAAAATATTGGGACCACCGTGGTTTGGAAGCATTTTGCTGCAATCAGCTATTTGAACGGCTCTGGGGCCGTGTGTGATGTGTTTACAAAATAGCGCTGTGTTACATACAAATAAACAGAAGAGTGTGGCGGACACAGGAGGGAAAAAAAAATACATCTGCAGTACAGGGAGAGAAAGAGCAAAGTGCCAGATCTCTGCAAAGCAGGACTGGCGGGGAAGCCAGAAGCACTTCTGGAAACTGTGAGCCACCACGGGCTTTTTTCTCCTCCTTCTTCTTTAAGGAAACTGTCAGCTACCACCTCCCGGGGTGCGTTTTTTTGGGTTAACCAGAGAGAAAAAAGGAAAACAGGCTTGGCTGGGTTTGCATTAAGCGATTTTTTTTTTTTTTTCTTCCCTCCTTCCTCTGCTGGCCTTGGCTAAGATGACGGCTTGTGTGATGCACGAAATAACGCACGTGATTGATTAGGACCTGGTTGGGCTTTGCTGGGGAGCGACCCGGGCGCGCTGGAGACCCCGGCTGAAGACGACATAGCTTAGCGCCGTTTCTGCAAAGCTGGGGAGCGGGCCGCCTCCCACTCCCACCCGCCCTTCAGCCGTGCGTGTGGGCTGTGGGAAGGCAAGCGGCGGGAGATGGAGGGGGCGAGGAGTGAGGGCGGTTGGTGGTTTTGCCGCTTCGGGAGCCTTTGGGTCCGGCCTGGACGTCTGCGCGGGGCACGCAGCTGCCGCCCGAGCACCGTCCCCGAGCTGCCCGCTTCTCCCCGAGGACCGCAAAAGTTGGTAGCTGCGGGGACCGGCGCTGGGCGCCCTAGCCGGGGTCTCCGGGGATGCGGACCCCCGTCGGTGCCCACGGAGAACCCTCGTTTCGGGAGCAGAGCCCGCGGGGCGCACGGCGGGCCGGTCCTCTCGCCGGAGGCGGGGGGCGGAGGTCCGGGGACTCGGTTCGGATGTGCGGACCACCCGCAGAGCCTTGGACCACGTAACAGACAACCCTCCCCCCCTCCCTCGCTCCATCCCCCCCCCCCCGCCGTATCCCAAAGCTCGCAGCCGTCCCGCGCTTCAGATCCCGCCCGCCTCCCACGCTTTCGCAGCCGATTTCATCCCGACCCCCGCCGCCGCCCCCTGCCCTTTCCCGCGCGCCTCGGCCTGACCCCCCGGGGCCGAACCGGCGTGCCGCTCGGCTGCAGACGGCGCGGGGGTCGCGGGCCGGCGGCGGCCGCAGCAGAGGCCGAGGTCCCGGCTGCACCCCGACCCCAGCCCACGAGTGTTCCCTCCCCCCCGCTCCGGCTCTCCGGGAAGCCCGCCGCCTCTTCAGGGCGCGCGGGCACCCTCCAGTCTCCCAGACGCCCCCTCTTTCCCCGACCGCACCCCTCCCCTCCCTCCCCCGGCTTCTTCGCCCCTCCGAGAACCGGTAGGTTCCATTTCTCCGCCCGGCTCTCCCGGGCGGCCCCCCGGGCGCTGCGCCCCCGGATCCGGGCCCGGGGCCCCGCGCATCCCTGGGCCCGGCGCACCATTCCGGCGCCTGCCCGCCGCCCGACACAGCCTCCTTTCTCCCCGAAGCGGCGGGGGCGGCAGCCGGGGGCCCCCCGCGCACCCTCGGGGCCTGGCCGGGGCCGCCCTGGGAACGGAAGCCCCCCTCGGAGGGCGAGGGGCGCCCGGAGGACGTCTTCTGCCTCCCCCCCACCCCTTCCCCTTTTCCCTTTTGTTTTTTGTGTGGTTTTTTTTTTTTTTTTTTGGCTGCGGGTTTTCCTCTGGTGTGCTTCCCTTGTCTGAACCGACCAGCAGGTGTGGGCCTCTTTTCATCGATTTTCGGAGCCACGAGGCCGCTCTCTCGGGCCGGCGGGAGGGGGCGGGGCGCAGGAGGCCGCGCCGGGGGGCCGGGGGAGGCGGCTCGCGCCCGCGCTGGGAGCGCGCGTCGGCCGTGGAGCCCAGCGCGCGCGCGCCTGCCGGAGCCGGGCCCGGCTCGCCCTCCGCCATGCGGACCCAACTCGGGAGATCTGGGGTGAGGTGTGTCCGGTGGCGGGTGTCGAACTCAGCAGGTACTGTTCTTGCGAGCAGAATCCACAAGGTGGTAGTGTGGATGCTTCCTTTGATTTCTTTCTTTTTTTTTTTTTTTTTCTCCTACTGGGTCAGTGGCGGGGAAACGGCTTTCTGTGCTCATAGCCTAGGCTGTTTGAAGGGGTCCCCTGGCTGACCCGGCTTCCACATCCTGAGCGCGCTCCGTGCAACCGTTTCGTGGTGCGAGGTGGTACGAGCTAGCTCCTTTTCGGAGTCAGCCTTTACCACGATTGGAGGGACGGGACGCAGAGGAAAAAAGAAAGGAAAAAGAAAAGAAAGTTTGGGGAGACTTAGTTATCTGAGGGAGCAGAATTTCCAATTTGTGTAGGGTTCTGCAGGCAACGTAGGAGTGCGTGCATGAGGCATCATCGGTAGGTAATATACTTCAGCTAGAAATTAACCGGGGCTGCAAGACCTGACTTTCCATCAGAACAAAGCAACCTCAGCTGCTAGGAGAACGGCGTGGTTTGAATGGCGATGCTTAGCGTTTTTCCTAGAGAATGAGAGAGCCCGGAGAAAGGGTCCGGTGGCACAGAAATCTGCATCTTTCTGGGGGCAGATTGAGGGGGTGGGGAATTTTTCATGCTTTTAGTTGCCTTTAGTGGGCTGTGGAAAGAGGTTAACAGCCAGCCTTGAAAATCTTCAGGGTAGATTTCCCTGTGTAGATGCAGCAGAAGGTGTGTGTTTGTGTGTGTGTGTGTGGGGGGGGGGGTGTTTTGGCACAGGGCTGCATTCATCCCTTATTTCCAGATTTAAAAAATGTGGATTTTAAAAATGCATCCCTAAAGTAAGAACATAAGAATCTCACCGAGGCCTCTGCAAATATTTATTTTTTTTTCTAGATTAAAACTTCAATATTCTATTACCCAAATAAATGTACTTGGAGATATATCTCTCTATATATCCATATCTATCTCTCTCTCTATATATAGATATATATGTGGCAATTTTAAAGAATATTTTCCTTGACATGTAAGAAAATCATGAGGGCCAATAAGTAGCAAGTGGAAAATTACTTCATCAGTTTTAAATTACTGGATTAAAATGACAGGTTTAATTTTTTGGAAACTGGAATGATTTCGAGCAGGGAGTTTAATGATCATTGCATTTTCATACTAATGGCTGTGCTTTGATGCCATTTTCAAGGTGTTTTGACACGTTTTTCTTTGGTGGAAGAATTGTTGCTTTCCTTTGTAGTTTTTTGTTTTTTTTTTTCTTCCCCTGAATAAAAAGAGTGCTAAATGTACATTTGGCCCTAAACCCAGCTAATTTTTACCCAAATCTAAAAACAGATATAAGATACTTGATAAGTGACGATTTGCTACATAAGGTAGATAAAGCAGGTATTTCCATGCTATGAAATTTACAAGTGAATAGATGTGGGCAATGTAAAAGTTCTTTTTTGGGGGGCCTGGAATGTAGACCCGCAGTAAGTATGTGGGGTTTTTCTTTATTTCTGAACTTGGCCTTTTCATGTTTTTTCCTTTGTAGTAATTTGTGCAAAGCTTCTCGGTCTCTGTACAAAGATGACAGTGTCTCCTCTCTATACACATTATGTTGCTTTCAGAATGTGCAAGCATCTCTTTAAGAGCTCTTTAGAATATTGTGCTTTGATGCCTGGACCACAACAAAAAAACCCAGAGAGGGTTCTCACAAAAGTAAATATTCAAGTGCACGGAGTCTGGCGTGGCTTTACTGTTCTTCCGTTTTAATTGGTACTCCAGACTCTAAACCTTTATTGCACAGCTAGGTATTGTCAACAGTGCAACCTGTTGACAGAATTTATGTGATTCCAAAGAAACCACCGTATGAAAATATTTAAAACCCTTTAATGCCCTCACTCTGATGACAGGCTTCTCTGGTTAAAATATACTTAAATTCCAAACCCGATGAGAGCTGATTTTTGTATGTGAAAGTCAAGGGCAAGGAACAGATTTTTAACGTATCAACCACAACTGTATACTTTCTATAATGCTCTTGATCCTTAACGGTATACATTTATTCCCAAATGAGAAAAATACGCTCAGGGTTTAGTGTAAGTCAGTTGCCCAATTAAAAAAAAAAATATCCTGGATACTGTATCTTTTCAGAAGAGACACCTCGTTTTCCGCGTAATTATGTTAAAAAATTCTAAAACAGACTAGGCCTTGGATGAAGCGACAGCTGATTTCTTAAACTTGTCAGCTACCAGTTTCAAATCAGATATTCCGCTTTGGGCTGGATAAGGGGAGACAGTGAGAATCTCAAAATTGAGCCCACGTGGTTCTAGGCAATTAGGTCATCTGTTGTGGGCTGCAAACTATTCATGGGCCATTCACGCCATGAATATTTTCCAGTTTTGTCATTTTTCTCTAAACAACCTACATTTGGCCTTTCAAAGCCTCTTCTGTTCTGTGCTCCGTGAGTGGCGGGATGGGAAACCCTTCCTCCTTTTTCTTGGGGACGGGCAGAGTAGGACAGATGAATAAGGGAGAAAAAAACAGTGGGACCGCCTAGAAGTTTGAGGTTGGCCATTTATAGGCTTTGAACAAATATCTCTGAGAAGGATTTGTGTCTGCAGTGGGTATATGACACAAAAAGGAAATAAAGGGCTCATAAAATCAGTACGTGAGTGGAGAATAGCCAGGCCACTTAGGGCTCTGATTTCAGACTTCAGACGTTTCACTGTTTAGATCACCTGCCCAGGTGTCTGTGGAACTCCTGAGCGCCACCTGCCTGTGGAAATTGGCCAGTTTCCAGAATGAGCATCTTCTCTGCACCAGCCCCCGGCCCCGCGGCACCTCCCAGAAGGGGTGCCTGACCCAACACGAACCAAACCCCAACAAACGTGAAATGTATAGTAAGGTGAGGTTTTATTGAATTGATTCCAGAGGTAAAAAGAGTAATCGTATTAGGGAAGAAGTGAGGAAGAATAAACCCTACAGGGCCTCGCCTCACTGGAGGCAGATCTTTATTTCAGGATGGTATTAATGAAATGGCATGTGCTTTCACAGCTCTTTGGAAATGAAGGGAAAGAACCCAGAGTTTTGTTTGGTGGTTTTATTTAAAATGTGTGTTGTATGAATAGTGATTTACCAAGGTAAAAGAGCGCTCTTTTTCGGATGGCAACTGGACCTTCTTGGTTTGATGTGTTGATGTCGGTGATCATTTTGGTTTCCAGAGGCTAATCCCTGATTGGATGATGAAGTCATCCTTCGATCTCGAAGTCATCGTCCCAAGGGTATGGTTTTTTATTTTATTGCTTTGTGGTAAAAACATGTGACACGAGAATCCACTATACTGTACACTTAAACACATGTTTAAGTGTACAGTATAGTCCTGTCGACGGTAGGTCCAATATTGTACAGCAGATCTAGAAGATACTCATCTTGCGTTATCTAAACTTTAGGACCTTTGATTCGTAACTCGCCATTTCCCCCGGACAACCCCCATTCTACTCTTTTGTTCCGTGAAATTGACTCTCTTAGGTTTCTGCAGGCACCCACCCTCATCCCGACTCATCTCTCATGTCTTTTTTTAAATTGGAGTATAGTTGTTGTGTTTCAGGCCTACAGCAAAGTGATTCAGTTATACATATATAATGTGTATATTCTTTTTCAGATTCTCTTCCCGTATAGGTTATTACAAAACATTGAGTGTACTTCCCTGTGCTCTGAAAGAGGTTCTCATTGTTTATCTATTTTATAGGTATATAGTGGTGTGTATCTAATCCCAAACTCCTAATTTATCTCTCCCCCACTTTCCCCTTTGGTAACCATTTTTGCGTTTGTTTTGCTGGTTGGGACTTTTTTTCCCGGGGGGTGCGGTGTTGGGGGAAGAAGTCATATTTTGCCAAGTGCACTTCTTTGAAATGGGGAATTGCACCTCCGATTTTTCTACATGAAAAAGAAAGTTGGTTAAGCTTTTGGATCCTTTAAAAAAAAAAAAGAAAGTGAAAGAAACTGTGATGGGCAGTGATGAGAGATGTATTAACCGTGAGCCGCTGTTTATTTTTGCGAAGCATGGAAAAGATCTCTTTGGTTGTGTTCTTACAGCTGTGATGGGATTTGCACATGGTGTCATTTTCCGGGTTTCATCTATCAACATCACCAGTGTTTGGTTTAGACCCGTGGCAGGGACGTGGATTATGTGACCTTGACGGTCCGCCAGCTTTGGCTACTCAACCTGCAGCGTCAAACTGTGGTCTCAGAAACAACCAGTGGGGATGGGGGTGTGCGGGGCATTGGGGAGGTGTGTGTGTGGAGACCAGAACCCACCGAGATGGAGTGCCTATAGTGTTTTCAGTTTTTTCCTACTCGAGTACCCTCTGTGAATGGGCCAGGTGGTGGGCAGCGATGAACTCACTTTTAAAAAATTTAAGTTGATTTACATAATTCTATTAGTTTCAGGTGGACAGCATAGTGATTCCGTATTTTTACAGATTATACTCCATTAAAAGGTATTTCGAAATAATGACTATTGTTCCCTGTGCTGTACGATGTATACTTGTGGCTTATCTGTCTTATACATAGTAGTTTGTACCTCTTTTTAATTGAAGTATAGTTGATTTACAATGTTGTTTTAGTTTTAGGTATACAGCAAAGTGTATTCTGTTTGTCTTCTATGTCTGTGAGTCTGTTTCTGTTTTGTAAATAAGTTCGTTTGTATCCTTTTTTTAGATTCCACATGTAAGTGATATCATATGATATTTGCCTTTCTCTGTCTGACTTACTTCCCTTAGTATGATCGTCTCTAGGTCCATCCATGTTGCCGCAGATGGCATGATTTCATTCTTTTTATGGCTGAGGAATATTCCATTGTATACATGTACCCCATCTTCTTTATCCATTCATCTGTCGATGGGCATTTAGGTTGCTTCCATGTCTTGGCTATTGTAAATAGTGCTGCTATGAAAATTGGGGTGCAGGTATCTTTTTGAATTAGAGTTTTTGTCTTTTCCGGATATATGCCCAGGAGTGGGATTGCAGGCTCACATAGTAACTCTGCTTTTAGTTTTCTGAGGAGCGTCCACACTGTTCTCCATAGTAGCTGCACCAACTTACATTCCCACCGACAGCGTAGGAGGGTAGTTTGTACCTCTTAATCCCCTATCCCCATCTTTCCCCTCCCCCTTCTCTCTCTGCACTGGTTACTTGTTTGTCCTCTCTGTATCTGTGAGTCTGAGGAAACACATTTTTTCAAGCAAATAAAGTATGTCACTGTTAACTGCTTTTCTCACTCGGATGCATACTCCCTCATGGCCTAAAGGCATGTGGTAAGAAGGGAAGTGTGTGTGTGTGTGTGTGTGTGTGTGTCTGTGTATGTTTATACACATAGGTATGCCCGTGTGCACCAGCATAACCAAGAGCAATTTCATGCATCAAATGTTTTTTCTCAGCCACGGCAACACATTAGATCAAAACAAAAAAACAAAGTACCAAAATGAAAACTGGGATTTTTGTCTTGGTCATTTTCCATTTCTTCTCTCCATCATTCACCAAACGTAAGTGATATTAGAAAATAGATGATGTAAGTTACCTGAGGTGGAACTGCAAAGACTCCTCATTGGAGGGGGAAGACATTAGTTTACAGTGTTGTGTTAGTTTCACGTGTACAGCACAATGATTCAGTTATACATACGTATACATATTCTTTTTCATGTTCTTTTCCGTGATGGTTTATGGCAGGATACTGAGACCTAAATAATTTGAGAGTGTATGTTGAGGGGCAAGCACCTGCTTTCTCTAACTTTCCTTGAAGCTTTCTCTTCTGATGTGAGTAATGGTTTCTTACAAGGTATCATTGTCCAGGTCCAGGGTGAAATAGTCTATGTGGTAGGAGTGATAACACACTTCCCTTTCATGTCCATCCATATTCCTCCAGGTTACATACTGGGATGGAGAAATTGACGATTTTTGCAAGGATCACGCTGGACACTCCTTTTTAAAAAGGGGAAACTAAATAGTCCTTTTATCTGCCTGGTAGGAGATGCGAGCCTTTGTGTCTCTCAGTACGCAAGGGCTCTGTGGAGAGGCTGTCGCCATCGAAAGCTCCCGGTGCAGTCGAAGAAGCATCGTATCAGCACAGCAGACAAACCCGGAGTTCACTTGTCATGAACACCGAGAAGCTGAAAGTCCCCAGAGTTGAGAAGCTCATAATAGTCTCTTTGTGGTTTGGGGTCCCTGCCTTCCCGCAGTCCCTTTGCACCCCAATTTCACACGGAGCACTCATCCACGGTGCACCTACCGAGAAGCACGGACACACCCCAGCTCACGGGAGAGCCACGGCAGCCGTGAACTAATGCCAGAGGATTTCCTGTCCTGGGTTGTCACTTTGCCAATGGGCTCAGGTTCTTTGGAAACAGGATTGCACGTAGACTGCAAACAGACATAGGTCCCTGACGTGTCAGTAGGCTGGCGTGTGGACCCAAGTGGTCTCAGGACAGTTAGAGCCACAACATCACAAAGCTATTTCTTGCACAGGGCCGTTTTATTGGCAGATCATATCTAGAAAGACTTCATCCTCTAAACTAGCTAAATTTCATTTAAATATGTATGTATATAATTATTGCTATGTTGTATTTATATATTTATATAATTATGTGTATACACTATGCATTTTTAAGTTGAAGTTTAGTTGATTTACAATGTTGTATTAGTTTCAAGTGTACAGCAAACTGATTCAGATATATATATATATATATATATATATATATATACACTTTTTCAGATTCTTTTCCCATATAAGTTATTACAAAATATTGAGTATAGTTCCCTGTGCTATACAGTAGGTCCTTGTTGGTTATCTATATATAGTATACACTATGCATTTATATATTTGTATTTGCATGCAATTTATATAATTGATGAAAGACTCATCAAAACATGCTTTATTTTACTTTATTATTTTTTATAAAAATATTTCTCTATCTATTTATTTATTTATATATTTGGCTGGGCCGGGTCTTAGTTGCCGTGTGCAGGATCTTCGTTGTGGCGTGATCTTTAGTTGTCACATGAGGAATCTCTTTTTTTTTTTTTATTTTAGTTGCGGCATGCAGGATCTAGTTCCAGGGATGGAACCCAGGCCCCCTGCATTGGGAGCCCCTAGTCGTAACCACTGTGCCACCAGGGAAGTCCCAAAACATGCTTTATCTTAAAATTGGAAAGCCTTTATATAGATAATGAAAAGAATTCATTTAGCCATGTAATGTATTATATAAATATAATTGTGTATTACATAATGTATATACATATTTAACTTATATGAGATCAATATATATATATACAAAATTAATACAAGTAGAGACTACATATATAGATGGATGAATAGATAGTTTGATGTGCATTTTCCAGAAGAAACTGTGTCATATCTGGTAAGACCACTTCCAGGCTGGTCCCCAGAATCTACATTTAATGGTCCACAGAAACTACCTCTTCGCCTTCAAGTGAAGTTCAGGAGTTATTAACGTTACTATGGTAACAAGCAAATTCCAGCCCTCACTGAAACATAATTAGCTGATACTTAGTAAGCAACCTCATGTCAGTGGAAACATATGTATCAAGTCAAGCCCTGTATCTTTCCTGCCTGGATGAACAGGCGTCTTCTGCCCCTGGAACACAAGACCCGAGAATCTGTCTCAGCAGGACAGAAGCCACGGGAAGTCAGTGCTGCCCACCACGGGCTCGGGTCGGCGGTGGTGGCCGCCATGGCTCTCCATCTGAGCACCTGTGTGCTAGATTCTGTCGGCTAGGTGTCTTGTGTGGCCTTGCTCAAGATGGGAAATCAATATGGTAGGCTCGGGAATGGAGCTCCTTAGTCTTGGCAAGAAAGAAATTCGGTGACTGAGGTATACGCATCTTTTTCTGAAAACTAGCTTCTGAATCCTATTCCTTCTTTCATTCATCACTTTTCTTGAGCATGTCCAAGTTGCAAGCTTGGAAGGAAATTTAGCCCTGGTAATGTTGAGATGATATAGGCATATATTGCCTCAAAAATCCTTGCCTGTGTGTGAATGTTCATAAATGAGTTGTTAAGATATTTAGTTCACATGTGTATCACCCCTTCCCGTTTTCTGGTACGTATTACGGACTTTCCTTCTTTAATCTCTCTCCCCCTCTCCCCCTCCCTCCTCCTCCCTCCTTCTCCCTCCCTTCTCCTTCCCCCCTCCCCCCTCCCCCCTCACTTTCTTCTGTTTGCTGACAGATGAGAACTCAGAGGTCCTTAAAGGATTAAAGGATCAATGAAGGTAACTAGATAGAGGGTAATTCTTTCCAGCAGTCAGGAAAGAATAGAAAAATGAAATGGCAAAGAAGATTTTCCAGGACAATTTAATAGAATTCTTCACATGCCCTATTTGTTTAGCTACTTATATTTTTAAAAGTTGTCAAACCCTATATTTGTGAAACATTGATTTTCATTTTAAGTAAATTGTGTGAGTGAATACATATTTAAACAGATTACTTTGATTCAACAAAGAATTGAGGGCCCATCAAATATTGTTTTTTTTAAACATAAGGTAGTGGATCTTAATGACTGTATCCTATGGTTGTTACAAAAATCAGTAAGCAAGTTAGACATTTCAGCATTTTTGTGATAATGAAAAATATCATGGATTCTGATGTACCGGAAGTCTCAAAGATTGTAAAATCAAAGATAATGTTCTCAAACTCCACCACCCCTCGTATAATCTATTTTTCAGCTAGTTAAGGTCTTTGTCAAGAGCTCCCAAATCAGGGATTGTCTGTTTTTAAAAGTTATTTTACTGAAGTATAGTTGATTTACAACATTGTGTTAATCTCTGCTGTACAGCAAAGCAGTTCAGTTATGCGTATATATTCAATCTTTTTCATATTCTTTTCCATTACAGTTTATCACAAGATGTTGAGTATAGTTCCCTGTGCTATACAGTAAGACCTTGTTGTTTATGCATCCTATATATAATAGTTTGCATCTGCTAACCCCAAACTCCCAGTCCCTCCCTCCCCCAGCCCCCCTCCCCCTTGGCAACCACAAGTCTGTTCTCTATGTCTGTGAGTCTGTTTCTGTTTTGTAAATAAGTTCATTTATATTATTTTAGATTCCACAGAGTGGTATTATCGGATATTTGTCTTTCTCTTTCTGACTTATTTCACGTAGTTTGATAATCTCTAGGTCCATCCATGTTGCTGCAAATGGCATTATTTCATTCTTTTTTATAGCTGAGTAGTACTCCATTATGCATATATACCACATCTTTGTTAAGGGATTCTCTTTTAGAGAGGCTCCCAGTTCAAATAATTGGGAACCTCTCTAATACCTGTCATACCCCTGTCTTGACTTTTACACGGAAAACAGACACATTAAGGACTTGAAGAGCCTCACACTGATGGATTCGGGAGACGTAGCATAATTTGAGATTCTTTGTAACAAGTGTTACCCAGATTACCTAACTGGAATCACAAAGCAGGCTTCTATGGTATCTTATTGTCACAGAGGTAAGGGGATCTAAGATTACTTGAAAGTGTTTAAATTGCCAAGGTAATCTGGAAAAATGAACTTGTTGGTATTTTTTTTTTCGTTTCATTCACTTACTCAGCATTGATTGAGGGCTGAGACATGGGGCAGATGAAGAAGACCAGGTTGTTTATCTTTCATATACTATACATGTGATAAAGCCCCCCAGGAAAAATAGTGTGCGGGGGATGGGTGGGCATGACAAGACAGGAACCAGCCTCAGAGTTAACAACAAAGAAGTTTTCTATCAGAATCTCCCTTCTGGGGTGTGTGTGTGTGTCTGTGTGTCAGTGTGTTGTATTGTGTGTGTGTTGAATTTCTTATGTTCTATATCCAGTGTTAAGGAAAATAACAACTCAATTCAAATCTTTTGTAAATAGTTGAAGGCAAGTCATTAGGGCCATATAGCTGAAATATTGAGAAAGTAGGGAATTTTATAATTTTCAGCTGGAGATGACATACCTTCAGATTTTTAGCTTCTTCAACAGCACAGGCTACTAGGGTGTTAATTAGCAAAGAGATGATTTGATAAAGGCTCAGAAGATTAACCAGGGGCTTTGGGCAAAAAAAGGCTACGTGTCCTAGTGGATGCCCGGGATGGCACCTGTATCCCAGCCCTTAGCTGGCAGGCTGGGTCTGTCTGCAGTTACACCATGTATCATTACCCGCGAGCCAGGCTTACGCTGGAATAGTTCAAGTCACAGTACAGAAAATTATTTGGAACTGGTACCCCTGGAGAATCAGAACCAGGGAAAAGGAGAGGACATTTTGAAACCAAAAACCAAATACAGAACACAAGGCAAAAACCTTCCTTAAGGATTGATCTTCGCCTCTTGGCACAGAGTTGAGGGTTAGCAGTTGTGATGTCACCCAGCAGGCCAGGCAGGAGAAAATACTTGTCCCTGAGAGCAAGGGTCAGGGAGAAGTAACAGTTACTCAAAGTTAAATAGTAGCTAAAATGAGAAGACGAAGGAAGTTATCAGGCGGAGAAGCTATGATGGCAGAACAGAATGGGGGAGAAATCTGAGTTTTAAGAACATAAAACCAACCAACCTCAGTGAAAGGGTGATAGGTAGGTGAGTTGTAGGTGCATCACAATAAAGCTGTTATAAAAATACGACAACGGAGGAGAGTCTCAATGCCTATCCTGGGAAAAATCCCATCTCAGCACACGTCTTCGGACAATTTCGGTTCATGGTGGAAATCATGGAAACAGCAGCATATTATGGGGAGAAACGCGTACTTTACACATTGCTTCGCTTCAGATTTGTGTGGAGGTGTTTCATGATGATTCTGCTAAAACAATTTCACGGATAAAGTGATGTCCATGAATTTATGTGATGATTATATTGATTGAAAAGTCTCCCTTTGATGAATAACAAGAATCAGCTATTAAAATTTCTCAAAATTATATTAAAATAACATCAGTAAGCATGTGTATTAATTTCACAGGTTTTGGGGTGTTTAATCTGATCACATCCAAATTGATAAGAAATTCCTCAGTTCTATGAACATATGTATAAAATATCAGGATACATGTTGGCCATTTGTAGAGCCAGCCAATTTCTTGTTCATTTAGATGTGACCAGATTAAATCAATAGATGTATGTCTATATATAATTTACACATATAAATTATATAAACACATACATATATATTGACATATGTATAAATATTAATAGCTTACTTTTTATCATGGCACATGCCTTCCTGAAGATTTAAATAAAAAGACAGTAGCTGTTCTGCATTGTGCAATACCATAACAGAATCAGCAGAAAAATACAAATGCATTTTTTGTATTGACAAAACTTGACTGTTAACACTTCTATTGCTAAATCATTCCAAGATGTGTATTTACCTTTTCTCTCTTTAAATGTCACTGAAGGAAGAGAAAAGTAAAAGGCGAAGGAATTTGAAAAATTGTATTGAACTGTGAACCGTATCTCCCCTCCCCTACCCCCAGTATGCTGTTAATTTAGAGAAATCACAACCCAGTCTTTTTTTTTTTTTAACACTGGAATGTTAGTATCTATTTATTTAATAGGGTCTTATGAAGGTAAAATGGAAGAAGGCTATTGAAATTGCTTTGGAGATAAACCTCCTTTTGAAAATGCCCCAAATGCGATTAACATTTTTATCAGGTTCAAGAATTAAAGAACACAATGTCTGTATTCATTTGCCAGGATTGTTATAACAAAATACCACAGATTGGCTTAGACAACAGAAATTTATGGTCTTACGGCTTTGGAGGCCAGAAGTCTGAGATCAAAGCGTCCACAGTGTTGGGTCCTTCTGACCCTGTGAGGGAGAATCTGTTCTGTGCTTCTTTCCTAGCTTCTGGCGGATGACTGGCATCTTTGGTGTTCCTTGCACAGCCCAGTCTTAAAACCCACAGCATCTAATGGGGCCTAAGGGCATCCCTGAAGCCTGGAGCTGAGCCCAGGGGAGTTTAGTCACACCTAGGTGGGCATCCCCGGATTTACTGGTGCTGAAACAACTATCTATTCCCAAGCGATGGTCCTTACTTCTTCCGGTTTCTCTTGAGGGTGGCCTTTCTTCAGAGGGAATTACCCACATGTTCCTACGGATGTCGTGGCCAGGTTAGGGGGGCAGGTGTCTCCCTCTGGGTCCCAGTGGTGCTGGGATTCTCACCGGAGCAGGTCAGAATGAAACACAGCTGTTTCCCTTCCTGCCTGTTCCCCCTCTGGTCTGATATCCTTCCAAACCTACTCAGCAGGAAAAACAAATCCTCTCTTCAAATTAAAAACAGTATTCAAGCAGATACTATACGTTTTTGGGGGGGCTGTTTCAGCTCATGGGGTGGGGAGATGGAGGATGTGATAATTCTAGGAAAGTGTGCCTTTTTATCCACCTTTAACTCCAGGAATATAAAAATGAGCTTAGACCATGATTGACTTGCCTATAGTAAATATAAAAAGTATAGTTGGTTGGGATATTTGTGATAAAATAAGAAAATACCTTAGTATCACAGGTTATGAGGATTTGAAAGAAACTGAATAATCATTTGTATTCATTCATTTACACAGAAGGAAACTGAGTCACACAGAGGTCCAGTGATTTATCCCCAGACCACACAGCTGGACAGTACTTTTAAACACTATTCTGGAAATGAAGATTAAATACCTGAAAGTTCAGGATTTGATATCTCTATTTTTGCCAGTTTTATGAGAAGCATATGAAATCAGAGGCATCATCAAACACGTTAATAAAACAAAGCACATAATTTCATTTTCAAAAGCTACTTTTCTGTATTTTGTGCTGCAGCAATTGAAAAAGAGAAATCTTTTTGATGAAAAGAACTAGGGGAGGACACAGGAAAAAAAAAAAACTCCGAAATTGAAAGCAAAACTTGTTACTGGAAACTCAGGTTTTCAGTTTTTTTTTCTGAGTTACTATGAAAGCAGCTTAGCTGCCTCTGATCTTCCTTGTCTCTTGATTCTTAATTATTATCTGTAAGAAGCCAATGCCTCTCCAGTTTTTTGAAATGTTAATTAATTGCACTTGTTTATTATACCTTGCCGTGTTTCACACATTTGTAGGAAGGGATGAAACTTTTTCAGGGATGCTGTCTCCTCTCTCCCCATAGGGTTTTGTTGTTGTTGTTTGTTCTTTTGTTTGTTTGTTTTTGGCAGTATTGGGTCTTCGTTGCTGCACGCGGGCTTTCCCTAGTTGCCGTGAGTGGGGGCTGCTCTTCGTTGCGGTGCGCGGGCTGTAGGCACACGGGCTTCAGTAGTTGTGGCACGAGGGCCCAGCAGTTGTGGCTCGCGGGCTCTAGAGCGCAGGCTCAGTAGTTGTGGCACACGGGCTTAGTTGTTCCGCGGCATGTGGGATCTTCCTGGACCAGGGCTCGAACCCGTGTCCCCTGCGTTGGCAGGCGGATTCTTAACCACTGCGCCACCAGGGAAGTCCCTCCCCATAGGGTTTTGTCCAAGATGAGAACTTTGTAGCTTTCATCTCTGCAAACGCTAGTGGATTCTACTTCTCTGTTCATGTCTTTCTAGTCCGTTGAGATAGACTCAAGAGGAAAGAAACATCTACCATCCCCTAAATTTTAAAAGACAACCAAAGGGTCCTAGAGGCAAAGAGCACCCGGAGCCCCTCTTTCTGGTGAGCATAGGGGTCTTCATCTGCGTGGATGGGGAGAAGGCAGAACAGGAAGGTCAGTCAACTCACAGGGGCTGGTCTGTGTCATCTCACCTTGAGGAGTTTCCAGGGCAATTGTTGACTCTCCAGTAGGGAGGTGACTCGGTAAAATGTATATTTTTATGAGGACTCACCTGTGTCCGAGGGCTGACCCAAAGGGAAACAGGCATTAGGATGAGGGGATGCTGACTTACCAGGAGCATAATGTTCTACCTTGTGCATCAACACGGGCCCCTCCTGACCCCCATGTTTTTGTTTTTTCTTTTTAAATATTTATTTATTTATTTTTTGGCTGCCTTGGGTCTTAGTTGTGGCACGTGGGCTCTTCTTCGCACTGCGCGGGCTTCTCTCTGGTGGTGGCACTGGGGCTCCAGAGCCCGTGGGCTCATTAGCTGCAGTGCGCAGGTTCAGTAGTTGCCCCGCGGCATGTGGGATCTTAGTTCCCCGACCGGGGATCGAACCAGTGTCCCCTGCATTGCAAGACCGATTCTTAACCAGTGGACCACCAGGGAAGTCCCCGTGACCCCCCCGTATTTTTGGATAACGGTTTGTTGTAATGTACGTCCAAGAAGCCTGGAGTGTTAGTGTCACAGCTTTGTGTACTTGCTTTGTCATGGCCCTTTTATGCTTTTTTACTCTTACCCACCTAAGAACTTGAGCATAGAGCTAGGAGTAAACATCTCTCTGTGTCTGAGACCCTCTGTTTTTCCATGATGCTTTAAAGTAAATACACTTGAGATGAATCCTTTCTCACTTCAGTAAGAGGCATTTTTAAAAAATTTTAACTATGTTGTTTTTGCTTACATGGGGCTTTGATTCTGCAGGATGAAAACCAGCTGATTTTTCCACTGGACAGAACATTTCAGGGTGGGAAGTTGGCATCCCAGCCTCACTGAGATTATAATGCTCACTCCGATTCTTCCACGTTGATTAGTTTCACAGAATAGAAACCTATTTTCTTCAGGACAGTTTTGCAATACAGGCAGACCTGGTTTCATTGCACTTCACAGATACTGTGTTTTTTGTTTTTTGTTTTTTTTACAAATTGAAGGTTTGTGGCAATCCTGTGTCGAGCAAGTCTCTCGGTACAATTTTTCCAACAGCATTTGCTTACTTTGTGTCTCTGTGTCATACTTTGGTAATTTGCACAGTATTCCAGACTTTGTCATTATGACTGTATGTGTGATGGTACCCGTGACCCATGACCTTTGATGTTACTGCTACGGCTCTCTGAAGGCTCAGAGGTTGGTGGCCATCTTTTAGCAGTAACTTATTTTTAAATTAAGGTCTGTACATTGTTTTTAAAGACATAATGCTATCTCACACTTAATAGACTACAGTCTAGTATAAATATCACTTTTATATGCCCTGGGAAACCAAAACATTTGTGTGACCTGCTTTACGCAAATGGTCTGGAACGGAACCTGGAGTATCTCCGAGGTATGCCTGTACTGTTTTCATTTTTAAAAATAAACTTAATTAAAAATAGTTCTAGATGTACAAAACACTCTGTAAAGAAAGTACAGAGAGTGCCTGTTTACCCCATATCCTCTTAATATCTTATTTTACCATGGGACATCTGTTGGAACTAAGGAACCGACACTGGCACAATACTATTAAGTAAACGCCAGACTTGATGTGGTTTTCACCAGTTTTTACCTAATGCTCCCTTTTTGTCGTAGAATCCCCTCCAGCACAGCACGGTGCATTTAGCCGTCATGTTTCCTTCTTCTCCTCTGTTCTGTGACCTTGTTTTCCATGATTTTAATAGTTTTGTGATATTATGTAGGAAGTCTCCCAGTTGCAGTTTGTGTGACGTGGGGTACATTTCTGGAGGAGGGAACCTGCAAAGGTCAGTTGCCTTTCTCGTCCTGTCAAGGGCACAGCCTATCAACATGTTGATGTTGACCTTGATCCCTTGGCCGAGGTAGTGGGTTTATCCACTGTCGACTCACACCACTCCCCTCCCCCCTCACCTTTTCATAGTCTGTTCTTTGGAAGCCAGTCATTTTAAAGTGCCTCAAGGTGGGGAGGTGGGGAGGTGGGGCGATTCAGCTGCGTGTCTTGGATGATGGAGTATTGACGTCAATTATTTAGAATTCCTCTGAAAGGGAGATCTGTCCCTTCTCCCTCATTCATTTATTGATTCATTGAATCATTCCTTTATATCTGTCGGGACTCATGGATATTTATTGTATACTTGGGATACTAACTACATTGTAGGATTACAATCCAATACTGTGTTGCTGTTTGTTTGTTACTTACTGTACTTTGTTGCTATTGCTTGGACACCTAAGAGTCTTTTCATTTTGGTAGTTGCTAAACGATGCTCCATTGTAGAAGGGCTAGGGGAAAACTCCCGTCCAGGGTTTGGACGTGGGGGGAGGATTCTGTTCTCGGAAGATCTGGGGCAGCAAACGTGACTCTACTGTTTGCTTGAGACTCTGGCTTGTGTGGGTCAGCTCTGCTCACCCCGCTGGCCCGGGGGTATTCAGCTTACAAAACGCCGCCTTCCATCTGGAAACCTCAGCCGACTGGCAAGAGTCCACAGTGTTTTGCACGGTCCCTCATCACATTAATCTGTAGCCCTCCTGGGCAACAAGCAAGGCGCCCTTTCCACAGCTTAAGAGCGGCCTGGGGTTCACGCCTTCTCACAGCTCATCCGAATATTTTTCTAGCAAAAGGCATAAAGTTGAGGGAACGTATTCCTGCCCAGATTTCCACTGGCACCCAGTGGAGGTTAGATTCCGAAATGCCCATATGCGTGTAGCCATCTTTTCACCATGATCGATATTTTAAAAAGTGATCTCATCCTCTTAACGTTATGGTGTGGATTTTAATATAAAATTTTAATATGCGCACAGGTGGTTATCACTTAAGTGTATCTTAAGAAGCCTTCTCTTTTGAATTCTATGGGTCCATTTTATGAATAAGTCATCAAAGCACACTGTAGCCTTTTCAAGGAGATTTTAAGGACAGTGTGATTTTCTTTACAAAGAAGGGATGAAGAGTGTTATAGAAATATAGAAGTTTGGAAAAAAAATGTAAACATCAGTCTTCGTTCCATAAACCAGTGGTTAAACACTAAACAACTTGTATAATTTCTCTCAGAATTTTTCATATATTTTAATATTTTAATTATCTGAATATTTTAATATTTTAGTTATCTATATGTACATCTTTATCTGTATGTGTGTATAAATATATGTGTATATATATGCATGCATATTCCATCAGTATCTATGTATCTGTATCTTCTATATCAATCTATATCATAACCATATCATGTATATAACTTTACGTATATCATGTTGTTCCTACCTATATTTATGTCTGAATTACATCCATCTTTCTATCTCTATCCATATCTTTATTTATGTACATATTATATATCTATTGGGTTGGCCGTAAGATGATATGGAAAAACCCAAACGAACTTTTCGGCCAGCCCAGTATATCTATGCCACTCTGAACTTTACATTTCCCAAAATATTGTAGCAGAAGCCTCTTTAGGATTGTTGCAGGTCTTCATAAGCATTATTTTTCATGATTAATTCTCTCAGGAGGTTATGTCTTAAATCATTTATTTTCTTTTCCATTATAGGTTATTACAAATATTGAATATAGTTCCCTGTGCTATAGTAGGTCCTTGTTGTTTATTTTATGTATAGTGGTTCGTATCTGCTTAATCCCATACTGCTAATTTATCCCTCCCCCACTTTCCCCTTTGGTAACTCTAAGTTTGTTTTCTATGTCTGTGAGTCTGTTTCTGGTTTGTATATAAATTCATTTGTACAGTTTTTTAGATTCCACATGTAAGTGATATCATATAATATTTGTGTGTCTCTGTCTGACTTCACTTAGTATGATCATCTCTGGGTCCGTCCATGTTGCCGCAAATGGCATGATTTCATTCTTTTTTATGGCTGAGTAGTATTCCATTGTATATATGTACCACATCTTCTTTATCCATTTATCTGTTGATGGACATTTAGGTTGCTTCCATGTCTTGGCTATTGTAAGTAGTGCTGCTGTGAACATTGGGGTGCATGTATCATTTCGAATGAGGGTTTATGTCACTTCCGGATATATGCCCGGGAGTGAGATTGCAGGATCATTTGGTAGCTGTATTTTTAGTTTCTTAAGGACCCTCCATACTGTTCTCCATAGTGGCTGCACCAGTTTACAGTCCCACCAGTAGTGTAGGTGGGTTCCCTTTTCTCCACACCCTCTCCAGCATTTTGTACACTTTTTGATGATGGCCATTCTGATCTGTGTGAGGTGGTATCTCATTGTGGTTTTGATTTGCATTTCTTTAATAATTAGCGATGTTGAGCATTTTTTCGTGTGCCTGTTGACCATCTGTATGTCTTCTTTAGAGAAACGTCTGTTTAGATCTTCTGCCCATTTTTTGATTGGGTTGTTTGTTTTTCTGTTATTGAGTTGTGTGAGCTGTTTATTCTTGGAAAATAAGCTCTTGTCAGTCACATCATTTGCAAATGTTTTCTCCAATTCTGTAGGTTGTCTTTTCATTTTGTCTGTGGTTTCCTTTGCTGTGCAAAAGCTTTTAAGTTTGATTAGGTCCCATTTGTTTATTTTTGCTTTTGTTTATTTTGCTTTCGGAGACTGACCAAAGAAAACATTGCTACAGTTTATGACAGAATGTTGTGCCTATGTTTTTTTTCTGGGAGTTTTATGGTGTCATGTCTTAAATTTAAGTCTTTAAGCCATTTTAAGTTTATTTTTGTGTATGGTGTGAGTGTTCTAACTTCATTGATTTATATGCAATTTCCTTATTTTTTGACAGGTAGAGTGTTTATATAGTTTTGCACCTATAACTTATTTTCAAAGCCATACATATAAATCCCACATTCTTCATCAAAGGGGCATTACTTATTTTGTTTTGTAGATTTGTGCATATTGTTTTAATTCGTAAATTTGTTTTTCTTTTGTCTTTTTTTTTTTAAAAAAAACTTTTGTATGTGCTTGAAATCTTATGGAATCTTTTAATGTTGAAGAGTTCAAGTACTTGCAAGAAAAAAAGGAAAGAAAATGGAATAATGAATCCCATGTACCCATCACTCACCCTTAACAATTACGAACGCCTAGCCTAAGCGTTCCTATTTAATCTCATCCTTTTCCCTCATTCTCATTATGGCACTGTGTAATTCATCTCACGATATGTCAGTATATTGCTTTAAAATAAAAGAAGTAATTTTTTCCCACATAGCTGTTGTATCTTTACCACTCCTAAAATTATCAACAGTTCCTCAATATCACCATCAAGTCATAAAAGTCAAAGATGATTGTTTTTTTTTTTACTAGTTTGCTAGCTGACCCGAGGTCTGTGCATCGCAGTAGGTTGATTTATCTTTTGAGTTTCTTTTCAAGGGCTTGTGTCCCTCTCCATCATTTTCATGCAAATTCTTCTTGAAGGAACTGCTCTTTCTTCTTACTCTCTATGAAAGTAGGTTATAGATTCAGCAAAATGGAGTACTCAAGTTATTTTTAAAAGAACCTGAGTGTTTTCCGTAATACTCGGTCTTAGCTTACCAGCTCCTTAGGGAGGAAGCCTGCCTTCCCTGAGGCGGTGCTGTCCCCAGAAGGAAAGCTGTGTAAATATGGCCAGGTGTGTGTGGGTGCCCTCTGGGCTTACTGGACCTCATTTAATCTGGTACCCATAGTACTGTGGACAGGCAAAGATGGAGAGGGGGGAGGGTAACCTTTGTTCCATCATTACACAGGCGCACACACACACACACACACACACACCCCTGCAATTTTTTCCCCTTTGCCAACTCATACTTAACTAAATTATATCAGTTTGCTTGAAGTCCGTGCTACGTATCATATTTACAAAAATAAAGACTAAGCAGTAGCAACCTAATCTACACAATTATAGTTGGACATCATTCTCATGCTGCCATAGTTATGCCCCAGATTAAGACAGTTTAGGCGCCGGTGGCTGACCAAGATGGTCTGTCATCACTCTTGGTTTGTTTCATCCTTATTCCCCCCACCATTTTATTGAGATATAATTGATACATAACGTTTTAAGTGGAAGGTGTACCATGTGATGATCTGATACACTTATATATTGTAAAATAATTACCACCCTAGCATTAGCTAACACCCCGGTCGTGCTGTATAATTACCATGTCTTTTTTTGTGGTGAGAACATTGAAGATCTACTCTCAGCAATTTTCAAATGTCTAAGACGTTATTGTTAACTAGAATCACCATGCTGTACATTAGACCCCAGAACTTATTCATCTTCTAACTGGAAGTTTGTATCTTTTGACCACCATCTTCCCACTTCTTCTACCCCCCAGCCCCTGGCAACTACCGTTGTGCTCTTTGGTTCTAAGTTTATTTCATCCTTTAGCACAATGGCATAGACCCTTTCGGTAAAAGACTGCATATTTGAGAAAAATGATACTTATTAGATATTTAACTTATAGAGCAAAATAAAATGAATGACATATCAACCTTTTTAAAAAATGGTCTTGCAAGAAACAGCAAGATATGCCCTACACATATTTGTACGTTTGTGTGTGTGTGTTTGTGCACACACACGCGCATGCTTCATAAACCCAAGTTCCCATAACATAGATTAGGGATATTAAACTACCGTTGGTAGAAGATCACTGGAGTCTATTATAGCAGGATGCTTTAGAGAATTTTGCAATCTAGTAGGTGCCGTATAATATTTAAAATGTGATTTGATTTACTCAGATATGGCAGGAATACACCTTTCTTATGAAAGATGTATGCACCTTGGTGCTCTTGATATTGGGGTGGCTAATTCGTTTTTGTAGGTACCTGGCCTGTGCATTGTCACATGCTTAGTCGTGTCCCTCAAGCCTCTAGGTGTCAGTGACACATCCGTCCCCTGGGGGTAAAAATGCATCCAAGTGAAGGACCTCTGTTATAAAATGAGTTTTTACACAGGGAATGTCATTGTCTTTGGGATTCTATTAGCCCATTTGTGTGCTGGGTGTGATCAGAACACTTGGGCCAACTGTTCACAATGAGAGGTAGTAACCGTATTATTTTGGAAGCTCTTTTTTCATACAGAGTCGACTTTATGAATTGTGTCGGTTGTAATGAGGGTGATGTTTGGGGATAGTGATTATCATGCACTTTATCACAGAGGAAGATGGAATTGATTTATGTAAGGGAGAGCTTTCGAGCAAATCAAAACAGAAAACAAGAACAGAAAAATCCTCGATAGGTATCTCTCAGAACAAAGAGCCGAGCGAAATGCAGCTAGCTTATCTAAAATTGGGCAAAATCGCATTGCAATTGGAAAGCTCAGTAGATGGGGAGACAGTATGTGAACACTTGACGCCCAGAATATGATTTGCAGTTCTATAGATGAGCACAAATTGGTGAGAGCTGTCCGTTATTGAGAAGTTATTGGCATCAGTGGAAACGGTAGAAACGTTCTGTGCAGAGAATTTCAGACTCCTTGAAAATGGTGTTATGTTTTCTGAACTGTTGCATTGATGGATTAAAATTAGATCCTTCAACATAAGAAGACTTAATATTCTGTGAGTGAATACAGGATGGATTTGTATGGAAAAATGTGTTTTTGAGAAATGTATTGTTAACCTTAGAGGCTCAGACTTAATATCACTCACCCCAAAGAAGGCAGTGTAAGATTTGTCATAAATGACTGCATAATAGGTTGCTTTATATTATTGTTTTAAATTTCAATAATAAATGAGAACCGTTTGCATTTTTTATGATAAAAGGATTATGCAAAAACAGCGATTTTTATTCAGATGGTAATAAAATAACAGTACATTGCCGTGCTTCATTTAAACTGCTGATATCAAGTCCATAATTGTTCCTGAAAGTCTGGATGAGATACCCTAACTAATGATTAAGAGTTTGATTCTGTAAAATTGGATTGTGGAGATGTATGCTGTTCTTTCTTCCTCACACATTTATTTCTTCAGTATTTATGTTTGCTACAATGAGTAGTATTTCGTTGTATTCATTTCATAGTTCCTAAATAGAAATGTTTTACTTTTCCCTGTCTACATTTTTAAGACTGGGTTATATGTTTGAGATGTTGATGCTATGGCTACAATGTTCAAATTAATCAATGGAACAGACTTAAAATAAGTGTCTGCTCCACAAGGAAAGAGGCGAAGAAGCTGGGCTCCAGGCAAATACAAAGAGACAAGGAAAAGTGAATTTATTATGCACTTATTGCAAAGAGCTTTTGATACCTGTACGCATATGGTTCCCACATGCAAGCTGGTGACTGTTAGCCTCACGTTTCTGGTGGATGCATGTGTGGATGTGAATTCTGCAGATAGCACACATTCTGGCTCCATGCAAATGTGTAGAAGGTGGTTTCTGTAGAAAAAATACAATAAATACCTGGTTGAAGGTAAATACATCCAGCCAGTCATCAGACTGTTCCAATTCCACAATTCCAAATGTGTGTGGGAGGTGCGGTGGGGGGAGGGAGGGAGGGAGGGAAGGAGGGAGGGAGAGAGAGAGAGAGAAAGGAAGAGAGAAAGGAAGAGAGAACTAGAGCAGTGTTCATAAATTTCTTTTCAGGTTTAACACTTAGAAACTAAAGCCAAAAATTCATGAGCCCCGACCGTCTCATTTTACAAATAAACCCAGTATGGTGGGTTGAACTGTGTTTCTCCAAGAGATATGATGCATGCCTAACCCCGAGGACCTCAGAATGTGAGGTTGAAAGTAGAGTCTTTGCAGATGTAACGAAGATGAGGTCATCGAGTGGGCTCTGATCCAATACGACTGGGGTCCTTTTAAGAGGGGAAACTGCCGCGAGAAGACACAGGCATGCGTAGTGGGAGCCAGAGTGAAGGCAGAGTCACACAGGGAGAAGATGGCGACATGAGTGCAGAGGCAGAGATTGGAGGGATTCAGCTGCAAGCCAAGGAACCAGCTGAATGGATGGCCAGCGGCCACCTGAAGCTAGAACAGACCAGGAGGGACCCTCCCCGGGAGCCTTCAGAAAGGAAGGAGACCCTGGGACGCCTTGATCTAGGACTTCCGGCTCCCAGAATAAATTCCTGTTGTTTTAAACCATCAAGCCTGTGGCCCTTAGTTACAGCAGCCTTAGGAATCTCATACACCAGCATGCAAGGCTCTCTATAGGATTTATCCAAAATGCCGCAGCCGGTTGGGGTAGAGCTGAGGTGAAGTGCAGACCCCTCAGCCAGCTTTGTGCCTTTTCTCAGCCTGGTCCTGTCTCTCCAATACCTTCCTCCCGTCGGGGCTGGGTGCGGGGGGATACTTGTCTCCCACGATCACCTCCGTTTCATCCAGACTTTAAGGATGCTACTGCATCCTATCACAGCATCTCACCTCCTGGGACGGCGTGGGACCCCCTTCTGAATCACAGTCCTTGGAAGGGAAACGAGCTCCTGCCCCTCAACTGTAAAATGAGTGGGTGGCACCCATCTCCGTGTCCTTTCCCATTCTAATTCCGCCTGAATCGAGAGCCATGATCATTGTAATTAAGACCCTTGATGTGAATACGGCTCGTTTTACACCATAATTAGCGAGACCACAGGCTTCAGGGATTTTTCTCAATAAATGTCTTTGTGACCCGGTGAAACGTCAGAGGCAAACTGGGAGGGGAGGGGGTTTGCAACTCAGAATTGTGTCATTTAAAACAAATTCATATTGGCATATACACACTACTCCATATAAAATAGGTAACTAATAAGGACCTACTGTGTAGCACAGGGAACTGTACTCAATACTCTGTGATAACCTATATGAGAACAGAATCTGAAAAAGAATAGATACATGTCTATGTATAACTGATTTACTTTGCTGTACCCCTGAAAGTAACACACATTGTAAATCAGGTATACTCCAATAAAAAAAAAAGAAATACAGAGCAAATAAATAAATAAGAGGAAAAAAAATAAAGCGAATTCAGAGGGATGGACCTCTGAGTGACACGTAGCCTGTCCAAAGCCTGGATCGTAAAACACAGGGTGGCACTTATGTTAGAAAATCGAAATGGCACAAAAATTGAAACTGGAGGGAGGTACGATTCGTCGTATTTCGTCTTTGCCTCTTTTTCTGCTGTGTCTGGCGCTGAGGAAATATAGGGTCCCACGTCTGTTTGCCTCAGTATATTTTCCGCTTGTAGCTTGTGCATTGTAAACAATTAAGCGAGAGAGCAAGCATTTTGTCTTTCCCCTGCTTGTGTGCACGACGTGACATACTGTCCAGTTATTCAGGCCTTCTCTTTTCTTCTCCCTGAGGAGGTATTTCTTGACCTTTATAAAGTGGCTGAATGGGAACTTTAAAAATCTCCCAATCGGCATGAATGTCAGAACCTTTAGCAGCACGATCGTATGCTTAATACATGGGGCATTGAGTGTCTGATGCCTGGCAGGTTCTGGACTTTCCGTGGCGGTCGGTAGGTAAGAGGGAGACACCAGCTCCGTCACGGATAACGTGGTCTGTTGGAGGAGCATGGCGCTTCTCAGGTGATGACATACGTGCAGGTGACATCATTCCTTTAATGAAGGTGGCGAAGTCAATGTGTACAGAGTCAGGAGAACGGGAGGGTTGCTGGTAGGGGATGCTGCCTTAGGTCTGGTTCACGGGACGTCTTCGGAAGGAACTGAGACCACCAATTGGGAGGGTCTTGAAGGGATGGTGGGAGAGGGGAAGACTTGGGGGACAGAAGTGGGTAGAGTTCAGAGCAGGTGCTGAAAAAACCTAAGTGATGTGGATGAAGGAGTTGGCTTCTGGTCTCCTGCTTTTGCCTGATTGCTGTGTCCTTAGGTCCGTGGCTTGGGGGTCAGTTCCCATCCATTTTATAATCTGACCTCAGAATAATACTATTGGAAAGATTATTCCTGGAAGGAGGCTTCAGGTCTTAAATCTTTATTGCTTTTGGAGCAGATGATGGAATGCAGTGTTTCTCCAAATTCAGCATCAGTATCCCCTGGGGGGCTTGTTGAACACAGACCCCTGGGATCCACCCCTCTGAGTCTCCGAGTCGCCAGATCAAAGGTGGGACCCAGTATGTTCCCACGTGAACTTGCTTCTGCTGGTGCAGGGGTCACACGGTGAGGACCACTGCATTCCAACCCTTTCAGGTTGTATGTCCACAGGCATCCTCTTTGATTTTTGATGGCCACCTCCTACGTTGATCTTTCCTGTTCGGAAGGTGGTATTAAAATCTCTGGGTCTCCTCGTTTGCTTTTGGCATTCAGGCTTGCTCTGGATTTACAGGTTATCTTTATGTTCTCAGGTCCCTGGACCATTCAAGCCAATGCATATTTATTGGACGTCTACCATGTGCTATGGACCGTGAGGGGTGTAAAGATGAATAATAACCCCCATAAAACCTCATCAGAGGCTAGATGTTATTTACTCCTCCGTAGCCTCCAAATGCTTGGCTCGTAATTCAAAACAGTAGAGTAACTTGAAGACAGTGATTGTTTCCCGTTTCAGGAATCCAAGAGCACTTTCTGTCTTAAAGTTGTGGTCATTCTGGGCTGCGTGGGGCTATTCCTCCTTCAGAGAGTGAGAAACTGAATGGAGTTTCTCACCATGCATTTCTCATCATTCATTCATCCATCCATCCATTCATTCATTTGATAGCCATGTGTTCACATCTTATTTTGAGAAGGTCACTGTGCTAGATACCAGAGAACATAGAAACATTGATAAGATTCAACTCCTGACCTGATCCCAGCGAGATCACATTCTTAGTAGAGAAGACAAAATAATCCTTGAGAACACCTACACCACAAGGCAAGCACATCCTACATGCCGTGAGAAGGGAAAACACACAGACCTTGGGAATATAGAATCTTATTTTCCACTAGAAAACTGGTATCACGTAGGACAGTTCCATATTTGCCTATGGCCGCTTAAAGAATGACCCCAAACTGCCAATATTTCTTATCGCATACATTTTCTGTAAGTCAGGGATTCAAGAGCTGCATAGCTGGGTGGTTCTGATGCAGGGCCTCTCAGGATGCTGCCGTCCACTTGTGGACCAGGGATGCAGTTCTTTGAAGGCGTAAGAGAGCCTCTCGCGTGTGACCATCAGCAGAGGGCTTCGGTGAGCTGTCCCGCGGACCTCACCTTAGGGCTGGTCACATGGCGTTGGCAGTGGCTTTCTGGGCAGGGAGAGAAGGGAGAGTAAGAGGGAGTGGCTGAGAGGAATCCTAGGACCCGCCGTAGTCTTTGATACCTTGGCCTTGGAAGAGACACATGATCACTTCTGCCGCACGCTACCGGTCACACAGTCCAGAGCAGGCACATTGGGGAAGGGGTCAACGGGAGGGTGTTGATACGCCTTGGGAGCTAGGCTAGCACCAAAGCTTTTCCCAAGGAGATGGCTTGTGAGCTGCATCTCAGAGGATGGAGAGGAAGTTTTCAGAAGGGCAAAGGGAACAGTGAGTAAACACGTGGACGCAGCAAGTGTTGAGTGAAGGGATGGGTTGAGCATGCTTTCAAGTGCCTGTTGCTGGGTACAGACAATTAAACTGAAATCAGAGCATTGTAGGTGGTGGAACCCCATGGTCAATCCAATGGATGTTCTTCTGTAGGCTGTGGAGAGCCCTGTCAGGGCTTCAGCAGCATGGAATCATTTATGGAACGCCACCTTTGTGCTGGTGCATATGATAGAGGCAGGTAGCAATGTAGGTAAATATTGAAGACATCAGGCTAATAATGTACATTAAGATGGAATGATGGCAGAGACTGCGGAAACGGAGAAGGTTTCACATTCCCCAGAGGCGCTGGGAATATGGTATTGACGGGACCTGGCCTCCTATTGGACAAGGAAGTAACTGTCGGAAGTTGGGGTGATATTTTAGGTACTTTAACGAAGGGGAGAGAGAAGGCTCAGAAGCCACGGAGGCGCTCATCATTGTCAGATGCAACATCCTCACGTCGATGACACTGATGGGGAACGTGCTATATTTTGGTGATTATAATGAAATGGATAGACTGTAAAAGATGATCATTATTTATTTTAAATAAATTTATTTATTTATTTTTGGCTGTGTTGGGTCTTCGTTGCTGCGTGCGGGCTTTCTCTAGTTGCGGCGCGTGGGCTTCTCATTGCAATGGCTTCTCTTATTGCGGAGCACGGGCTCTAGGCTCGTGGGCTCAGTCGTTGTGGCTCACGGGCTCAGTCGTTGTGGCTCGCGGGCTTCAGTAGTTGTGGCTCGAGGGCTCTAGAGCGCAGGCTCAGTAGTTGTGGTGCACGGGCCTAGTTGCTCTGTGCCCTGTGGGATCTTCCCGGACCAGGGCTCAAACCTGTGTCCCCTACATTGGCAGGCGGATTCTTAACCATTGCGCCACCAGGGAAGTCCCAGATGATCATTTTTTAATCCTACCTATTCTCTCCCTCTCTCTTTTTCTTTTTCTTTTTTTTTTTTTGGCCACGCTCTGCGGCACGTGGGATCTTAGTTCCCCGACCGGGGATTGAACCCGCGCCCCCTGCAGTGGAAGTGCAGAGTCAACCACTGGACCACCAGGAAAGTCCCTAATCCTACCTATTCTCTTGATAGTCTTTTCCTTTTGAAACTGGTCTTACATTTTCATTATCAAGGCCTTCTCAACGGCTCTAATCGTCTTTCCAAAATCCTATTGGTGCCCTGACACATATGCCCTGAAGGGACTCTTAAGAAGGAACATTTCTTTATTTACCCTCACATCCCTTCTGCTTTCTTTTCGGACAGCACACCTGGACCCCATCAGTTGCCCTCTGGAGGGGCTGACCACTCAACAAAGCCCTCTTCCTCCTTGGAGTTTCTCTGTAGCCTCTGACATGTTCATTGACCCTCCGCTAAGGGACTTTATCCTTCCTTGAATTCCAAAACTCTCCTCTCTGGCTTTCTTCTACTGCCTCTCTATTCCTTTACTTAGCTTTTCTGACTTTCCTGCTTCTTCAGTTCACGTTGCTCCTTAAATTGCAGCTTCCAGACCATCCCGCATAGGTTTGTACCTACTCCTGGTTAACAATGCCTTCCACCCCGGAGACCGCCACGTCTCTACTTTCTGCTCTTGTATTCCCCTCTCCCATATTGCTTGGGAAAAACTCTCCTGTGATTCTTTTACTCATAGAGTCAACAATACTTCTGACAACAGATGTGTGCGCTGTTCCCCCACCCCCACTCCAGGTGCCCGCACACCAAGCTGTTCTCTGTGACACCAGCTGGGTGTCCTGTGATTCAATTCAGTCTGACACTAACATGGAGTTAGTACAGACCCCACAGATTAAGGACTCACCGGATGGCCCCCCCACCCACACTTCAGAAGCCAAATGCAGGCAGTGGGTCCCCAGCTTACCCACAACTTTTCTCTCACTTGGCTATACATCGGAGAGTCTCATAACTTCCTCCTTGGATTCCATCATTTGCTAGAACAGTTCATGGCACTCGGAAACGTTTCCTTAATGCTTTCCCGGTTATTTTATAATAAAGGCTATGATACAGGATACAGGTGAACAGCCAGATGAAGAGATACAGAAAGCCAGCTGTGGAAGGAGCCTGACAGCAGGAGCTTCTGTCCTCGCGGATTTGGGGTGCACCCACCTCTCTGCATGGGGATATATTCACCAACTAGGAAGCACGCTGAACTCTGTACTTTGGGGATTTTCATGGACGCTTCGTCACGTGGGCTTTACTGATCATGGACTCAGTCTGAAGCCCATCTCCCTGTCCAGAGTGTGGACGGTGAGGCCGAAAGTTCCAAGCTTCTAACTATGGCTTGGTCTTTCTGGTGCTCAGCCCCCATCCTGAAGCCACCCAGGACCCCACCGGGAGTCACCTCATTAGAACAAAACACACCCCTATCGCCCAGGAAATTCCAAGGGATTTAGGAGCTCTGAGTCAGGAACCAGAGTCAAAGACCAAATAGCAGAACAAATGATGCTGCTGGTATTCTTATCACTTGGGAAATTACAAGGGTTTTAGGAGCTCCATGCTAGAACAGGGGGCAGGACTTGTATGTATATTTTCCACTATTTCACACATAAGCACCCTTTGTCTATCACGTGGGGCCACGATTCTGTTCCACTCACTCACTTTGACATGCATTATTGGCAGTCCTCTTTGGTACTCACCAGTTTCCACCAGAGGAGCCAGACCACCTGATACTTCCTAGCTGTGTGAATTGCAGTAGCTGATTTTTTCACGTTTCCGTTTTCTCCTCTGTTAAGAGGGTTATACGAGAGTACCTACCTCTAAAGATGTTTGCAAAATAAGTCACTGAAGCATCGAATGTGCCTTAAAATAGAGGCACATAGCCACTAGAGGCAGGCTTTTCAGATTATTTGTCTTTGACCTTATGTTCCTCCTTCTTAGCCTAAAATATTTCGCAAAGAATGGCTTCGTATTATGCTTAGTGTTCACTCCGAATTCCTTTCAGTGACCTGTCTGGCTTTGCAGAATGAGCTTCCTGCCTACCTGCAAGCTCCGTCCTGCAGTGTTCTCTGATGACCGCACTGCTGGTCTACCAGTTGTCTTTCGGTTTCCAACTAAGCAAATTAGGACCCGGCCTGTGCCGCTCCCCCTGCCCTCTTCCCACTTCGAGTGGGCTGCACGCTCTATCCTTCTCATATGTCGTCTGCTGTTTACTTCCTTCTCTGTGCTCACCCACACTCGACTGCATTGTTCCTTTTTCACCACGTGTGGTGTGTGTTTAAATGTTTTCCGGCTTTTCCTTAAGATGTGTGTTTCATGAGTCCAGCCTAGATGGGGTACTCATTGGGTATTTGTTGAAGAAATGAGTAGTTGTTATATAACTCTGTAACTCTATATAAATATTCTTTGAGGGAATAAGAACATCAAATCTTGCATGTTAGCAAGTGTTAGCAACCGAGGCGTCACAGTTTTTTGAGACATGTAGCCAAGTCAGAGAGACTGAGAGAACACCTTTGATTATTGAATCAATTTGTGGTCGGAGGAGTTGGTCTTTCATCTACGGGAAGATGGGGTCTTCCTTGATGGTTCAGGTTGGTTATAGGCTAGCATGATTTACTGAAATGTACGGGTCGTTCAACATACTTACGTGATTTGCTTCTAAATGCCTGTTTATCTTTTAAAATCTTTGCCAGTCTTCACATCCCTAGAATTTGTACACATTTTTTTCCTGTATTTTTTTCTTTTAAAGACAGTGTCATAGAAAAATTTCCCATTCTAGTCCATGCCTAGAAAATTTAGAGGCATACATTTTAGGATTGTTAAGGATTCTGGACCTTGACTATTTTAAGTCTTACATGAAAGCTGTAAATATACTCTGTGGCGCTGTTTGTTTCCACTGTTCACTGGATGATGACATTAGTACTTTTTAATTTTGTTGTAAAGATTTGCATCAAAATTAGAAACGTGGACAGGAAATGAATTTTTTGAGAGTTCATCAGAATTCTGGGGTGATTCGGGAGGAGTAGATCTGTGTAAAGTTGATTATCTGTATTTTCAGTTACTCACTTTAAATTCTCAGGAAAATTTTTCTGTTTCTCTCCACCCCCCGGATTTTCCTAATGCTAAAAATTAAACAATTTGAGCATTGCATAAAATTGGGAGCAAATCCAAGACAGAAAACAGATGTTTTATTAAATATGCATCTTTTCAAAAATGAATGTGGTTTGGAAGATTGTTCTATTTGAGAGAAAGATAAAGTCTGGGTTAGATAAATTTGGGTACAAATTAAAGTGATTTATGTTAATTGGAACATTTATATATACATCTAGACATATCCAGGACAACCCTGCTAAAAACCTACCGATAAGTACTCTTCCCATCTGAGCATGCATTTTTTTTTAATTTTTTTAGCTACTCATGAACATCTATCAAAATTAAACTTATTTCTCCCTTTTTCTTTTAGAAATGTAGCAGGTCACTGTGACTCAAAAGACAACTAAATAAGTGATGAATGGTAGTACTTTTATTTTTTTTTTAATTTAAAATACCTCTGAAATATCTTTAGGTTTTAAAAAGAAGTTTAGATTTTCCTGTTTTTGTGTATGTGTGTGCAGGGCTAGATGCAGACATTGGTCATGAGTGATGTCGAAACCTTGGGACCCCTTAGGTGTAATCCTGGCACAGACTTCGTGAGGACCCTGGAGAGTCTAGTGTAGCTACCATCTCCTTCTTTCCCCATGAGAAACTTGGTCCTCCTCTCTCTCCTCCTTCAAAGCCATCTTCCGTGCCATCTCCTAAGAGTTTCCCAGAGCTGCCACCTCTTCTGAGCATGGCCCTCTCTATTCCTTTATCTCTGGATATAGTAGCTCCTGCAACTATATGTAAGTCCTTGCCTTGATGACGTTTTCCCCCAGGACACTGCAAGCTCCTTGAGAACAAGGACTGTTCCACATTCATCTTTGGAATTTCTTTTCTATCCTCATACCTTGTGCACAGCCTGTGTTCAACGCACATTCGCGAAGTGAAATATTTTAGGATTTCTAGACAGAGTTGACTATACATTATTTAGGTACCAGAGAATAAAATCATATTCGTAACCTATTGAAGAGTCCTAACTCCATCAATGTCCTCCTTTATGAAAATATTTATACGCTTTCACCTTATGTTCTAGGTATCTGTTTGACCTACTACCCAGGGCGAATTGGAATGGCTGTGAATGTCTCTATGAAACCCCAAGTCTTTAGTTGTAAAGGTGAAATTATATGGAGAGGCTTCTTTGAAACATTATCATAGCATGGAATAGATCATTCTTAGCTTCTACGTCCGATATTCCGCCAAAGGTCTGTATGCTTTGACTAATGTATTCTCTGTATGGTAAAATTCCAATAAAATGACATAAGATATTTATGGTAATGTTTGCTAATATATTGGTAACTCATAAATATTGGTTTGCCTTGAGTATTTAATATCAATCATCTCAGGCAATATTTGTTTTTACAAGAAGCTTTTATAGATGAGTCGATAACATACTAAGTATAGCGTAAGTCTTCACAAATGGTCTGTATACGGTAGGGTGTAGTTTCACATGAAAACAAATCATAAAATGTAATTTCTTACTAATTTCCAAATAATCAGCTCTCTGTCATCATATTTATCTGTCTTCAGGACTTCTGTAATAGGTCATCCAGCCCAAATTTAGTGGTAACATCAATAGTGTTTTAATCTAGAGAATTGAGCCTTTAACCTTTGAAATATCTTATTAGCCACACGACTCTATCTTATAACTTAGCTTCCATGAAGCAAAGCTTATTATCTCATGGACCCCCATGAATCATGTAGCAGAAAACAAATGAGAAAATTGAAGACGTGATTACTGGAACATAGGTCAGTGTTAGTGATCAGTATTCTGCTTGGATAACAGTCATTAGCAGCAAAATGCCATAATAGACGGGCGTAATAAATGGTCATTGCCCTTCTCTGACCCTTTGGTGTTTGGAGGTTTCTAATACCCAAAGCCGTCTGGGAGAATGTTATGTTGTAAATTCACACATGTGGGGCTATCCTTTGAGAAGAAATTAAAATTAAAAAAAAAATTAGAATGTATTTCGCCTTGCATAGCAGGAAAAATAGTAGAATTGTTACCAAACACAAATTCGTCTGCCCTATGCACGGTGAGGCCAAACAAACCGAAACTTCAGAGTTTGGAGCAGACAGAGGTTTACTGCAGGGCCCTGAAAGGAGACAGGTGGCTCCTCTCCAAAAAACCCACAACTTTCAGCAAAGCATTTTTAAAGGCCCGGTGAGGGATGGGCATCCCAGGGTGTGTGTTCAGCTCCTGCACAGTTCTCTGATGGGTTGATGGTGAGGTCACAGGGCAGTGTCACAAGGGTGCCAGTTGGTCTGGGGGCTGTGTGCTCGTGGTCATCAAGTAGTTAATTTCTTCCATGTGGTGGTTTTTAGCATCTGAAAAAGCTCGGGAAATAGGCATGAGATACAAGACCTAGGACCTAGGTACTTCAGAGAGGAGCTACAGCAGGAGATATGGGGGAGGGGTCTCTGTCCTGGGGAGGGGTCTCTGTCCCGGGGAGGGGTCTCTGTCCTGGGAAGGGCCCCTAGGGTCCTGCTCCGTTACGGAATCTGTGTTGATGGTAGTGACCAGGGCCCAGTAAGAGAAGTGGAGTTGGTGAGATAGGCAAGCAGGGTGGATGGAATCATTCCTGACATGTGAATTAAACCCTACAGGATGTGAATATTTTGTTCCACCAGTATCAGATTTGCAAAAAAAAAAAAGGAAACTCATGCCCATATTAGTTACTGAATATTTCTCTCTCCCTTGTGCACCTAAAAAACACATACACGAAATCCAGCAAGCCAAGAGGCAAAAAAAAAACTCACCCTAAAATAATAATTCGAATACATGTTTCTCAACCCTATCCCAAGGCAGAAAAGAGTCATCTACCAGACATAACTCACTAATTTTTGTAGACCTCTCCTGACACACACCTAGTTAACTTTGCAGCTGTGAATTTGACAGCGACCCGTGGGTGTGAGCCAAGATATGACCTCTGATCAAGTGAAACAGAAACAGAGCCAATTTCGAAGTTGTGATATTAATCACGCAGTGTTAGAATAGCTAATAGCACGTGAGTGTTTGCTGTACGCATCACTCATGCAGTGAGGCTGTCTTTGGGCCTGATATCAAATAACCTTTTTGTCCCTGATGAAAACTGTGTCAGGTGCAGATTCCCACAGACTGGGGACTGAGCCTGGGGAAGAGAAAAGATATTAGTGGCTCCACCTGAGACAATGTATGCTGCTAGCCGAACTACCTGCTTTGAGCCCTACCCCACCCTTGACAGCTCTGTGATCCTGGCCAGTTCACTAATACCTCCCGGATTTCGTTTTTTCAAACAGTGGAGATAATACTCCCTTTTGTGCTCACTGAGAAGATTAAAAAGAGTCTGTATGGGAATTCCCTGGCGGTCCAGTGGTTAGGACTCAGCGCTTTCATTGCTGGGGGCCCCGGGTGCCATCCTTGGTCCGGGAACTACGATCCCGCAAGCCACGCTGCATAGCCAAATAAATCAATAAATAAGTAGAGGGTCCATGTATAAAACGGTACGTTAAAGGTTGACCCACCATATACATGTTACCTGTTATAACAATTCCTATTCTATCTGGATGAGGAGGCGGCTTGATTCTGTGAAAAGCGTGTGGTCCTTGAACTCAGGATGGACGTAGGTCTGACTCTGCCTTATGGCTTAAACGGATCGTGTGAGCTAACGTCTGAATATCAGTTTTCCTAAATGCAAAATACATGCTATGATACCTACCCTGTGCGGCTGTAGAAGGGTCAGGAATAATGAATGCAATTAAGATTGTTGGCACATATGAAGTCATTTCCACAAATATATTTTAACCAACAGTATTTACTGTGTAGCACAGGGAACTCTACTCAGTGCTCTGTGGTGACCTAAATGGGAAGGAAATCTAAAAAAGAGGGGATATAGGTATACGTATGACTGTTTCACTTTGCTGTACAGCAGAAACTAACGTGCAACATTGTAAAGCAACTATACACGCCAATAAAAATTTTAAAAAACACAATATTTATGAAGTAGTAACTACATGTGCTATCAAAACCATAATTAGACTATGACCCTACCTTCCTACAACTTAATAATGGGCTGACTCATTAGCTATGAAACCCAAACACTTTACGTGCTTGGTACTAATATTCCTTAAGGGTTGAAATGCGTTCAGTGGTTTATCCTTTTTTCCCCGCTCACCATCCTTCCTAGAGATGTAGAATGGTGAGTGATTAAGTGGGTAGTCTGTCCAGATATCTCACAAGGAGTCACTTGCTTTGTTGTGATCCTCTCACTCGTAAGTGGAAAGAAGCAGGGTTGCTTGAGAGTCATCCTTTAAAGAGAAGATTCCATGGTGAGATGACAAGAAATGTGCCAAATGGTCCTAAGATGAGTACTGATCAGTTAGAGCCTCGTTTTGTCGTACGAGAGCCGAGAGAACGAGGCAGCTTGGATCTTGCCCATCTGACCCACTGCTGTAGGGGAAAAAAAAAAATCTCTGCCGGCTGAGGATCACTTCTGCAAACAAATGACATCTAACATACTGAGTGGCTTTCGCAAATTAAATTGTGCAAGGATTTTAAATTCTTAATTTAAATAAACTACATCGAACATAGACATGGACTAAATTCATCTTCGACGAAAATTTAATGGTGGCCAGGTGAAGGCAGGTGAGAAGTAGATTGGTGACCTCCAGCTGTCTCGCTTTATTCTGAACTCTCAAATTGCCTGTGGACTCAAGTGGTTGGATATAGAATCTACAATTTGCCATAACTTTGTAGGTGTCCTTTCTTGACTAGTTGCTTGAATTATTAGGGAATCAGTTAAGAATTTCTTTATGACACTACTAGCTAGTTTTTGTAATTACCCAAAAGAAAGCTTAGAAAGAATGTAACAAGGGTTTTGAAACAATGGCACCAACTCTTTTACTGAGTGTGTTTCTCTCTCTCTGTCTCTCTCTCTCTGTCTCTGTCTCTCTCTCTGTTTTATTTTAACAGGGAAAAATGTGCTGAGATGGAAAAGAAATCAAGTAGATTTCCATGGTGGCATTTTTAAAAGCATCTTCTTAGAAGGACAATGTAATGGTAAGTATGAAAAAAATAATCATTGATCTCTGCTGGCTTATTTTGTGGATGCATTTACAGCCTGGTTAATTCAAATCTGGCAGTGCTTTCAGATTACTTTCGTGGTAAAAATTGTTTTCTTTTTTAAAAAAATCTATTTGAAATTCACCAAAGTACAAAGCAGAGGTTTCAAGCTCATTGGGAGTATGCATACTGGCATGCTTTGTGAATTTAGGATTTCGTGATAATTATTTGTTTCTCCAAATAGCCACAGTGCAGAGTATATCTCATTGATGAGACAAGAAAGTCAGCCCTCCTTCTGAAATTCACCCTCATCCCCATTGGCCACTGAAAACCCACTTTCTTCTACAGTAAGCATCTCAAGCCACTGGGGCCTTTGAATGGCCTCAGCATTTCATTTTATCACTTTTGTGTGTAGCCCCTGAAGAGTGCGATCCGAAATATCAGACCTGCTTCGAACGCAGGCTGTGGGCCCACTGAGGCCATGGGATCCTTCTCTTTCTCTGAAAGCCAGAAAGAGAGCATAGCCCAAGGAAGGGGAAATGGGTAGAATACTTTGACAATCTATGTTTGTGAGCATACATTAATGAAGATATTTTTACAAGTCAAAATCGGGACCCTTTCCCCCCATTTAAATTTCAGAAAGGATGTGTTTTAATATATTGCAAGTAAATGGTTAAGACTTTTCATGGCTCAGCTGTCAATTCAAGCCCTGCTGAGGCCATTTATGTGATTACATGGATTAAATACTGGCTATTTACCTACTTTCTTACCATTTTGAGTGCCATAACTTCTAAACATTTTTCGAAATTTAGACCACCAGTGGCTTTTGAGTATCTCTTTACAGTTAACCACCTAATTTCCCTATTTTTACTCTGTAACAAACTTCTGCACCTTTCCTGGATTCTAAAAGATTGTCAAGGTCACGTCCTTCATTGAACTCCTATTTCTAAAAACTAGATTTCCAAACTCCTTTTCCTATTTCCTGAAATTAAAAAAGTGCTAGGTTTTTTTTCCCCAAAGATAATTTGTAATGAATAAGGAAAGACTACTACTGTCCCCCTTTTTGTGGTTAACATGCAAATTTGGAAGATGAAACAGATGAGGATATACAGTTCAACAATCCGTAAGAGCACATTATGTAAATCCCTTTGTCTTCTGAATTTCGAAACCCCCTTTTTTTTTCATTGACATTTTCCTTTTTCAATCTGGAGGAGCATTAATATATAACCAAGGCATGAAGGTGCACAAGTATTTGTCTCCCTTGTCGCACCACCAGCCTTTCGAACAACAAGCCTGTGCAGCCTTGATTGTAATCATTTCCGGAGCTGCCGTGCAAGGAGCAGTCAGTTTAATGTAACCAGCCCATCCTGGTTCTGAGGAGAAGTGGTCGTCATGTGTCTGGCATCAGACTCAGAGCTGTAGACAGCACAGCTCTGAATATGACAGCTTGGATTATGAAACCCGGAGGGAATGTGATATAAAGTGCACCACCGGGGGAAGGAAATGAGAACTTATGAACTGGGGAAGACTCCTTATTGTTTGTTTTTTTTTTTTAATTTAATTAATTTATTTTTTATACAGCAGGTTCTTATTAGTTATCTATTTTATACATATTAGTGTATATATGTCAATCCCAACCTCCCAATTCATCCCACCACCACCCCCCTCCCCGCTTTCCCCCCCCTTGGTGTCCATACTCTGCATTTGAAAGCACTGGGTGTTTATCCATCTGTGCGTTTGTGCTAGAGTCTAACTGCTTCTCTGATAAGGGGAGCCCTTTGGAGTGCCAGTTTTGGGGCGGGCTTGATGAGTGGTGCTGCTATGTTGGAACTTTACTGTGTCCCAAGGATGGCTTGGCTGAAAAACTAAAGACAGAATTTTGAGTTTTCCTTTCCCAGAAACCTCAAGACCCCAAGTGACAGCTAAAATCTCTGTGACTCTTTAACTGGACTGATTGTCATTTACCAGGGGTACAGGGTTCAGTGGGGAAACACAAAAACCTGTGAATCAGGGCATTTATGTTGTTATCTAGGTTTGCTGCTCATTAGCATGTTTTCGATGGTCAGGCTTCTGACATGTTTAAATAATAGCGATGTATGTATTCATTCCCTTTTCACTATGAAGAATTTGTGATTATAAATGAAGAAAAACGTCTGTCTAGGAAGCAGAAAGGACTCATTAAGCCTACTGAATACTTGAACATTTCAACTCATGCCCGTTGGATCTAATTTTCCATACACCGTTGACTGAACCCTTTCTGGTTTTGTAACCCTGTTAAAGGAAATGCTTTGCAATGGATTTTCGTGGTCATCGGGGATGCTGTTGGTGAACTGACGTTAGACATTCCTTAATTTTTTCCCAGAGATGGCTTAGTTCAGTTCAAAACTGACAACCAAGAACAGTGCCTTTCATGGCGCTCCTGGAACCATGATTTTCGTTTCTAAGTGAAGGGATCGAGGGATGAACCAGAATTAGGATGTCTGGTATTTTATGTTTGGACTGAATTTGCTAGTCTATTGAAGATCCGGACACTCAGGGTTATGCTAGGGGCTAATACATTCGAACATTGAGGTAGTTTGTTTATACGCTACTTAGTTCTGGACACACGTTGTCCAAATGAATCTTTTATTAAAACATTTTGTGAAAAAAAAAAAAAAAAAAAAAAACATTTTGTGATTCCGAGGGACACAGATTAGTTATGTAAATCAATTTGGTATAGTAACTGAGTTATAGACTTAAATACAATGATAAAAATAATAATGTTAAATAATATAAATATAGGTAATAGATAATAATGTATAATATAAATATGTTACAAATATAACAATAATATAAATAGAAATTATTTGGGGGCCTCCTTGATCCTTTTCTTCTTAACTATTATCCAAACCCATAATATTACCTTGTACCAATACTACACTGCCTATTTTTTTCCTAGTTTAATGCTTCCTTTCTGCTGAAAAGGTATGTGTTAGACTGGAAAAAAGGGGCAAATGTATCATTAAAGAGATCATCTTACACTATTTACAGTTTTTTTTTTTTTTTTGGCCATGCCACGTGGCATGCTGGTTCTTAGTTGCCCAAGCAGGGATCAAACCCGCACCCCATGCAGTGCAAGCGCGGAGCCTTAACCGTTGGACCGCCAGGGAAGCCCCTATAAGTTTTTTTTATGTACAAGCTAATTATGTTTGATTTTTGGAGGCAATCAATAAACTCAGTCTTGAGTAAGTGACCATGGAACGTGACCTAGGCTAAGGTGAGCCAGCTGTGGCCTGTGGGTGACTCAGTTTTTAGGAGTAGCGCCTTTTATACGACAGTGCCAGAATTGAATGGTTGCAGTAGAGATGGCATGGCCATCCTTTGACCCTTTACAGTGAGAGTGCTGATCCATATTTAAGGCCATGACCGGATTCTCTGGGCAGTTGGGAGGGTAGTTCATGGTGATTATTTTGGATCCACAAATTGGTAACAAATATTAGCATATAACAAGTTATCAATGCTATAGATATCTGCTTTCATGTTAGGAGTTCTGTGAGTGCACTGCTACAGTCTCATACAGCAGGTGTTTGTCATCTGGAATCTGGGCTGCATGCGTCCCTGGGGTCTGGGAGCTCCCTGGACGTTTACATGTGAGCCGACTCTGTCTGCACCAGGGGGAGCGCCCACGGCCGTCCACAAGAAAGCGTGCGTGGTGCAGCTGCGCTGATGAGCGTGGGCCGCCTCTAGCTGTTGTAGTGGCAGCTTCCCGTGGCTCTCTGATCCTTTAGTCTAAGGTTCATAATTGCGTACCTTGACCATGGGGAACCATCTTGACTGGTTTTGCCGTGCCTCTGTTCATTTGTTTCATAATCTAGAGGAAGGGAATGCTTGATTAAGCGCAAGTAATTATTGTGATTTTTTAAAATTTTGCTTTGCTCAACTTTTTTTTTTTTTAATAAATTTATTTATTTTATTTATTTATTTTTGGCTGCGTTTGGTCTTCGTTGCTGGGCGTGGGCTTTCCCTAGTTGTGGCGAGCGGGGGCTACCGTTCGTTGCGGTGCGCGGGCTTCTAATTGCCGTGGCTTCTCTTGTTGCGGAGCACGAGCTCTAGGCGCACAGGCTTCAGTAGTTGTGGCTCGCGGGCTCAGTAGCTGTGGCTCGCGGGCTCTAGAGCGCAGGCTCAGTAGTTGTGGCGCATGGGCTTAGTTGCTCCGCGGCATGTGGGATCTTCCCGGACCAGGGCTCGAACCCGTGTCCCCTGCATTGGCAGGTGGATTCTTAACCACCGTGCCACCAGGGAAGTCCCTTGCTCAACTTTTTAATGAAGTGCATTCCATACCGTTAAAACCAGGGAGTTCACTGATTCCATTTTTGTGTGTGTGAGAGCATTTGCGAGCCAGGTAATTCTGACTCAGCACGCTTCCTTGAAGTGGGTAATTAATATCAAGAGGGAATGGAATTGTTTTGTCTTTCTCTGGCAGGCTGTTGAATGTCACACACTTGGGTGTGCTGTGGACCTGTAGTAAATATTAACAAAGTATATTTTTGTTGTAGATGATTAAGGATCGTTTGCCTAAACATATGCCTTTCATATGCCCTACTTTTTTCCCTTTCCATGATGACTGCTGAAATAAGATTTTCCGTTGTGTTCCTAAATATTTTTTTAAGCATGATGTGGGGCAATGGGGAATATGGAACACTTAGGACTTCAATGAGGCAGCATGTCACATAATCTACATGAAAACTGTTAGCGCATGGGACTGGAGAAGTGGTCCCATTCCCTTACGTGAACCTTCCCAGGGTCCTTCTTGGCAGGAGATTGGAAATTTAAGCAGAGAAAATTCAGTCTTCTTTGTTTCTGTCACAGCACAAGGCATGTAGAAGATTCTCAGTAAATGCTGGATAAATGCAGGTCAACATGCTTCACGCTGTAGTTTAACAGGGACAGGTGCTTCCTGGAAACCAGTAGCCATAAGGTCTAGCTCGGGCTGAGGAGCGCAAGTGGGCAAGTGACCTTGGACTACTCTTACCCCCTCCTGTGCCCTCAGCCTGCGTGATGCCAGCTTTATCCAACTATGAAAGGTCCTGTCCTGTGCAAGACGTTTCCCTGCACATTGGTCCAGAGCTGCCCAGCCTCTGAGTGGATGCGGCTCTTTTCCATCGTGCAGAAAATCCTTCTGTGACCCTTTCATATCAGATGGAGAAAACAAAGTCATTCCGGCCCATGTAGTCATGCTTTAGGAAACCAAACATCTTCTTTTCACCCAGGGATGAATCGGTATTATTTTACTCCTTGCATTTTGTGAATCTGGGTGGAGAAGAAAAATATATGCCGTGTCTCATGACATTTTTCTACGGGTGATAACAACTTGGAAGCAGTGGAGTGTTGATTCTAGAGATTTTTTTTTTTTTTCCTGCTGTTTGTTCTGGTCTGGTTAATATGCATGGAAGAAAATATAAATTATTTAGCAGTGACTTATCTGTAATTAAGTCTTCGAAATGAACTATGATATTTAGCTGATATATTTTCTTCTCAATTACTTAGAAAATTTAAGCCTTCCTTGGGGAATGGTTAGTCTTTCACTTGTCCTTTTAATGGTAATTGATTGGCTTGTTCAAATTATGCTGTTCTGGGAAGAAGGTTAACAGAATCTGGCAAGGTAATAAGCAAATGGCGTCCGATGAACAAAGAGCACTCTGTGTCCTGGATACGTGTCCTGATTAATTTCTCACCTTCCCAAAGTTGCAGGTTCATCCTGAGGGTAAACTTGCAGATGGGAAATACATCCGCTACAGAGTTTAAATTTCCTAACAGGTGTTCCTTTGCTTTCTTTTGCAGCTGGTATTTACATGGAGTCTTTTATAATCCATAGTTAATTAAAAGTCGCAACTAATCTAATTCTTTCGATATTGTAAGTTATATTTTTAAAATATTTAAACCAAGTACTTGCTCAAAAAGCAATGAATGAGGGTAAATTGAGGCTGAACGTGGAATCATGGTCATTTGTTATTTTATGCTTGGAAACGTCAGATTATCGTTGGAGCGTTTTACTGAAACCAATCCCAGTAGTGACCGTTGTTTACTGTAGCTTAATCTTCTCAGGTATTTTTAAATCATTACCATTTCAGTGGTCAAGTCTTTGAACCCGTCTCTGAAATGATGTGACGTGAACCATTTAAAAAAATTTTTGAAAGGCGTAAAGTAGCACAGAATGAGTGAGGATCCAGGGATATCTGACCAGAATTGAACTGATTTGAGGATAAAGTCCATTTCATTGCATTGCCTTTCAAAGTACAGAGACGACAGTGGAAGTCATTTTCCACAGTGGCGCCATCTTGTTTTTGCACAGCTGAAGATCAATGAATTGATCTTCTATCTTCAGGATAAATTGGAATAATTCTTTTTCATGTTGAAATGGCTAAACTGCTTTGGAAAGAAACATCAAAATGATGTGATGTTTCAGGACTTAGGGAGACCACTCTAAAGCCTTGATGCTGTAGACTTTCTCGGAAATGTTTTCCGGTAGCTGCTGGTTGAGAATCTTTCTGATCAAGTTCTTTCTAAGGGCCCCTCTATTGGGAGATGCAATGTCAGTCTTTCACATCTGAAAGGCACCCTCCTGAAGCCTCACCGCTACATCTGCTGTATTTTTCTGAGCCAGTCTTCTTGAAGGAAGAAGAAGTCAAAATGCATTTTCCTCACTTTCCACTCTTTTTGCAATCTATTAATTTCCTACTGCCACTGTAACTGGTGATCTCAAGCTTAATGGTTTGACACACAGGACACATTATTAACAAATTCAGTTCTGGAGGTCAGATGTCTGGGGCAAAGACCAATGTCAGCAGGGTTGGTTCCTTCTGGAAGGAGTAGGGGAGGATCCATTGTGTTGCCTTCTCTCATTTCTAGCGTACCTTGGTTCATGGTCCCACATCCCATCACCACCTCTCTCTGCTTCAGTTCTCACATCTCCTTCTCTGACTCTGACCCCTGCCCCCTCCTTTGAAGGACCTTGTAATTCCACTGGGCTTGGCCAGGTAACCCGGGGGCATCTCCCCATCTCAAGACCCTTAGTTTAATCCCATCTGCACAGTCCATGTAAAGTTCTCTGCCAGGGAAGGTTGTATGTTCTCAGGGATTCTGGAAAGTCAGAAGCAGATGACTTTGGAGGGCATTGTTGAACCCGCCACACTTAGAAGGCTATGATCCTGTGAGTGCCAGGAGATACATCTCACCTGTCACCTTCAAGGACCTCTACACCATCCATCTCCTTCATTGGCATGCTCTCTCCTCCATCTCTCTTTCTTTTTTTTTTTTTGGCTGTGCCCTGCGGCATGTGAGATCTTAACTCCCCGAGCAGGGATCGAACCTACAGCGCCCCCTGCAGTGGAAGCTCGGAGTCCTAAGCACTGGACCGCCGGGGAAGTCCCCTCTCCTCCATCTCTTTGACAACATTCTTGTTTCTCGTTTTCCCCCCTTCCTAGCATCCTCTTCACTTCCTTTCTTCCCCACGCCCCTTCCTTCTTCTTTGTTCCTCTCCCTTTGGAATCTCGCCCTCTGCCCTTGATGGAGGCCGTGTGTACAAGATCCTCACATGTGTGAACAAAGACTGGGGGCCTTTGGTAACTTGACCTCAGGCTCCCCTCTCTACGCCATCTCTGACATCCCTCCACATACACTCTGTCCCAGGCATGTCAGAACCTTCCAGACCCAGCCCTGTTCCATTTCAAACCTCCATGTCTCTTGCAGGGATGCCCCGCTTTCCTCCCTCAGCTGACCGTTCTTGCAGCTGCAAAAATTCAGTCCAACCTTCTGATTCCATTTGCACCTGGACATCGCTTCTCAGGGAAGCCTTGCTCCTCCCCTAAAATCCATTACTGAAGAGAGCATCTCCGTGATAATGGGGTCCCCCTGCCTCTTTAATGTCTCACTTCTCTCCTAGACTAAAAATCTAAGTATTGGAAATATTTTATATTGCTCTAACCCTCGCCTCATCTGACACAGTGTCCCCTACACAGTGAAAACTTATTGATCAAATTAATGTTGTGATAAATTAGTAGCGACGAAGACCGTGTGTAGAGATAATCTCACTGCGCTGCCGTCAGTCTCTTACACTTTTATGTATTTGTATTAGTTCCGTAGTACGTGTGTCTATGTAAATTATAATAGATTATTGAAGAAGTCACGATCCCCTTGAGAGTTCTTTGTGCCGCCTGCTGAAATTGAGCAAGTCTCTACGGAGTTGTCAAAAGAGGGCAGGTGTTCACATGACCTGAGCGGTCCTCATTCCCCACGGGTTCGTCCTCACGTTCCTGAGCGCTATCGATGCCCCAAGGGAGCTGAGAATTATGTTCCATCCTGAGCGCAGAGAGTGATCGTTGCTGTCACTCCAAGGGAATGAGGCAAAATATCGGTGTCTCCTAAGGCAATAGTGTTTTCCTCCAAGAACGCTTTGCCTTCACTTTACTTAAAGAAAAATGTCGGCCAGGGTGGTGGAAATGAACGGATAACCTTGTGCTGGTGGATAGGACTCTGCTCCAGGGAAGATACTAAAGAGTCATATTTTCAAAATAACATCGAGAGATGAAAGTGAACTTTAAAAAAAAAGAAATGCTGTCAGCAATTTAGACCTTCTGAAGGTCATGTGGAGAATTGCTTAACTGGAGTTATTGCAGCTATGAGCAGTAACTTTTTCTTTTTTGAGGAATGGCCTAGCCAAAGATTCTTTTTCTTAACCCAGTTCTGCTGCTAACTTTCTTTTTATAAATAGTAAACAGACATGTCCGATGTTAATGACAATAAACGGACACATTACATTGGAACACGTTCATCTTAATTTGTATCCTGGTGTGGTTTTTTGTTTGTTTATAAATTTATTTATTTATTATTATTATTTTTGGCTGCGTTGGGTCTTCGTTGCTGCACGCGGGCTTTCTCTAGTTGCTGTGAGCGGTGGCTTCTCTTGTTGCGGAGCATGGGTCCTAGACACGCGTGCTTCAGTAGTTGTGGCATGTGGGCTCAGTAGTTGTGGCTCGAGGGCTCTAGAGCGCAGGCTCAGTAGTTGTGGTGCACGGGCTTAGTTGCTCCATGGCATGTGGGATCTTCCCGGACCAAGGTTCGAACCCGTGTCCCCTGCATTGGCAGGCGTATTCTTAACCGCTGCGCTACCAGGGAAGTCCCTGGTGTAGTTTTGTAAAGGAAGGTTTAGTTGAGGCCTCTCCCATGTGGAAATTCACTTAGTCCTTTTGTTCTCTTGAAGGGCTCTTGTTTTAATTTCTAAACTGAACTTATTTCCTAAAGCTACACATTTTTTTTGAGCTAAGTATTATTATTATTATTATTCCCATTTTACAGATAAGGGAGTTGAGGCCCAGAGACGTTAATCAACTTCCCCAAGGGCACACAGCTAGATGTTGTTAATCAACTTGCCCAAGGACACACAGCACACAGTGGTAGAGCCAGGATTGGAATTAAAGCTACACATTTAATTTTCTAAGACAAAAGGAGCTAAATTTACTTAAAACTTGAAGGGCTCTTACTGTCCGGACATTAACTTATCAGTCATTTCCTACGTGCTCTTAAAAAGGTAGCTGCTGGGCTTCCCTGGTGGCACAGTGGTTAAGAATCCGCCTGCCAAGGCAGGGGACACGGGTTCGCGCCCTGGTCCAGGAAGATCCCACATGCCGCGGAGCAACTAAGCCCGTGCACCACAACTACTGAGCCTGTGCTCTAGAGCCCGCGAGCCACAACTACTGAGACCATGAGCCACAACTACTGAAGCCCACGTGCCTAGAGCCCGTGCTCCGCAGCAAGAGAAGCCACTGCAATGAGAAGCCCGCTCACCGCAACTAGAGAAAGCCCACGTGCAGCAACGAAGACCCAACGCAGCCAAAAATAAATAAATAAAATAAATAAATTTATTTATTAAAAAAAAAAAAAGAAAAGGTAGCTGCCTTCAGCATGGTAACTATTAGATGACAGGGAGTAATAAGGAAATGTCTCTGGGAAGGAAGAAAGGATCAAAGGGAGACCACATCCCAGCCCTGTACGGCAGGAACAAGCCACCTCTTTCTCCATCTTCTTTTTTGCCCACGACATGAACCTGAGCTTTGCTCGTGTCTCTGTGATTTGCAATTGCTTTTCAGTCCTGAGAGAGAAGCACTTGCTCCCTCCAGCTGACGTGTCTGAGAGGTCGGGCTTCAAGTGCCCAGTGGTCATGATGGATAAACCTGCCATCAGTGGCAGCCCTGTAATAGGGTGTGAACCCAACTCGGATCACATTGGGACATTACAGTCAGAGCACCCTCGTCCACTTATCAGACCAAGGCGCCCCCTCACGCACACCACGCGATTGCTCTCCTCGTATTGGAATGCCACAAAATGTATACAAGTAGCAACATTCTAAATTTTAGCCTACTATCATGGTTTTAAAAAATGAGTTACTCTGAGCCCTTGACACTCACAGGAGATGGTTGACATTTAGGATACTCCAGTCCCATGTGTCTGGAATGATCTTGATGGTAAGATGACATGACCTGAAGCCTTATCCATTACCCTTGAGTTTATTAATACTTTGTAACCTTGGTGAACAAAATCTGCCTTTTTCCCTTGTCATGCTATAATCGGTGGTTTAGTGTCTTTTAGTTATTAGTCTGTGGGAGCTTTCTTAGCTCAAGACTTCAAAAGATTGAATTGATGTTCTGTCTTTGCCAGTCCCATGGAATTTAGGTTTCCGCCATTTTACCTGAGTTAGTAAACTATTTTAGCACGTGTGCGTGCACACACACACACACACACCACACACCTACAAAGATGAATATATGCTTAGCATTTCTATATTTTACCCTTTTTTAGAAAAAGTCATTGAAGGAGTGTTGTCTTCCCGAGCTCTTTTGGACTCAAAGCTTGATGTGCAATCATGTGCACCATGGTTCTGATGGTGGCCACCACTACATTGCAATACTTTATTTCATATAAATGAGTCAGTGCCCACTAGAATAATTTTACATGCATGTATTGCTTGACAGTTTTCAAACTTGCCTTCATAGTCATGGTTTTATTGGATTCTGGCAACAGGTTAGGCTGGCATATCTTGTCCATTTTCCAGGAGTAGATCCTGAGGTGTAAGGGCTTGAAATGGTTGCTGGAAAAAAGTCACCGTGGGCTCCTTTTCAGTGATTATCGTGTCCATTGTGTACAGAAGGATCCTAGGAGATGGTGCCTTCCCACAGGGAGTTGAGAGTGACAAAATCAATATATTAATGCAGATAGGAATCCACCTGTATTCACAGTAAAACATATTGTGATACTTAGTCAAGTATCAGAACTCAGTCGGTAAACATGATCACATTTAATCACGCTAAGTTATGTCATATAAGCAAGATGGGCTAACTACCCTTCTTAAGATGTTTTTCAACATGGAATTCTGGTAATGTATCCTCATCCGTACCCCAGCCATTAGTTTCGGAGTCACAAGTTTTCTGCATTTGTGTGACCAAAAGATGGGCATCCGTGCTTTACTGCAGGCGGGCACAGAATTCACAGTGATATCTGAGAACACATAGGGAGACAGCTAAGACCTGCCTATCTCCATGAAACCATCTGAATTCTGTCAGCCTCAGTCATCTTCCCACCTTTTAAATGCTGGGTGTATGAAATTTAAAAGATGCCTCCTGGTGTTCTTTACAAAGTTCTGGAGTTCCTACTATCAACCAGCAATTTTTTCGTGTTCAAAGGACATGATTTTGCCTGCGTTGTCTGCTGTGATTTGACCATTGACTAGAATTATTCATAAATCTTGACCACACATCAAGGTATTATGCTTGTGTCATCAAAAATGATGATAAACAGAGTATTATTTTTTTAATTTATTTTTTATTGAAGTATAGTTGAATTACAATGTTGTGTTAACTACTGCTATACAGCAAAGTGATTCTGTTATACATTTACATACATTCTTTTCCATTATGGTTTATCACAGGATGTTGAATATAGTTCCCTGTGCTCTACAGTAGGACCTTGTTGTTTATCCATCGTATATATACCAGTTTGCATCTGCTAACCCCAAACTCCCACTCCATCCCTCCCCCATCCCTCCTCCCCCTTGGCAACCACAAGTCTGTTCTCTATGTCCATGAGTCTGTTTCTGTTTCATAGGTAGGTTCATTTGTGTCATATTTTAGATTCCACAATATAAGCAATGTCATATGGTATTTGTCTTTCTGTGTCTGACTTGCTTCACTTAGTATTGATAATCTCTAGTTGCATCCATGTTGCTGCAAATGGCATTATTTCATTCCTTTTCATGGCTGAGTAATATTCCATTGTATATTTGTACCACATCTTCTTTATCCATTCATCTGTCGATGGACATTTAGGTTGTTTCCATGTCTTGGCTATTGTAAATAGTGCTGCTGTGAACATAGGGGTGCATGTATCTTTTTGAATTAGAGTTTTGTCTGGATATATGCCCAGGAGTGGGATTGCTGGATCGTATGTGACTCTATTTTTAGTTTTCTGAGGAACCTCCATACTGCTCTCCATAGTGGCTGCACCAACTTACATTCCCACCAACAGTGCAGGAGGGTTCCAAATAGGTTATTTATTTAAATGAATCATATAAGGGGAAGTGTTTGCCCCCATATCATCATTTCCCGTCGGACTTTGCCACCCTAGCATTCCGCCCCCTGAATTTAGCCTTCTCTCTTTGGGTTATCAGTCATAGCAGAGGCTAACAATTACATAGCTCTTCCTCTGTGCTAGGACCTATTCCAAGTGCTTTTTTTTTTTTTAAATAAATTTATTTATTTATTTTTGGCTGCGTTGGGTCTTCACTGTTGTGCCGGCTTTCTCTAGTTGTGGTGAGCGGGGGCTACTCTTCATTGAGGTGCGCGGGCTTCTCGTCGCAGTGGCTTCTCTTGTTGCGGAGCACGGGCTCTAGGCACGCGGGCTTCAGTAGCTGTGGCACGCGGGTTCAGTAGTTGTGGCTCATGGGCTCTAGAGCACAGGCTCAGTAGTTGTGGCTCACGGGCTTAGTTGCTCCATGGCATGTGGGATCTTCCTGGACCAGGGCTCGAACCCTTGTCCCCTGCATTGGCAGGCAGATTCTTAACCACTGCGCTACCAGGGAAGTCCCTGGATATTGTATTTTCTAGAGATATAAATGAGATTCTGACTCAATTTTTAAAAAAAAATTTATGGAAGTACAGTTGATTTACAGTGTTGGGCCAATCTCTGCTGTCCAGCAAAGTGATTCAGTTATACACATATATATTCTTTTTCATATTCTTTTCCAGGATGGTTTATCCCAGGAGATTGGATATAGTTCCCAGTCCTTCCCTACCCCTCCTCTCCCCCTTGGCAACCACCAGTCTGTTCTCTTATGTTTATGCTGACTCAGTTTTTGATTAAAGACCCCTGGGCTGAGTGAAAACACTCATGGCCATTATGAACCCTTTACAAGTAAAATGAACAGGAGAAGATACAGCTTGTGATCTTGAATTGATTGGATGACAAAGATGGCAGGAAGTGAGGAAATTCATTGAGGAAACGTCAGAGCTCAATGTTGGCAAATGTATTTTGATGAGCATCTCATATACCTACCCTCATTCCTGATTCCAGATAATTTGTCTGTGTAAATTTTCACTTTTAGTCCTATTTCTTACTTTTTTTGAGGTTGGTTTTATTTTCCCCATTTAAAAAACATTTTTATCGGAGTATAGTTGATTTACAATGTTTGGTTAATATCGGGTATACAGCAAAGTGATTTATATATACATATATCCACTCTTTTATTTTTTTTAAGATTCTTTTCCCGTATAGGCCGTTGCAGAGTATTGAGTAAAGTTCCCTGTGCTCTACAGTAGGTCCTTATTAGTTGTCTATTTTATATATAGTAGTGTGTATATGTCCATCCTGATCTCCCCATTTATCCCTCCTCCCCATCGTTTGGTAACCATAAGTTTGTTTTCTACATCTGTGACTCTATTTCTATTTTGTAAATAAGCTCATTCATTTGTACCCTTTTTTTTTAGATTCCATATATAAGCGATATCATATGTTATTTGTCTTTCTCTGGCTGACTTACTTCACTCAGTATGACCATCTCTAGGTCCATCCATGTTTCTGCAGATGTCCTATTTCTTACTTGTTTAAAAATTGTTTTAATCCTTTTTTAAAATTTTGTTTGGCCATGCGGCACCCGGGATCTTAGTTCCCAGACCAGGGATCGAACCCGCGTCCCCTGCAGTGAAAGTACACAGTCTTAACCACTGGACCGCCAGGGAATTCCTTTTTTTTTTTTTTTTTTTCTTAGAGGCATCTTTGCCAGATAAAAATGAAGAAAAGAAATTAAATGCTTTAGGATTTGATATGTACATGAAAAACATTACATCAAGCTCTTTATTCAGTGACTTTGGAAAGCCTTTAATTCAGTGTAATGAATTCTATTTCATGGAGTGCATTCTCCCTACTTCAAGGTGGTTTAACACCACCTAATTTGTTTTTTATTGAAGTATAGTTGCTGTACAATATTATATAAGTCACAGGTGTACAACATAATGATTCACAATTTTAAAGGTTATATCCATTTATAGTTATTATAAAACTTTGGGTATATTCCACGTATTGTGCAGTATATCCTTGTAGCTTATTTTATACCTAATAATTTGTTCCTCTTACCCCCCTCCCCCTATCTTGCTCCTTCCCCCCCTCCCCTCTCCCCACTGGGAACCACTAGGTTATTCTCTATATCTGTGAGTCTGCTTCCTTTCTGTTGTATTCACTAGTTTGTTGATACTACCTAATATTATGCCACCCTGCCATTTATATATGCCATTTATATTAAATCCAGGTCCTTGTATAGTGGTATTTTTCTCAGAGTAAGAAAGATAAATGACTTCCTTGGATGGTGCAGAATTTGGATTGAACACACGTATTGTTTTTAATCCAAGTTAGATTGAACGCAAGCATTTTTTAACCTCTTTTAAAACTCTAAGCTCCGTTGATCTTCTGTTAGACCAGAGGTTTCCATCCATGTGGCAAAGTACTGTTTTTCCCCCTGCTGCCCAGGAAATAGAAGATGTTTATTTGGAGGAATTGAATGCAAGAGAGAAGGACCCAGGGACTTCAGAATTAGTGGAGTGAGGACTGTCCCCAGACAGAACAACTAGGGAATTACATGCATTCTGCATCCCAGTGGCAAGTGGTATCCTACTGCCCGCTACTTCCCTCCCAAGTTGAAAGCCCCTAGGCTTGTCCAAACACGTATGGGAGGCACCTTTTTATGGGGAAACTGAATGAGCAGTGAAAAGAATTCCATAAATAGCATTTGAAAGCCATTTGAGTAACTTGCTTTTTCACTGTATAAAAGTCCACCTGCTGAGGACCACAACCTACTGACGCAGAGCTTATTCGCTGATGAGAAAAGATAGCCTTACATCCTAGATATTTTAGGGTAGCTTCCAATAAGAGAATCTTAAAAAAAAATGAACAACGGAAAAATGTTATCTGGAGGAAACATACACAGCACCAACTAGAAACGTGAAAAAAGAAAACAACCCTCTCATCTATAACTTGTGGGAGATATGCTAAAATATCAATCCTTTAAAAAAGTGGGACTCCTATGAAAAAGTAACATAATAGCCAAATTTAAAAAAAAATGGAGCCAGACATAAATATGAAGATATTTCCTATGGATAAAACCTGATGGAAAAAAAAGGAAAGAAAGAAAATTAAGTCTCAATCGAGGAATTCATCATCCAAACAGTGGTTCCAGCAAAGGGTGACAAAGAATAAAAGGGGCAGAAGAGACTTGTAAATAATTTTCATTTTCCCCCCATCACTGAAAGATCTAAGCTTTCACACTTACGTGGCACATTAGATGCCCAGCGTGAGAATGAAATGAACTTCACGCCCGAAGCACGCTGCTGTGAAATTTCAGAACAGCAGCTACACGGAGAAGATCCTAAGAGATTGGGATCCTCTGAGCGGTTGGAAGGGCAAGTGAAAAAAGAGAAACCCCCCCCCCCCCGAATAATCAATAGTTAGAATGCCACAGGCCCTTCAAAGTCTTTCCCAAAGATTCAACGACAGAAACTTCCAGAACCCCAGATAGAACTGATTTCCGACTTAGAACTCCACTCTGAACCAAACTATGCATGTGAGGTCAGAGTCTAGAATTTGAACTCATGCATGGTCTCTAAAGATCGACTTTTCATGCCTTTTTTTTCTCAGAAGGCCGTGTGATAATGTGTTCCTTCAAATAGCAGAATACACAGTGAGTGGAAATGTTTTCCAAGAAACAATGGACTTCACAGAAAATAGCCAGAGGAACTGAGTCCCCAGTGAATTCCGGGTGGAGACTGGGTCACAAAAGGATGTTCCAGAGAGACACCAAGGAAAAAAAAATAAACGAAAAGGAAATGAAGCATTTGATCCCGTGGAGACCATCCTTGAGATGAGCATTAAGAAAAATGAAGAGTAGATTCACAGAAGTATGAAAGTGAAACTCTGAGGCTGTAATTGTCTCCAGTTAAAACAGGTGATTCAAAAAAGAAGAGTTTTGTTAGCATACAGAGCTTGGTTCAAGAGTGACCATTAATTGCACGGTTACAATGGTGTTTGTACTAGAAAATGAGATAAGCAAAAGTGTTGGAACTGTATCGGGAAATTTAGAGGCAAATAGGTTGGATCATCTATAGATAGTATCTAAAAAAGACTTGTCAAGAAAAAGGAGCAAACTGTTCAGAACTACGATGGGGCGTATTTTAAGAAGTAAAGCTGAGACACCTGAAAGTCTTTCCCCTCCTGAGGTAGCCATGGTGATGGGGGAGCGGGTGGACCTTGGGGGAGGAATTTGCTGTTTGATGCTATTGTTGCTGCTGAAACAATACTTATACTTTGGCTTTGAAGACAGCATACGAGTCTTTCCTTGGTGAAATGAAATTTTTCTAAAGGAAAAATAAAATAAGACCCAAATTTCCCAGGGTGTGTAGGTGGATACCCTTTTCTAAAGCATCGTTTGGCCAATCGGGCGACCCATTAGAATCACCTGGAGGATTTGATAAATACCAACACCTGTGCCTCGACCCGCCCCCAGCCCAGAGACGCTGACAGAGGCGGTCTGGAGTGCAGCCTGAGTAGTGGGATTTTTCACTTCTCCCCGAGGATTCTAATAAACAGCCACCTTTAAGAACCAGGGACCTACAGTAACACAGATTCCTGCCTCTTTAAAAATCACATCCACGGTTCCCTTCACCGAGGTAAGGCGCTTTCCCTTAAAAGATAAAATGAGGATATAACCTGAGCAAACTTCATTACTCAGTTGTTTTTTATTCCTTATTATCGGATGTGTTCTTTATAGAAAGGCAGTCACTGCTGAAAAATGACCTAATGCTTCTCTCAAAAAGCCTTTCATTTTTCCGGTTGTTTTCTTTTTTCTTTTTTTTTTTTTAAACTGAAGTCACAGAATGTTCTCGTTGTGGAGGGCTTTGTCTGTCCTACAGGAAGCCCACTGGGCTGGTTCAATGGCACCGTTGCGATTTAATTGTTCCAGTTTTTCCTGTTTCTGGAATGGCGCATGAACTTGAATTAAATACAATTATCTCAGTTTGTGTTTCCCGGGCAGTCGGTCATCCTAAGTGGCTCCTTGGAGGAGCTCCTTGCATTCCTCTGGTCTGATTCCATGAGGTCCTTTCACTCGGGAGTGAGGGACATCATTACCGGCCCTAGAAATGTGTTCAGTGGTCGAACATGCTTGCGTGGAAGCCAAAATTCCTTTCAGTATAATCTGGCCTTTCCCGAGCTTCTACAGTGAGGAGTATTTTCTACCAATCAGCACTGGCCTTTATGAATAGCATGCTTTATCTTTTGCAGCTAGTATAGCCTACATTTCTTCAATGCACTTTATACGCGATAAATATCAGGTGTGGTGTAGGTCTCTATATTATTAGCTGAGAAGCCAGGGGCTCACCAAAGTGTTTATTTTTTATTTTATTTTATTTTTTGGCCGCAGCGTGTGTCATGCGGGATCTTAGTTCCCCTACCAGGGATCGAACCCTTGCCCCCTGCATTGGGAGTGCAGGGTCTTTCTTAACCACTAGACCGCCAGGGAAATCCCCGAAGTGTTTATTTTTGAGAAGTCCCTTTTATCCCAGGAGAAGCCCACTCACGAAATTCGTGCAGTGCTGACAGAGCTGGCTTTGTGATATGATCTAATCCTTGAGTCTCTTAAATGATGGATGTCACTAGAACTTATGTACTTGGTCTTCGGTTACAGACATCTGTGTTCCCTCCTGCCTTGAGGTCCCGTCCTATGATCTGGAAAACCAGCCTATTTCCAGGAGACGGTTCTCCTTGGATGCGGGGCTGTGTCTCCATCCTGCCTCTTCTGATTTTCCTTTACCTTTTTTGAAGAGTTCCGGCTGCCTAACTTTACTCTTAGAATATCCTTAACGCTAATGAATCTCTGATGTTCTTGAGTATATTTTTAAAAGCTCTTTATTTGTGAGTAAAATTAAGCATCAAAATGGGCCTCCTCGGAAGGAGGCTTCTAATTTTAATCTAGGCTGTAAAAATCTCGGGGAAAGCAGCCACACACACACACACATACACACACACACACGTACACACATACACACATAAAGTTTATTTGTTAATACATATTGAAGGCAGTTATCTGAGCCGCCATAAATTCAGTGTGTTTTCCTAATGACCTAATTAACTCGAAGGACATTCTTAACAGAGGCAAATTGTTTTGCATGTGGTCGTTCTAAAACCTCTTTGACGCAGTCAGCCTGTGCTCCTCCAGTATTTGAAGCTGCAAAGGAATTTAGTCTTCAAATGGCACCCTGGCTGTTGGTAAATTTCCACTCAGGGGAATTTGCCAGATGAAAATTTAACATCAAGGTTTTGTGTGTGTATATCACGTCCTCTTCGTGCTACCGTCAGGGGTGGGCCAGTGGAAAAGAACATGCAGTAACAGAGACTAGTTAAAGGATAATTAGACATAGGGGAAATAGAACCATCATGGCAGAGGATTTAATTGGGTTTAATTGGGTTAAGAGGAATAGGCCAGAATGAAAGAATAGCTCTTAATAGGAGGTCTGAAAATAGCCAAGGAAAGCATTCATCGCAGAAAAAAAAATCTGTGGCATCTGATTATTGTAGTGAAAAAAAAAATCAACCTTTTTATATCCTTTTCTGTACAGAAAGAGGTGAAGGGAAGAAAGAAATCTTCCCACATATGCACTGAAGAAGAGCAAGGGAGAGTTTTCAGGTGCAAAAGGGAGGTGGTACAGGTTATAAGTCAGAAGGGATAGACTTACCTTTTTAGAGTTTCAGGATTTTGCCATTTGTTAAACACTTTGGAGCTTATGTAACTTTGAGTCTTCCCTCATCCTTTGTCTTAGAAATGGACCATAGGGAATAGGTAGGACACATAGAGAAGCAGTGGGTTTATGCACGCCTCCATCAATGCTGTTCATCCCTGGATTTCTTCTCGATGGCTTTAATGAGTTCAGACTCTGGTTACCCAGCATCCAATGGCAAATTTTTTTTTGTGGGAGTATAGTTGATTTACAATGTTGTTAGTTTCAGGTGTACAGCAAAGTGAATCAGTTATGCATATACATATATCCACTCATTTTTAGATTCTATTCCCATATAGGTCATTACAGAGTATTGAGTAGAGTTCCCTGTGCTATACAGTAGGTCCTTATTAGCTATCTATTTTATATATAGTAGTGTGTATATCTCAATCCCAATCTCCCAATTTATTCCTCCCCCTGTTTCTCCCCGGTAACTATAAGATTGTTTTCTACATCTGTGACTCTGTTTCTGTTTTGTATAAGTTCATTTGTACCCTTTTTTTAGATTCCACATATAAGTGATATCATAAGATATTTGTCTTTCTCTGTCTGGCTTACTTCACTTAGTATGATAATCTCTAGGTCCATCCATGTTGCTGCAAATGGCATTATTTTGTTTGTTTTTTATGGCTGAGTAATATTCCATTGTGTATATGTACCACATCTTCTTTATCCATTCATCTGTCAGTGGACACATGGGTTGCTTCCATGTCTTGGCTGTTGTAAATAGTGCTGCAGTGAACATTGGGGTGCATGTATCTTTTCGAATTATGGTTTTCTCAGGGTATATGCCCAGGAGTGGGATTGCTGAATCATATGGAAACTCTATTTTTAGTTTTTTAAGGAACCTCCATACTGTTCTCCATAGTGGGTGCACCAATTTACATTCCCACCAACAGTGTAGGAGGGTTCCCTTTTCTCCACACCCTCTCCAGCATTTGTTGTTTGTAGACTTTTTCATGATGGCCACTCTGACCGGTTTGACTCCAGTGGCAAATTAATTAACTTCTCTTCTTCTGACTCTTTCCCCTCCTCTGTTCACTTCTGGTATTTCAAATTGAAACTCACATTAGCTATCGTGTTCTATGTATCTAGGATTAGAAAGACGTGTGAGTTTTCAACATTCCTTTATTCTCAAGTTTTAGGTTTAAAATTTAAGTGGCTTTGGTTCAGAAAGAGAGAAGGACCCTGCCTTTGCTGGAATCATTCCAGAGGTGAAGGGGTGCCCTGGCCTTGGAGTTGATCCCTGCCTCTTCCGTATACAAGTGGTGTTGATAAAGGATGAATTCCTGGTCCCAATATTCCTATCAGTCACTTGTCATGGGCATAGCTTTGACCACTAGGGAAGCCAGGCTGAGGTGGTGTCAGGTTCCAGCAAAGGTCTATGGGGAGGGATGCCCAGGAAGACTTCCCTGACCTGGACAGGTGTGACCACAGCAAAGCAAGACCTTCAGGTGGAGGTGTCATGCCTTCTCACGGGGGACTTAGGCTAAGGGCACGTTTTCCGAAGGGAGGGCAGAAGAGCCAGAAAAGCCTTGTTACAAGATTGCTGAGTGGGTGATCTTTTTTCACTCAACCACATTTACCTTATCCACCAGCAGAAAGCCCTTCTATAACCAGGTCAGGGTAGCTGGCGATGCAGGCGGTATCAGTAGTGTGGCATTAATCAAGGGATTTTAACCATGCCTACTCAGGGTGTGTGTGTGTGTGTGTGTGTGTGTGTGTGTGTGTGTGTGTGTGAGAGAGAGAGAGAGAGATCCCTTTGTCAGTTTGGGGAAAAATATACACCCTTTCTGAACATAGTATTTTAATTCATAAGATAAATAACCTTAAAAGGAAACCAGTTTTATTGACATAGTTATCAAGATATTCTTTAAATGTGCCATAGTATTTTATTATTGAAGTATAGCCGATTTGCAACATTGTGTTAATTTCTGCTGTACAGCAAAGTGACTCAGTTATACATGTATATATGTTATTTTTCATATTCTTTTCCACTATGGTTTATTACAGGATATTGAATATAGTTCCCTGTGCTCTATAGTAGGACCTTGTTTATCTGTTTTATATATAGTAGTTTGTATATGCTAATCCCAAACTCCTAATTTATTTTCCCCCCTTTCCCCTTTGATAACCATAAGTTTGTTTTCTGTGTCTGTGAGTCTGTTTCTGTTTTGCAAATAAGTTCATTTATATCGTTTTTTTAGATTCCACATATAAGTGATATCATATGGTATTTGTCTTTCTCTGTCCGATTTACTTCACTTAGTATGATCATCTCTAGTTCCATCCATGTTGCTGCAAATGGCATTACTTCGTTCTTTTTCATGGCTGAGTAATATTCCATTGTATATATGTACCACATCTTCTTTATCCATTCATCCGTCAGTGGACACTTAGGTTGCTTCCATGTCTTGGCTATTGTGCATAGTACTGCTATGAACATTGGGGTGAATGTATCTTTTTTTAATATTTATTTATTTGACTGTGCTGGGTCTTAGTTGCATGCGGGATCTTCATTGAGGCGGGATCTTTTTTTAGTTGCAGCATGTGGGATCTAGTTCCCTGGCCAGGGATGGAACCCAGGCCCCCTGCACTGGGAGCATGGAGTTTTAACCCCTGGACCATGAAGGAAGTCCCTGCATGTATCTTTTTGAATTAGAGTTTTCTCTGGATATGTGCCCAGGAGTGGGATTGCTGGACTGTAAAATGTGTCATAGTATTTTATGTGCTTCTTTTTTGTGTATTAAGTAACCAGATCTAGTTAAGAGGCTGATAATTGTCACAACTGGAAAGTAGTGGTGACTATAGACAGCATTTTGTGATATCTGCCATAGCATTAATTTGATAAGAAAATATGTGACTTCTGTTGGGGCAAAGTTACAGGGACTTCTCCTATTACTGAGTGTGTGTTTGTGTGTATGTTACACCTACATTCATAATTGAAGCAAAGCCTAAATTTCAGTTCACATTTACTGAAAACAAAGATGTAATCTCTCTCATCTGTTCTAGTTTATAGAACCCCTGGGTTCTATTCAGGGGCACCTGGGTGGGAATGGGAATCACGGACTCTGGGTAGAGAAACTGAATTTGGAACTGGGTAGAGGAAAGGATTTAAAAATTTAGTTTAGTCAGCTTTTCTTTTTAAAACCTGCATGTGTAGGTAAGAATTTTGCCAGAGGCTGGGGATGAGAGAGTAATTAGGCCCCAGTAGAGAGGGTACAGTGTGAGAGTCTTTGCGTGTGAAGATAAAGTAAGGAATCTAGTGGATTAGAATTTTCCCTCATTTTTATTTAAAAAAGTAAAGGTGTCAGGAGCAATGATAGTTGAATGCTATTTACTGCATTTATTGGCATAATAAATTTCATTTGCATGAATTTTACTTTTGTTACAATGCTTGTAAGGCTTTGGGGGTAGGTTAACAAGGAGATGCCTTTGAGCCTTGACCCTGACTCTGTCTCTTGACTACAGACTTCTTATTCTTTCCTCCCTTTGTGAATTCTCTCCTTTCTTTTGCATCCCTTTTCTTCCTTCCTCTGCTCCCTCTCCACACTATCGTGAGACACAGAGGTTTTCAGGGAAGAACACTCGCCTACATTCCACATCTTGGATGACCCTGTCAATTCCTAGAGATGGAAGGTCTCATCTCAGGTAGTTTCTGATGCTAAGACAGGAAGCCTGTCTGGAGTGTCTCAATCCCTGGGAAAAGAGTTGGTTTTCACACATGAATCTTCCTGTTTGAGGAAGGCAGAGGAAACGTGCTGGGGAACTGGTGGAGATGGTGGTGGTCAAGACAGAAAACAAACCCGCCTCTTCTGGGAGCTTAGAGTCGTGCTTGGCGAGTACAATGTGTGGGAACAGGATTGTTTAATCACCCAGAGTCCTACAGTGTATAAGCACATCAGCTCTCATCACTTGAAGTGACTCTACACCATCAGAAACACATGAGAGAAGAATTCCAACTGTCACAGTGAACATCACACTGAAAATAGTAATTTCCAAGATACAGCATCTTCCATATACGATGAAACAGCCTTCCCCATAAGATGAAGTATGCTTTAGGCAAATAGGATACAGGCTTCAGAGGAAAAGTGGGACACTCCAGCTGGGGTTATATAAGCTTGAGCCAGTCCTTGAGTCATGGATGGTGTCTCGGGAAACATCCTGAAGACACTCTCTATTGTTGGACACTGTACAGTTCATCAGTAGAGGCTATAAAGAGCCGTTTCAAAGCTACTTATTAAAGACCCAAATACTCACACTTATCATTATCACCTGAAATGGTTCTTGATTGTTGTCTCCTTTGGGAAGACTTGGTTCTTCTCATCCAGACTAACCCCAAAATGTCCAGTTGTTCAACCATCGATCTGCAGGCCCACCGTCTGACTGGGTGAGGTCCCACCACATCTAAGGTGAAACTGGGCTGTCTATAAAGGGACTCCTCTTTTTTGCTCACACTAGTAGCTTTCCTTTGCAGGAGAACTCACTCAACTTCTTGTCGTAAATATCTCCTTTTGGTGATCAAGATTACTTCAGCCCCCGTTATACAGCTCTGGGAACGCCTTTTATAGTGAATGGTATTAAGAGTGCTTCAGATGAACCTATCTATGAAACAGAAACAGAATCACAGACATAGAGAACAGACTGGTGGTTGCCAAAGGGGAGGGGTTGGGGAAGGGATGGAGTGGGAAGTTGGGGTTAGCAGATAGATGTAAGCTACTACATATAGGATGGATAAACAGCAAGGTTCTACTGTATAGCACAGAGAAGTATATTCAATATCCTGTGATAAACCATAATGGAAAAGAATATAAAAAGAGAACATATATATATATATATGCATAAATGAATCGCTTTGCTGCACAGCAGTAATTAACACAACATTGTAAATCAGCTATACTTCAATTTAAAAAATGGCTAAAAGAGATATAATAAGCAGAAAAAAAAGAGTGCTTAACATCTGGGCCTCCTTACTTTACTTGCAGAGATCTCACAAGTAGATCCTCGGAAATGGATCTGTACCTTAGTTTTTAAAGTTAGGTTCCATCAAAATTGACTGAAACTGGTAAAGTGCCACAGACTAACACTTTTTATTCTTGTGTCAAAGGGCAAACCCAAGACACTCTGTCTTCACGATGAAGCTCATACAGGCAAAAACCATAGGGGCTAAATCATGGGCCCCACAGGAGGTTTATGTTGGGGGTATGAATGGAGTCGCTGGTAGGGGGGTTTACTATGGTACCCACAGGAGCTCAGCTAAGGAGAGCATCGTGAATGCTGACTTGCCATTTTTCTGCCTTTCTTGTCCAGGTTCCTTATGACTTCCTTCGGTATCTGTCTCTTCCTTTTGATTGAATAACCTGTGCTGAGGACCTTCTCTTTCCCAAGTTTAACTTTTAATCATCTGTGGTCTTTGCCTTTCAACTGCTCATCGTCTAGCAATGAATGTGAATTGACTCTGAAATAATGTGTGTTCCTTCTGGTACATCTTTCCCACTGTCTGTAAATCTCGGTAGGCTTGTATTCACATTCTTCAGTTTGAGTCCTTCATGCCTCTGTTACCATCTGACAGAACCCCTCGGGGCCAGCTCTCTCTACATATCTAGAAGTTTCAATACGTCTCTTAGACACTCCATCCCAAATTCCAACCTGCAGAAGCCCACAGTCCCACAGAAGGAGGGGATGGGAAGAAGTGGGCCACGCATTTGCTTAATTGTAATAATTTAAATGCAGGCTTGACCTCATCACGTGGAATGTAGACTGTATTCAGATGGGAGTTTGATTATGTATCGTCACATTGATCAAAGTGGGTCACAGTGGAAGCATTCAGTGAAACCTCAGGAAGTAGTTATAAGTAGCTCTCGTTTCTTTGGGGAACACTTCTTGTTCCAAATGTATATATATTTACATACACATACATATGCATATGTGGTGTATATATTCACACGCACGTATCTGCCCATATACCTACGTGCAGTACTATCCTTAAGTTACATCCTATGCTGTGCCCATTTTATAGGTAAGAATGTGGAGGCATTGATGGTTTACAGCCTTCAGTGGTTGCTGATGGCGTTGAATTCTAGGCAGCCCAAGTCCAGAAGGCACTTTCCTAATCCTTGCCCGTACTCCTTCCAGATATTTAACAGCTGGATGAGTAAATGTTGCGATGCCCAGCGGTGAGTATTTGAGCCTATTTTTCAGATTGCTCACACTTAGACCGAACTATCTAGCAATGGGTAATCGGCATCACGTATAATATGTTTTATTGATCATGTACAACGTGAAGGGCCTTGCACAAGGTGCCGGAGAGATTTACAAAGAATGGAGAAGGCATAGTACCTGAACAAAAGGAACATAATACCTCAGTGGGTTGGTTTGGAGACATACACACACACACATGCACACACACACACGTGCATCATATTGTATTATTACTTTAGATGTAGATATGTGTATATTTTAAAACTATATACGTATAGTTATATATATGTATGCATAATTTCCAGTACAAACTCTTGTGAAATAACTCCATATGGTCAGATATGAGAAGGCGACAATGGATTATTTGTGTAGGATAGTGAGTACAAGGAATCCATGAATACCGGGGGAAACAATTAATATTCATTCTGAATCTGGGTGTAGAATTCAGGTGAATGTAAATCTAGTGACATTTTTATCCTGCCCATAGAGGTTTTGTGGTCCTGAAGAGTACATTTTTTAGGAATAGGGTTGTAAGCCTGTTTTATCTGCTTCTGACACCACACATCTTCCCGTATGCTTCAGTGCCAATGGTCTCCCCTGAATTATGGCTTCCTACCTCATTGGAGAGCTTTCTGTTCCCACCGCTTCGCTATTTCATGTGCACTCAGGTTTGAGGATAGCCGTCTGTGGTTTCAGAGGATCCTCAGGATGAAGGCAAGAGAAGAGGGCACATCCTCCAGGTCCTCGTGGCGCGGTCCAGGGGCCTGAAGCTCTGGGCGCTAAGTGATGGGTCAGAGGTTGCCTGGCTAATTAGCGACCTAGGCAGTAGCGTCTTAGGTGACCTGACTCTAGTTTTAGCGATGCTGTCAGCCACTGCTGCTTTTTATGGATTGTGTGGGCGGATGGCCCATTGCCTTGGGCTTGGCATGTAACCTTGGCGTTGATCTTTTTCCTTCCCTTTTAAAATTTCAGATATTTTCATTTAAAATTTCAGATACTTTTTTAAGTGCTTGGGAAAATGAAGTGAGGGCAAACCTATATATAGACATGCATCTCTTGATGGAAATCTGCACTGTGAAATAACCATGCTCATAAAATGTGCACTACATGGAAATATATAAATACCCACATAGAAGCTAAACAAATATACATATGGCCATACTAGAAAATAGAACATTACCAATATCTTTGTATTGTGAATTGTGAATTGTGACCCTGGGTAGGAGTTAACTGTCCCAGCATTTGGTTTTAATAATGCCCTTCCTGTTTTTTGTATTTCAGTACAAGTACAGCTCTAAGTAATGTACTATTTAGTTTTATGTAATATCATATCAGTAACATCACACCATATGTATTCTTCTGTGACTTGCTTTTTATTTGGGGGGTTTATCCATTTTAACTTACAGATCCGTTTTTTATTTTTCACTCTGTGTAGTATTCTGTTTTAATATGCCAACATTTATTTATCCATTCACCTCTTTGTGGACGTCTGGGTTCTTCCAGTTCTTTTCCTATTATGGCTACGGCTGCAAATGGAAATGTCTGTGTATGTCTCCCGACATGAATATTCAAGAAGCTCTATGGGACAGATACAAACTATTTAAACTATATAGTTTGTATATATGTGTGTGTATGCTTATCTACACCAAAGTCTTCTGCATGCTCGACTTTCCTCTGTGACACAAAATTTTTTCCTGTGTGGCCACTCTACTTGTCACCGGCATAGCATGGGAACTGCTCCATATCCTTGCTCAACACTTGGTACTATTGGGCTTTTGCATTTTCGCTAACCTTTTGTGATCTCTCCGCTCTCTGACCAGTAACCAGTGAGGTTACCAGTAACCATGTCTCTGGTCCTGTGTTAAGACCCTCAGCAGATGTGAGGACTTAGTGTATGTGGAATCTTGGAAAGGGAGCACCACAGGTGGCTTTGAATTTACCTAAATAACTAGAAAAAGGATGGTACTAATTATTGAACTGTGGAACAAAAACATGGAGACAGTTAGAGGAGCACAGAAAAGAGATTTTTCAGAGACCAGATGTCTTGAAGACATGACAGTTTGACCTTGATGATCTGTGACTTGAGTTCGGTGAGAGAGCTCCACACAAACCCTGGACATATTTGCAAATTACTTGATTTAGATTTGGGAATCATGTTTAGTATAAATAGTTTTTAAAAAATTAAACGTGTATTTATTAAATTTTCTGTTAAGTGTTGAACATTTTTCTTTGCCCTAGGGCTATAGTGATCAAAATAGATTTTTTGAAATTTATTTTTTATTGAAGTATAGTTGATTTACAATGTTGTGTTAGTTTCAGGAGTGCAGAAAAGTGAGTCAGTTTTATATATATATACATATATATATATATATATATATATATATATATATATACACAGACACACATATATATATACATATATATATACTGTTTCAGATTCTTTTTTCTCTGATAGGTTATTACAAAATATTGAGCAGAGTTCCCTGTGCTATACAGTAGGACCTAGTTCTTTATCTATTTTATATATAGAAGTGTGTATCTGTTAATCCCAAACTCCTAATTTATCCCTCCCACCCTTCCCCTTTGGTAACCATGTTTTCTATGTTGTTTTCTATGTCTGTGGGTCTATTTCTGTTTTGTATGTAAATTCATTCGTATCATGTTTTTTTAGATTCCACATATAAGTGATATCGTATGATATTTGTCTTTCTCTGTCTGACTGACTTCACTTTGTATGATGATCTCTGGTTGCATCCATGTTGCTGCAAATGGCATTATTTCATTCTTTTTGATGGCTGAGTAGTATTCCATGGTATATATGTACCACATCTTCTTTATCCATTCATCTGTCTATCGACATTTAGGTTGCTTCCATGTCTTGGCTATTGTAAATAGTATTGCTTCTATGAACATTTGATTTAGATTTGGAAATCATGTTAGATATTAGTTGAATTAGACACAGAACGTCAAGCATTTAATGAACTTTTAATACATGCCAGTCCCTGTGCTTGCTTTAGATGTACACACAATGAATAAGGAAAAAAGCACCGCTTTTAGGGACATGTTCATGAGAGTATAATCTTCAAGTGGGCAGGAATTCTGTCTCATCTCCCACTATGTCCCAGTAACTTAGAATAGTGATCTTTATGAAATACTTACTGATCTATGACTACGTTTTGGTGTTTTATTTCGGTGACCACTGTAGATTCTGTTGTCCACATAATTGCTCTAGAAAAAACATCCGTGCTTTATTCCTGATCATATCTCTGGCCTACATATCCATGGTGTATCTTTCTATCCAATCAATCCTTTTTTAATTGAAGTATAGTTGACTTACAATGTTAATTTCTTCTATACAGTAAAGTGATGCAGTTATACATATGTATACATTCTTTTTTATATTTTCCATTATGGTTTACCACAGGATATTGAATATAGTTCCCTTGTTGTTTACCCATCCTATATATAATAGCTTGCATCTGCTAACCCCAAACTCTCGATCCATTCCTCCCCCATACCCCTCCCCCTTGGCAACCACAAGTCTGTTCTCTATGTCTGTGAGTCTGTTTCTGTTTCATAGGTAAGTTCGTTTGTGTCATATTTTAGATTCCACATGTAAGTGATATCATATGATATTTGTCTTTCTCTGTCTTACTTCACTTAGTATGACAATCTCTCTGTCCATCCATGTTGCTGCAAATGGTGTTATTTTGTTCTTTTTTATGGCTGAGTAATATTCCATTGTATATATGTACCACATCTTTATTCATTCCTCTGTTGATGGACATTTAGGTTGTTTCCATGTCTTGGCTATTGTAACTAGTGCTGCTATGAACATAGGGGTGCATCTATCTTTTTGAATTATAGTTTTGTCCAGATATATGCCCAGTCTGTCCAGTGTCTTGACTGGACCACATATAAGCCATTAACTCTTTTTCCTGGTTTTAGTCTGGGTTCTGGCTCTTGTTGCAAACTCCAATTCCTACGACTGTGGCCCTGTTGTTTTCCTGAGGCATTAAAGTTCAGTATGGTGACGGAGGTGATGGAGTTGATGCTTTGAAGCCCCCACTGGACATACAGCCACCTTGAAGATAGTACATATGGCATCTTCACTCTGTAATTATTTACATCTAAGCTTCTTGGTTCAAAAGGGTGGATTTTGTTGGGATCTGGTTTTTAGAACTGAAAGGAAGTACGTGGATAGATGTGTGGAGTGCTAGAAGATTTGACAAAAGACACAGTAGACTGTGACTGTGCCCATCTGGGAGATAAAATCAAAGCCAGCATATTAAAAAATACACAAAAATATAATAAGTGGCTGATTGCCAGCATCAAGGAATCTTGAATAGGGATTGTGTGTGTGCGTGTGTGTGCGTGTGTGTTGTCAGCCCATGTGCAGAGTGTCGAGGTTGTTCACGTAGGTGACAGGTGCCCTGGGCCACCTCACGGTAGACATCTGTGCTGTAGGATAAAAGATGAACCCTAACCCCACTTGGGTACCATGAAACGTTGGTGTCTTCTCCAGAAACAAAAGAAAAAATAAAACCGGGGAGGTGTACAGGTTGTACAGTTTGGGGAATGCCTATTCCCCAGTGGCAGACTTTCTAGGAAACAGTGTGGAAGGATTGTTGTACAAGCGCATTAATTTTACCAGCATCTACTGTTCTTGGTTTCCTGATGCTTTGTGATGTGAGATGAAAGTGAATCTTCCAAGTGCCTCTTGTTGTCAGCAGACTATTGATAGCAGATAGCGAGTCCCAGACCTTTGATGGAGCTGAGAGTCACCTCAGGGGAGGTCTGTTTCCACCTCATTAATCCTCTCGTGTTTTTTTCCTTTCTTTTCTTTTTTCTGGAAGGTGCATCAACAGAGCTCTGTCTTGTAATGTGTTTCGCAGCCACAGAAAGGTGAGGCCGTGAACACCCAGGAGACATGATTTCATTCCTTGGAAGGCCAAAACACCAAGATAAATTTGATCAGGGCTCACCTACATTAAATACGTATTGTGAAATTAAACCGATCTCAATTTGAGTGATCTGCACTTTGGAAAGAAATTTATTGCAATTGTTATTTTGACTCATTTATAGTTTAGCATGCCTGAGTAGTGGAAGCCAAGTCTTAATTACAACCTCATACAGAATGACTGTCCTGTAGAGATCATTCTAAACTACCTAATCAAGTTATAAATCAAGTCGAAACGCCGCTCTGAGTAATTAGTCTGTGTGCAGCTTTTGCAGGGAGAACGTGCTATCAAGGCCTTCCTCACTCCCCAGTTGTATGTATGCAGTGAAGTTTCAGTTTTTGTTCTCATTGTTTTCATTAAAATTTTTTTCTTCAAGAATTTCCTTTGTAGTATCTTGTTTTTATTTTGGAAAAAGTTGAAAAATATATAAATACATATTATAGAGAAAATAGATAGCATATTTATAAATACGTGTATTATACATATCCTAACTGTACACATATATTATGTGTAGCTATAACAACATTTCACTCCTTGTAAAATTATTTTCAGTGTGACGTTTACACGAGAAGTCTTTTTTTTGTCCTCCCCAAAATAAATTTATAATGATTTTTAAACGAGGATGAGGATGCATGTTTAAAATAGGTTTATTTTTTAAATCTTCATTGCTAAAACTTTTACAGTTGCCAAATATTTGAATGTGACACATACAAACACACACATACACATATATATACACACACAAATGTAAATCTAGTGCCACTGATGATAATTTTCAAATGTACCCACAGGTGCTTCGTCATTTACATGGCCACCATAATCCCATATTTGATGATTTACACCCGTGGTTCTTACCTTGAGATGATCTTGCCCCCGGGGGTCACTTAGCAATGTCTGGAGATATTTTTGATTGTTAAAAGTGAGAGGCGGGTGCTGCCAGCCTCGAGTGGGTAGAGACCAGAGGTGCTACTACACACCCTACAGGGCTCAGCACGGCCTTCACCACAAAGGCAGTGTGGTCCCAAACGTCAGCAGTGCAGAGCCTGAGAAACAGTGCTCGACATTGGTGGTATTCCATTTGCGCAAACTGCCAAATTCCAAAGCATCGGGAAATAAGATAGCTCAGAACGTATGATTATTTTGAATGCCTAGCCTGGACTTCATGAGTGTCCAGATACCCGCCCCCCCCCCCCCATTCCCCTTCTCTTAGGTCCGGCTGGTTCATGGTCTCTCTCTGGCCCTCAGAACCTTGTGGGGAGGTAGGCTTGATCATACAGGTGAAGCATTAAGCCTGCGTGTGCCCTCACTTGCTCAGTCTTAACGAATATGTGACATAGAGGTGCTGCCATCCACATGGAGCTGGAGAAATGATGGAGCGGACCAGACTTCCTCAAGGCATTCACGTTGTAAGTCCTGGGACAGATCCGCCAACTGAATTCTACCTTTATGGAATTCTGTGGTCCAGGGACTACGTGATGCCTTGTGTGGACCAACTCAGTTAATTCCCAGAGAGTTAGAAACAAATAAGTAAAGAGAGGCTCAAAGAATTTAAACTACTTGCTCTATACCTGCTTCATGCCAACCCTGGGCTGACTTCAGTGCATTTTGTCTCTGTACCTGGGAGTGTTTTGAGCAGGTCTGTGTTCAAAATCCCAGCATTTCATGGATATTGAGGAGACCTTTTCTCTGCCCTGCCTCTTTGCTCACTTGTGGCTCAGCCCAGACCCACAAAGGAGGCATGACACGCCATCTACTTAAAGCTCAGAGAGGTTGACTCACTTCTCCAGCTCACAGAGAGGTAGCATTTGGGGACCCAGGTCTATCAGAATCAGAAGTTACTGGCATCTCCTATGACCATGACGAAGGCTTGAGAAGGAAGTACTGATGCTGGTTCTAAACCAGAAGGGCTTTCAGGAAAACAAGATTTCAGACAAGTCAACACTTCTTTCACGTTTTTTGTCTGTCTCTTAATTATTCAGCAATTGGATCATGAAATCCAAATGTTGTCTCCAGTACAAAGACAGAAGCAAACACGTAAATCAGCCATTGGGTGTGATGCGAATTTTCACTCTCAATGCTACCATCCTGTGTTGTAGTGCATTTTCATCCAACTCTGATTAACTTGGCCCAGGATGTCATGGATGACAAAATTTCCCCCAGACGTATTCTAGCTCTGTGATAGATCTGGCTCAGATAATGTTTCATTAGAAAATAAATGATCTGTTTGACATATTCTACTCAACCATTCCCTGAAATGAAATGCATAATTATATTCTAGTCCAGAAAGACTCTGAATAACCCAGAATAATCTGTGTCCTTAGAAACACATTTGTCTATTTTCGGCTGAAGAATGCTGTATTTAAAGGTAGAGTCCTGTAGTGAACAGACTGGTGGTTGCCAAGGGGGAGGGGGTTGGGAGAGGGATGGGGTGGGAGTTTGGGGTTAGCAGATGTAAGCTTTTATGTATAGGATGGATAAACAACAAGGTCCTACTGTATATCACAGAGAACTATATTCAGTATCCTATGATAAACCATCATGGAAAAGAATATATAAAAAAAACTGTGTATGTATAACTGAATCACTCTGCTGGACAGCAGAAATTAACACAACGTTGTACATCAACTCTACTTCAGTAAAAAAATGTTGATTAAAAAAAAAGGTAGAGTCCTTGCAGCACCTCATGAAATGTTTTCTGTCTCTAATGCATCATTTATAATACTCACGTGCGACATTCTTGAATGTCATACGAGCAGTGGTTTATCTGGAGAGAGTCGTCATGTGATCCCCGTAGGGACAAATTGAGGTGGTCCCTTTTTTTTTTTTTTACTCTGGTGGCGCCACGTGGCTTGCAGGTCTCAGTTCCCCGACCAGGGATTGAACCCATGGCCCTGGCAGTGAGACCGCCGGAGTCCTAACCACTGGACCGCCAGGGAATTCCCAAGGAGGTCACTCTTTAAAAGTTAACTCATCCCAGACTCAATAGGAAGATGGCTCAAATGTACCAGAAGGTTCTTAAATAGGCTGCAGGGTTTACCCTTGAAGGCATGCAGCGCTTTATGTGAAAATCGGGACTGCTGTGTCAACACTCTTAATTATGAATGGTGTCTTGATGTGACAAGCACTACGGCATGCACTTGAGATGCACCATCTTGTTCAGTTTCTTACAAGGAGGCTGAGATTCAGGGCGGTGATGTCTGGAGCCCACAGACACGTGGCACTGCGTAGCCCGAGAAGGATGAGTACCCGGTGTCAGTGCTCTCTCCATTGCGTGTTGCTCCCTTTGTGGTCGCTGATAAATACCCACATGGCATGAAGCCAGCCTGGTCTCGATGCACACTTCCCTTTACCCACCTTGGAAAACTTCTAGAGCTCCACTCCTAATACCTTAGGAAAAAGTGACAGTTCTTTTTACATTTATTTATGTACTTATTAGTGTATTTATGTATGTATGAATTTATTTAAATATTTTATTGGGGTACAGTTGCTTTACTGTGTTGTATTACAGTTTCTACTGTACAGCAAAGTGAATCAGCTGTGCGTATCCATATATCCCCTCTTTTTTGGATTTCCTTCCCATTTAGGTCACCACAGAGCATCGAGTAGAGTTCCCTGTGCTCTACAGCAGGTTCTCATTAGTTAGCTATTTTATACATAGTAGTGTATATATGTCAATCCCAATCTCCCAGTTCATCCCACCCTCCTTTCCCCCTTGGTATCCATACGTTTGTTCTCTACATCTGTGTCTCTGTTTCTGCTTGGCAACACTCTTTGACATAAATCACAGTGATATCTTTTTTGACCCACCTCCTAGAGTAATGAAAATAAAAACAAAAATAAACAAATGGGACCTAATTAAACTTAAAAGGATTTGCACAGCAAAGGAAACCATAAACAAGACGAAAAGACAACCCTCAGAATAGGAGAAAATATATTTACTTTATATTGGAGTATAGTTGATTTACAGTGTTGTGTTTCAGGTGTACAGCACAGTGATTCAATTAAACATATACCTATATCCATTCTTTTTCAGATTCTTTTCCCATATAGGTTATTACAGAATACCGAGTATAGTTCCCTGTGCTATACAGTAGGTCCTTGTTTATTTTATATATAAAGTGACAGTTTTCTTAAACATCTGAGAAACAGTGTTTTGGAAGTTCCTATCCATTGATGGGCCAATATTATCAATAATAGTGCAATCAGGAGACATCAGTACAGTTATCTGTGCAACGTGTATAACTTTTGGTGGTGTGCTGGTTCCTTCAACAAAGACTTGAGTGTTTCCGGAGTATTGGCATCGTTCTTGCTGATGGGACTCACTGTAGAAATTAAGACAAGCGATCGTCTGGCGAAATTCTACTGCCCGCAGATGCCGCTGTACGAATTCATCGGTGAATGAGAATTTCCTTGCGTGATGTTGGGGGCTGCGTGGAACACACAGCAAACGCCATCGGTGGCAGTGGTCTTGCCTTCCTTATCCTTGTCTGCTTTTCTCTCCCATTAGGCTGACCGCTCTGCCTTGGACTTCTCCTAAGTGATCGTTGCCCCGGGGAGGTGTTGGACGGTCACCGCTTCCTTGGAGCCTCGCACGGGCTGGAATTCGGCACCAGGATTAAGAGAGGGCTGCTGTCCCGTGATGGGCTGCCGAGAAAACCGCCGGGTTTGTTGTTAACCTTGGGCTCTGTCTATGACCCATCGGAGAGGCTTCCTAGCAAGCCCTTCCCCTCTCCAGGGTCTTGGTCCCTGGAAAGCCGTCTCTCTCTGCACGCTCCCTTCACGGCTTGCTTTGCTTGGAGTTGCGTCGCACGGACGCCCGCGGATGTGGTGGTGAACCATGTCGAGACCCCAGGGACTGTTATGGCTTCCGCTGGTCTTCACCCCGGTCTGTGTCATGGTGAACTCCAGCGTCCTGCTGTGGATCACCGCCCTGGCCATCAAGTTCACGCTCATCGACAGCCAGGCGCAGTATCCTGTGGTCAACACCAATTACGGCAAAATCCGGGGCTTGAGAACACCGCTGCCCAATGAGATTTTGGGTCCAGTGGAGCAATACTTGGGGGTCCCTTATGCCTCGCCTCCTACTGGGGAAAGGCGGTTTCAGCCCCCGGAACCCCCCTCCTCATGGACTGGGGTTCGGAACGCCACTCAGTTTGCTGCCGTGTGCCCCCAGCACCTGGATGAGCGGTCTCTCTTGCATGACATGCTGCCCATCTGGTTTACTGCCAATCTGGATACTCTGATGACCTACGTTCAAGATCAGAATGAAGACTGCCTTTATTTGAATATCTATGTGCCCACGGAGGATGGTAAGTACTTATTCTAAACAGAAAACACCTGCTTGCTCAGCCTCAAATTTGCCAAGAGGGTTGTATAATGTCCTGTGCATGATATTTTCTATAACCATTCATTTCTTTTTTCATATTCAGTTATCTCAGTAACGTACCATTTGTTCGACTTGAATTTACGCAGTGTCTAATCGGTGGAGAGTATCATAATTAATGACTTAATTCTTTCCATATATTGCCTATTTAGCACTGCTGTAGTCTTTATTTGCAGGTGATAGCCAGTGTGAGCATATAGTCTTCTATGTTATACCTGAATCATCTGTAAAGGAATGGATCTATTTGTTTTTCTCTTTCTGACTTACTTCACTCTGTGTGACAAATACAGTATGCTAACACATATATATGGAATCTAAGGGGAAAAAAAAGAAAAAGGTCATGAAGAACCTAGTGGTAAGACGGGAATAAAGACACAGACCTACTAGAGAATGGACTTGAGGACATGAGGAGGGGGGAGGGTAAGCGGTGACAAAGTGAGAGAGTGGCATGGACATATATACACTACCAAACGTAAAATAGATAGCTAGTGGGAAGCAGCCGCATAGCACAGGGAGATCAGCTCAGTGCTTTGTGACCACCCAGAGGGGTGGGATACGGAGGGTGGGACGGGGGGAGATGCAAGAGGGAGGGGATATGTGGATATATGTATACGTATAGCTGATTCACTGTGTTATACAGCAGAAACTAACACAACACTGTAAAGCAATTATACTCCAAGAAAGATGTTAAAAAAAAAAAAAAAGGAATGGATCTAGAGAAACTAATAGAATTAAGAACTTTAGCATGCTGACATAAGCACCTGAAAATTATATAAGGAATGGTTCCTTTGGCTTTAATGCCTTAAGATTAGTACTTTTTGAGTCTTAAAAGGAACCACTGATTGTTTTAAATACACAAGCAAGGGATTATTTGATAAAACAATTGGACTTGTTTGTTTAGAATCCATGTTGTTGATATAAATTTGGACTTTATTTCCTGCCAATATTCACTGCAATCAAATGGCAAATGTGTGTCATCAGATGATTCTAACTACGTTAGAAAAATGATTTTCTTGCTTGAACAAAATGCCCCTTTTCTTTTGGATAACACAACAGTGAAAATCTGTGAACACAATCATGTTCCATATATTAACTTAATCCAATACTAGTAAAACTCGGATATCTCCTTGTTCGTGTAGACCTCAAATTAAAATGTTTGCTAACCAGCCCAGCCAGACTCAAGGTAGTCTACAATGAAAGTCCACTTCTCATTTCTTGTTTGCATGTGCTCTTTTTTATACAAGGAGAAGGAAAAACATAGAATGAAATCTTCCTGGAACTTAAAAAAAAGTAATTGAGAGGAATCATAGCCATCACCGTCTGCTATAGAAACTGAATTGTGTCCTTGTCCTTGGTAACTTTCATGCAGACATTTCTTTTCCTTTTTTTACCTTTAATCCTTGGGAGATGTTTGTCAGTGAGCTTTGGCTGAAAGTCTGCCATAAACGATGACATTATTCAGTGATCTCCAAAGTCGGATCGTATCTGCCATATTGTTCTTGCTCCGTGCAGATGCAAAGAGGTGGCCTGGGTACCTTTCTCCAGAAACCAGGACGGGGGCGTCTGTTAGGGAGATGACAAGGAATGCCCAGGGAAAGTGAAAGGGTTGAGCTTCATTATGTTAGTAGCGTCTGGCATGTGGCTATTGTCACTATGGTGACAGATCTCACAATTACCTTGTGAAGTCTAGGTCTTGAATAGGGTTCAAGGGGTTAAACTGACACTGGACGCCTTACTTCCATGCCTGGTGCTGAGCTGCCCTAGTGCGCAGTAGCCCGCAGTAGCTGCTTGGTGCATATGTAAGAGGATGGATAACCGCACCCCAAACCAATTAGAGTTCTCATTTCAAAGCCACCTGGGTCATGGTCTTTCTCATCATGAACTATTCAAAGAAAGGAATAAAAAACAAAGACAGGGTGGTGGAAACAAAACAGGGTAAAGGATTAAAATTGCTTTCATGGGACTTCCCTGGCGGGCCAGTGGTTAAGACTTCGTCTTCCAATGCAGGGGGTGCGGTTTGATCCCTGGTAGGGGAGCTACGATCCCACATGCCTCACGGCCAAAAAAGAAAACCAAACAAACAAACATAAAACAGAAGCAATATTGTAACAAATTCAATAAAGATGTTAAAAAATGGTCCACATCAAACAAAAATCTTTAAAAAATAAAATAAAATAAAATTGCTTTCATCATAAATTTGATATGCTGGTGTCTCTGAACCGGTGACTTTATAGCATTAACCTTCCAAACAAGGAATGCACTTCAAATAGAATGCCTGCTTCTGAGAGGTCGGGGTACAGTTACACCGCCCAGGAAGACAAATCAGTAGCTTCCTTGATGACAGACCCATAGATGTGCAATTGTGTGGATTGAACCCATAAACGATTCGGCCGTTTCTTTGTGGTTCAGGATTGAATAGGAATTTGGGAATAGAAACACGTGAAAAAAGCTGCCGAATAGAGAAGCAATCTAAACTTAAGAATAAAGGCAGTGCTACCTGTTGATTCCTCTGGGCTTTTTAGAGCACTCTGGCACGCAATATCTCACACCATCTTGGTGGGAGAATCAGAAATCTAATAGGGGCTGAATAGGTAAATTTGATCTCCCTACAATAGATAAATAATGGAATTTTGCTGGTGAGGGAAGCTATATGCCCGTGTGTTTGCAGAAACAGAAAATCACAGCCTATTGGGTCAGGAGTTTTGAGGGTTGAAAAATAGATGACTTGCATCCATTTGTGAATCAACATGGAGGTTTAGATATTTAATTATTGGTTATTACTAAATGAATAAACTCCACTTGTACAATAACACATGGAAATTACGGCATCATGCTGATTTCCCCAAAGACCTTCCTTTAGGGCATATCTTAATTCATAACAGTGCATTTCATTAAGTGTGTGCACAGCAGTATTGGCTATTTGGAATTCAGTGTTCCATTTTGGTACTCCATTATTTTTTTTAGATTTATCGTGATGCATTCATCCAACGGTGTGGCCATCTGACTTCCCTACCAATGATAGTTCTGAGTTCCTATCCTATGCTAGTCAAGCTTCACATGTTGGCATGGCAACAGAGACAAGCATGCTTAATTTCGAGAGACACACAGAGACTTGTTCTAGGCAGAATAATGCCTCCTCCAAAGAAGGGCATGTCCTAATCCCTGGAACCTTTGAATATGTTACCTTACAGGGCCAAGGGGATGAAGGTTGCTGATGGAATTGAAACCGCTAGGTGGCATTTTCGGGCGGGCTCTGAGGAGCTCCAGTTCTTTATGTCTCAGTGCAGAAAGAATTCAGCGAGGGACTTCCCTGGTGGTCCAGTGGTTAAGAGTCTGTGCTCCCAATGCAAGGGGCCCGGGTTCAATCCCTGGTCAAGGAACTAGATCCTGCATGCTACAACTAAGACCCAGCACAGCCAAATAAATAAATAAATATTAAAAAGAAGAAAAGGAATTCAGCGAGAGGCAAAGTGATAGATAAGAAGTGATTTATTAGAATAGGACACTTGTGAGCCTTACAATCAGGTAGGCGAGAGGGTGCCATGCGCCACTGAGAACTTAGCGGGCTGCAGTTTTATAATCAAAGGAAAAGTGGGGAGGGGGAGAAGACCACCTTCTTCCTCATTCTTGGGTAGACATCAGGCTTCCATCCTTAGCTCCTCCTCCACATCAGGCAGGGGAGTTTTCTTGTCCCCCACATGGTCAAGTTGGGACTGTCATGGCACAATAGAAAAATTATTTCAGGTCTCAGTACAGTGAGGGTCTTTCACTTTGAAATGTCACCATTCCATAAATTATTGTTTTTTTATGTCTACAGAGAGCATGTCCTAGGGGTCATTAACTTACTGAGCTCACTGGGCAGGATGTGGGTCTCATGCCACCATTTTTTTTTTTATTGCTTTGGAGCATGTCTTGTACTTCTGTTGCATGATTTTGTTGCCAATAAGCCTGCTTGGCTTTGTGGTTCAGCACGCCTGCTTTCTTGAGTGATCATTAACTTACAGGGTCTCCCATACTTTTTTCTTTACGTACAATCCCCTAGTGGGATTAACTATTTAATTACCTACTTTGTCCCTTTACTCTGTCCCTGTAGTTATGATATTTGCTTATCCATTGACTTTAAGATGGAGGGAATATATTCTGGTTTATCTGGGTGGGTCCATATTTAATAACAAAAACTCTTTGTTGTGAATAAGGAAGCAGAAAAGGTGATGAGGGCCAGAGGGAAGCAATGGAAAAAAGGCACAGTGGCCATTGCTGCCTTCGAGGACAAGGCAGAGCCAGGAGTCGAGGAACCCTGAAGCCTGTCAAAGCTGGAAAAGACAAGAAACGGGTTCTCTCCTTGAGCCCCAGAAAGAAGCATAGCCCTGCCCACCCTTCAATTTTAGCCCAGTGGAACTCTGACCTTCAGAACTCTAAGATCCTAAATATCTGCCACTCGAAGCCACAACATTGGTGGCAATTTGTTACAGTGACAACAGGAAACTCATAGAGTTTTGCCAGCCTTTAATATAAATACCCTAATTGAAAACAACATACACATCACTAAAGAGTTGTTCTGAGCTTTCTGAGTTACTACCCATTCTGAGATGCTAATTTGTTTGTTACCCTTTCGACCTCCAGAATAACTGGTTAAAAAAAAAAACAACACACATACACACTCATTTTAACACTGGGTAGTTAAAATTTGCTGCTTTCCCTTATATATATCAAGGAGGGACTTCCCTGGCAGTCCAGTGGTTAAGACTTTGCCTCCCAATGCAGAGGGTGCAGGTTCCATCCCTGGTCGGGGAGCTAATCCCACATGCCTTGTGGCCAAAAAACCAAAACATAAAACAGAAGCAATATTATATCAAGGAGACAAAGTTGGTTCCAATTGGTGGGTGGATATTTTGCAGATTTGAGGTTTAACCTGTACAAAGTAGATACCCAACTTTTGGTTCCTCGTTTTAGAACAGATTTATGGCAACTCTTACTAAATGTCATATTCAAAAGATACACTGATTTTACACAGGAACATAATGAATGGGCATTTAAGATTTCCCAGGCATCTAAAACAGATGTCCAGAGTAGGTGTCAGTGAATGGCATAGAGCAAAACATCCAAATGGTCCTCTTTTCTCATCTGTCTCTGCAAAATGTCCCTCATGATGACAGCTGTACCTCTAAATGTCTTCTTCTGTGTTAGCAAAATCTTTTGGGCTCCCCATTCCTTCCCTCTAGACCTTAAGATCTGATCTGTTATGGGGAAAGTGATTCTCTATCCTTTTAAAAAATAATTTATTGATGAATTTATTTGACAGAATGTCAGTTAATTCTTACCCGCCCCCTGGTTTTACTGAGATACAGTTGACATACATTGCTGTACAAGTTTAAGGGGGACAGCATGATGGTATGGCTTCCGCATATTATGAAATGATCACAGTAGTTTCAGCTAACATACATCTTCTCATATAGGTACGAGAAAAAGAAAAAAAGGAAAAGATTTTTTCCTTGTGATGAGAAGTCTTAGGATTTACTTTCTTTACAGCTTTGCTATATCTCATAGAGCAGTGGTAACTAGAGTCATCAACACTGTACATTATACCCCTAGTACTTATTTGTCTTGGAACTGGATGTTTGTACCTTTCGACCCCCTTCATTCAATCCCCCATTCCTCTACCCCCACCTCTGGCTGCAACAAATCTGATCTCTTTTTCTACGAGTTTGGTGGTTTTGTTTGTTTTTTGTTTATTTTTTATTTTTTCAATCAATTTTTTTATTGGAGTATAGCTGATTTACAATGTTGTGTTAGTTTCTGCTGTACAGCAAAGTGAATCAGTTATCCATATACGTAGATCCACTCTTTTTTTAGATTATTTTTCCCATATAGGTCATTACAGAGAATTGAGTAGAGTTCCCTGTGCTCTACAGTGGGTCCTTATTAGTTACCTGTTTTATATATAGTTGTGTATATGTTAATCCCAATCTCCCAATTTACCCCTCCCCCGCTTTCCCCCTTGTTGGTAACCATGAGTTTGTTTTCTACATCTGTGACTCTATTTCTGTTTTGTAAATAAGTTCATTTGTAATATTTTTTTAAGATTCTACATATAAGTGATATCATGTGTTTTTTGTGTAGATTCCACATAGAAGTGAATACAGTATTTGCCATTTTCTGACTAATTTCACTTAGCATAATGCCATCAAGGTCCATCCACGTTGCCACAAATAGCAGGAATTTCCTTTTTTTATGGCTCAAGGATATTCCATTATGTATCTACACCACAGATTCTTTACCTGTCCATGCATAGATGGACACTTAGGTTGTTTCCATTGCTCAACTGTTATGGAGAGTGCTGGTAATGAACATGAGGGATACAGATACCTTTTCTGTACCCTTTCTAATGTCAGTTTGGTTCACTCCGTCAGCTCAGCTTGGAGGATTGGTCAGGAACTTGCCTGCCAGGGTGCAAATGCCAGCCTGTTCCCTTACCAGTTGAGTGATTATGGACAAGTTCCTTGGCTAGTACATGCCTCAGTTTCCTTGTGTGTAAAATAAAGATGAGCTGGGAGATTTAAGGTATTAATCCATATGAAGTGCTTTGTCTGGTATCTTGTACCTATAACGACTCTGTAATCTGATGTTAGTGGAGCGTAGTTAATACTAGAAAAGAGAACCAGAACTTTTCAGCTAATTTGCATATGCATATTGGTCTAATATAATGTCCAGTACATAATAAATGTGTATTGTCTATAACATAAGTATTTACTGTAGTATTGGAGGGGTCAGCTTAAGAAACGGGACCAAGCATCCATCACTTCTGACAGTTCCTAGTATGGCTTTAACAAAAGGGAATTTTGAGGAATGGCATTTTTAAAATAGAAGGTATAGTTGATTTACAATGTTGTGTTAATTTCTGCCATACAGCAAAGTGACTCAGTTATACATATATATTCTTTTTCATATGCATTTCCATTTGGTTTATCACAGGATGCTGAATATAGTTCTCTGTGCTCTAAAGTAGGACCTTGTTGTTTATCCATTCTATATATGATAGTTTCCATCTGCTAACTCCAAACTCCCAATCCAACCCTCCTCCATCCCGTTCCCCCTTGGTAACCACAAGTCTGTTGTCTCTGTCTGTGAGTCTATTTCTGTTTTGTAGATAAGGTCATTTGTGTCATATTTTAGATTCCACATATAAGTGATATCATATTTGTCTTTGTCTGACTTACTTCACTTAGTATGATAATCTCTCGCTCCATCCACATTTCTGCAAATGGCATTATTTCGGGAATGGCATTTTTTTTTTTAAAGAGCAGAGTATTATCTTGTTCTGCTTTATTCCTAAGCTTTATCTTTTTTAGCCTGAGTTGTCAAATGGATTTTTAGCATCCTGTTTGACGTACAGAAATTAATCATCAAGGAAGCATTAAAATTCATTTCTTGGAAGAGGAACTGAGAACATCCAACGACAATAGCACTATTGTTTTCTGTGAGATAACGGAAAAATTAATTGCCTTTCTCTTTTCGTCAAGTCACAAATAGTTCAGTTGTATGCAGAGTGGCAAAGTCTAGTTCAGTTGTAGGCAGAGTGGCAAAGTTTAGTTTTAGTGGCAAAAACTAAAAGTTGACTAAGTTAACACAGTGAGAAAGATGTTTTAGCCAATCCACATCAGCACGCAGCTATGTGAAAATCATTAAATGCTTCCCATTTTCATCTGTCGGGCGATTTTTGACGTTGTGTAGACGTGGCTTGTAAGTGAAGATAATTAGGAAAGATTATTTAATAAATAGCTCCCTGACAAGGATTAATTGAAAAGAATTTAGCATTTTGTGAACACGGTTAAACTAGAGTAGATTTCTGACAACATGTGTCTCTCTCCCAGCTTAAGAGATTCACCAATAGAAAAATAATCCTGTGGTGGGTTTAGAAATTATATATATTATGAATAATGCTATTTGGTTAGTATGCCTTATACTTGTTTGAGTAATTCAGAACAACTGTTCCCTAAAGAAGAGAATTTCCCCTTACACTTGTCATTTTCCAAAACATGAGTTTTAACTCAATTCCATTAGCAATTTATAATTTTTTTCACAATTAGAACAAGTCCAAATGACTTAGGATGTATTAAAAAACCCCTTTGCTAGGCATGCGTTATTGTAAACATTACAAACAAACTGTTCAAGATAGAAAGTTGAGGTGCAATTAGTCCGCTAGAGTATGTGTCGGTGTCCAGAAATCTCCTCCTTATTTACTCGTGCAGTCTTGCCCCCAGGACATGTAATAGCTTCATTTGTTGCCAAAGACACTGCTGGTTTGGACACTGTTGTTTATTTTGCATACTGTCTTGGCAAAGCCTTCAACCTTTTTAATATTGAGTGACCTCAGTTATGAATAATAATAGTACTGTACCTCCTGTGAATGTTAGGGTTATAGTGATTTTGGAGTAAGCTACTGTGTAAGAAATGATTATAAAATAGAAAAGATCAGTATGTTCTTACAACTTTAATTTTCGGGTAATTCAGTGTTCATCTCATTACAGTATCTGTCGTCCAAAGACTGAAGTTCCTTGGGTGCCAAGATGGGGAGTAGGTTCCTGTGTATCTAGTTTGTTGTTTGGTTTTCCTAAACCAGGCTGTCTTCATAAAGAATTAGTTTCATGTTTTCTCCTTTACGGTTAAGAATCCTTATTCTGTGTGCAGTGACATCCAAACTGCAGTGAAAGTGAACAGAGCTGAGAATTCGTTAGCTTTAGAGTTGAGGACCATGGGGGATTTGTGAGGAGTGCAAAACAGCAGCCCTGCGTAAATAAGTCAGACCTACAAATCATCCAGGAACTCACAGGCAACTGAGGCAGAGAGAGAGTCTGAAAGAGAGTCATCTATTCATGTGCTAACCACCTGTTAAGACAAAATGAAGACGAGAGACACGGTAGTCTCTGTCTTATTAATTCAATCGAATATTCTATTTAGGCTTGGCGAAGTAAGTTTCCACAATTGGAAACAGAAAAAAAAAAATGAAAAGAATTTTTCTTGTTAGATTTCACATGTCTGATTATTTTGAGTGGTTATGACTGGCATTGGTGTATAGTTTGTGGTGTGTGTGTGTGTCTGTGTGGCTGTGTTTGTGTGTAGGACGTTGGAAGAACGCCCACAGGAAAAAACATCCGTAATTCCTTTAAGATCCAATGTGTCACAGTTTTCTGGAAAAAGCCAAAAAGCACATGGAGATGACGAGACTCTGCCTTCCTCTCTGAATTCCAAGCACTCTGAAGTTTCCCTTAATCAAGATGCTCTCTCGTCCATTGTGAATGTGGTTGTGTGTACAGTAGTCAAGTTTGCCCTGGGGAAGACTGTGTGTTCCCATCAGAAAGAGAGGAACACTGAATGTATTGATTTGTCTCAAGCAAAGGAGCTTTTGTAGTCGGTTTCGACACAATCTGAAAATTACATGTTCCGAAGCACTCCTATCAGTTTTCTTTAAAATGTATGCTTTGAGCTATGTTCTGTTCTGTCTGTTTAATGACATGACATAATCCATCATTCCATCAAAAAATGAGCGTATTCACCTGACATCCCATCTACCTGCTATGTGTTCACTGTAGTTCTAACCCCAGCCAGATAGTCTATGGATCTCCAGATCCCAACTCTGATTCTTTGTGTGTTTTCTTCTCTCCTCCATTCTTGTATTCTCTTTACAACCTTTTTAGGTGATTCATTGAAAAATATTGATAAATCACTATTTGCATTTAACATATGCAAGGCTTTGGGTAAGTCCAAGAGGTGATGTAAAGAAATGTAAGCCCTTTGATGGGAAAGTAAATGAGTCCCAAGAAAAACTAAAGTTTCAGAAACGTATCATTAGGCACAGTGAATTCAAGCAGGGAATGCTTTAAGTTTCCACGAAAAAAAAAAAGGAAAAAGAAAAGAGTTTGAAAGTTATGTTTTCCATTGAGGATCCATGATGGAAAGGTTTCCACCAATCTTGAGATGAATATCCAAGGCATATACTCCTGTGTTGTGGAATGAAGAAGGGCTTTCTGAATCCCCCAAAATGAAGCTTCTTATTTGTTGCTTCTCTAGATGGAACAAGACATAAAAAGTATGAAATGGGGAAAGAGGGAGGGATAAAATCATGACAGAACTATAGGAAGGTGCTCTGATGGTATAGTTTAACATGCAAAGTACTCACTTGGGTATTTTTTGCATTGTTATATTTTTGACATTGGAGGATTCATAAATGGAATTCCATCCAAAGGAATGCTAATGCATATTTTTCTTCTCAACAGACTGTGCAATAAGGTTAAATCAAAGAACACGAGGTTCCTTTCTTACCAAATTCAGATGTACTTATCGCCTGGAATTTTTTTAAAAAATCATTAAAAGCTTTACTGCTCCCCCCAAATTTTTACCTAGTGAAATACTTTCATAACTCTATATTTTATAATGTGTACATCCAGATAACTAATGTGATATTGCTATAATATTTTGTGTGTTTTTAAAAAGTAGTTTAGATTTAAAAATAAAGTATTAAACCTTAGAAAACTGTATCTTCCCTAAGAAAATTACACTGGTAAAAACATATTAGCTTAGATTAGATATTTCCTTCTGAGTTTAAATCAGATAATGAGATCAGATTCCACTGTAACACATTGTACAAGGATGTTTGCATCTCATGCATTTTTTTCAAAGAAAGGGATTGTGGTACGTTGAATATCCTACTACCCAATCATCATATTACCTGGGGGTGAGTGATGGCATCAGCTAGCACATAAATCACAGAATTGTGAAATCTTCCACGTAGAAGGAATTGTGGGACCCATTTCACCCAGACTTTCTCAATGCAGTGTTCCTCCGGTCATTAATCCCCTGAAGCCCTAAGCGGAGATGAAACATCCTTCTCCGTATTCCTAGAGCTTCACTCCAATCATTTTACAAGGCTACACCCCTAGGAGACTGTAAACCTTTGAAAGCATTTGTGAGCTTAATGAACCATCTACTTGAATGTATGGATCAAATGGACGACGGACAATTCCTGGACATGCAGCCCTTTTTGGACCTGGCCGATGAAGACGTTTGCAGGTCTGTAAGGGAGGTCGTTTCACCGTTGGAAAGGGCTGGTGATCTATCCATGTGCCATCTCTACCAACAGAGCTAAAGCAAAGCCAGCTGGATTCCTTCGTCTCCCAGCCTCTTGCTTTGGAAATCTTTGAAGACAAGATACTATGTTCCACCTTGTTTCCTGCAAGCACCCTCAGCAGGCTTCATTTCCTCCCGCAGGCGCCTTCAGGACCCTCTCATCCTCCTCCCTAGCCGACTGTGGAGAGCCTGTCAGTTGAGTGTCTTGCTCTTAGGTGGATGTCTTGGTACCAAGAATTATTGCGGATGTCAACCCAAAGGCATGCATTTGCTCTCAAATCATGATATGTGTTATATATATACCCGGAGTTCATGTTAGTTTTTTTCTTTTTTTCTTTTTTTTTTGTTGGCAAATGCCTTCAGCTCTTGGCTCATCTATATTGAACCTGAAACTGCGTGTTTTCATAATTATTTTTAGAAAAGAATAATATATTTTACAATACGAGTTAGAACGTGAAAGAAAATACGATCCCTCTGCTTCCTACAGCAAACGGATTGCATGCACCAGGACGAAGAAATTTGCAGCTGAGGCTCGGAATTTCTCACAGGACGTCGCCTGCACAAGAATTACCAGCTGCAGCCCAGCCAAAATCTGTTTACTGCATGTTTCTGTGAAATACAAAGTCCTGGAGGTGTTACAAAGAAAGGAGGTGGAAAATTGTGACGGAATGGCCAACATAGTAATGGGTTCCTAGTTTGGGGAAAGCCATAGGTTGCCTGATTTTAAATGCAGTCATCTTGGGCTTCCCTGGTGGCGCAGTGGTTGGGAGTCTGCCTGCCAGCGCAGGGGACATGGATTCGAGCCCTGGTCCGGGAAGATCCCACATGCCGCAGAGCAACTAAGCCTGGGCACTACAACTACTGAGCCTGTACTCTAGAGCCTGCGAGCCACAACTACTGAGCCCACGTGCCACAACTACTGAAGCCCACGTGCCTGGAGCCTGTGCTCCTTAACAAGAGAAGCTACCACAATGAGAAGCCCGCGCACCGCAACGAAGAGTAGCCCCCGCTCGCCGCAACTAGAGAAAGCCCGCGCGCAGCAACAAAGACCCAACGCAGCCAAAAATAAATAAATAAATAAATAAATTAAAAAAAATAAATGCAATCATCTATAATTTGATTTAATGGAGGTAGAATTATTTCCAAGAAATTAATTAAAGTTCACAGGTTGGAAAAGAGTTCAACATCTCATATGCCTTTCTCTAGACTTAGGGGGAAATGAACTTCCTCTAGCATTTTCTTCAAATGAAGATTGTGTAGTTGTTTTTATTATTACTATGGTCATGATTTAAATTAGATAAGCTGTGAGATGGTACTATGAGGAATTTGGGGGTTTGTGAGATACGAAATGGTTATTCTAAGACTACAGAATATCAGTCGGAATCTTTTAAAGACTTTTACAGACCATGCCATGGGTATGTAGTCTTCAGACTTTTCTCTTGTCACAGGTTCTGACTTGACCTGAGTTATGGGTAGAATTGTGTCCCCTGCCAAAAGATATGTTGAAGTTCTAACCACCCCCCAATACTTATGAATGTCACCTTATTTGAAAATAGGGCTTTTGCAAATGTAATCAAGGTAAGATGAGATCATACTGTATTAGCAAGGACCCTAAATCTGTTATGACTGGTGTCCTTATTAAGACTGGTGTCCTTATAAGACACCATATTTGTTAAAAAAAAAAAAAAAAGTTCAATTTAAAAATGGGCAGAAGACCTGAATAGACCTTTTCTGAAGAAGACATACAGATGGCCAACAGGTACTTGAAAAGATGCTCAACATCATTAATCATCAAGGAAATGCAAATCAAAACTACGAGATATCGCTTCACACCTGTTAGAATGGCTACTATTGAAAAGACAACGTGTTGGCGAGGGTGTGGAGAAAGGGGAACCCTCCTGCACTGTTGGTGGGAATGGAAATTGTTGCAGCCGCTATGGAGAACAGTATGGAGGTTCCTCAAAAAAATAAAATAGAACCACCATATGATCCAGCAAACTCACTTCTGGGTATTTATCCAATGAAAGCAAAAATACTAACTTGGAAAGATATCTGCACTCCCATGTTCATTGCAGCACTATTTACAATAGCCAAGATATGGAAACAGTCTAGTGTCCATCGATGGACGAGTGGATAAAGAAGATGTGATATATATACAGTGGAGTATTATTCAGCCATTAAAAGAAGGAAATCCTGCCATTTGCAACAATGTGGACAGATCTCAAGGGCATTATGCTAAGTGAAGTAAGTCAGACAAAGACGAATACTGTATTTTTCACTTATATGTGAAATCTAAACACACCCCCCCCAAAAAAAACCCCACAAAAAAACAAAAAAGCCAAGCTCATAGTTACTGAGAACAGATTGATGGTTACCAGAGGTTGGGGTTCGGAGTGGGAGAAGAAAAAAAAGAGCCCTGTAAGTCTCACTTCTTTCACGTCTAGGACTCTATTAAGTAGAATCGACGCTATGATGTAGCAAGTTGGGGAGATATGGAACTATCCAGAGGGACATGGGCTCCAGACTCACAGGGTCAGAATACGCTAAGGAGGAATTGGAAGGACAAGTGATTGACCGAGTGGCTGTGGGGCGCATAAATCATGTGTTCAAGGATGGGGCCCAGAGGCTGATGTTCACATTGATTCTCTGAGCTGAGCATTGTTTAAGAGACCGAGTGAGTGAATTGGAGGTCTTTGCTCAAGCATCCGAAGTGCAGCTACTGTGATCAGTTAATTGCACGTCAGTGTGCTCTGTCATCAACTGAGCTACCGAGAACGTCGACAGATGTGCTCTTATGAAAATTGAGGAGCCCAGCAAGGACAAGGATTGCGCTAAAAGAGGGCCTCACTGCCTTGCAGAAAACGTGAAGCAGGAGTGGACAGTATAGCTCAGAGGCTGAGTGCATCCTGCTACTGCCTCTCTTTGCAAAAAACGTCACCCAATAATTGGCCCATTTTCTGTGGCTACTGTCACACTACATTGTCAGAGTTGAATAGCTGCAAAACAGGCCATATAGGTTAAAAATCTAAAGTACGTATTATCCTGTCCTTTATAGAAAAAGCTTGCTGAGCTTTGATGTAAAGAAATAACTTCATGAAGTCATTTGGGAATCTCCTAGTTAACACACAGACATGAAGGACAGAGTCCTGAGGTTCATGCTACAGAGCAGTTGTTCCCAAACTAACCAGGAGGTTTTTCACATGCAGATTCCTGGGCTTCATCCAGGTCCCCACTGGCTCACTAACTTGGGGGAGTGGGCCCCAAGAATCTGCATCTTAATGACCCTGAAGATGATGCTGACAAAGATCTTTTCTATAATAGTCATGAACAAGATGTGTTTATATATAATAATAATAGTCCTGTTATATCACTACTTGAATATCATATGTTTCATGATATGTGAAATTGTATGAATAATAGGCACAGATAGGACCTCAGAAAATTCGACCTGACACATTTTTAAACCAAGTGTAAACAAATACTCCTTTCTGCCATTAGGAAAAAAATAGGAAAACAACGATGAAATAATTAAAGAAACCATGGTCCAAATAGGCTACCCTCGGGTAACTTTTTGAAGTGACCTCCTAGGGGATCTAGTTGTCAATTGTATCTGTAGGCAGTTTAATTAACGGACATGCAACAAGGGTTTATTTGGGTAGATCTTTAAAATCAAATTAGTTTAAATAAAAGAGTAACATCCCAGTGGCCAAAGTGAACAACCAACCCATAGATGAATAAATACAGATAATAATCGTAGTAGTAGTAATAATAATAGATGATTCTGGTGGTAGTGATGCCGGTAATGATGCTGAGGATGAGAGCAATGAAAACGATGATGGTGATGATAACGATGATGGTGGTGGTGGTGATCATAATTTTGATGATACTGATGATGGTGTTATTGATAGCAGTGAAGATGGTGATGGTGATGATGGTGACGAGATGAGGGTGACGGAGATGATGATACCATGATGGTGATGATGATAGTGGTGATGATGGTGATGATGATAATTTTCATGATACTGATGATGGTGTTATTGATAGCAATGAAGATGGTGATGGTGATGATGGTAATGAGATGAGGGTGATGGAGATGATGATATGATGGTGGTGATGGTGATGATGATGATGGTGGTGATGATGGTGATGGTGGTGATGATGGTGATGATGATGGTGGTGATGATGGTGATGATGGTGATGATGATGGTGGTGATGATGGTGATGATGGTGGTGATGGTGATGATGATGATGATGGTGATGATGGTGATGATGGTGATGGTGGTGATGATGGTGGTGATGGTGATGATGGTGATGATGATGGTGATGGTGATGATGGTGGTGATGATGGTGGTGATGATGGTGATGATGATGGTAGTGATGATGGTGATGATGATAATTTTCATGATACTGATGATGGTGTTGATGATAACAATGAAGATGGTGATGGTGATGATGGTAACGAGATGAGGGTGATGGAGATGATGATATGATGGTGGTGATGATGGTGATGATCATAATTTTGATGATACTGATGATGGTGTTTATGATAGCAATGAAGATGGCGATGGTGATGATGGTGATGAGATGAGGGTGATGGAGATGATGATACCATGATGGTGATGATGACAGCATTGAAGATGGAGATGGTGATGATGATAAGGATGATGGTAGTGATGATGATGGTGATGATGATAATTTTCATGATACTGATGACGGTGTTGATGACAGCAATGAAGATGGTGATTTTGTGTTGGTAATTGTGGTGGTGGTCATGGTGATGATGACTGTGATGATGGAAATGATGACAATGACAGTGAGAGAGGTGAGGAGGGTGATGGTGATGGTAATGAAGATGATAGGTGGCATTCAGTGAGTGAGCTTGTATAGCAGACACTTTGCACTAAAGCTTGGACATCTTCTATCAATGAGGACACCTAATAGCACCCCAAAATACCATGTCACAAATGAGGAAAGTGAAGCCGGGGGTGGTTCATACTTTACCTAAATTGGCCAGTTTGTAAAAGGAAAAAACCAGAATTTGGCTTTAAGTCTGTCTGACTCTTGCCTATGTAATTTCCTTAAGAGTAATTAAATGTGCTTTAATAAAAGAAAACACGGTTTCACCTATAATATCAGCAAAGATGTGATAAAGCAATATTCTATGCCAAAAGTAATGTGTATGCATGACTTTTTTTTGTTGATTTACAATATTGTGTTACTTTCAGGTATACAGCAAAGTTATTCCATTTTATATATTTCAGATTCTTTTCCATTATAGGTTATTACAAGATGTTGAATATAGTTCTCTGTGCTATAGACTAGGTCATTGTTGTTTATTTTATGTATAGTAGTTTGTATCTGTTAATCCCAAACTCCTAATTTATCCCTCCCACCTTTCCCCTTTGGTAGCCATAAGTTCGTTTTCTATGTCTCAGTCTGTTTATGTTTTGTAAATAAGTTCATTTGTACAATTTTTTAGATTCCACATATAATTGATGTCATATAATATTTGTCTTTCTCTATCTGACTTATGGCACTTAGTATGATCATTTCTAGGTCCATCTATGTTGCTGCCAATGGCAATATTTCATTCTTCTTGATGCCCGAGTAATATTCCAGTGTTTGTGTGTATGTGTGTATATATCACATCTTCTTAAACCAATCGTCTGTTGATGGACACTTGGGTTGTTTCCATGTTTTGGCTATTGTAAAAAGTGCTGCTATGAACATTGGGGTGCATGTATCTTTGTGAACTAGAGTTTTCCTCTTTTCTGTATATAAGCCCAGGAGTGGGATTGCTGGATCATATGGTAGTTCTATTTTTAGGTTTTTAGTTTTTTAGTTTTCCACAGTGGCTGCACCAATTTACATTCTCACCAACAGTGTAGGAGGGTTCCCTTTTCTCTACACCCTCTCCAGCATTTATTATTTGTAGACTTTTTGGCCATTCTGACCAGTGTGAGGTGGTACCTCGTTGCAGTTTTGATTTGCATTTCTCTAATAGTCAGCGATGTTGAGCATCTTTTCATGTGCCTGTTGGCCATCTGTATGTCTTCTTTGGAAAAATGTTTACTTGGGTCTTCTGCCCATTTATTTTTTTTTTACTGTTTTTTTTTTGATATTGAGTTGTGTGAGCTGTTTGTATATTTTGGATATTAACCCCTTGTTGGTTGCATCGTTTGCAAATATTTTCTCACATTCCGTAGGTTGTCTTTTTGTTTTGTTGATGATTTCCTTTGCTGTGCAAAACCTTTTAAGTTTGATTAGGTCCCATTTGTTCATTTATGCTCTTATTACTTTTGTCTTGGGAGACTGATACAACAAAACATTGCTATGATTTATGTCAGAGAATGTTTTGTCTATGTTCTCTTTTAAGAGTTTTATGGTGTATGCATGACTTTTCTTGGTAGGCAATTTTGTAAATTGGTATATGGAAAAGCATGTTTTTTGGAAAAGCAACATAGCAGTATGTGTGAAAAGAATAATAATGTCCATAACTTTTGAACCAGTAGCTCTGCCTCAAGCAATCCACTTTAACAAAATAATTTTTTTAAATGCTCCTAGAGATTTATGGCTAAGAATTTATGATAGGGGAAATAAAAGATAAATAAAACAGGTGAGAGGTAATTTATGATATATTCATGGAATGAAGTACTGTAGTCTGCTTTCATTTACTGCATGTAAGTACATGCTTATGAATAATATCTGAAGTACGGGGGCAAGTTGGCTATAACCAGAGTCGAGGGCAGAGAGCGGAACCAGTCTGCCTTGAATTCTTCTTCCTTTTGGACCACAGCTCGTGCATCCAGGCTCTGTAGCATGGATCTATTTGGAGCCCATCAGGGCCCTTCTGTGGCTAGCACATCTGGCCAGGGAACCTGCCCTGGCACCAGCAAATCCAAAACTTAGCAGGTGATGGATGGAAGCTATGGAAAATGGAAGATGGTAGCTGGGGACACACCCACTCCTGACAGTTGACACAGAGGGGTCTCCTTGGAACTCCTTGACCGTGAAGGAACAGGGAGCTGAGGTGTGTGTTCAGAGCCTGCCTCAGGCATGGGTAGGTGCACGTCCTGAGACACACCGTGGACAAATTACAGACCCATTCCGTCATTTTCCCGTGACCTCTAACACGCATAATCCATGGCTCAATCAGTAATATCATCTTTGGGTTCTAAGTGATTAGATGATTAAATAATAGATGTCAGACTTTGACGTGCCAGCTTTAGGAGTGAACCCAGGGCTGGTGTGTTGGACCCGGGGTTGCTATGAGGATAAGAGGATATTCAGCGGGCACTATTATTTCACATTTTAGAGATCCCTACATCCTCTGTACCCGGCTTGACGTGTGGTGCACGGGAGACTTGCCTGTATAAATATATGTCTCCCATTTCATCCGCAGCCCTCTGCACGGGGGCCGGATCACTAAGGTGAGACGATCTCAGTGTGGAACAGGAGCGTGACCTCACTCTGCTCTTTGTGGAACACATTCTTGTCGTCTTTGCAAGAATTCTTCATGGAACTTCATCGCAGAACAATGAACAACAGCATCAAAAAACCCTACGCGTGCAGAGTATAGATATGTAGGCCTAATATTTTTAGCACGTCCATATTCCTCATGGATAAGTGCGTACATTCCTAAAACGTTAGTGGTGGCAAAGTGATTATGATCTCCGCGTTCAGCCACTGTTTCTCCCACCATTGGCACCTCTTAGCCTCAGCACTACTGACATCCCCTGTCGTGAGCGGCTGTCCTGGGCAGTGTGCACGTTCAGGGGTCTCCCTGGTCCCCACCTGCTGGAGTGCTTGGGACACGCTGAAGACAGAGAACAGTGTGATCCGTCAGATAAATCCCCGCAGAGGCAGATTGCAGCCGACTTGTAGGAGATTCCCAGCGGGGCAGTGAAGGGGAGAGAGAGCCCAACGTTGCCTGACCACGTGCGCAAGTGCCGGGCACTACAGCACTACAGTATGATCTCCTTTATCCTCTCTGGGCATTGTCTTGATGACAGCCAGAGTCCCATGAGGGAACGTTTTTAAGCAGTCAGATGACAAACTCTGATTTGCATTTGGAGATTAATTACTCAGACGGCCCGTTCTTTCTTCACTCGTTCATCTTGGCCTCAGCTGACATCTAGATGGTGTCATTTGATGTATTCTGCAGAGAGGTGATCTGTCCCATCGTTGTCTTGGCCTGAGGCCTGAATTTCTGACCATGAAAGGCTTACTTGTTTCCATTGTGGCACCTCATTTCCAAGGACCGTCAGAGAAGTGAGAGTGGATTAGATCACCCATCCAACAAGTTGACGGATGGGTTAGTTTATCTGATGATTAGTTTGCTGAGATTCTTTATCCAGACATGGAGCATTTAGAGGAGGAGAGAGTGCATACAAGAAAAATAGGAGACTTGTCTCAATTACTTTTCATTTTTAATTTTGGCATAGAAAAGTCTATTGGTAGATATTATATAAGGTTGCTTCTGCTTCCCAAGTTAGGTTATAAAAATTTTTTTGTACTGCTGTCTATATCGAGCGGTGTAGCACGATTCGAAGGGAATATCTATAGGTACATTTAAAAATAAAAGATCAATCTTTCATCCTTGGTAGAAAAAATAATCTATTTACTATTGCATGGAACGTAAAGCAGAATTTAGCTGTTGCCATTAGGAAGTGATAGAGAATTACCCAAGAGCTCCTTCCTCTATGCCATGATTATATCTAGAAGGAAACATCAAAAAGAAATACTTTGGCCCTTATATATACCACTGGTACAAAAATGTCCCCATATCAGAATACTCTAAAGAATGCACCATACAAAGAGAATCTTCCACCACCGTTAACAAAATTAGTCAGTGGTCAGTATCATGGGATTTGTGGTACATTTTATATTGTTCTTGATTAGATTCAGAAACGAACAATAAGGCCTAATTGATGAAAGACAGCCTGTGATTTTGTGCTTTTAATATAATGGCCTCTGGCCAAATACGGACAAAGGGAAGAGGGATTGATTTGTTACTTTAGATTTGTTACTCCCATCCTGCTTGAAAATAGCGATGATTTACAGTTTTAATATGTTTTTCATGCACAATTAACATCATTGTTGCCAGATTTACAGAAGAGCCAGGAGAGTGGAGCTGCAGTGATTTATTAGGAGTGCATGAAACAGAATTAATGCCACCAGCAGCAGAGTTTAGTGGGAAAAAGCTGAGGCACAGAATCTTAAAAATGAAAAGAAAGCTTGGTTGCAAAAACACGTCCGCTTTAGGTAAGCGTCTGGCCTTAGTGAATACCTCTTTTAACAACAGCAGCAATAGTGAATTCACACTGAGTACTTTTCTCCATTTCAGAAGGTTTCTTGTGGAATTTCAATATGGTAAAATATAATGACACTGTTGTATGAGGGACTGAGGCAAAATCCAGTTATAAGATGGACATTTCTAGAAACAAATGTGGCGTGGGGAATATTGTAAAGATTAGGAAGCTTTTTTCACAATTGGTATAGAAATTGAATACCATACATTTGATAGTCAAATAGGTTTTTTTAAATTGAAGTATAGTTGATTTACAATATTGTGTTAGTTTCAGGTGTACAGCAAAGTGATTCAGCTTTGTATATTTATAAAGCTCTGTGTGTGTGTGTGTGTGTGTGTATACTTTTTTCACGTTCTTTTCCATTATAGGCTATTACAAGATATTGAGTAGAATTCCCCATGCTATACAGTAGGTCCTTGTTATCTATTTTATATATAGTGGTGTGTATCTGTTAATCCCAAATTCCTAATTTATCCCTCCCCCCTTTGATAACCATACATTTGTTTTCTATGTCTGTGAGTCTGTTTCTGTTTTGTATATAGACTCATTTGTATCATATTTTAGATTCCATGTAGAAGTGATATCATATGATATTTGTCTTTCTCTGTCTGACTTGCTTCACTTAGTATGATAATCTCTAGGTCCATCCATGTTGCTGCAAATGGCATTATTTCATTCTTTTTTATGGCTGAGTAGTATTCCATTGTATATATGTACCACATCTTCTTTATCCGTTCCTCTGTCGATGGACATTTAGGTTGCTTCTGTGTCTTGGCCATTGTAAATAGTGCTGCTGTGAATTTAGAGGGTGCATGTATCTTTTTGGATTAGAGTTTTATCTGGATATATGCCCAGGAGTGGGATTGCTGGATTATATGATAATTCTATTTTTAGTTTTCTGAGGAACCTTCGTACTGTTTTCTATGTCTATGAGTATATTTCTGGTTTGTAAATAAGTTCATTTGTATCATGTTTTTAGATTTCACATGAGTGATATCATATAATATTTGTCTTTGTCTGACTTACTATCTCTAGGTCCATCCATGTTGCTGCAAATGGCATTATTTCATTGTTTTTTATGGCTGAGTAATATTCCATTGTATACAGGCCCCATCTTATTCATCCATTCAGGTGTTGATGGGCACTTGGGTTCCTTCCCCAAATAGGATTTTTTAAACATTTTAGTATTGAAAAATTGTCAGTCTTGGGTGTTTGTGTATGATTTTGTTTTATATTTGCTTTGTGGGGTTTTTTTGGGGGGAGGGAACTCTTTCATTGGATCTTGAAATGTTAACATACATTTTTGCCACAAAGTACTCCGCCCAGACAGATTTCTTCAGTTTTTCACCCACCCTTGATGGAGACCCAGGAAGCAAGCAGAGTTCTCTTTCAGGCACAGAGATGCAACTCCTACACTTGCCATCTGTTATCTTTTAGTGGAAAGAAAGAAATGTTGCAAAAAATAAGGACAAGGTAAAGACCTTGCTAAAAAGCAGTCTGCTACCTGTGAATGGAATGTTTTGGAGGCACGAGTATACTTAGGGATGCGTATTTGTCTGTGTAGCTTGTAAATGTAGACAGGCAACATCACACATCAATAAATGGATTCAACTAAGCTTCTTTCCAAAATGACTTCTCTGCCTCTCTGACCTCAAAGCTACCTCCTGTCTGTATAGGAGCTTATCTGCCCTTTGAATTGTTCTCCATCCTTTCCTGTTTTCATTAGGTGACCTGCTTCCCTTCTAAACCGACAAGTAGGACTCTACCAACAGGCAAGGGTTGTATTCATCCCTATAAGTCTTTGGAGTTGCTAATGACCGAGGCATGCAAAGTATAACTGATGCTAATTATCTGTTAAATTGACATACATTTCTGCATAAATATCAGACCCGTGTTTTCTTTTTCTGTCTGGAAGGAGGACTTCAGTTTTCTCTGCAGCTGTGTACTTCACGGAATCATTTCCTCTTCCATCCCGTAAAACCCCATGAGCTGCGGATAGGGTGAAATGCCTGCACATGCAGTGCCGGAGGGTTTGCGCGTTGTCATAATCTTCCTGGGAGAAAGCATGGCAATAGGTAGCAAATGCTAGGAATGTGTGCCAGGAATACATTGCACGACAAGGAGTTTTATTCTCAGGAGGTAATTGGACATGTGCAGAAACACACCGGTATAAGGGATTTTCATTGCCAAGCACTTAGGATAGCAAAAAGAAAAATAAAATGGATGCAACAGTTTTTAACAGTCTATAATTTGTTATGTAATTATAGATACAATATAAGCATGGAATACAAGCCATTAAAATTGCATTATAGGATAATATTTACTGATAGGGGAAATATTCAGAGTGTATTGTTTTGTAAAAGCATCTTAATAGTGTTATTTTCTATTGCACTTGCAGTCTTTTTAAGTTCCCCTGTATAATCTACTCCAGGGCTTCTCAGTTTTATTTCTTATTATGACAAGAATAGAAAACGATGACAGGGTGGCACATTATGTATTGAGAATATTTACAGTGGTGTAAACAGGAGACGCTGCCAGGGGTAGGAGGTGCCTGCCAGGCGGCTGTGTATCCTTCAGGCCACACCTGCCTTCATGACCCCATGTCTTGGTTCTCCAGCTAAGACATACAGGGCGCCAGGCGCACAGGTGAGCATGGTCTGGTTTAAAAGGTCAACCGTCGATAGTTTTCTACAGTACAAATATCTTCCCCCAGTTCTCTCCCATCATTACCACTATTTCTGATGCCCTTTGTTGAAACAAAAATGAATAGTTTCGATTTAGTGACGAACCCTTGACATTTTTTTTCTCCCTTATCTCTTTTTCGAAGTAGGACATATTGAAGAAATCCTGATCTCCCCCAAGATCACAAAATTGTTTTCCTGCATAATTTTCTAGGAGTGTTAGGGTTTGTCCATGCATTTTTTTAAATTAGTTTTTATTGGAGTATATAGTTGCTTTACAATGTTGTGTTAGTTTCTACTGTACAGCAAAATGAATCACCCATACATATACATATATCCCCTCTTTTTTGGATTTCCTTCCCATTTAGGTCACCTCAGAGCATTAAGTAGAGAGTTCCCTGTGTTATACAGTATGTTCTCATTAGTTATCTCTTTTATACATAGTATCAATAGTGTATATGTGTCAATCCCAATCTCCCAATTCCTCCCCCCGATCCATGCATTTTTAATCTAAACAGAATTTATTTGTATGTATGGTGTGAGGTAGGGATCCAGTGTTATTTTCCTCCAAATCGTGAACCAATGTTTTCAACATATAAGATAAACAATGTATCCCTTCCCAATGATTTGTGGTGTCAGCCTGGGTCCTGATAGGGAAAGATGACCCACATAAAAAGGAGTGTATTAAAAGGTGGGGGCAGGATATAGGGAAACCAGCACAGGGTCATGCAGTAACCCTGAAATAGCTATAGTAGGGAGCCCTTATGTGAAGTTACAAGTACCCACTGAGGTTGTGTTAGGTATACCTGCCAGGAGGTCTTACATATATAGGGTACTCTCTCCTTCGGCCCTCCAGATTGCCGGCTAGTATCTGCCTTGGCTGAAACCAGGGGAAGCCAGAGGCAAGAGTGATTCCCTGTGGGTTCAGGGCAGAGAGCCCTGTGGAGCTGAGAGAGAATAAATTTCAAAAAAAAATGTCTGCCAAAAATAACCCAATAAAAACTAACGTCCACCACATATACGTAGGGCAACCTATAGGTTTTGTATTTGGTCCCATCCATCAGTCAGTTCCTGCAGTAGAGCAAGATGTGAATCAAATAGAATAATCTATTTTTTCTTCTTTAATGTTCTCTTTCCTCTTTGTAAGATGTTTATTCTTTCACATACAATTGAAAATCAATGTGTCAAATTCTGCAAGCTTCTTCTGTCTTTGTTGTGAGCTGTATTGAATTGAAAGATTAGTTTAAGAAGAACAGATACCTTTCCAAATTCATGTAGTCCCATCCATAAACTGGCATAGTTCACTACTGATTGAATTCTAACTTTAGCTTCATTAAAATTATATGTTAGGTAATTTATTTTCTTGGTAAATATTACCTTATTTTCTATGTCATTTTCTGCTCCTGGTATAAAAGAATGTCTTGACTTTTGGTACGTTGATTGTATATTGAGCAATCTTTTTGGATTGTCTACTATTTGTAGTGCCTTAGCTATTAAAGTGCATGATTTCCAAAACAGTGATCAAACTATCCACAAATAACGACCATTTTCTCCCTTCCTTTTGAATATTTATACCTTCATTGCCTTTATTCCTTGTGTCATTGCATTGACCCTGGACACCCAGTGTTGTATTGAAGTACATTAGTGCAAACTTATATCCCTGTTCATGATTTTATAGGAAATGAGTCTAACACTCTGATAAATAAATGTGATTTTGGCTAGAGATGTTTTACAAATGGCTGTTATCAGATAAAAGAAATTACCTTTGATTTCCAGTTTTCTACTAAGTTGAAAAAAATTTTTTAAAGTATACATAGGTAGTGAATGTTGTAAACACATCTTGGCATCTCTGCAGTTGATTACATGATTTCTCTCTTCTTTTTTTTCTATTCACCTGATTTAATAATATATATATTTTGTATTAGTGCATTTTGGAAACAACCCCATTTTGATCATAATGCAAACTTTTAAAAAATTGCCAGTACTCTCTTAAATTTGGTTTGTTAATATTTCACTTAGGATGTTTACATCAGTACATTCATAAGTGAATTTGATTTATAATACTATTTGAATTTGATTTGATTTTGTTGACTGAAAAAACAATGCCCAACCTAAAAGTTAAGAGTTATGTTTTATTCGGTGGACTTTCTGAGGACTTCAAGCCCCGGAGACAGTCTCTCAGGTAGCTCTGAGGGACTGCTCTGAAGAAGTAGGGGAGGAGTCTGGATGCAGAGGAGTTTTTGCAACAAAATCCAGGTAGTTGGAACATGAAAAGATGACTATTAATTAAAGAAAACCAGACATCTCAAGTTAATGCATTTAGCACTTTTCTATGTATGGGGCGAGGCAAGAGTCTGGGCTCATTGAAAGCATTCCTTTGATCTGCACCTCAGCTACCTGGTGCCAGCATCATGTTCTTTCCCATCCTGAGTCCCCTCAGGGCTCAACTTGGGGCGGGGGGAGTGGGGCTGTGCTGTATGGGCTGAGGGCTTGATGACTACAGTACCCCGCGTTTACTCATATGGCAGGCGACATTTTTCATCCACACTTTCTAGACTTGGTTTTCTGATCTCGCACAGTCCTTGTTTGCTTTCGATACCTAAGTTAAACTAATCTTACGAAAATATTTTGGCTGCTTCCTTTCATTTTATATTTTCTGAACAAAATGTCAATAGAAAGGCATACTAGAAATTGCCTGAACATTATCTTGGCTGGTGAGTTTTATGTGGGAGATTGTTTTTATTTACTTCATGTTATTGATAATCTTTAGCTAGTTTATTTAAATCTATTGGTGTGTAAGTTTTATTAGTATGTTCTCAAACATCTATTTAAATTTAGGTTTTTTAGCAGGATTGCTTATATTATTAAAGTTTTCTTTGTATTTTTACTTTATTTAGGATTACTTACACTGATTTCCCCCTTCGTTCATTTATTTTCATTATTTCTTGATTTTCCTCGAATAGTGTTACCAGATGTTCACTTATATTACTAAGCTTTTCAATAAATTACATTTCATTTTCATAATTAACTCAACTGTTTTCTTGTTCCCTATTTCACAGATTTCTACTCATCTCTGTCAGACATGATTTTGTTATTCACTTGGTGTTTATTCTTTTACTGTCATTTATTTGCCTCCATGGCTCATTTATTGCCAATCTTTCTTGTTATCTTGTAAATGTATTTGAAGTTTTAATTATCCCTGTAAGCATTTCTTTAGACCTGTCAAATATTTATAGTTGATGCCTAAATTATCATTGAATGACAAGTATTTTGTATCTTTACTTTACCTTAAAGGTGTACACACAGACATATTTAATGTCCTAACACTTTTATGGGATGTTTTAAACTATTGGTTTCTAATTCTGTTGAATTATGGTCAAAGAATATATTGGTGTATCATGCTGCTTCTTTAAAGTACCACTTATGAGTGGAACATTTTGTAAACATTCTGTGTGTGCTTGAAAGCCACACACATACACACATACATACACCGTGCTATACACATGCATATTCATATTTACAAATACGTGTCTGCGTGTGTGTTTTGAGGGGCATAGATTTCCATATATATCTATCAGATAACGTTTTCTCTCCTAATTTGATCGGTTCCAAGAAGGTGCTATTTTAATTTCTTGTAATATTTTATTTTTCTTACATTTCTTTTATCTTAAATGTTATGTATTATATAATATTATACATTAATATATAATAATATATTATAATAATATTCTATACTAATATATGTTATATGTAATATATAATAATAAATATAATGTCTATAAATAAATATATAATTAAATATGTATTATATACTATATAGATAGATTATAGATTACATATATAACTATGTATAATGTATAATTATAATATTACAAATATAATATTTAAATAATATATAAATATTTTATTTAATAATATACCTTACATATATTTCATATACATGTATAATATATATTATTTACTTTTCTACATAGTTTCAGGCTTTATTATGAGGGACTTACATAAATATGTCATTTACATCTTTTCTCTCATCTGCTCCTTCCCCAGCATTTAATATCCCATTGTGACATTTATGATTCTTTTCTCTGATATTAAATTTGCATCCCAGATATATTTTCAATGAATTTATCTTATACTCTATCTTTTTAGTCTCTTCTATCTCGTTTATGTAGCCCTTGGTTTTAAATACATCTACTGTCAACAATAGGTTGAGAAAACTGCTTGTAATCTTAATGTATCAGTTTATCCCACTTATATTTTTGCAGTGACAGTTCTTCTAGAGCTTATAATTCATGTCATTTTTTTGTATAGTGTGTTTACCATGCTTGCTTGATTTTCATTTATTTTCTTTGCTTTTCCTAACTTGCGTTGTATAACTCTTGAGTTTCTATTGCTAACTTCATTGTTATACTGTTTTTTTCCTCTGTCTTCTTATAGGGTGGATCCATCAAGTTTTCCTCTCCTTACTTGAAAGTTGTAGTCTGCAATTAGATTTTAACCTAAGACCTATAACTGTGCTTAGCATTACCTATCAAACATTTCAATATTCATAATTTTCCCCAGAACAAGATACAGACTTACTATGTTCTTTGCATGTCTCTCCTCAATCCCCTTGCACCCCCAACCATGCTGGATGCTAACGGAATTTTGGCTCTAAGTGACTGTTTTCTGAGGCTACTAATGCTCTATGTTTACCTTTATTATAATGCTTTGTTCTGGACCCATGTCTCTCTTTGCAGAAATAAATCGTTCCAAGAGTATTTTCAAGAGGGCTTATTAACGCAGTAAATTTTATAGGACTTTAACAAATTTTGTTTTCCTTTTCATTTAAAAGATGCTTTCACTGGATATTAAATCCTAGGCTTCCTTCCTCTCCCTTTAACTTGTAGAAAGTAATATTCCACTTAGATCCTGTGTTGCCGTTTCTATCCTGCATTGGTGTGAAAAAGCCCGTATTACCGTGATTTCCCTTCATTTGCACATTATTTGCTGTTTTTCTCACTGGAAGCTTGAAACATATTTTGTGTATCCTTAATGTTACTAAAAATCATGGTAATTGGTCCACAAGTTGATTTTTCGGTTTGATTTTTAAAATAAGCTCGTTCTTTAAGTTGCGAGTTTTCAATCCTAAGCCTTACACATTTTTCTTTACTGCTTGGCAAGTCTCAGCCTGTTGTTCCTTTTCTTTTCTTTTTTTTTTTTTCTTTTGGTCTTTTTCTTTTTTGAGGTAAAATTCATGTAAACATAAAATGAGTCACTTTAATCACTTAAAAAGTATACAGTTGAGTGTTGGCGGTTATTTCTAATAGAATTCCTCTCAGCCTTTTAATCTGTGTTGCTGTCTTTTCGTGAATGTCCTCTTAGATGATGTGTATATTTGTCTTCCATATCTTGGCATATAAGGGATTTTTTTTCCCGTTTCTCCATCCCAGATGCCTTCTGGGAAAATAACTCTATCTTTTGGCTCACACATGTATTCACTGGCTGATTTCGCTGAATTCTTTCATTTCAGCCAATTCTTTGAAATTTTCAGTTCACCCATCTTACTTTTCTTGCCCGGTGTCTCTTTTGACCCCCTTCATAACTGTTCCTGTTTCTGTTGCCATTCACTGGGGGGTATTTAATATACTTTTAGTGAATGCCTTATATTTATTCCAGTCATCCGTCTTTCTAATAAATAGATGATTCTATTTGTTCGTCATGTTTGTGCTCCTGACTGGCTCCACAATATTTCCTATGAGTTTATCAAGTATTTCCTTGGGGCTAGCAGATACCTTGGTGGGTAATTTATATACACTGACTACGGAAAAGCCCTGCTCCCGATTTAATGCCTCTGGGTATATTGGAGAAGGGAGAGGGGTCCCCCTAGGAGGGCCTCTGGAATCCTCTTTCTGGCTCCTGAACCAAGGACGTTGTACTCTTTTCTGCCATCTCCCCTCTCCCATCTACAGGCAGGTTCTTCTCTGAGAAACCCACAAAGTTGAGCCGTAAATATGCAGCCTGCAGCATGGAGGGCATGGGGAGAGAATGAATGCTCCAGTGTTTCACTAGCCTGATGTTTTAATTGCCATCAGGGCCGGATTACATCTCGGAGACAGAGTTTTGGGTGAAGTAGAAAGACATAGTTTTATTGCTTTGCCAGGCAAAGAGGGCCACAGTGGACTAACGCCCTCAAGACTGTGTGTCCCGCCCTGGAGGGCGTCGTGAGAAGTCTCACAGTGTTCAAGGAGCGGGGCGTGGTCAGCTTGTGGACACTCTTCTGATTGGCTGGTGGTGAGGTCATCGGGAGTCGGCATCATCAACCTTCTGGTTCCAACCGGTCTGGGGTCTGTGTGCTGGTGGGCAGCATGCAGTTAACTTCTCCCGCTCGGTGGAGGTTTCAGTATCTGCAAAACAGCTCAAAGGACGTGGCTCGGAATATGATCTGTAACCCTGAGGAAGAACTAAAGGTCCTTGACTTTGTTGAATGGCTAAGGTATTATTATTTTGTCTTGCTTGACTGTTTTCCTGTCTTTCTGCATCTTCTCACGTCTCTGATTAAATGTATTCTTTGACTAAAGTTTTTCTACAGACAAAAGGCAGGACACGGGCGGGTGTGTATTCTGGGAAGGGCTTGTAGGGTCCTGCTCGGTTACAACTCCAGTGGGAAACCAGATGTCTACTGAGTTCCCGGGAACCTTGGGACCTTTGGTTTTCCCAGGTCTGCCCCATGAATTTCCCGATTCAGGATCCTGATGAGAGGAAAAGCCATGATCCCTACACCCAGCGAGAGGGAAAGATGAACACACAGTCCAAAAGCTCACCCATCTTTCTCACCTTGGGCGGCTCAGGTCCTAGGCACCCCCTTCATGTCACCACAGAACGCAACTGCTATTTATTTCTCCAAGCGTTTCTCAATTTTGGTAGTGATCTCAGAAGAGGTAAAGAGTTGGATCACAGAAACAGAGAAAGGAATTGAGGTGGCTTGTTCAGAAGATGGAGTGGAAAGTTCTGTGACTGAAGTGGTTTTGAAGAGTGGTTTTGCTCTTTCTGTAAATAAAAAGAAGCAGTTTCCAGATGTCTTAAAAAAAAAAAAAAAGAATTGATTCTGGCTCCAAGAAGATTCTCTCGCAACATCTTGTTGCATCTCCATCTGTTATTGTTAACCTGTGGGCCAACAGACCTACAGAAGTCTGGGGCTTTTGGATTGCCAACAGTTTTCATTGCATTAGAACCTGACATGCCTGTCTTATGTCAGGGTGTGTTTTTATCGTTGCCCTACTATTGGTGTCTGCATATCCTGGACTTAATGACCTGATGACCATCTCAAAGACCTGAACTGAGACAAACAATGCAGTGGGCTTTAGTCGTAAGATAATCACCACAGAAAGCATTTTGAATATTCTAGAATATTATACGTTGAAACCCAGGCGGTGCTTTACAGTAAGATTTCTCCCACCTGAAACCCTTAGTGTGATACACTTTTTATTTCAATTAGGTTTTTTTTTTAGAGGCCTTAGCCCTTTAAACAGGATTTTCCCTGGAATGTAAAGACTTTGGATGAAGCTTTTTGTAATTCATTGAAAGATACATTCACGCTTCCTTAGAGAGAAGTGAGAAGATAGAAGACCCAGACTTGTTGACTGAGGTTTGTCACCACAGATATTATTTACTGTGGGTGATGCCTGCAGGACCAACTGTATTCTCTGAAGTTCCTTGGGCATGTGTTACATGGCATCAGACAATTGCAGGTTTGCCATTCTCATGCCTGCTTTGTATTTGTTTTCTTTCTTCTTCTTAGCCTTCATACAAGTGCTTACCGCTCTCTTCCCAATGTGATCTGTGCCCCCAAATGTGATCAATAAGCTCACCAGCGTCCCACTTGAAACAGAATAAAGAGGGACTTCCCTAGTGGTCCAGTGGTAAAGAATCCGCCTTCCAATGCAGGGGACATGGGTTCGATCCCTGGTCGGGGAACTAAGATTCCACATGCCGCGGGGCCACTAAGCCCGCGCGCCACAACTACTGAGCCTGCACGCCTCAACTGGAGAGCCCACGTGCCGCAAACTACAGAGCCCACACACCCTGGAGCCCGCGCACTGCAACTAGAGAGACGCCCACACACCGCAACGTAGATCCCACCTGCCACAACTAAGACCCGACGCAGCCAAAAAAAGATGTGCAGGGGAAATGCGGTGAGGGAGTCCGATTTTGAATACCCTTGCTCTTCTGAGGCCCGGCACTCAGCAGGTGAGATGCCTTCTGAAAACCTCAGTTATCTGGTGGTAAAGGGAAGCTAAAAATTGTGCCTACCTCACAGGGCTTTTGTAAGGATTCCTGAGATAATTTGTGCAGATTCGTAGCACAGCGCCTGACTGACTCATGGGAGGTTTTTAATTAATGCCAGCAGTTACTAATTTTTTAAAAATTTGATTGAAGTATAGTTGATTTCCAATATTGTGTTAATTTTGCTGTACAGCCAAGTGATTCAGTTATGCATATATATACATTCTTTTTCATACTCTTGTCCATTATGGTTTATCACAGGATGTTGAACATAGTTTCCTGTGCTACGCAGTAGGTTCTTGTCGTTTATCCATCGTATATATACTAGTTTGCATCTGCCAGAAGTTACTAATTTTATTAGCAACGATGAGCCTTATGATGACTTGAGTGCGCTACTAGGGTACTCAGCCGCTCCCATACTGTTCTTTCATTCAACTGACTCTCAGATTTTTTTCTTGTGCTCCAAGTAAGTGCCAGGCGTTGTGCTGGGGGCTGGGTGAGTGCAGGCAACTAAAATAGTGTTTGCATTCAAAGTGCCCATCTTTCTGTGGGCTGGCCTTTCTCTGTCCTGCTCAGCGATGCCCGTTTGTACTCTAGATGTTGATTCCTGCCTCTGTTCTGTACAGTGAAGCTTAGGTAGCAACTTTGCAAATCGGTAACAGGATACAATGCTTTTTTTTTTTTTTTTCCTGGGGATTAATTAACTGCTGTCCTCTTCACTTAGGGCTGTTTCTGGAGTGTCGCTCTCCTCATAATACATATGCCAGCACTACCAACGGTAACATAAATACAGACAGTCCCGACGTGACCATGGTTGAACATGCAAAAAAATTTTGGAGTTTCTGGTAGTGTGAAAGCGATCCTCATTCAGTAGAAACCATACTTTGCAAAACAATTTTGGAGTTTCTGATAGTGTGAAAGCGATCTTCATTCAGTAGAAACCATAGTTTGCAAAAAAATTTTGGACTTTCTGATAGTGTGAAAGTGATCCCCACTCAGTAGAAATCATACTTTGCATGTTGGGTTTTCCCAGACCATCACTATGCAGCCTGGTGCTGTCTCGTGTTGCTGGGCAGTGGTGGTGAGCTGTCAGCCATGTGGTCATGAGGGTAAACAAGAGATACACTGACAACCCTTCTAGACCCATCCAACCATCCTGTTTTCCACTTTCAGCACAGTATACCATGAATTACATGAGATAGTGAACACTTTCTTGTAAGTGGGCTCTGTGTTGGTTGATTTTCCCAAATGTAGGCTCATGTGAGTGTTGTGGACGCATTTAAGGTAGGCTGGTCTAGGCTATGATGTCGGGCAGCTTAGGTGTATTCAATGCATTTTCAACTTCTGACGTTTTCAGCTTACGGTGGGTTGATTGGGATGTAACCCCATCATAAGTTGAGGCAGATCTGTATAACGGTGCCCTGATCGTATCTTACAGAGGTCACATTTTCATAACTTTGCAAGCCCTGAAAAAGCAGTGTACAGAATTAAAATTTCTGGCCATATGTAGATGCTGAAAATTTTTGCAAAAAAAAAAAAAAAATCCACATTTACAACATGTCTTGAAACTATGTAAGGTTTGGCAACTCTGGGCCAGTGGTTGACTGGGGATGAGGAGGGGGTGTTTCCTTCAGAGGCAGCATTCCCTTTGCCACATAGCCACACTCCCCACCACTCCCTAATGTGTTCCCAACACGCAGGTTGAATGTGTGTTGCCTGATTTTTTTCTCCTTAATTCTTACCTGACTCTTGTATTTCTTGTGAAAATATCTCTGAATTTATGTTTTTGTCATATGGCTGTTTTGCACTAAAAAAAAAAAAAAAAAAAAAATCAGTAATTCAACACCAAGTATTGACTCAAAAATTTTCATATGCACCAGCTCACTTCACTGAGTACAACATTTCTCTTGATATTTTCATCGAGACCTAATGTATATATATAATTATCCAAGTAGACACTGAATATGATTAAGATCCCTATCTTCCTATATCTTCTGTCTGTGAGCTACTTTATTCGTAAGCATAGACCTTCAGTTAATCATTCACCAAATATTTATTGAGCACCTACTATGAGCGTGGCACTTTCCTAGGTAGTAAAATATTAGACTACAATAGACAGTGTCTTTCCCCTTCTGGAATTTAAATGAATAAAGAAAAGAATATCTAGTATTTTCAATAGCGATTCACGCTGTGGAGGAAAATAATGCAGCTTAAACGAGGCGGCATAACACGAATGGGCCGACACGTTGTTGCCTTAAGTGCAGAGGTTGGCGGAAGCCACCCCGAGAGGTCTGAAGGAAGTGAGGGAAGAGCTTTCTGGAAGTAGGGAACAGCATGTGCAAAGTCCCTGAAGAGGTACAGACCATGATGTGTTCAAGGACTATCACGGGGACCATGTGGCTGGAGCTGCAGGACTAAGGCGGGGCAGTGGAGATGAGAGTAGGCAGATGCCTGCCACCAGACCATGCACAACCCTGCAAGCCACTGAAAGGGCTTTAGTTTTCCAGTGATGGGGATGGGAAGCCTCGGCGCAACTCTGGTCAGAAGAGGGACAAGCTATGACTTACATTTTTCTTGGAGCTCTGTGAGTTCTGGTTGGGAAATGAGCTCTCAGGAGGTGTGGGCACACGTAGGGAGACCACTTGGGTGGACCTTGGCATAATGCAGTCAAGAGATGATGGAGGTAGGGAGCTGCCAGGTAAAGTGTTCGGATTCTGGGAGTGTTTCCAAGGAAGGACCAATAGATGGATGATGGATGTGAAATGAGAGACAACTCAAGGCTGACTCTCCGTTCTCTGTCCAGGGTAACTGAGAGGATGGGGTTGGCATTTCCTGAGGACGGGGAGATTGTAGGAGGAGCAGTGTAGAAATAAGGGGATTGATTGTGTACAAATTAAGGACAACCACCAGACGTGTCTGATTGGTACCTGGCTGTAGGAGTGTGGACGGGAAGCAAGAGGCATAGGCTGGAGATGCTCATTGAGGAGACGTCAGAAAGTGGATGGGATTTAACGTTACGAGACCGAATCAGATTTTCAAGAGAAATGAGTGTAGAGAAGCAAGTGGTCAAAGAAAAAGAAAGAGGAAGAGAAGGAAGGAAGAAGAGGAAGAGGGAGAGAGGGAAAGAGGAAGAGACACATGGAGTCAAACTGCATTTACCCCACACCAGCAGCCCAGTTGTTTGCAATCTGAGTGGTTCCTTTCCTTCCTGTCCGTGCCGCCCCAGTGGTGGGCTGGTGTCAGCCCTGCTCGTTCCACATTGGACGCATTCCAGAATCCAAGCTGGGGGAACCGCCCAAATCCAGGAGACTGCACTTGTGGCAGAGGGGAAACGTGCAGCCATCCTTCAGGCTTCTGCTTCGGTGCGGGTGTGCCACGTCCACGCACGCCAGGTTGCTCAGACCGCATGCCCCTCCTCTGGGGAGGTTCTGCAAGGAGCCTGGCAGTGGGTGTTGATCGAGATGGGAACAACAGATTAGGTTCCGGCAGGCATGCAATGATGCAATGCGTGTGGTGTTTGAGGAAAAAAAAAAGAGGATTGGCCGTGCTAAGTGCTGCTGATGAGTATAATGGATTGAGGGTCACGAATGACTGACCACGGAGCCTGTCGCTCGAAGGTCATGGTGACCTGGCAGGAGCTATGTCATTGATTTGTCAGGGCCAAAGTGTCTTTGAAGGGGTGGGCAAAGAGTAGAGAACAGAAACTGAAAGCACTTCGTTCAAGCGACTGTGCCATGAATGGCAGCAGAGAGATGGGCCCATCAATAGCTGTAGGGAAGGTGGGTTGGAGGAAGGGAGATTTTCAGAGGTGAAAAAGGCTAGAGCACGCTTGTGTGATCGAGTAAAGAGAGGAGGTTAAGTTACAGGGTGAAAGAGACCACTGCAGGGTGACGTCACTGAGTTCGATGGGATGGAGTGGGGAGCTCGGAAAGAAGGGGCCTTTCTGTGCGTGCCCGGGAAGGGAGGGGACTCTTGGTTGAGATGCAGGAGGTTGGGCTGGCAGGAGAGTGGAGAAGTGTTCTGACTGCGTCTGCTTTCTCAGATCTTCAGCTGAGACTGAGGCTATAGAGGAGCTGGTGAAGAGGGTGTAGAGTAGTCCTCTAGGAGATGGGTTGGTAGAGCGCACTGTGACAGGCTCTGGAACACGCCTTGAGATGAGGTCTTTCTCCAGCCACACCCTCCTGCGCAGGTGCCGGGGAGACAGGAGCTGGACGGAGCCAGCAACAGGTGATGCTTTGAGAGCCATCCAGAAGGACGGATCAGGAAACCTAACCAAGATGTGGGCAGACTCGAGGCAGGGAGGGGAGGGGAAAGGCTAGGATTCTTCTTTTCGTATTCGTTACTGATGTATTTATTTAATTATTTATACTGGCGTATAGTTGAGTTACAATATTACATCAGTTCCAGGTGTACAACTTAACGCCTCAATACTTCTGTAGTTTACATTCCATTTAAATTATTATAAAATGTTGACTAGATTCCCTATGTTGTATAATCCATTCTTGTATCTATTTTATACAGAGTAGTTTGTATCTCTTAGTCCCCTACACCTATCTTACTCCCTTCCCTTCCCTCTCCCTACTGGTAACCAGTAATTTGTTCTCTGTATCTGTGAGTCTTTTTCTGTTGTGACACATACCTTTGTTTTATTTTTTAGATTCCACATAGAAATGATAACAGAGTATTTGCTTTCTCTCTCTGACTTATTTCACTAAGTCTGATACCCTCTAGGTCCCTCCACATTGTTGCCAATGGCACACTTTCAGGAAGGGGTAGGCTTGGAAGGTACGGAATGCAGGTGAGCTTCTCAGAGTGACTGACTGATGCTGTTAAAGTGATGCATTAGTGCAGTTGTTGGGGTAGAAATGTCCTCCTAAAATAACAGAGAAAAGTCGTGATGTTGTTATGTGGAAAAGCCAACGCCACAAAATTACACCAAAAGGCACTAAGAAACAAATGCATTTAGTCCATTAAACCACAGTTATAATGCTTAAACACACACACAGCTAGAACAATGAAGTGTGCTAATTGTAGAACTCACAGCCCCAGAATCTGGACAACTTGGCATTTAGTAAGGCTTGATAAATATTTGTTGAATGAGAGCGAGTGTGTGAATCCAACTTCTGTTCTTTCATAGTGTTTATTAACTTCTTTATTACTTGTGTAAAAATAACCCTAACTCAACGAGCAAACAGACAAGGTAAAACTGTAGGGGAGGGTGGGACCACCCCACTGTAGACCCTGTTCTACATCCTGACAGCTTACAGGAAGCCACTGGACATCTCACCCAGGTGGCATGCCTTGGGGCGGGGAGGTCACATGGTCAGATGTGCCTGACGCAGGGGCGATTCTCAGTGTTGCCTGGAAACATTCTGACGAATTCCAAAATGCCTTCCGTGGCCTCTTAGCCTCCCCACTTCTCCAAACATTTCTCTCGCCACGGGGACCATCCATCTCTGTGCTTCTTTTGGTCTCTGCACGTCCCTATTCTTGAATGCTTCTTCCTAGTATTTACTGTTCCAGCTCCTACTCCATCACTGGGATGCTAGGTCTTGGGTTGACTTGTCCTTTTGTCCAGGGAGACTCAAAGCCCCTGAAAACATAGGCGTGTTTTCGCCCAGCTTCACCTAAAATAGCACAGACGTTCCATAAGCTCTGTTAGAAAAATGCATGCACTGAATGCAGATTTCCTTTCCAGCTTTTTATCAAAAAAGGACACATGCCATAGCCTATATTTTCAAGACCCAGCGTGGCATGATTTTGTTCTCCTTTGTACTGCTGCAATCATGTAAAATTCATCCCTTTTGCTCCCAGCCCCACCTCCCCTCCTAGTAATCAGTGTGTCCTGGAGGACCTGTTGCTGAATTATTAAACGGTCCTCTCTGCCGCTCGCTCATAAAAGAGCACACTCTTTCATCACAGGGTCATTATCCCTCAATTTTTTTTTCTTCCCAGAAGCCACTTAGAGATGAAGACCCACTTTAGAAAATGGGTTGATCTTCAAAACTAGGTTATAGATGGCAACAATTGTAGACATGGTGACCGGTGTGTATTTCTGTTAGGGATTGTTTTTCTGGATTGAATGAAAGAGAGAACATGTCGTGTAGCAGTTTATCAGCAGGGTTTGTGTGGTTTGCAAGATGAAGGTGACGCTTTCTGAGAAGGCAGACATTTAGAACGTGGGCAAGGATGTTTACTGAACTTCCTGTAGGATAAAGTAATTCACAGATTCACCAATACGTTGTCCATCTGCAGTCAGCACTGGCAACTGTACCAAGTATCTTCATTTTAGTAATTGTATGTATGAAGGAAAATATTCTGTGATTTGATATTTAGTTTCCCTGACTCTACAGTAACAAAGCAGAAAAGTCAATAATGAACAGAAGAATTCAACTTCAGAAGTTCAGGTTATCAAATTTTGGAGTGTGTGTGTGTGTGTATGTGAGAGAGAGATTGCGAGATTGCCAAATTGGATAGGAAGAGATTTTACAGAGGCTAGCTCTTGTTAAGAGCTTTCCATTACATTAGAGGTTTAACTTGGTTGTAACACCGATGGCACATGTCAGGGAAGATGGGAGGCTGTGGCTTAAAAGTCAGCAGCACCTGGTAATGACCCAGATGGGAATGGGTCAACAGGATGCTTTTGTCTCAGGTTATAAACGAGAGCTGAGCGTTGGGATTTGTCTCAATAATTAATTCCATCAGTAAATGTATATTCAATAAATAAACAAAAGCGACGCATATCCTGCTGAGACTATTCTTTCCTACACGCTTCTTGCCAAAAGCAGTTTAAAGTCTCTGAAGCTTTAAATCTGTGATTGTGAAACAGGGGAGAAGAAACCGAGGGAATATGAAAATGCTGACCACCTTAAGATTCATAGGTTTAAGAGAAGCAGCTCTCATTCTGTGAAAATCTGCAATAGCTCACATCTGAGGGGAGTCTTCAAGTCTATCTGTTAATCATATCATATGAATTTTTTGAGAACCAAGCATGTCCCAACCTGAATTAAGCAACCCTTAGTGACCTGGTCAGAGCCAGGGTGTTCAAAAGGACCCTGATGACGCTAGTTGCTATAAATGTGGGTCTTCTTTATTCTTCCAGAATTTGGGATTTATTGCAAAGTTGTAAATTCCTCTAGGTTTTTTTTTCCTGTAATAATTTAGTAAGTTTAAAAACATGAACTACTGATTTTCTTTATAAATGCTTTTTTCCACTACTTTCTATTTTTAGATTCTTCTTTTTTACTAAATTATTCAAGTTTAAAATTTAAAGAAATATGTTATATGTAAAATTGAAATATATTTCTTTTAAGTTTTTATATATGTGAATTACTTTCCTGAGAAAACAATATGTAAGAATTACAATCCTGAGAAAATATTGTCAAAAATTGTTTTTAAACTAAACTTCTTTTTAATGTCTGGGTTTTTTGGGTTTTTTTTGTTTTTAATGTCTGGGTTTTTTTTTTTTTTAAAGTTAATTAATTTATTTATTTTTGGCTGTGTTGGGTCTTCGTTTCTGTGCGAGGGCTTTCTCTAGTTGCGGTGAGCGGGGGCCACTCTTCATCATGGTGCGCGGGCCTCTCACTGTTGCGGCCTCTCTTGTTGCGGAGCACAGGCTCCAGACGCGCAGGTTCAGTAGTTGTGGCTCACGGGCCCAGTTGCTCCGTGACATGTGGCATCTTCCCAGACCAGGGCTCAAACCTGTGTCCCCTTCATTGGCAGGCAGATTCTCAACCACTGCGCCACCAGGGAAGCCCTAAACTAAACTTTTAATTCTAGTTGTAGATTTACAAAATTGTTGCAGAGACACAGAGTTTCCATATACCCCCCCCTGGATTCCCTTATTATTAGCATCTTCTAGTACTAATGTATATTTTGATACAATTAAGGAATCTGTGTTTATACAGTGTTACTGACTGAAGTTCACACATTTTTCAGGTTGCTTCAGTTTTCATCGTTTATGTGGTTCTCTTCAAGGATCCCATAATGCATTTAGCCTTTATAGCTCCTTAGACAGCTCTCGGCTGTGACAGTCTCTCCTTTGCTTGTCTTTTGTGACCTTGACAGTTTCGAGGAGGACCGATCGGGTATCCTGTAGCATGTCCTTCTATCAGGGTTTGTGTGATGTTTTCCTCATGCTTAGACTGGGGCTGTGGATCTGCAGAGGAAGCCCACAGAGGTGCACTGCCCTTCTGGTCACATCGCATCAAAGGGGTATACTGTCCTCAACGTGACTTAACACTGGTGGTGTGACCTTGATCACCTGGCTGAGGTCATGTTCCTCAGGTTCTCTGCTACAAAGGGACTTTTCCCCCTTTGCCTGCTGTCCTCTTTGGAAAGAAGTCAGTACTGTGCGGTCCACACTTCAGGAATGGGACTTAACACTCTCTCTCCTTGAGGGCAGGGTATCTTCACATGAGCTAAATCATTTGAAGTTCTGCTGCCTGAGAGATGTGTCCATTTTCCCCCATTTATTTATTCAATCATTTACTTCTGCAAAGGTGGACTCAATGGATATTTATTTTATACTTGGGTTATAATCCAGTATTGTGTTATTTATCTACAGCAGGTTTTAGGAGATAATCTGGAAACGAAAATTTTTTATATATGTATATTTTTTTCTGGTCCATTATGGTTTATCATAGGATATTGAATATAACACCCTGTGCTGTACAGTAGGACCTTGTTGTTTATCCATCCTATGTATAATAGTTTGCATCTGCTAACCCCAAACTCCCACTCCATCCCTCCTCCAACCCCCTCCGCCTTGTCAACCACAAGTCTGTTCCCTGTCTCTGAGTCTGTTTCGTACATTAAGTTCATTTGTGTCATAGTTTAGATGTGGTTAGAGTTCTACAGATCCCCAGCATATGATATTTTATCTATAATGAATTGAAGATCTAATGGCATACATTAGGTTAGGGGTGGGGTGTCTTGGACTTGAGTGCACTTTCAGATATTTTTTCTTTCCCTGAAACACAACCGCATGAGGAAATCAACAGCACTTTGTAAATCACAAAATAACAGTTGGGAATGGCCCCGGGATGTGCATCACGATCTTTCTAGGGCTTTACCCCTCTTGTGGTTATCATGAGGTGCTTGGCTTTGTTAAGTGGAATAAATACAGGGACCACCCCGCCTCCCCACTTTTGAAAGTTCACTTTACACCACCGTGTTTTTACGGGAGACCTACACCAGAACGTGTTTTCGCCAACCTGAAGAAATTCGAGGGGGATCTTCATTTTTGAAGAGAAAAGACGAAAAGCGAAAATGGCATTCAGCGGGAGCAAAGGGGCAGCGTGCTCCCCAGCAGCCAGGGGGCGCTGCCGAGCACTTTCCCCGGGGACCACACTCGGCATCTCCGAATCCCAGCATCCAGCCGCCGTAACCTTGAACTGTGTCTGTGCACGTCTGTGCTTTACTTCGGTTTCTCGTGTGCATCCCTGAGCAAGGTGTGTCCTGAGGACCTTGCTTCTTGGCTTTATGTCATTTCGGCTTCTGGAAGGTTCCATAGGCGAGCTCTACTTTTGGAGAGTGGAGGAAACCTGTATTTCCGCTCCCACTTTCCCTTTCACTTCCATTCCCAATCCCTGCAACGTCCTTATTCAGAATTTCACCCACCAGGAGACACTCGAAGATTTGGGAACCACGACTCCCAAAGGCACACGGAACCTCTTTCTCTTGGCTAGACATTAGGAGCACCTCCAAGACCGAATGCATTTCTTTCCTTCTTTCTTGCCAGCATTTTTGCCCGGATGTGCTGCTCCTAGTGAGGCTGGTACTTCTGACTCTTCTTACCTCTGTAGAACCCGGGCTTTGAAGACGATGCTCTTCACTGCTGCTTCGCTACTTCAGGATTCTACAGTTAAATGTATTTCAGGAATGAAGGTTCCCTGTGGCTAGAGCAGCACATTAGGAAGTACCAACCTGCCAGGGGTACCTGCCGGTAAGGTGGGAGCCCAGTTATGGGGGACTCAGACACCCAGGGCTCTGATAGCTCAGCTGTACACATGCGAGGGTCCCCAGCATCCTTCCTTGTGAGCCTTCACTGTTGGTGGGCAGGATTCTCTTGCGTAGGGGGTGTGAGGGCAGAGGGACCGCGGCAGGCAGGGGAGAGAGCTGCGGATGTCTTTCCATGCCAGGGCACTCTGGAAACTGTTGTCTGCACTACATCCTTCCAGCTCCCTCTCCCGAGGTTTGCTCTGCACCTGTAAGCAAAGCTTCTGACAATGCCATATATCTCAGCAACACACCTGTCTGCTAATAGAGATATTGCTGTCATTCCCCAGGGGCTCTTGGTCTCTTCCTTGGGGCTGCACGTTTACCTTTCCATGTGGCTTGGCTGAAGAGAGTATAGGTATCCACAGCCCTGCATGTGGTGGAGTGAAACCTTAGAGTTTTCCTTTTCTGCTTCAGAAAAGTGTTTTCTCTGCTGCTTGACTGGCCAGACCCAGGACACGTCTACCCATCCGGGGATGCTGGAATCTTACGTGGCTTATTTCTGAAACCTTCCCTTTGGGGTGTTACTACTCTCTTTAGGAGACCTGTTACCAACGGATCCGGAAAAGGTTTGCAGTCACAAAATAAAACATGTCTTTCAAAAGAGAAATATACAGTAGATTTAGCTACGGTGTTGGCACATTCTACTTCTTTTTTGCTTGGGTGGGGGGGGGGATTGGCATCATTTTTCACCCAGACTGCTTAGAGAATAAACCCAAAGTGCACGTGTCATCAATGCACGTCTGATGTTTGCCACTATCGAGAGTCTGGGTTTATAATTGATGGGCCCAAAAGTTAGAGTTGAGGAGACTTAAAAGAAGAATGAATCGATGAATCAATTCCTACATTCTTTTTGTTCATTAGGATTAGCCAGTCAACTAATACAGGAAAACCTATTGATATTTCCCATCATTACGAAAGTTGGGTCATGTCCTGTTTAACCCTATCCTGTATGTACTTCTTGCTTTCCTTCCACTGGCTTCACCCTTACATAACCCCCTTCTTTTATGTGAGTCAACACTTTGGGCCACATGTACAGCATGTGGCCAGGTGTTACTTGAGTTTGGAAGGTTTATAACATTGTCAGTGTGATGCATCGGGAGTTCTTGATAGAAGGGAAGAGAGACAATAAATAAATACTAGTTTAAAACGAGGTTGGTCTCATGCTGCTTTTAAAACAACGATCTGCTTGGGAGCAGCTAGTAGCCACATCTGAGCTGATCTTGGAGATAGCCTGCAGGGCTTCCTAGAGGAAGAACGATTTTGGCCAAAACCTGAGAGATGAGAAGGGAGGGAGTAGCAGGCAATAAAAACACACACACTGAATTCTGCAGTCAATACCTTGGATGATCTGGAAAAGGGATTTCTCCGTCTATGCATTATGTTTCCTCTGCTCTTTTTAAATTTATTTTTTCTGTTTCTTTTTAATTGAATTCTTTAAATTCTAGAGTGCTTTACAATTTTCAAAGGTTTCACACACGATTTCATATAATCTCATAATAACTCTTTTTTTCTCCCTACCACTATCTTGCCCCTCCCTCCTTTCCTCTCCCCATGGGTAACTACTCGTTTTTCTCCATCTCTGTGAGTCTGCTTCTTTTTCGTTTTATGCACTAGTTTATTGTATTTTTTAGATTCCACATATAAGTGATATTATATGATGTTTGTCTTCCTTTGTCTGACTTACTTCACTCAGTATGACAATCTCTAGGTCCATCCATGTCCCTGCAAATGGCATTATTTCATTCTTTTTTATGGCTGAGTAGTATTCCATTGTATATATGTACCACATCTTCTTTATCCATTCATCTGTTGATGGACACTTAGGTTGCTTCCATGTCTTGGCTATTGGAACTACTGCTGCTGTGAACATTGGGGTGCATGTTTCTTTTCGAGTTAGTGTTTTTGTTTTTTTGGATATATACCCAGGAGTGGAATCCTATTTTGCACACGTGCACTAACAATCTTTTTATGAAACAATGACTCCCAGTGCAAGTTCCACAAGAAGTGAACGTACACTTGCATTTTAGTGAAAACTTACTTGCCTGGAAGTTCAATTCAGAATGAGACTTGAGTGTTTGACATGGCTACGTGGCTGTCACTTTGGAAATCCAATCCTTCTTGATTTTTTATTTTCATGGCAATCCAGAAAATGCTGGCTTGAGTATGTTCTTAGCCCAGGTTCCCCTAACAGCAGAAGCCTAGGGGAAAGTGTTGCACAAGTTCATTGTGAATAGCATGTCAAGCGTAGCAATGAGGGACCCAGCGGCGTGACGCCGGGAAGGAGCGAGACTGAGTGAGGTTTGCTCCGATTGAATGGCTCTCACTAGACCCAGGGGGCTGTCTGCAAACCTGTCTGGTGTGTGTCTGAGGACCTTCCCAGGGGAAAAATGGGGTGACCGTTTCCTCAGCAACTTTCCTCTCTCACGAGTCCACTGGGGGCGATCTCCCCCAAGCCTGTTGGGCAGTGTAAGTAGGTTTCCACAAGGGCTCCCTGGGAGTCAGCAGAGGAACCTCAGGGCTTGAAGAGAGAGACAGGTTTGCAGGTGCGAGATGTGCTTGCACCTCCAGAAAGCTGGCTGAAGCCTGGGCAGCGTCGGTTACCACAAGAATGGCTGGAAGAAGCCGGGTGGCCAGGAGGTAACCAGTGCCACCCTCCAGTGAAGCCAGAGCTCTGCTTGCTGTGGTTGAGGGAGGCTCAGATGTATCAAAGTCTAATAGATGGTTTGTGTCGCACTCACGCTCACCATAAAGATGCTTTGTGTTGAGTTCAGGCTCGTCATTGACTTGTCCTTAGACCCATGGGCCCCTGTGTGAGTAAGGAGAGGGTAAACAATAAATCCACACTGCAGAATTTAGCTCGTCTCAACCACAGTGACTTCCAAGAATTCTTCAGTTTCTTCCAGGTGTCTGCACGTGTTTTCAATGGCGATTCTTTGATCTGTCACCATAGCCTTCTGGTTAGGGAAGCAATGCTTCTGGCCCTGGGAAGTTGCCAAAGCAGCTCCATGTTTTAGACAGCGAGAAGGTCAAGAGAGCCTATATGAGAAAAAGAATGGATACATGGCTATGTATCACTGAATCACTTTGCTGTACACCTGAAACTAATGCAACATTGTTAATCGACTGTACGCCAATAAAATGAAAAAAAAAATCAAAAAAGCTTCTGATATTTCAGCAGATCCCTTGACAGAAATGAGAGACAACCTCACTTTGAAGGAGTGACTTGAATATGGCCAAAAATAATAACCAAGCAAGCCCAGCCTTAGATAAACTCCTTCCTTTCAAGGTGTTCTAATTTCCAGTTTGTCTTAAAGAGAAATGAAATTTCTGCCCGAAGTTTGAATGTTTCTCATGTCCTCAGAAACGCCAAGAAGCGCGTTTTCTGTTCCCGTTCCTTGTCACCGTCTCTCGAAGGAATCAGGGCCCTGATGAACTGACTTTCAGGGCAAGTAAACAAGGCTCTTTTGAGTCCATTGTTACTGACATAGGAGGAGATGGTCTTAGGGAAATCGATTTGCCGATGGGCAGCATGGAAACGAGACGTGATGGGACGTAAACCCTGGTCTTTTTTTTTTTTTTTTTTTTAATTGAAGTATAGTTGATTTACAGTGTTGTTTTAGTTTCAGGTGTATAGCATAGTGATTCAGTTATGTTATATTTTTTCAGGTTCTATTCCATTATAGATTATTACGAGACATTGGATATAGTTCCCTGTGGTATACAATAAATCCTTATTGTTTATCTGTTTTAGTGGTGTGTATCTGTTAATGCCATACTCCTAATTTATCTCTTTGCTGACCATAAGTTTGTTTTCCATGTCTGAGTCTGCTTCTGTTTTGTAACTAAGTTCATTTGTATCCTTTTTTTAGATTCCACATATAAGTGATATCACATGGTATTTGTCTTTCTCTTTCTGACTTACTTCACTCAGTATGATAATCTCTAGGTCCATCCATGTTTCTGCAAATGGCATTAATTCATTCTTTTTTTATGGCTGAGTAATATTCCATCATATATATGTACCACATCTCCTTTATCCATTCATCTGTCAGTGGACACTTAAGTTGCTTCCATATCTTGGCTGTTGTAAAGAGTGCTGCTGTGAATATTGCGGTGCATGTATCTTTTCGAATTAGCATTTTCATCTTTTCTGGATATATACCAAGGAGTGGGACTGCTGGATCATATGGCAGCTCTGTTTTTAGACTTTTAAGGAACCTCCATACTGTTCTCCATAGTGGCTGCACCGATTTACATTCCCACCAACAGTGTACAAAGGTTCCCTTTTCTTCACACCCATTCCAGCATTTATTATAAGCCCTGGTCTTCTGATTCCACATCTAGTTTTCTGGGTGCTGCTAAAACTTAATCACAGAGAATAATGAAAATATTACTATAACAGCAATAGCAACATCAGCTACCATTCCTCCAGGGCTTCCTGTGTTCAGTACACTTACAAGCTGGGGAAGTTGGGGATCACTCATTCAGTCTATTTGAATGATTAACCACTGGTTTGGGGTCCTCTGCTACGTGTGTCTTGTCCTTTGCAGAGGTGAAGTTGAGGCTCAGAATGGTCCTGTGTTCTGTTCCGGGACTCAGATGCAGGAAGTGGTGAGGCAGGGGTACCTGTGCTCCTGACCGCTGCTGCTTCCCACCCGTGTGTGTGTTCACAGCATGATCGGAGAAAGTTCATATTGCCTAATTAATTACTCATATTCATCATAACAGATCCCATGCAGCGTGCACGGCTTTCCACTGCCAAAGTGTTAAACCAACTTCGATGATCATAACCTAAAGCCCTTTTTCTAAATGGGATGTTCTTGGGTGCCTGTTTTGCCTGCTTTCTTAGGACTGGCCCATGGAGATCAGGAGATATATACCTCCTGAGTCCCTTGTGCACAATTTGAGATCAAAACCCGTTCAAAACGTGAAAATGATCTCATAACTCATTTGGGGCAAAACCGACCTGACAGTTGTCAATTAACGGTCTTTATTTTCCAACTTGTGGTGGACATTTAGGTAGTTTGCTGTGGAATTATTAATGCATTTGATTACGGGGTGAGGTTCCAGGTTCCTCTAGGACTGTTGCAATTATGCATGAAAAAAGTGAAAAATTCTAAATTCCCTCCTTTTCCCCCAAAGCGTCTTCATTCTCAAGGGTTTTAGATCACCGGTGGTGGACCTGAGGTACCAGGTCCAGCGTCTTGGTGGTAAGGGGTCAAGTGGACATAAGATGTGCAGAAAGAGGCAACAGAGCCTGGAAATCATGCAGTAGCTGCAGTAAGAAGTCATATTTACTGATTCCCAAAAGGTGGCAAGTAACGTGTCTCCCTCCCTGAGTTCTAAGGACTAATGTCTGGGCGGTGTTCATAGAACGTTACGCAAGCTGAAAAATAGAAGTGGCACCCATCAAGATAATGACATTTCCTTGTGGAGAAAGGTGTGGAATGAGTCTCCACGTGAGTTCACTTTGTAAATTAAGCTCCCGCTTCATTGTTGGGAAGGATATCCAAGGGATGGTTCTGGGATTCCACGGCAGTTAGAGCAAGATGATAATTTCCCCATTCGCGTTAATTAAGAAAGTAATAATTTACTTAATAAGACAGGTGAGACGATACTTTCTAAGCACCAAGGAGTGTTGGACCCACTTATATCTGTTCACATACAATATTTATTTATTTTAATTTTTTTTGTTTTTTCATTTTTTCCCCCAACATTTCTCATGAAGTTTTTCAAACATACAGAGAAATTGAAAGAATTGTACAGTATACACTCATACACGTACTACCTAGATTCTACAATTAGTATTTTGCTGTATTTGCTTCATTATCTGTCTCTCCACAAACTGGCTTTTAAAAACGCCAAGTTATATGATGCTTACAGAAGACACATCTGAAACAAAACAGCACAGATAAGCTAAAAATAAGAGGATTCGAAAGTCATTTGACTTTATCCAAATAAGGTGAAAACTTAGGTCCACACAAAAACCCACCCACCAATGCTTACAGCAGCCTTGTTCATAATTGCCAAAACTTTGAAGCAATCAGGTTGTCCTTCAGTAGGTGACTGGATAAATAAACTGTGGTACATTCACATAGTGGGATATTATTCTTTGCTCACAAGAAGTGAGCTTCGCTGAGTAAAAGAAACCAGTCTGAAAAGGCAAAACTGTGAAGAGAGTAAAAAGATCAGTGGATGCCAGAGATTTCAGGGGGGGGCATAAATAAGGGGAGCACAGAGGATTTTCAGGCCATTAGTCTATTTAAAACACACTCATCTACAGTCTTAACGCAAGACTTCTTTGAAGACACTGTTTTTGGCTCGTGGTTTGACTTCCTTAAATCACAGCAGCTTAAACATCTTATTCCATAGTCTAAGCTGTATATGGATGGACTCACACATATGAGGCTATTAGTTAAGTTCCTATAAAACGGAGGTAGACACTCGCAGATATTTGTAAACTAACGTTGATTAAATGCTCTAAAGTAATTTGGTTTTGTTAATCCAATTTCTGCTCCCACTCATATGCATTATCGCTCCAGCTCAGGCAGCACAGATGTCTAACAGTTGTGTTTCGTGCCTACCCTTTTCGATTCACCCACTGGATCTGTTGGTTCCGTTTGGGTCAGTGCGTGAGGGTCTTTGATCCCGATTCCATCCCCGTATAAGTTGTTTTTGTACCTTGCCCGCCATGCAGGTGGCTCACAGCTGTCTACTTACCAATGACAGTGCGTGCCCCCCGGAAATATGTAGAGAACCAGGGGTGATGGGAACTCTGGGTCTCTCCAGATGGTCTCTCATCGCTCTCCCTTTAACTGTGCATTCCTTCTCTCTTCTTGTCCTAACACGAGTCTCATCATGTAAACGTCCCCAGGAGAAAACCAGGTCCTGAAGGCATTCCTGTGGGTATTTTTCTCAAAGACCTGCGGGATGCAAGTGAGAGAGAAAAGGAGGAAGGAAACAGACACGTGATGAATACGCTCAGATATAACCCTCCCAGGCTAACTCAGGAGCACGTGTAGTTAGAGATGACCCACCTGTGAAAGTAGCGAACAGTATATTTCTCCATATGTAATACTGTCTGAAGCCTTTACGGAACATTACAAAGAAAGCTAACAGCTTTCACAGCTATGCAGTAGGTTCTCTTTACTCATTTGGAAACATAAGCTTTCTTCGCTGTATTTCTAGAAATGTGTAGGTACTTGCAATTCCAAGAATGTATTTAAGCTGGTTATGAATACATAGAAAATAAATGTGCAATTATAATAGTTCGCAGAGGAGGTGAATTTTAGGATAAACGCTACAAGTTTCGGAATCTAAAGTGGAGATCTATGTAGTATCTGAAAAACATAGGTTTTAAAGTGAGTAGGAATGTATACACACACACACACAGCACTCATATACACAAATACGTACACGCATTCCCACGCGCGTGCACACAGAGCACTCCTACACCCATTCCACTCAGACACAAAGCATCCCACACACACACACACACACACACACACACACACACACACACCCCTTACACAGATACAGTCCATAACTATTGTTTTCTGATAGGCACAGAGTTCTGGAATAAGTGTAGTATACCAACCTTACGGTTTGGGTAGAAACACCCTAACAGTTCACATACTGTAGAGATAGTGTGGATTTCCCTGTAGTGCTGGAGACTATGAAGTATTAATGTTTAGAAATAAAATTGGATAACATTTTGAAATAAAATAATGACGTATTAAGTGTTCACATTTTTAAAAAAATTTATTGTAGTATAGTTGATTCACAAGGTTGTGTTAGTTTCTGCTATACAGCAGAGTGACTCAGTTGCACATATATACATTCTTTTTCATATTCTTTTCCATGATGGTTTATCACAGGATATTGAATAGTGTTCCCTGTGCTCTACAGTAGGACCTTGTGGTTTATTTGTTCTATATATACTAGTTTGCATCTGCTGACCTCAAACTCCCAATCCTTCCCTCCCCCCACCCCCCTAAGCATTCACGCCTTGCAATCCAGTTTCACAGGTGTTGAGCTGTAGTGAGAAGAAGCAGTTAGCAGGTGGCCTCCTGTAACTGTATCCTGCAGGAAAGCACTCTGTCCGGATGGTGGACCGCCTGTCCGTCCTGGTGATGGTGCTTGCATTCTGCGTCAGTGCTGTGTTTGACCTGGTTGGGATGGTTCCGTCCGTTGTAAGGCAGTTTGGCAGATGTTGCAGGCAGTGACACTGGACTCGTGAACTTTCCCTGCTTCCTGAGTCTCAGACCATCCGGAATGATGTGGAACCACTTTTGTTTTCGCCTCAGCGCCCTCACCCTTTTGGGAGAAGCGTTTATCTTGGATACCAGTTACCCTAAGCTGGATTTTCAGCCTCGAAGAAGGGTGAGGGAAAGTTGGAATCTGTACCAACTCTCAGGAACTGGAGGGAAGGATCAATTAGAGTCCGCGGCGTCCTCCAGGGAGAGAGGGAGACAGCGGGCAAATCACCTGACCTCATAGAGCGGGCGACCCCATGAGCTTCATGATGTCATTTTGTTGTCCTTCGTTTTGTGTCGATAAGTATTTTATGTGTGTCACCAAAGTAAGTAAACCTTAACATTAACCTCAATGAATATCTACTCTCTTGGGTTTAGTATCAGAAAACCTCCCAAGGAAAGGGACCTCGGGACACCCGACTCACACCCCCTGGAGCTGAGCCTTGCATACTTCCAAGAAGTGCTCTCTTGTCTTTTCAAACCTTAATAATTTCCAAAAACAGCAAGTCCGCAGCTTCCTCAGACAGCAAGTCAGACCCTTACGTGATGTCAACTGAGGGACTTGCTGATGATCAAAGTATTTACTTACAGAATTGGTTGAATATCTTGGCCCTGTCTATCTAATAAGTAGGCTCTCTGTATGTGTATGAGTCTTTATACATGTACTGTAAATTTAGATGAGCACATGAGTTACAGGGCTTTGTTAAGTAACCTAGTAACACTATATACACACACATATATATGATCCTGTCTATGCGTATATGTATATATATATGTATGTATGTTTACGTATATACTATATGCATATGTATGTATGTTTACATATATACTATATGTATACATATGTTTATACAAGATTCTATGTTTGCATATGTATTATCTCATCTACAAACACAGGCATACATACATGTGTGTGTATCTATCAATTCAGCCATCACCTCTATCATCTCTATCATCTCTATCATCTCTATCTGTCTATCTATCGATCCATGATGTCTATCTATCTGTCTTTCTATCTATCTATCCATCCATCCATCCATCCATCTATGTATCTATCTATCTAGGTATCTATCTATGTATCTGTCTATCATCTATCTATGTATCTATCTATCCATGCATCCATCCATCATCTCTATCTATCTATCCATCCATCCATCTATCTATGTATCTATCATCTATCTATCTATGTATCTATCTATCCATCCATCCATCCATCATCTCTGTCTGTCGTATCTATCTATCTATCTATCCATCCCTGAATATTTGATGTGAAAATAGGATTACCGTGACAGACGTCACGTGAGGGCCCTGTGTCAGCCACATCAACCTCCCCTTTTAAAAGCTCTGCTGATCTTTGCTTTGCTTTTTCTTTTTTTCTCACTTAGCTGTATGCCCCTCTTCCTTTCAAATGCCCCCACTGGATGACACAATTTGCCTGCTGCCTGGGGCTCCTACAGGTCCCTTGTCTTCTGAAATACACTCAGTCTCTAGTCTGTGTCAGGTGTAAAGATGTCATTCATGGAGATGATGTAGAGTAGGATCAGGAGGAAGGAGTTCATATTTCCTGAGAGAGATCACTTTATTGTATGCGTATGTCCTCTCTTCCACTCCTCCCCAGAGTATAAACTCCAAGATGATAGGGTTTTGTTTTCTTCTTCAGTACCGTACTTGTGGTTCCTCATCCATATGAATTGCCTAATAAATACATGTGGAGTGCACGGATGGATAAATGAATCAGAATATTGTCATCGCTATGGTCTGGCTGATGTTCCTCTACCTTGATTCCCCTCCCTGCTTTCCAGTATCTCGTTCCCACACATTAAGACTGATGGCAGAACTTCCCTGGTGGTGCAGTGGTTAAGAATCTGCCTTCCAAGGCAGGGGACACGGGTTCGAGCCCTGGTCCGGGAAGATCCCACATGCCGCGGAGCAACTAAGTCCATGCGCCACAACTACTGAGCCTGCACTCTAGAGCCTGCAAGCCACAACTGCTGAGCCCACGTGCCACAACTGCTGAAGCCCGCACACCTGGAGCCCGTGCTCTGCAACAAGAGAAGCCACCACAATGAGAAGCCCGCGCACCGCAACGAAGAGTAGCCCCCGCTTGCCGCAACTAGAGAAAGCTCGCACCCAGGAACAAAGACCCAACGCAGCCAAAAAATAAATAAGTAGATTTTAAATAAATAAATAAAGAACTCTTACTAGTCACAATAAAAAAAAGACTGATGGCAGATAACTCCTCTGTAAGATGCCTTTTCCAGCTGCTTCTGGGTAGAGATAAGTCTCCCTCCACTGAACTCCCGTTGACCTTTATGTGCATCTATACATTATGCTGTATTTTTTAACACTCCATCCTTCCAGATGATTAGACCTGATTACTTGAAGATTCTGGCTTTGCTTTCATAAAACCAAAGCACGAGCCATTCACAGAGATTTTGCCCAGCACGCGATGAACGAGGTGTGGAAGGCATTCACCTGACTTAAAAGGTGACAAAAACAAAGCTCAGAGAGACTGATGAAGCAAGATTTTTTTCCCAACAAGTAAGCAGAGACGAGTCTCTTCCCTTCATATTGACTGCATTCACAGGGTCATCTGATCATTTTCCCAGCATCCTTTACTTCCTTCGTGTGGAAGTCTTAAATACTGCTGATTTATTCAGTTCAATCCAGGGCTACAGATATTGATTGAGCACTTGCTTTGCACAAGGCATGATGATGTCAGTCGTTCTGGATGATGTCACAGTGGGGAGGAGACTTCTTATCCCCATCTACTTTGAAAGGCGGTTGCCTGGTGATGGATTCATGGCACGGAGTACTCGAGGGAATGAACAGATGTGTTCTGCCATCAGGGAGAGTGAGGAACCAGGTAGAGAGGAAGGAAGAACAGAATCATTGTGACAACCACAAAAGTTATGGGAGGAAATGAGCCAGGCTTTTGTGCATTTTTGTATATTCTTCAGAGCCACTAAGTGCTCAAACCTTGGTAGAAATTGATAAAATAGAACTTGCTGATGTGAGTTGTCTGTCCCAGAATATTCCACCAGCTATAACCAAATCTGAAATTAACCCACGGTTACTTCCGATTGATGCCTTTGTCCACCAAAATGTCATGAGCGCCTCCTATGTGTTCTCTATGGAGCTACACTCTGAGAATAGAACGTTGAACAAAACAGACATAGTTTCTAATTTAATGTAGCTTGTACCTTAGATTACTAGGGGTGATTTTGCCCCCAGGGGACACTTGGCAATGTCTTGAGACAGTTTGCATTGTCGTCTAGTTTACTACTGGCATCTAGTGGGTAGAAGCCGAAGATGCCACTTCACATCCTTCAAGATACCAGACAGTTCCCACAAGAAAGAATTGTGCAACCCATAAAGAAGGTGTGGTACATGTATACAATGGAATACTACTCAGGCATAAAAAAGAATGAAATAATGCCATTTGCAGCAACATGGATGGACCTAGAGATTATCATACTAAGTGAAGTAAGTCAGACAGAGAAAGACAAACGCCATAGGATATCACTTATATGTGGAGTCTAAAATATGACACAAATGAACTTATCTACAAAGAAGAAACAGACTCACAGACATAGAGAACAGACTGGTGGTTGCCAAGGGGGATGGCAGTGGGGGAGGGAAGGATTGGGAGTTTGGGGTTAGCAGGTGCAAACTAGTATGTACAGGATGGATAAACAAGGTCCTACTGTAGAGCCCTGGGAACTATATTCAATATCCTATGATAAAGCATCATGGAAAAGAATTAAAAAAAGAATGTATATATATATGTATAATGGAATCTCTTTGCTATACAGCAGAAATTAACACAACATTGTAAATCAACTGTACTTCAATAAAATTTTTGAAAAAGTGAGGACCATCTGACCCCAAAGGTCAATAGCGCCAAGGGAGGCTAAGAAACTCTAATCTAGTTTTGGAGGAAAAATAATCAACTAATTACCCACAAGGATAATTACAAACTTTAATACGTATTTGGTGCTGGTGGGGCTCATTTCAGGGGTCTGGTCAACAGGACATGCGTTGATAATGAGAAAAAGAGGGAGGCCAAAGGATCGCGGTGGGTCATCAGGGTAGGAACGTCTTGGTGGCAGACACACTGGCATGTACAAAGACCCTGGGGTCAGAGAGGGGCTGGCATAATCCAGGATCTGAGAGTATAGGTGTGGTACAAGGGCAAAGGTGGAGCTGGGCCAAAAGGAAAAGTAGAAAAGCAGGGAGGGGTCAGATTTTTGAATTTTGCTGGCCATTAATAGTGTAGGGCACAGACATGATTCTTTGAACTCCTATCCTCCTTCCTGTACTATTCAATCTTTGGATCAACATTTTTTTTTTTGTCTACTACCATCTAAGCCAATGAAAAACCTTGGGGATAGAGAGGCAGCTAGAAAATACTGCCTGTGTCAGGGAGTTGGTATTCTCAGAAGGCCTTTGCTGGGCCGGATTCATGAATCTCAAATGCATGTAATTTCCTCCTCATACCTTGTGTTTTTCTAGCTTTCCATTGGTTTCTTTTCTTCCCACATTTTTAGGTCAGCGTGATTGAGTCCTCACTGTGGAAGTGTTTCCTTTTTCTTCTTTTTCCTTTCCAAAGTCAGATGGCAAACAATCAAACCTTGTCAGTCACGCGTTTGAAATGCTAGATGTTGATTCTTCAGGTGGCAGCTCGCTAAGAGTTCTGATTTGAGGACTTCTGTCATTTTTTTGAAGCCTGAGGTTGGCTGATTTGAGTTGTATGTGATTGCTAAGCTGTCCTGTGTGAGTGCCTCTCTGAACTGACGCGTGATGTGGATTTTTTTTCAAATTGAGAGTATCCGTGATAAAGTCATCCTCTTAGAGTACGTGAAGGTCGTGGGACATATTTGTGGCAAAAGCTCAGAGTTGACTGTGTTTCTCTTGCCATTTTTAGCTTTTCACTACCTCTTCCCCCATCTTGTTAAACTACATCTCTCATTTTGGGGGTTCCGTAATTTTTTGCTCTAGGGTCAACATAGAGAGGCTAGCTGGTTGGGATTAGGGTGGGGGAATCTCCAGAATCCCAATTGTTAACAATCACAGCAATACCATTAAGACTTTCTTGTTAGATTTTATTTGTCCTATGGCTTATGTTTTGGAACATTAAGCATTTTCAAGAGAAAAACCAACAAAAACGTAATTATAGGCTATTAATTGCTTTCCTCTTAAGATCTGGAACAAGGCAAGGATGTCCGCTCTCCCCACTGCTATCTGACAGTGAATCAGAGGTCTTCACCAGGGCAGTAAGGTTAAAGAAAAAAAAAAAAAGAAAAGAATTACATATATGCAGTTGGGAATTACATATGTGCAGTCAACTTTATGTGCAGATGACATGTTTGTTTATATAGAGACTCCTAAGGCATTTACAAACAGCTAAAACACTAAGTGATTTTAGCAAGATCTCAGGATTAAAGATGCACACACATTTTTACTTCTGTATTCAACAAAAAACCATTGGAAAATGAAATTTACAATAAACTATTAATCATAGAAACCTAAGGATAAAATATTAGAAATAAGTTTAGCAAAATTTGTTTAAGACCATATAGTTTTAAAGAATGTATATTATTTTTGACAAAGAAATGGGATTTGGGGATTTTTCATTAAAATGGTGATGACTCTAAATAATTTGACAACTTTTAAGACTGTTGAGCCTTCCAATTCATTAACATGCTTTAGCGCTGTACTTATTTGAAGCTTAATTTTTTTGAGCACATCTGTCATTTTCAATGTAGAAATCTTGCCCACTTTTGTTAAATTTATTCCTATATCAAAATGTATCCACACAATAAGACTGCAATTCTGAGACATGTATAAACCATCATCATATTCCTGCTGAAAATAAAATTAAACTAATAATACATCTTAAATTTTATATCTGAAAATGATGTAAAATTGGATAAACTAATATACTAATATTATTACTGAATTTGTGTCTTCTGAAATATTAATCTCCAAATAACAGTCATGTATTTAATATTTAATAATCCTTATTGAAACCTGTCTTATAAATCTTATTTTGGTTTTTATAGCAAAGGGCCAAATTCACTGTACCCCCCATTTGTATAGATTTTATTTTTTTATAATGTTGAACAATTTCTATACTTTCCCAGATTTCTACCATGTAGAATATTCTTTTCATGGCTTTTAATTGACTATTATTCTTTGTCTCTCCACCTAGCTCTTCCTTAACCCCTGATATCTTGAGTCTTTTGCCTTTCCTTCTACATTTAGACCAATAATTTCAAAAGAAACATTTTTCATTCAAGTATAGTCAATTTACAATGTTCTGTTAGTTTCAGGTGTACAGCAAAGGGATTCGTTTATATATGCATGTATGTGATTTATATATATGTGTATATATATATATATGTATCTTTTTCAGATTCTTTTCCATTATACATTATTACAAGATATTGGATATAGTTCTCTGTGCTACATAGTAGGACCTTGTTGTTTATCTATTTTATAAATATATAGTAATGTGTATCTGTTAATCCCAAATCCCTAATGTATACATCCCCCACCCCCTTTCCCCTTTGGTAACCATAAGGTTTTTTTCTATGTCTGTGAGTCTGTTTCTGTTTTGTAAATAAGTTCATTTGTATTATTTTTCAGATTCCACATATAAGTCATATCATATGATATTTGTCTTTCTCTGACTTACTTCACTTAGTATGATCATCTCTAGGTCCATCCACGTTGCTGAATATGGCAGTGTTTCATTCTTTTTTATGGCTGACTAATATTCCATTGTATATATGTACCACATCTTCTTTATCCATTCTTCTGTCAGTGGACATTTAGGTTGCTTCCATTTCTTGGCTATTGTAAATAGTGCTGCAGTGAACATAAGGGTGCATGTATCTTTTCAAATAAGGGTTTTTGTCTTTTCCGGATGTATGCCCAAGAGTGGGATTGCTAGACCATATGGTAGCTCTATTTTTAGTTTTTTAAGGAACATCCATACTGTTCTCCATAGTGGCTGTATCAGTTTACATTCCCACCAACAGTGCAAGAGGGTTCTCTTTTTTCCACACCCTCTCCAGCATTTGTTATTTGTAGACTTTTTGATGATGGCCATCCTGACTGGTGTGAGGTGACACCTCATTGTAATTTTGATTTGCATTTCTCTAATAATTAGTGCTGTTGAGCATCTTTTCATGTGCCCCTTGTCCATCTGTATGTCTTCTTTAGAGAAATGTCTATTTAGGTCTTCTGCCCATTTTTCGATTGAGTTGTTTGTTTGTTTGTTTGTTTTTGATGTTGAGCTGTATGAGCTGTTTGTCAGTTGCATCGTTTGCAGATATTTTCTCCCAGTCCATAGGCTGTCTTTTCACAATCATCTTTTCTTGAAGTAAATACATCTTAAAATCTACGCTATCTTCTGTAGCCCTATATTATACAGCTCCATAGACTAAAAGGACAAGTGTCTTTGAAATCAGCATTTTATAAATTCATTCAGTTATACCATCTTTGGTCACATTTTTATAGAACTTTTCAATATCCCAACTGCCACATAACTGTTTCAGTGGTATTACTCGCTTCATAGCAGGTGGATAGCGTGAATCCGTCATTCATAGGTGAGGTAACCGTGTGTGAGGTGAGTGACTCACGCGAGGTCTAGTTAATGCACTTACCGCTCAGATCCCAGTGATTAGACAGAATCTTTCCATCCTTTATAAGAATCCAGCTGCTCGGGAATAAGGAAAGCATTCTTGAGGTGTATTTACATAACTAGTAGAACATATGAGTTCAGGGATTAATTTTATTTATAACTTGATCCGGAAACCCCCTTTTTCTGGGTCAGAACTGGTTGGTTTTAGCCAACCATTTCTGAAACGTTTTCTTTTTAGTAAGATGACACACTCGTGGTTGTATGGTCTGTGCTTGCTTCCGTCCAGGAGATTTTGGTGTCAGACAGACAGAGGCTCTCAGCAAATTAACATCTTTGACCTTAAATTCCTCACATAATGACTTACCCTGTCCATTCTTCTACGAGAGGCATTTGGGGAGTCTCGGGACACATGAGCTTTCCTTTTCAAAACAGAATGCTGATTGCATTGTCCATTCAATCCTTGTGCTGGGAGATAACTTACCGGCATTAATGTTTTTTTAAAAGATGCGTATCCTAAAGGTGAATCCTGGGCATGACACAGTAAAGGTTGACATTGACTCAGGGGACATTCCAGAGTGGATTTTTGATGCCAGTGGTTTCAAATAATGCGATTATTGTTTCCGTTTTCCAACTCCAGCTTGGCCGCTAATCCCTGGGAGAGGCTAGCTCTGATATGCAGGCAGTGTGGCTGGATGAGAAGGGAAGTACCCATGTTAATGGACCATGACAACACAAAAAAGAGTGTGAGGGAGGGACTTCCTTGGTGGTCTAGTGGTTAAGAATCCGTCTCGCAATGTAGGGGATGCCGGTTCGATCCCTGGTCAGGGAACTAAGATCCCACATGCCGTGGGTCAGCTAAGCCCATGCCACAACTAGAGAGCCCACACGCCACAACTAGAGAGAAGCCCGCACACTGCAAAGAAGAGCCCCTGCGCCATAACGAAAGATCCCGCGTGCCACAACTAAGACCCGATGCAGCCAAAAAATAAATAAATAAATATATATTACAAAAAAAAAAAAAACCAGAGTGTGAGGGAGATTGAAGGACTTGCCCTTTGACAGGCTTTGACTATGTTAGATTCGCAGCTGGTTGACCACTCTGCTCTCCAGACTCTCAACTAGGATGAGCTTTTAGTAGCAGCGTCCCATTTGGAGTCAGCTAGATGTGTCCCCTGCAATCTGGATTTGTCTGTGAAACTTAGCCTCTTCCTGGGCTGGAAGACATAAAATAATTGTTGTCTTGTATATATAGACAGTTGTATTTTACTTTTTCACTTGTGTAATGAATAATTAGCTTCACGGTGAGGAATATTTCCAGATGTCTATCTGAAACTCCAAATCATTGGACATTGGAGATTCCATGGCCAGATACAGATGCTACACACAGGGGAGGTGTGGAGCCAGGCCAGGGGCCATTGGGATTTTTCCACCTATTTCCTTCCCAAATGCAGGGCTTATCAACACAGGTGCTGTTGACATTTGGAGGGGGCTGTCCTGAGCATTGCAGGTGGCTTAGCTGCTTCCATGACCCCTACCTACTAGATGCTGCCGCCCACACCTACTCTACCCCACAGGTGTAACAACCAGAAGTGTCTCCTGTCAGCTGAGAGGGCAGTGTTTTGTCCTCTGACACATGGAGCGCCAATAATCTATTGAATTCTGTTATTATTCCTTAGCACACATCAGTAGAATTGGTCTAAAACCCTACATGATCATGAATTTCTTTGAATAATTACTGATAGTCATTGCAATTATATGACATCATCTCAAAAGGTAAAAATCTCTTCTTTACAGAAACCAGACAGTAACACTTCACATTTAAAAAAAAAAACTCTTTTAGTCTTTAAACAATGAGGATTGTGAAAAGGCTCCGTCTTCTTTAAGGTGGCCATTGCTTGAAAGGCAAAGTGCCATTTATGAGTTTAACAAGCACGGATTTGTGCATTGCATTGAGACATCGCGTATTGAACCTATTACTTTTCAATGGCGTTGTTATCCTCATGTTCATCTAAAAACCTGCTTCAAGAGTAGAGAGTGACAGGTATTCTCCAGAGTAGAACATTATCAATGGAGAGTGTGAAGCCTGAGTACAGTGTACTCAAACCTGGAATTCAGAGCCTCTGTTTATGCACTTGTCAACATTACCTTAATTACACACACACACACACACACACACACACACACATTTAAAGCCTTAGCTACTCTTTTAATAGAATGTAACAAACCTCATAAACAAGGAACACTGCGCCATTTTGGATGTTCTAGTAGGGCAAACATATCCTAGGAAATAATACTCTACTGAAAATTTGAAGCAATTACCTGTTCTTTTTGTTTAATTGGATGCAACTTTTTTCATGAACACTCTACGCCTTTACACGTGGTCCACCTCAGGTTGCATCCTGGAAGTACACACCCTGACTTGGCAACTTCCTGCTCCCTAGCCCTGCCTTCCCTCACACGTCAACACAGACACGCACAGCTGAGGATTCTTCCACAGTCCCTGGTAAGGTTCTTTCACCTTACTACTGGACATTTACTTTTTGATACGTTTAAAAAATTAGTTTTGCAAACCATGACAATGTACTCCTCACAAACTTTTCTTGTTATCACAAACCATGACAGTGAACCCAGTAGTATTTATATATTTCTGTGGGAAAATCCTAGACCTGGAATGGCATTTTAAATCTGTGTAGATATTGCCAAATTTGTATCCCCAGAGGTTGTACTGATTTCCATTTCCACTGTGAGACTGCCTGTTGACCCCTTACCAAATTTATGTCTTCAAGTCCCTGACCACAAAGAGAAATGACTTAATGACTTAAGCTATTTAATCCTGAGATCGATTCCCTGGGATCTTCTTTGTAAGGTCCTACAGGATATTTGCTTCACCCATTATCAGGCATATTTGAGATGAAACGCATACCCTCTGTAGCATCTCCTCCATGCCTACGATGGAAATCTCCAGGAGGGTGACTTACTTATCATGGTTTGTGTAAGATTTTCCCATCTTTAACACTGAAAGCCCTGTGACATGGGGAGCGCCTCCATCCCAAACAAACTTGGGTATATGGGGTCATTCTAATTTTAGGTCTGGTGGAAGCAGCAATGGGTCCCTACAGCTTTGAGATAAAGCTGTCTGAAATTCGGCAGTGACTTTCAACTCTCTTCTGTTAGATGCCCTACTTCATTTCTAACACTTTGAGGTAGAGCGATGATAAAAATAAAATATTCTTTAGCAAAACTTACATGTTATGTGACCCTAGAAAAACCTGTTTAACCTCTTGGTGTCTCGGTTGTGGTATTTGTAAAACGAGAAAAGAAACCTGCCTTCTCTGAGGGTTACGCTGACAGTGAATGAGACCATGCCTTAAATCACTTTGTATGGCGCACAGTCAGTAGAATATTGATTAGAACTAGAATTGTAAACTTTGGTAACTTGCAAGTAAGAACATTGGAACGTGTTTGATGTTTATTTACGACTAGGGTGAAAAGATGGATGGTCATAAAAAAAGAGTATTTTATTCTTTCATTATTGGCTTTATCTTCTCAATAGGGTACTTTTGTTATTTGTGAACTATAAAACACACTAAGGTCACCCCTTTCAGTGCTAGGATGTGTATGTATAAATGAATAGTAGGAAGTACCTACTTTGGGAAATATAGTTCAACTTATTCAAGTTATTAAATGCACACATGTGCACATGTATGTATTTTATATATATATAAAATAATCACATATATGTATATATGTGTGTGTATATATACATACATATATATATATATATATATGTATAAAACCAGAACTTTCTAAATACTTACCTAGGCATTGAAGGAATGTTGAAATAATGTCTCTTCTCCGTTCTTTCTATTTTCTCATTCTGGAACTTCATATATCATACGCATTCTCATTTTCACACATGTCCCCTAATTTCACTTTCATATTGTTAATTTCCATATCTCTGCTGTGTTTGGTAAGATTTTCTCAGATTTATCTTCCATTTATTTTCTTTTCTACTGTGTCTTATCTTCTCTTTGACTAGTCCATTGATTGGTGTTTATTTCAACAATTGTAGTTTCCACGTGTTTAATTTCTGCGTGGTCATTTTTCAAATCTTGTCTTTCCCAGTAACTTCCTACATCTTGCTTATCTTTTTACATTCCATCCTTTATTGCTTTAAACATTTCCTACATAGCTGTTGATATTTTATATATGGTACTTTAAAAATCTCAGTGCTCTTGTGCTCAGTGATCTCTTGATTGTGAGTTCATGTTTGTTTGCTCTTAATGTATGGGAACTTCCAGGACTCCATTGGTGATTCTTTCCCCAAACAGGTTTGCTAGTCCTTCTGACGGGAGCTCGAGGGTGAGATTTGAGCCTGTTTGGGGATCCACCTTCTCCACCTTGCTAGAACGCCCCCCCGCTCCCGTCTTACTGACTTGACTAACCTCAGGAGCCTGCTCCCATGCCCTGATGTCAGTGCAACCATGGACATGCTCTCTCATGACAAATCCCCCTTTACAGTTCTCTCATTATTCAGGACACTCAAGTATTCTTTAGCCCTTGCTGTTGGGACAGCATATGTCAGGGAGATCAACTTTGGATATTTCCCTTATGTGAGAAAGCCTGGAAATTCACTAACAACATGTCTTACCCAGGTGCAATTGTTCTACAGAGGGAGGTTCTCTTGGAGTGTTGTTTTATCTGCTGATGATGTAAGTGGAAGCTTTTCATTTCAGAAAGTTTCACCATATCAAGAAAGAAAGAGAAAGAGAAATAGAGAGGGAGAGAGGGAGGGAAGGAAGAGAGGGAGGGAGGATAGGGAGGGAGGGAGGAAGGAGGGAAGAAAGAAAGGGAGGGAGGGAGAAATAATGATGTTTATCCTAGCCAGGTGTGAAAACCAGTTCTCATAAGCTCTTACCCTATGAGCCACTTATTTTTTTTTTTTCAAAGAGAATTGGACTGTCTCTTAGCCTGTAATACAGGTCCATAAGAGAATAGGTTTCATGAAAAGGGATTTTGTGGTATTAAGCAGTTGGCAGGAATAGAGCTCCATGTTGTAATGATGAATATTAATCTCAAATAGGAGCTTGAGAAGAAAAATAGCATTAAAAGGGTAATTCCATTTTTTTTGTAGGCGGATAAAACTCATCCAGTATTGATTTTGCATAATGCCTAAGTTCTAGGAGCAGATATTCGACCGTTAACAGCATCTCCTTTAATGTCCTGTAAAGAAGGGGCATTTTTAGAAACCAGATTTTTGTGTCCATATATGAAAATGTATATTCTTTTTGTGAGGGTTCTGTTTTCTGGAACATAAAGACAAGAAACATAAGAACGAGTCTTATAACAGTGAGGATGTCAAGTCACTGACTCTCATTCTTGACTTTATGTAAATAGAAGGTCTTGAGGTAGGAGAATCTTGGAACCGGCAACACTTGGGGCAAGTCATTGATCTCACAAGGTATTAATGTCCTCACAGTAAAATGGAGATGAAAATTTCTGGTTTTCAGAGTTATTTTTAGGAATAAATGATCTGTTTTTTACACATATCAGACTATCATAATGCCAAGTTGTTTGTCCTCTTCTTCTCTCCCTCCATTTCCCCATCCTCTCTCCATCTGTTCCTCCCTTCCCTCCCTCCCTCCCTCCTTCCTTCCTTCCTTCCCTCCTTCCCTCCTTTTTCTCTTCCCTCCTTCCTTCCTTCCTCCCTCCCATCCTTCCTTCCTTCCACCCTCCCTTCCTCCTGCCTTCCTTCCCTCCCTCCTTCCTTCCTTCCCTCCCTCCTTCCTTCCCTCCTTCCCCCCTGCCTTCCTTCCTTCCTTTTCCTCCCTCCCTCCCTCCACCTCCTCCCTGTGATACTAGATTTCTCAGCCTTGGCACTACTGACATTTTACCCTGGATATTTCTTTATTATGGGGGGAGGGGCTACTTGTGCATCGTAAGATGTTTAGCACCATCCCTGCCTTCTACCCACTAGATTCCCATAGTACCCCCACCTTGAGTTATGAAAACCAATAACGTCTCCACATATTGTCAGATATCCTCCGTGGAGTGAAATCATCCCTATTTGATAGCCCCTGCTCTAAAATATACCATATATTATAAACATCCTGCTTTAGATATTTCACTCACTTTAAAGTTGTAAGATTATAAGATGTTGGTATTTTTACGAAGTTTCTAGAGATGCTCTTTGATTGAATCTTAAAACCTTACTTCCACCACTGATGGAAAAAAGAGGAAATTGTATTGCTATTTTTATATCTCCTCATATAGCAGCATAAACTCGGTGTTTTATGGGAATGAGCATGCGCCTTAATCTAATTATATTAACTACTTTTACATCTCTTAAAATGAGGCTGTGATAAGAGAAAAAACATGGGCAAAAGTAAATTGGATGGTAAAGATATGGCATTATAATTATTCACTGATTTTTCCATCTCAGGTATGTGATACTGACCTTACACTCTATTATTTCTGGTAGCTTCTTGGAATTCTTAAGATGAATATAATTTTAATTAGCTTTTCTCTAAATATATTAATAGTGGAATATATAATCGATATTAATAGTAGAATCTATCTGCCTATTTATCTATCTACCTACCTATCTATTGATTTTTATAGTACAGTGGAATATGGGAAGACCAAACACTAAAAGTTCAGCTCAACCCTAAGATTATTAGAAATATTGACAAAGTAAAAACTAAAATTAGGTTAGAACATGTTCCAGCTTCATCTCTCCGGGAGAGATGATCTTAGTGCAGAGAGGAGCTGGTCACCTGGACCAGAACGGCCAAGAAGGGAAGTGGATGGAGTCATTTAAGAGACATTTTGGAAGGAAATCTGAGAGGTGTTAATGATTTACTTAGACTTTGGGAAAGGGAATGGAAAGCTAGGTTGAACCTCCCCTTTGTTTCCGTCTAGACCACCTCCTAGCACGGGAAACACTTCAGATGGAAAACATTGGACGATTACAACAGACACAAGTAGAGGTTCACATCAAAAGTGTTCCTTTTCTAAATTCCTATCTGAACTGAGGTTTAAAGAGCATTGTCCTTAAGTCGTACCAGTGTTTTCTTAGGTTAGTCTCCCAAGGCAATAGAAATAAAAGCAAAAATAAACAAATGGGACCTAATCAAACTTACAAGCTTTTGCACAGCAAAGGACACCATCAACAAAATGAAAAGACAAGCTACAGACTGGGAGAGATGAGACCAACAAGGGATTAATTTCTAAAGTATACAAAGAGCTCATGCAGCTCAATGTCAAAAAACAAACCACTCAGTCAAAAAAATAGCCAGAAGGCCTAAATAGACATTTCTTCAAAGAAGACATACAGCTGGCCAAGAGACACACGAAAAGATGCTCAACATTGCTAATTATTAGAGAAATGCAAATCAAAACCACAATGAGGTATCACCTCACACCAGTCAGAAATGGCCATCATCAAAAAGTCTACAAATAATAAATGCTGGAGAGGGTGTGGAGAAAAGGGAACCTTCCTGCACTGTTGGTGGGAATGTAAATTTGTGCAGCCACTATGGAGAACAGTATGAAAGTTGCTCAGAAAACTAAAGATAGAGCTACCATATGATCCAGCAATCCCACTCCTGAGCATATATCTGAAGAAAACTATAATTTGAAAAGATACATGCACCTCCTATGTTCATAGCAGCACTATTTACAATAGCCAGGACATGGAAGCAACCTAAGTGTCCATCGACAGAGGAATGGATAAAGAAGATGTGGTGCATATATACAATGGCATACTACTCAGCCATAAAAAGGAATGAAATAATGCCATTTGCAGCAACATGGATGGACCTAGAGATTATCAATACTAAGTGAAGTAAGTCAGAGAAAGACAAATACCATATGATATCTCTTATATGTGGAATCTAAAATATGATACAAATGAACTTATTTCTGAAACAGAAACAGACTCACAGACATAGAAAACAAACTTATGGTTACCAAAAGTGAACAGGGGTGAGGGAGGGATAAATTAGGAATTTGGGATTAGCAAATGCACACTACTACATATAAAATAGATGAACAACAAGGCCCTACTGTAGAGCACAGGGAACTATATTCAATATCCTGTAATAAACCATAATGAAAAAGAATATGAAAAAATATATATATATGAATCATTTGCTGTACACCAGAAATTAAAACATTGTAAATCAACTGTACTTCAATTAAAAAAAATAAATTAAAAAAAGCATTGTTATCTACCACATGCAACCTCATGATTTGTGATTTCAGAAGCTATTGCCTTTAGGGCAAGCGCCCTCTAAGAGTCATGCTTGGTGCAACATATTACTCAAGGAATAATGACTTAAGTATGGTAACATCAATAATAGTTAATGTATATATGACAAATAATGAAATAAATATATATTATGAAAATCTTCTGTAATAAATTCTCATAAGAATGATACGTATTTGAAAGGAAAATCAGGGAAGTGCTAATGACTTAGGGACCTTGGCAAACTTTGATGATTATACGATGTTGAAAACTTTTTCCATCATGACAGGCGTCCTCTCATTGCAAAATATTACTCAGTAGTAATATTTTAAGTAGGATAATATCAACAATAAGCATAGTATGTATAACAAATAATATAACTATATAATATATAAATGTCACATAGTAATATAAATGATAAATAATAATTTAAAATAGAATACCTAAGGGGGGTAACAGTTAATAGAAAATCATAAAACATAGTACAGAGACATGCATGTTTTGGGTTGTCTAAATTTTACTGGTGTGCTACTGTATTTGTGAGGCTACAACCAAAAGAACTCAGTGCAAGCTTTGAAAATGTGATATTGCAACTAGGATAAAGGAGGTAACAACACATTTTTCATGGTGAGGGGAGTGATCCCCTGGACTGGTTGGATGGTAAAGCCACACAGCTGTCCCTCTCCATCACTAATGCCCCGTGATGTGTGCATGGCGTTGCCATGGGTTACATCACTGTCTCAGGTAGGATGAACCCCGATGCCATGTGGCATAATCATTGTCACCCAGTGAACATTTCAAAAAGGAGACGTTCCCTCACTGATACTCTTGGAGGAAGTAGTTTATTTACTTCTCCCCTGTATAAGCAAAGCATTTTGATCATAACCGAAAGATTGTGTGGTACTTTTATTTGCCTTTCATCTCACGTCTCATTTCTGTGATAAAACAAAGCCAAGGCGACAGACGTGTATGCATCGCATTCTAGGTACCAGGCGTGGTGTAGGGCAGAGAGTTTGGTCATAAGACAGATCAAGACAGTTCTGAGGCTGAGGTCCTCTTGTGAATGAGATGTTGCATTATACGTTGTGTGTGAATCCACGTAACAAGAGTTGTGGAGACAGACAGGAGGCTCCGTACGTTATCTTCTCAGATTTGATGGCAGAATCAGGTTTTGATGAGCCAGTGAAAAAAGGGTTCAGTGGAAAGAACAGAGTACAAACAAACAAACGGGGTGAAGTTCCCACGCTGGCCATGAGCAAACCCAGAGTGGCACATACTTCTGGGCAGTGGGAGGATGGTGGATCCCGAATGGGAAAGTAGGTTTGGGCAAGATGGTGCATGCCCTTTCATGTCATATAAGGTGCTGATCTTCTTCCTCTGATAAATGAGGAAATGAAGATAGTTGAAACATTTTAGATGTAAAATTCATGTTTCCTGGACTTTTATGGGTCAGTATCATGACAGATGCTCCTGTTAATTTCAAGGATCTGTGGCATGACTTGATACATGCTGTACATGCTTTACTTTTGTAAGGTGATATCTCTTTAGTTTATTTCTTCTGGAAAGCAGTAACTTAAACCTTTAACTTGATTGGCTACTAAGAAGCATCAAAACAGATCTTAGGGTACTGTCCTGCCAGTTACCAAAAGAATGACTTATTTCTTTATGCTGCGTAATGATTATCTTTGAGAATTTCCATCCCTGGGATTCTTGACGTTGCAATAATTGTTGTCATCATCAAGCTGGTTGCATTTCATGGTCAGGTTGTAACAAAACAAAATCTCAGTGCCTACACTGATGCTTTAGCTTCTTGAACTGAAAGTTAAAATACATGAAAGAAATAATGGATAAACATTTTGGAAAACAAATGATTGTCAAGATGTGTTTTCCTAGAAAACTTAAAAAATTTTAAATAGTTGTGTTTTCCTTAATTTCACATGAAAATTCACAGTTTAGAATGCATGTCCATGTTAGTTTATTTTTTCAATATTTAAAAAAATAGATTATTTTATTTATTTTATACTCAGAAAGATAGGGCTTTTTATCTTATTTTTTTAATTTTTATTTTATATTGGAGTATAGTTGCTTAACAATGTTGTGTTAGTTTCAGGTGTACAGCAGAGTGATTCAGTTATACATATACGTGTATCTATTCTTTTTCAAATTCTTTTCCCCTTTAGATTATTACACATACACAGTATCGTTAAATTACTTTAATACCAAATCCATATAACCAGAAATCTGTTCTCCTTAAAGAAACTGTAGTTCAAATAATTGAGAAGCACTTCTTAATACTTCATTTTAGGTCATTAATTCTTAAATCACCACAATTTTTACAGTTAAATTATTTTTCTTTCCTTGTTAAGTGTACCCAAATGTGAATGGCCAGACGTATTCCTTTTCTTCATTGTATGATGTGAATTGTTCCCCCATCGTTTGTAAAGCGTTGTGTTCTTTAATTTAAAATCATCATCTATGTGAACCTGGCATTATATTCAATATCTGTATATTTTTATATTATCATCAAACATATTCAAAACTCAACAGCATCTATCATTACTTTGGTTAAAAAGCTACATATAAAACAGTAGCTTTGGTGCTTGGATGGAGAAAGTGGAAGATTATTTTTTCCTTTCCAGTTTTAAATCCCTAAGGGTCATTGATGAAAGACTTACACAAGCCCTCTTTAGTCACCTAATAGCATAAAGTAATTCTGTTCTTAAAATGGCGATAGAGGGATTTGCTTGGCTTGTACTACATAACACCATATTGAGAGCTGATTTCCTTTTTATCACGGATCGAGTCATGTGGTATCATGCGGTACCGTTCCTGAATAAAAGCAGAGGAAGGCACACTCCCCGACACGGTGCCACACGTGTACCTCCTGTTCCCCTTGATGGAAAACTGTTCACATATTGATGGCTAGTTTCAGGCACCTTGATGGTCTTATCATAAACTCTAGCCATGGACCGTGAAAAATGGCATCTGCAAGGGCGTCAGGATACAAAGTGAAGACCGTAACATTTCCTCTTGGCATTTGCTGCTATTGTTAAAAAGGTCGGATGTGCAATTTAAAACGTTCCATGCGTGGAGCGTGACAAATGTCACATAAAAAACGAAACTGCTTTGGTTGGCATTTTTGGCCACTTTTCACCTTTCCCCTCTCATGGATTTGCAAATTTTGGCTTGTGCAAAATACCTGCCCCGCTGTGAATTGTAGATAGAGAAATGTTACCGGGAAGATATGGAAGTTGGGTGTAGATAAGAACAGCAAATTGAGAATAAAAGCAGGAAATTAAATAGCACCAAAAATATATAGAGGAATAACTTGCAAGTGACTCTGTCAGAACTATTAGGAAGCTCATAGCTGAAGAAGTAAAACGTGTAAAACTCATCAGTAGAAATGCCGGAACCCATTCATATTTAAAGAAAGGCAAATCAGTTTTGTTTTATTTTACTTTATGCTGTTATACTTTTGCCTAGCTTAATGGCAAAGCTAAATTCATTTATCTGTGGGCGTGGTCAAATGAGCATTCTCACACTTTGCTAGTTGCGTGATGAACTGACGGAGAATTTTGAAGGAAATTGGGTATTATATATTAAAATTTAAAAAGAGATTTCTTTTCTCTCCAGCAATTCTCTCCCAGGAATCTATCCTATATAATTAAGTGCAAAGATTTACTGTCTTCATTCATTTGAGCTGCTGTAACAAAAATACCACAGTCTGGGGGGTTTATAAACACAGACATTTATTTCTCACAGTTCTGGAGGCTGGAAGTCCAAGATCAAGGTGCCAACAGATCTGGTATATGGTGAGAACCTGATTCCAGGTTCACAGAGACCATTTTCTCACTGTGTCCTCACATGGTGGAAGAGGTGAGGGAGCTCTCTGGGATCTCTTGTTTAAGGGCACTAATTCCATTCATGGGGGCTCCTCCCTCATGACCTGACTGACTTCCAAAAACCTCACCTCCAAATACCATCACACTGGGGGTTAGATTTCAGCATACGAATTTTGAGGGGACACAAGTATTCAGTCTGTAGCATGCACGGACCTCAGTGTCCATTGAGACTGAAATTTCTAGGGAGTTGGCGCACATCTGCGTGCTTCTCATAATTGCAGCAGCATCCAGACTGTTGGACAGATTCGCTCTGAGCTTTATGGAAACGTAGTCCACCCTCCAACAAGTAATGGTAATAGTGGTGGTGACAGTCATACTAGTTAAAATTTTTTTGGTGCTTTTGTGAGTTTCCTGGCTTGCTTTTTACAGTGCTGCTGTGAAATAGCCCGTGTGAATCTGTGTAACATCCAGGAACCCATGTAACAACCCAGACAACTAAAAGGGAAAGAATAGATACACGTCTATGTATAACTGAATCACTTTGCTGTATACCTGAAACTAACACAACATTGTTAATCAACGATACTCCAATATAAAATAAAAAGTTAAAAAAAAAAATAAAGACACTGGAACTAAGAAATGGCAGAGCACGCCCAAGCAGAGTGCTGCTTTTCTAAAACCCACCCCCAGGCTACCCTCACCCTCTTCCAGGTTAACCTTGCAGTGTGTGGGCTGCTTCTTGACCCTGCCCTTTGCCTGGCTCGGATCCTTGAAAGAAGAGCGGTCCTGAGCTGTCAGTCACCCCTGAGAAAGGGCGCCGTAAATCAGCATCGCTAGCTTTCTCAAGTCCGGCTTGATCCACATCATCAACCAGAGCATATTTCAGGCCCTGCTCTGTGCCAGGTGCCGTGTGCTTCAGCGGTCCAGCAAGCTAGGAGCGTCTTCAGAGACAGTACTGAAAGCGTTGGGAAACATTCCCCGAGCCTGTGTTAACGGAGTCTGTCCAGACTTGGAATGCAGTGTGAACTCTGGCTAGGGGAACCTCAGATGACAATAAATGCCCGAAACCCCGCCTGTAACATAAATAGTTGGAGCAAGGGTGCTTTCATCATACAACTAAAGGATGAGGGTCCCTCTCTCCTTTAACAGGGATTTTTTTTTTTTAATACTTGTTTATTTATTTGGCTGCACCAGGTCTTAGTTGCAGCCTGCAGCATCTTTAGTTGCGGCAGGCGGGATCTAGTTCCCTAACCAGGGATCAAACCCGGGCCCCCTGCATTGGGAGCGCGGAGTCTTAACCACTGGACCACCAGGGAAGTCCCTAGTAGGGATGTTGAAACACTGGTGTTCTGTCTCTGAAATCAACATTGACTCAAAGGAACTAGAAAGAATGGACACATATAAGATTCTTGATCTCTATTTGGAAGATTTCAGCCATCTCCCACGTCCTCATTAGGACGTTATCGTTCCTCAAACTTCTCCCCTTTCTGTTCCTAACGCCTTCCCCAACATTGCATCTGAGCTGTCTTTATCATCGCCCTGGAGATCATCACTGAAGTCCAAGTTCTACTCCGAATTCTTTTTTTTTTTTAATTTTTATTGGAGTATAGTTGACTTGCAATGTTGTGTTAGTTTCAGGTGTACAACAAAGTCATTCAGTTATACATACACATATATCCATTCTTTTTTAGATTCTTCTCCCATAAAGGTCATTACAGAGTACTGAGTAGAGTTCTCTGTGCTATACAGTAGGTTCTTATTGGTTATCTATTTTATATATAGTAGTGTGTGTGTGTGTCAATCCCAGTCTCCCAGTTTATCACTTCCCCACATGTTTGCCCTTTGGTAACCATAAATTTGATTTTGAAATCTGTGAGTCTGTTTCAGTTTTGTAATAAATAAGTTCATTTGTATCATTTTTAAAATTAGATTCCACATATGAATGATATCATATGGTATTTGTCTTTTTCTTTCTGACTTACTTCACTTAGTATGATCATCTCTAGGTCCATCTATGTTGCTGCAAATGGCATTATTTCATTCTTTTTTATGGCTGAGTAGTATTCCATTGCATACATGTACCACATCTTCTTCATCCATTTCTCTGTGGATGGACATTTAGGTTGCTTCCATGTCCTGGCTATTGTAAATAGTGCTGCAGTGAATATAGGGGTGCAGATATCCTTCCCAATTAGTGTTTTCATTTTCTCTGGACAAATGCCAGAAGTGGAATTGCTGGATCACATAGTAGCTCTCTTTTTAGTTTTTTGATGAACTTCCATACTGTTTCCCATAGTGGCTGCACCATTTTACATGATGACATAACTTTCTCCTTCCATTAATAGTCATAGTCTTTGAAATCACAATTTTCACTTCATTATTCCTCTTCCAGTTCCTCCAAACTGGCTCCTCTCCCCCATCTCGTGCTAAATAATCTCATTGCAGCATGACCGGGGAAGTTTACACTGCCAAACCCTGTGACAACTCCTTAGTCATGGTCTTAAAAAATCTCATTTTTATGGGCACTTGTCACTTTTGCCCTGTCTTCCCTCCTTGGTTTCCATAGTATCACTATGTTCTGGTTCTATTCTGCAATTCTTTTTTTTAACTTATTTTATTGAATTATAGTTGATTTACAATGCTATGTTAATTTCTGCTCTACAGCAAAATGACTCAGTTGTACATGTATATATTCTTTTTTTTATATAAATATTTTTTTATTAATTTATTTATTTTTGGCTGTGTTGGGTCTTCGTTTCTGTGCGAGGGCTTTCTCTAGTTGTGGCAAGTGGGGGCCACTCTTCATCGCGGTGCGCGGGCCTCTCACTATCGTGGCCTCTCTTGTTGCGGAGCACAGACTCCAGACGCGCAGGCTCAGTAGTTGTGGCTCACAGGCCTAGTTGCTCTGTGGCATGTGGGATCTTCCCAGACCAGGGCTCGAACCCGTGTCCCCTGCATTGGCAGGCAGATTCTCAACCACTGCGCCACCAGGGAAGCCCTGTATTCTTTTATATATTCTTTTCCACTGAGGTTTAATACAGGATATTGAATATAGTTCCCTGTGCTCTACAGTAGGACCTTGCTTATCCATCCTATATATACTAGTTTGCATCTGCTAATCCCAAACTCCCAATCCTTCCCTCCTCACCCCTCCTCCCCCTTGGTAACCACAAGTCTGTTCTCTATGTCTGTCAGTCTGCTTCTGTTTCTATTCCACAATTTTGAGAGGTCCTTCACTTTCTTCTGGTTTTATTCTTAAATATTGGCCTCGCCCAGATTCTGTTCTTGTCTCCATTGTCCTCTTGATCCCTGAGTGATTCCTTCCATCCATGTAGCTTCAGCTGCCACCTCTGTGTGAACGATTCTTGTCTCTATTTGCAACCCAGACTACCAACTTCATTTCCAGTGTTTGCATCCTTCACTGCTCTTAGAAGCCTCTCTTGGAAGGTACCATAAACCCTCCAAACTCAACATGTCCGTATGTTTGACAGATTATTTTCCCCTAAAACCTTTTCCTCTCTGCACCCTCATGTTGGTCATTGGTACCGAATCTATCAACATGTCCAAGATATGAACTCAGTTGTGTTTTACTTCTCATGTAAATGGCCATCGATATCCCATCATTTCTTCCCTGGGAAAGATCCCTGAATGCGTGCTCTCTGCTCGATGCCCATGGGGACTGCTGTTCTTCTAGTTTTCATTATCTCAGTTGGGTGGCTTCTTAATTTGTCACTCCTGCCCCTCCAATCCATCCTCCATGCTCCCATCATAGCGTCTTCCTGCTTCTCAGAGCCAATGACTTCATTTCCTTATTGGAGACAAATCATGACTGAATCTCTCCAGTTGCTCCCTGTTTACCACCTGGGAGAACCCTTGCACAAGACAGAAGGAGCTTTAAAATATGCCCGTGTCTCCCATTTCCAGTTGGGTTCCCTCCACTTTCTCCCATCTACCCTGTGCTCTTGTTGCTCGGAGCAAACAGCTCACAGGCCCCTGAGCACACCCTGCTCTCCCATACGCACCCCCAGCCTTCCTTCTGATGAGCTTTACTCAGGTGTCCTCACCCCACTCTCCATCTGGGAAGCTCCCAGTCATTTATTAAATCCAGTAAAAAGGTTTTTTCCCCTTCATTTTTTTTCTTTTTTTGGAGAGAGAAGAGGGAGGGAAAGGAGAGAGAGGCAGGAGAGAGAGAGAATTTTTTTTTTTTGGAGACACAGAGATAAAGGGGTTTTGTGTGTGTGTGTGTGTGTTTTGATGTATCTTTGTGTTTCTGATGCTTAGCTCATTTATCTTAAATATTTCTTAGCAAATAATATCTGGATTGACAAATGCATGAGAGAGATCATTTTTTTTGCCAAATTACAGAATATTAGAACCATGGGATCCCCTCGGGTGAGTTCAGGCCAAAAAAAGGGGAGGGTGTGTGGAGTTATTTTGGAAGATTATTCAGTGATTTATTAAAATATTTATTTGTGTGAAGTGTTGAGAATTTAAGAGAATGAGACATGAATCGCGCAAGCCTTTACGCATCATAGCAGAGGTGAAGAAACATAGGGGGTCTCTTGGTTTTTCTTCTCAGTCTTCAATAAGAATAATTCCTGTTGGGGGCATAATCCAAATGTTGGAAAGTAACATTTCCTCATTTCTCTTGCATCACCTCACATTTGATTCCTCTTGGGATTTGTTCCAGGTTTTTGGTTTCTGGTTTCTAGAACATGGGCAGGAGGTGGGGTTAATGATGAAAGGAAAATATTTGCTCTAATGAGATGGCGTCATGCCTTCCAGACCCGCTGTCCTTTTGTGCCCTTGACATTGTGCTTTTAATTGAGTGGTTTGCCTCTGGCATGTTTCTCAGCCTCCTTCCCCAGGGAAGCAAATCCTTTCCTCTTGTCGGGACCACACTGTCCAGCAGACCAGCTGACTGGGAGGAAGGTCTTGCCCAGACATACTTTCTCACCCTGATGCCAACCTGGAGTGATTCTGGAACCTTCCACTACAGGGAACAGTATCAAGTGGTCCATGGAGTTTGGAGGTAGCATTAGCCACCTCTCCACCATGAGGTAGACCAGCTGTGTTGTTTGCTGCTCTGCCCACTTGTATTTTGTTTCTGTTAGCAAAGAAAACCTGATAACCACACTGTTTAAGTAGAATTGTATTGGGTTGGCCAAAATGTTCATTTGGGTTTTGGCCAACCCAATACATAAAATAAAAATTAAAAAGTTTTATTCTAACAGTCTAAATGCAGAGTATATTTACCATATTAATTGGTGGCAGTCTGTTTTTATTTTACTTTATCAGATGACTTTTCTTTAGCAAGCTAAATGTTTTTATTAGACTCAACAGACACCTAATTGCATTTCAATAAAGGCAATCAGAACACATATAACCTAGCAAAAAAGAAAATAATTGCAGAGAACATACATGTTGCTTGTGAAAGTGTGCATGTAGGCATTGGGAAAAGAGAATTACTGTTACATTCACAACTTTCTGTTATTTCATACTGTAATGTCAGGTGACGTTTTGCTTTGGTGGTGACTCTTACATATATTCTTTTTTTTTTTTTTTTTTTTTTTTGACCACCTTTTATCTGCCTTCTTTTTTTTAAATTCAACTATAGTTGATTTACAATGTTGTATTAGTTTCAGGTGTACAGCAAAGTGATTCAGTTATACGTACATAAATAGCTATTTTTTTTCAGACTCTCTTCCCTTATAGGTTATTACAAAATATTGAGTATAGTTCCCTGTGCTATACAGAAGGTCTTTGTTGCTTATCTCTTTTATAAATAGTAGTGTGATCTGTTAATCCCAAACTCCTAATTTACCTCTTCCCCCCACTTTCCCTTCAGTAACCATGTTTGTTTTCTATGTTTTGTGGGTCTGTTTCTCTTTTGTATATAAGTTCATTTGTATCATATTTTAGATTCCACATATAAGTGATATCATATGATATTTGTGCTTCTCTGTCTGACTTACTTCACTTAGTATGATCATCTCTAGGTCCATCCATGTTGCTGCAAATGGCATTATTTCATTCTTTTTAATGGCTGAGTAATATTCCAGTGTATATATGTACCACATCTTCTTTATCCATTCATCTGTCGATGGACATTTTGGTTGCTTCCACATCTTGGCTATTGTAAGTAGAGCTGCTGTGAATATAGGGGTGCATGTATCTTTTCAAATTATGGTCTTCTCCAGATACATGCCCAGGAGTGGGATTGCTGGATCATGTGGTAGCTCTATTCTTAGTTTTTGAAGGAACCTCCATACTGTTCTCCACAGTGGCTGCACCAACTTAACATTCCCACCAACTGTGTAACAGGGTTCTTATGAGTTGATTATCTTAAAAGTGATGCAGATCTGTGCACCCCTGACTGTAGACTGTGATTTCCAATCATCTCTAAAGATCCTGTAGTCTAAACCTTATCATAAGATGTGGATCCTACCTATAGACAAACGAGTAGTTGGTAGCCGGGGAGGGAAGTATTATGGACAAGCCTCTGGTCTGAAATCCTTGCCCAAGATCTTCCCAACTGTCCATCTACTGCACAGTCACTTTTTCTGTCTGTGAGATTTGAAACGCTCGGACAATTGTTTATCAAGGCTTCAGTATGACATTAAATACTATAATCTTGTATCAACTAGGTCAATTTGTTTTCTAAAGAAAGGCACCATGGTTGTTATTTTCCTAGGGAGAATTTCCAGGCTAAATATATTCCTTCCAAATAATAGAGAGTTTGCTTTTATTCTCTATGGCCTAAATGGCTATCAGTAAACACACCGACCCCTTGAGAAGACACTTAGATCAGAAAAGAAAGATGTGCTACTTTTATTTATTTATTTTTATTAAAGTATAGTTGAATTACAATATGATGGTAGTTTCAGGTGTACAACACAGTAATTTGATATTTTTTATAGATTACACACCATACAAAGTTCTTAGAATATTATTGACCGTATTCCCTGTGCTGTATGTTACATCCCTGTGACTTATTTGTTTTACATCTGGTAGTTTGTACCTCTTAATCTGTTCATTTGGGTTTCAAATTTCCACTTAGTCCTAAAAGTCTGACACCATGAACCTTTTATATATCACCTTTCAGTCAAACCGAAGATAATTTTGCATCCTTGGAACTAGATGTTGTCAGCTAAGCCCCATGGATCCCCAGGGGACCTAAGAAGCCCCCCTAACATTTATGGCACTTCAATAAGTGAGAATGTATTTTCCGTTGAAAGGAATGTCTCCTCAAAAAATTCTGTGACCCAGAAAAGATGAAGAATCTCTGACTTGGATTCTGAATGTCAGGACCACTCACTTGAAACATAAGACTTTCTTCTTAGTACATATGAGATTGAACTGTATGGAACTGACATTTGCTTGGACCTAAAACTCAAATATTTTCACGTTCACAGGACTCATACTATATTTTTCATACATTTGCATCATCTCCCCTCCTAAATAAGTAGATAGCTCCTCAAGATGACGTGGGGATATATCTGCTTCACCCAACTCATTGTAGAGAAGATGGCCTAGAACAGAGAACCTTTTCACCCTGAGGAAAGAGTACTTTTGAGTCAGATGGATCTTGTTTGAAATCTCCCCTGTGCGATCCAGGGTGAATTAATGCAACTCCCTGGAAAACTGGGATAATAAGACATCATAGGATTGTGGTAAGCATTCCTTGAAGCTGTGAATTTTACAATAAATATAAGTTCCTTTTTCCCTTCGTGTGACAAAGATGACATAGAGAATGATGCCAGTGGTCTCCTTGGTATTTTAGACACATAAATGCAACTCACATTGATTGTTTACTATGTGCCAGATACAGTTAAGTGTGTTAGGATATTTATTCTCATATGAAACAAGGGTTTATTTAATTGCAACTATGTGCCCAACACTGAGGACAGAGCTGGCCTTAGCTCCAGTGCTTCCCTGCTCTCCTGACTTGCATGTTCTGTTGTGGAGAAATGAACTTGAACAGGTAGACTCGGGACTATAAAGTGGGTCAGGTGGTCATAAGGGACTCTTGTGATTATTAAGGAAGGATGGGGGTTGGCAGGGCTTGAGGTGGAGCTAGGTTAAATAAGGAGGTTAGGATGTGCGTCTCTGCTAGTTGGCTTTTGAGTGGACAATGAAAGGCAACCTTATCTGAATTTTCATAGTAGGGCCGGAAAATGAGATTATTTATTGACTACATTTTATAGACATGGAAACGGAAAATTAGGGCAAGGAAATGACTCAGCAGTCTTCAGAGTAGGGCTGGGACTAAGAGCTTTTACAGCTAGGCTCTCTGGCTACTGTGCACATACAGCTAGCATCATACCTGCAACCAGGATAAAAGAACAGAGCACACCTCAGTTTTCTTTACAAGGGCATGTCCACCATTTAATTACCTCGTTCAGCTGCCCCCAAACCATTTGTAAGGGAGCAATAGAAAAACACTCCTGAATGGTTTCAATGTAATTTAAAAATTCTCCGTACTGTACTTGTAGTTTGTTATTAATTAGGAAATGCCCTTGAATCTCGTCTCAGTGGCTGGGATCGTTGGATAACACAGCGAACATCGGGGATGATATTTTGTTATGAGAATGTAGTTAGAGTTGCAATGCTTTGTAGTCATGGAAACAACCCTTTCCCTTCATTCCCCGTCACAACCAACATGGCAAGGATGGACATACTCATTAGTGAGATGCTAGAAGTCACAAGAGATCAGAAGTTAGTGGAGAAGGACCAGGAGAAGAGTACCTTATAACGGAGACAACACACATGCATGGGAGCAGGTTAAATGAACCTTTTGGAGCCCCTCCACTTATTGAACCAACCAACCAACCCAATACAAAAATGGGCAGAAGACCTAAATAGACATTTCTCCAAAGAAGACACAGATGGCCAAAAGGCACATGAAAAGATGCTTAATATCACTAATTATTAGAGAAATGCAAATCAAAAACACAATGAGGTACCACCTCACACCAGTCAGGATGGCCATCATTAAAAAGTCTACAGATAACAAATGCTGGAGAGGATGTGGAGAAAGGGGAACCCTCCTACACTATTGGTAGGAATTTAAATTGGTACAGCAACTATGGAGAACAGTATGGAGATTCTTTAAAAAACTAAAAATAGAATTACCATATGATGCAGAAAAAAATTATAATTTGAAAAGGTACATACACCCCAATGTTCATAGCAGCACTATTCACAATAGCTGCGACATGGAAGCAACCTAAATGTCCATTAACAGATGAATGGACAAAGAAGATGTGGTACATATATACAATGGAATATTACGCAGCCATAAAAAAGAACAAAATGATGCCATTTGCAGCCACATGGATGGACCTAGAGATTGTCATACTGAGTGAAGTAAGTCAGACAAAGACAAATATCATATGACATCACTTATATGTGGAATCTAAAATATGACAGAAATGAACTTATTTATTGGGTTGGCCAAAAAGTTCCGTTGGGTTTTTCCATAACATCTTACAGAAGAACCCAAACAAACTTTTTGGCCAATCCAATACAAAACAGAACAGACTCACAGACATAGAAAACAAATTTATTGTTCCCAAAGGGGGAAGGGGGTGAAGAAGGGATAAATGAGGAGTTTGGGGTTAGCAGATGCAAACTATTACATGTAGAATGGATAAATAACAAGGTTCTATTCTATAGCACAGGGAACTATAGTCAATACCTTATAATAAACCTTAATGGAAAAGAATATGAAAAAGTGTATACACACACACACACACACACACACACACACACACATACACACATACATATATGTAACTGAATCACTTTGCTGTATCCCTGAAACTAACACATTGTAAATCAACTATACTTAAATTAAAGAAGAAAATTTGAAGAAAAACAAATTTCAGCTTGTGATAAGAGCTGTGATGAGGGAACTAAGAACTGAGAAAGTAACTTATGTGAGTGATGGGGATACTTAAGATTGCCTGACCAGGGAAGGTCTCTATGAGGATGAGGAATTTATGGTGATGGGTGAAGGACAAAAAAATAGCAATGCAAAGAGCAGGGCAAATATATCCCAGACAAAGATTCTGGGCTACACATTTGTCTTTTCACCATGTGATAGAGCCTTGCAAGTCTGCTGAAATTTAATAAACTTGACGGTTAAGAGTTCAGGGTCACTCTACGGAGAACCCTACTTTCTCTGTGGCTCTTGGGATTAGAAAAGGTGCATTGCTGTAAATCCCATTTGCAGTTTCCAAAGCTGGTGATGGGCTAAGACTAAGAGCATCTTATCATTTGCCAAGCAAAGAAAAATGCAGTGAAGAAGTGTCTTCCTACAATTCCTTGTCTTTTCTTAAGCCAGACTTCGATATTAATTTCCATTTTGGTTGAGCGGGTTGGTGGTTGGATAATTAGCTCAGTTTTTCTGAAATAAGAAGTTGCATGAGAAAAAAAATAAAGGGCAATTCTATTTAATGCTAGGAAAAAATGTTGATTAGATAACATTTTAAGGAGGAATGAGGTGATACTGGTGTATAAAACTGTAAAATTTCAGAATGTAATAATATTGATGCTAAAGTGAATTATGAAGTAAGATCATATAAAAACATATTGAACCACATTATATAAATTTCTCTCTATGCGTTAGTTACCAGAATTTGAACATAAACATTTTCAAACACACATTGGTGCAAATGTCAGGCATGGCAGGTGGTACATCACTTTTTATATTTAAGAGGTAGGTGGAAGTGAAAGGAAAAAGGTAAAAAAAATGTTAACTTTAGAATTTTAAGGAAAGGACATATTGGTAGTATGAAAATATTTTTAGGACTTCGTCCTTTTAGGTTCTGATCACAGGTGATGCTAAAAATAGTCCCTCAATTGTTTTTGGCGTCCGATCGAAATAAATGCTAAACACCGAGAAGCAACAACATAAAGAAGCAAAGAGCATTAGCCAAAGGGACTTCCTTTCTCCCAGTTTTCCTGTGTCAAGGAAATAAGAAAGACCAATAGGGTTAGTCTAATTGATTTTGTATTTTATGTCAGTGGTGAAATAATGAGTGTGGTTGAATACACCCAGCATTTCCATCTGCAGCTTTCTTCAAATCACATGGCAGACTGTATTGTGTGGTAAAGTTTCACGTGGAATTCATCTGTGAGTTGGTGAAGAGAGGGTCCCAACTCTGGCCCCAGAATATTTATTCCATCATCGATCGACCAAGCTTAGCTGCTAAGAAATGAGCAGAACTGGATCATTCTACATATGTAAGACATTTGCTTCCATGAAACTCTAAAACAGTACATCGGAACCACCAGAAAAATTGCCAGATTCAATCAGAAGCTCTGTCTTCCTAAAGGATACTGCATTAAGCCCTTTTAATCTGTTTTGGGGTCATGTATGTGTTCGGAGTTGTTGCAATCATGGCTGACTTTTTTTTTTGGCTATGCCTCGCTCGTGGCTTGTGGGACCTTAGTTCCCGACCAGGGATTGAACCCGGGCCCAAGGCAGTGAAAGCACTGAGCCCTAACCACTGGGCCACCAGGGAATTCCCAACAGTCATGGCTGAGTTTGATAGGATTGATGTAACACCAGTTTATGGGGCTATTTATTAAGCCATTTTTGTTGCACTGTATTTACATTGTAAGAGACCTATGATGCTAAACATTAATTCCCCTTGTGATAGTTTATAAAGGGCAAGCAAGATCTGTTCTTGCTTCCCCCAGACACTCATGCTAAACCAACCTTTCAATCCGTAGTGTAGATACCATGGTATCCTATTGGAGTTAGACTCATGCAGAGATTTTTGCAGGTAGAGCTGGTGTGTCTTGGAGACTGATTTTAATGATGAGAATTGGGAGGCAAAGAAGGAGCTACATCTAGGAAGATTCCATGTTTCTGGCTTGAGGAGCCATTCCATGAGAGAATGAAAACCACCGGAGTTACAGGTTGCTCCTACAGTGACCTCAGTTCTTATCTCTCCTCCCTGGATTCTCCTCCTGCTCCCGTTCAAGTTCCCATCGTCTTCCTTCTGTGTGATTGCCACGTCTCCCTCTCTGGAACCTCCATCTTCAGCGACTCACCTAGTTACCTTTACAAGATGCAGGTGTGGTCCCTTTCTTTCCCACTGGAAGCACTTTAGTGCTTCCCCGCTCTTTATAGCACCAAATTCTGTCTACGTCCCTGCTGAGCAAGTCTGTGAGGACCAGGGCAGCATCCAATGGACCTTGGACCCCTTTCTTCAACATTCTTAACAGATGCAACCTTCTCTGTGAAGGTCTCTGTCTCCACACTGGTCAGGGTAGCCATGTCAACTCAAGTGCATCTTTCTCAGTAACTTCCAAAGGCCTTGCATTTGTGTTGCGTTACTTGCTTCTTTGACAGTCTTGCCTGTACACTTATGGACTGCTAGGTGTGTCAGTCCAGTGCCTGGCATGCAGCAAGCTCTCCAGAAATGATTCTTTAGCTACTAGAAGTCCCTTTGCTATCACACTTTTTCCTGAGCATCTTTCCTCTGTACCTTTACTGTTGGTTCTCCATGAATCAATATGAATAAGAGCTCTGTCATCGTACAGACCTAGGTTTCATTCCCGATTCCTGATTTCACTGCTTTTTCCTGCATGGTCAAGGGCTGCTACCTTCCTCTCTCTGATTCTCAGTTTCTTCATCTGTATAATTGTGATACTTGTCCCTACAGTCTGCCATTGCTGTGATGATCAAATGGGCTCAGACATTCAAAGTATCTGCAGTAAAATGATAACAAGTCCTTCACTCTGTTGCATGAGAATCTGACCTTCATTAGACTGTCTAGTTCTGTTTTCCTTTCCACCAGATTAAGGGCATGGCAACAATGATCTTGGCCACTTGCCATACCATGAAGATGATCACCATTTTGGTAAATTACATCTGGACCGGGAGGAACCATAAAGAACAAAAAGAATTCACAGGGGATGCCACAGCCTTAGACTTCTCTGAGGGCATTGCCTTCTGTAACTGTCAGGTTCCCTATGGGGTCCTGCAATCTCTGCTCATGGGGTATCTGTAGGCAATCTTGGCTCCTGTGAAGTCTGGGGTTTCCATGCTAGGGAGAAGCTAAGCCCCATGGATTCGGACCTTGTAGAGATCTTGTCTCTTTGCATCTGAGTCGTCACCTGTGAGTGAATAGCTCCCAGATGCCTGCTGCAGCTCTGCTGACCAGCTCAGCTTCCTCTCGTGTGTCCTTCTACGTTGGCTGGCATCCCAGTGACCTTGGATGATGGTGTTCAGTTGAACCCGCGAAGATCCTCAGTGGGCATTCAAGAACACCAGGCAGAGTCTCTGTCACAGCATCCTGGCTTAACAGTTAGTTTCCTCTCTGATGCCTGTTCCCTTCTGCAGAGACCCTTTAGTTTTGCCTCAGTAATCACTTTTTAAACTCAGCTCAACCTTGACCTCTTGCAATATTCTTTCTTGATCTTCTTTCACCCCACACTTTGAAAATTTTTTCCTCTGTCTCTTCATTTTACTCTTTCCGAATTGATGACACAGCTTCTTATATACTGTCTCATAATTCATCTCACCCCTGATTCATCTCACCCTTGTGTGTTTTCCTCGTCTGCTGTAATCATGAGGGTAGACGGCATGTGTTACCCATCTTTCTTCTTCAAAGCATAAAATACTGTGATGGCACAATAAATTTTCTTTCATGAGCCTCCATCCTGTTTTTGTTGTACACAGTGACACAAATTTAGCAAAGATGGCATAGGTCCTCTGGGTAAAATTTCACCATTGGGGACAATGCTAAAGTCCACCAACAGTCTTAAGTCTAATTCTAATTTATACTAATTTTGAAATATATGAGCTTGGTGCTATTGTTGTCATTCTATACGAGGCATTAATTCATTCCAACAGCAAATATTTATTGAGTTCCAAATCTGTACAAAGCAGTGCAATGGGTGCCACTGGGGAAGAATGTAAAAAACTCAGTTTCTACTGTAAGGGACATAAGATACGGATGTCACTCACTCTAGGATAGGGCAAGGGGATGGTCTGGACTCGTGCTGTGGGGATACAGGGGAGGCTTAATGCTGTTTACATTGTAGCACTAGGAAAGAGGTCATAAAAAGGTGCTGTTTTAACTGGTTTCTAACAGAATGGTGGGAGAGTGGCAGAAGAAGAAAGCGTGAGATGGGATTTGGGAAGAACCAAGGGGTCTTTATTATCGAACGTGGAACATGTTCCAGGATGGAGCAGAACGTGAGCCTGGGGCTAGATTTGAGAATGGTCCAGAGCACACTGAACGTGAGAGTTAAGAGTTTGGGGCTGATCTGGGCTGCAGGTGTGACTGGCCCTAGTTGCTGGAACGGCGGCTCTGTCAACACCGAGTAGCATGGACCAAGGTGGAGGAGAGGGAGTTGGAGACCTCACTTGAAGATCTTAGAGCAGAAGTTCAGTGAGGAATGAGGCATGAGTAACAAAGGATACAAAGGCAGCTGTGAAAGGGAGCTGTTTTCTCTGCTTCCTCTGCTGGAGTATAAGCTCTGCGGATACGAGCTAATACACACAAGGGTGATTCCAAAGGTGGACTCAGCGTGACCTCAGCAAGCGGGAGGGAGGGGCAAAGGCAGACGCTAAGGGGGAGCGAACACACAGACTCCTGTCAGGAGGAGGGTCTCAAATTAGCAGATAACTGGACATAAATTGTAAAGCTACCCGAAGGCTAGAAAAATGGAGGAGTCCCCTAGAAATGGAACTGTTGGAGGGCTACTAGTCCCAGTTCAGAATCTCACACCTGTGGTCTTAATTAGTTCCGTTTGTTTTAAAGGGAAAAGACAAAGACAAGCTGAAGATAAGTATCCCTGACACCTAGGTTGTGCAGGCAGCCAAAGCTCCCTCAAACATCAGGGAAATCTATGTCCAGCTTTCTCTCGTGGTCCCTGAAAATGAGAGAACACGTAAGCCCTCCGCACCATCTGTTGGACCCTCGTACTTGTCTCTGCTCATGGGGAAAAGGGGGGAAAAAAAGACATGCGTTTGCTGTGGATGTTCCTGTAGTCTGTTGAGTAGTCGTCGGCTCTCTGTGGTGCTGAACTTATAAGGGAGATGTCGCGCTGACAAGCCTAATCCTTGGGCTGCTCCAAAGCCTCCGTGGGTGCTGCCTTTACGCTCTCAAGCAGCCAGGCTAAACAGCATCTCCAGGTATGTTCATTAATGATGTTGGGCAGGAAGTCTTGTTGTCCCTGTTCAGATTCACATCTTGCCTGTGACAGAGCAAGGGCAGGATTTCAACAGACATTCAGATATTTCGCCAGCCACATGAAGCACGCAATGCATGTAAGTCATGTCATGCTGTATAAGAAGGTGCAGAGCGGCTGGCCATGTCCAGAATTAGGACGATATCCATCTGATGATGGGTTCCCTCCTGTCCCATCACCATAGCGGGAAGAAGAGCAAAACTGCGGACATGTAACTTGGCTGCATCTTCAGTTCACATCTTCCTCACAGTAAGAACAGTTCTCATTATTGGACAACTTTTGCTTCACTGCTTTTAGATGTTATTCTAGAACATTTCGCTGTTGTTATAAAGGCTTTAACTTTCAGCTTAAGCTAGTCTTAACGGAGCATATTTTTCCCTCCCTCTGCCACCAGTGATCCAAAAAGACCACGAATACCAACTCTTGACTACAATTATTACCTTTTTTATTTTTAAATTGAAGTATAGTGGATTTACAATGTTGTGTTAATTTGTGCTGTACAGCAAAGTGATTCAGTTATACAGATAAGTGTATACATATATATATGCATATATAGTAAATATATAAACTGTAAATAGTTGTTTCTGCTATTTACCTGCCCTGTTAATCTGGAAACATCTCAAGAATGGGGGCATTGTCTCATTTTAACAAATAGCGTGGTCTCAGGCGCTTAGGGGGAAAAAACTTAGTGAATATTAAGTTTGAGTTTGTTGATGATTGTAGTGGCTTTTTATTGTATTAGATTCATGCCTATTTCATTCCTGCATCATTATTTTCCATCAGTGGAAACGACATTTCTGCTCAGTTGCCTCAGTTATCTTATCTGAGGCATCCAGGAAGTTTCCCTCCATTTTGCCTTTCAGTATGATACACGATAAAATTATTATAAATTTTCACAATGAAGCTTCTCACCTCACCAAAGGGCATGTCTTGTTACGATCTCAAATAACATCCATGTAACGGATGTCATCTTCTCTAAAATGATTAAAGATGTTTTATACATTCTCTTTCTGAATGAGCTACTGGATTATTTGATATATTTCCAGGTGATTTTTTTAAACTGTTGGTGCTTTACTTAAATTTTCAGTTTTACTTTCTGGAACATTAATCTTGGAAGCTTGAAATCTACAAGAAAATGGTACTGATATTAATTAGTGATAGTTCACCTTTCTTTGTAACAGCAATTTCTTTCGACAGTTGTTAGTACTTTCATGATATTATTTTCTGGTCTGGATCTTTGTTGTTATTTAATTTTTATTCAACTTTTTGCTTTCGTAAATCTTGTCCCTTCAAGCCTCAGCACCAGAACTCTCCGTTTAATTCTTTTACAGCTCGCTTAGCACTTAAGCAGGATACCCTTCCCTACTGTATGTTAGATACATCTGTGTCATTTGACTTTATTCTTCGTGATGGAGCGTTCATTTACATTGTTGCTTTCAGATGAAGGATGTGACGAATTGGAAAAATGATCGAATCTTAGTTCAGTGACATTTGGACATTACAGTGGCATTTCCCATTTGGAGCAAAACAGTCCTTAGAACTAGACACATCTTGGTCGGCTGGCCCAATACACCCTCTCGACCTGCATATATTGAGGGGGGAGCGTCAGAGATGCATGGGGCCAAGGAGACACCTGTGGACTCTTCTGGGGGCTATTTCTCAGGAAGCTTCCTTTCTTCTAATAAAAGGCACACACATCTTGCACCAACTACCTCCCTTCCCTTTACCTGGATGTAGGTGACCTGCAGGGTCATCTTACATCAGGAGCTGCAAGCATGAAGACAGGGTAAGACTCAACACCAAACATGGCGGTGTCACGAGCAAGAGAGAGCTGACCTGGGCTCCTGTAGGCATAGTTGAGCAGCCGATCCATAAACATCTCTCGCTGGCCTTCTCATCGGGTAAAAAAAAATGTCTCCTTTCTCTTTTATAAAAGTCCTCTGGGCTTTCCAATACACGCTGTGTAATACTTCTTGACTGTGATTGTGAGCTTTCCTCAGAGATGAGATTTTATATGCTAACATAAACTGTACAGTAAACACAAAGAGGCTGGATTACAAAATACGGATCAGTGAGAGGGCCAAATGCCATGAATATGTGGATGGATTATGGGGGATTTGAAACAGGATATTGCTTTTGTTTTAGTTTTTAAGCAAAATAAATGGAGCCAGAAGACAGACCATTTCTCCTCTCTTTAGCTTTGGAGAAGAACAGAATCTAGCAGAACATGGAAGAGGATTGTCACTGCAGTGTTCATTTAAATGAGTGATTCCAGCATGAACGTGTGTGCCATCTGTATCCATCTGTGTTAATTTTTTTGCAAACAGAATGAGTTAGACTTCATGAAAGTGATAAAAAATAATAACATGAAATGCAGATCATCTCAAGTCCTCCATCTATTGCCCATGTGAGAGGAGAGGGCAGAGGTCTTTGATACGGCATCACCGGATTGTGGGGAGCTAGTCTACCCAGGCATGTGCTCAGAGATATGCCACGACCAGGAGTGTCACTGGATTGTGAAGGGACACACAACATTGCAATGGAAGTGGACTCCAGTGAGCTCAATCTAAGTGTAACATTGGAATGAAGGGATCTACAAAGACAAAACCTTTATTACAAGCGTGTGTGCGTGTGTATGTATATGTGTGTGGTCCCTCTGGGGTCAAGGTGCCAGGAGAACACCATAATATGAAAATAATAGTGGTGAAAAGGTAAGAGGGAAGAGAAGGAACAATCAAAGCAGGAATGTAAAGATGAGAAAAAAGAGAAGATGGGAAGAGAATGGGCATCTCTGAAGGGTATGAGGACCACAAGGTCATTGCAAACTGTCGACATGAACCAGGGAAGTTGAAACTCACCAGAAGGCCACGTCCACTTAAGGATGAACGCTGAGAACTGTCGGGCTGGTGTGTGGGATGGTTGTCAAATTACACGTCTCCTGAGATTTCTACTTAAGCAAAATTGTATGCATTTGCTTGTTTATGGTCTTGACTAGTATTTAAACAGTGAAAGTGACTGTTAACAGGGTAGACCCATGTGGGAGACCACCAAGGATCTGAAGAGGGGATGCAGAGGAGAAAGTGGAGATAAATAGGTAGGTCTGAGAGTGACATTAAAGTTATGGCCAGAAGATCGACAGAGGAAGAAAAGAAAAGAATTGCAAATGACAAAAATGATAGGACACTGAGCATCTCAAAAGTAGAGGAAGTTCATAAGGAAAGGTAATCACTGAGGAAGAAGAAAATAAGAATTAAGTCGCACTGTTGACTAGGGCAACCCTGGGTGTGAATGGCAAACATCACGCCTAATTCTACGCCATGTTAAAACACAGATACTTTACTAAAACCTCTTATCTTGACTAAAACCACAGATACTTTACTAAAAGCTCTTATCTTATCTGTCATGACATTAAATATTAAACCTGGTACAGATAGTGTCATTTAAAAAATGAGTAGTGTACTTAATAATCCATTTTAAGATTATGATTATAATTTGTTGAGACCATCTACTCTATTTCCTCGGTTAACATATAATCAAACTGGATGGTGAAAAATATTTGGCATGTTTTATTTTGTTGTTTTTTGCGGTTGTTGTTGACATTTTAAAGTTAGAAATGTAATTATTTGAAAAGCAGCCTTGACAACAATAAAAAAAAATAATCTTGGTGTGTCAAGAAGTGCAGGATAAACATTTAGGCACCAAATCATTGAGGCCACGTTTTCTGACCTGTCTTATGTGATTTGGATGGAGAGATTTTTTTTTTTTTTTTTTTAAAGAAAGAACAGATTCTATTTTTCGGGCACCAAAGCAAAATTTCCAGAGATTATATATGGAAATCAGCTTTAAAGAGGAAACTGTGTCTAAATCTTCTACCCTCCCCCAAAAAAACTTGGATGATAAAATATGATACAAGTGATCGTTGGGAATTCCCTGGCAGTTCAGGGGTTTCGGACTTGGCACCTTCACTGCTGAGGGCCTGGGTTCAATCCCTGGTCAAGGAACTAAGATCCCGCAAGCCATGTGACGTGGCCAGAGAAAAAAGTGATCATTGTGTGCAATTCAGTGCCCTGTTGTCCTTTCTTTTTTACTTTTGTGTATTTCATAAAGTTTTGAATTAAAACGTAGTAGCTTTTAACTGGAAGCAATTATGATGTTTTCCTCTTTGCTGATCCATTTGTGTCTTGGTAGTTTTCACCCATCTTTTGATTGCCCTGGGTATTTCTGCCTGCTTCGTCTGCACACCCTAGCATCTCTTGTTGGTTACACCATTGGGCCCTGTTTCCACATATGTCCCCACAAACACACATGCACACACACCTCACCTAAAGATGCCACCTCTCTCTCCCCAGTCATGGTCTCTATCAAGCTCGGAGCATACCCCTCCCTACCTGGTGTTAAGATGAGATGATTATACATGTGTTTCCTGGAGTGGAATGCCTCCCAGGAAAAAGTCATAACGTCTGTCCCAGAAACGGTGAGGAATAGCAGAGGTTCCTGTGTTTCAGAGGCAATGTGGACATTTGTCCTCCTGTGAAAGACAGAGATTGGCTTCATAATCATTGAAACACCTTTCCCAGGAAAAGTTCACTACCAATCTGCAGGACAGCAGAGAAAATGTTGATCAAATCTTGGCAAATGTGAATCCTGCTTTTCAAGAGCCTTTTAGGACTCTTCAGATTTCTGGAGGGAGGAGTTGGCGGTAGGTAGGCACAGCATGGGGTGGAGGTGACAGAAATAAAGGAACAACTGTTAGAAAACCAGAGAATGGATACAGTTCAGCACATTGTTAGATGTCTATGCTGAAGGAATATATTAGATTCACTGATGATATCTAAAAATAGGACAGAAATAGGGAAGAAATAAAAGGAAATATAAGTTCACCTATGACAAAAACAAGAAGCCACATGAGCACATTACGTCAAAGCCACCTGCAGCCCTGGAAGCAGCCGTCTGAGTCATGCTTCAGTAACCTTGGAAGGACTTCTCAAGTATTTCTATATTTGGTGAAGCACATCTGTACCTTTTCTTGAATTGTCCTTCAATGATTATCTCTCAACTAACCTGAAAATTTGACTTTTCAAATAAATTGGTCTCTAAAATTTTTAAACATTCATTTTTATGCTTTACACATTGGTATAGCAGTGTATGATTCCCCAAACAATATTCACAGTATACTATCTTATAATAATTGATTTTTACTATCGATTCTTTCAACTAATATTTTAGTGTTTATCATGTGTCGGGTATTGTTCTAAGCATTGCAAGATGCATCCATGTACACAATAGACAAAATTGCCTGCCTCGTGAAATTTATATTCTATGCGGAGGATGGAAAATAAACTTAAGGATTAAATACGTTATGTATTATTTGGGGGAAGTGATGAGTGCTGTGAAAAGAATAGAAGAGGACAAAGTAGATTAGGATTGCACTGGAAAGTGCATTTTTAAGTAGGGTGGTCAACATACACCTCGGTGAGAAGGAAGACTGTGAGTAAAAAATTAAAGGAGGTGAGGAAGGAAGCCAGGATGATGTGCATGAAGGGTGTTCCACGCAGAAGGAACAGCCAGTGCAAAGGCCCTGGGGTGGGAGCATTTCTGTTGCATTGAGGAACACCAGTGTGAAAGATGGGGATCAAAGTGGGATGAGGCCATGAAAAATTTTGATTTTAATTCTGAGAACAAAAGGAGAACACTTAGAGGGACTTAGCAGAGGAATGATAAGGGGAAGTGTGGTTTCAAGCACCACTTTAGCTGCCTTCTTGGGACTAGCCTGGAGGGGCAAGAACAGAAAGCAGGAGATAGGTTAGAAGGTGAACACCAGAGTAAACATGAGAAATTATGACTGCACATTTATGATGGGAGCGGTGGAGATTGGGAAGAAAAGTTGTTGGATTTTTTAAAAATAAGATTTGCAAATGATTTGCATGTGGAATGTGGGGGAAGGAAAGGACTCCCAGTGTTTTTGACCCAAGCACAAGGTCCCCACGAATGAAATTGGAGAAAGATCTGGTGGAGAGAATCTTGAGGATTCAGTAGGGTTTGGAAGTTCAAGTTGAAAATGTATATGGGACATCAGAGAAGAGACATCTCACAGGCCGGGGGATGTCAGAGTCTGCGGCTCAAGGGAGAGATCTGTGTAGAGAGAAGAATGTTGGACTAGTCAACATAGATGGTATTTCTTCCTTTTTTGGCTGCACTGTGTGCCTTGTGGGATCTTAGTTCCCCAATCCGGGGCCACGGCAGTGAGAGCGCCAAGTTCTAACCACTGGCCCGCCATCCAAGTCCCAACAGAGATGGTATTTAAAGTCACAAGACTGAATGAGGTCACCAGGAGAGTTCTGGACATAGAGGAATGAAAAAAAAGTTCACCAACACAGCAAACCAAAGGCTACTGGTAACTTTTACTGGAGCTATAGAAATTTTGGCAGACTGTTAGGTACAGAAGCCTGGTTGTAACAGGTTTAATAGAGAATCCAAGCAGTGGAATTGGAGTCAGGGTGTATAGAGAGCAATTTTGAGGAGATTTTCTCTAAGGGAGCAGAGAACCAGGCAGTCACTGGAGGGATATACAGACCCAAGAGAAAATGCTTGTATTTCTCTCAACTTGGAAGGTCTCGCAGCAGGTCTGCAGGCTGTCAGAATGATCTAACAACATCTTGTATCAATCTGTTTGGTATAAGTCATGCTGCGTTAACAGGTATCCCTAAAATGTCAGTGACATGTGACTTCAAAGTATTATTTCTCTCTCATGTTACATGTTCTCTAGGGATTGGTTGTGGCTTTTCTCCGTGTCTTTATTCTAGGACACAGGCCGAGGGAGCAGACACATTTCAGACTTTAAGGCAAAGGGGAAGGAAAACATGGTGGAACCACATGAGAGTTCTGAAGATTTTTCCTTAGAAGTAACACTCCTACTAAATTCTATTCGTTGGCCAAAGCAAATCAAATAACTATATCTGATGTCACTGAGGTGAGGCAATAAACACTCTTCCCAGGGAGAGACACTGCAAGGCATGGCCACCCCTGCCATCAAGCAGATGGGGGTGTGTATTCCCACCCAGAGAGTTAGAAAGCACTTTGAAAAATAACACAGTATAACAATAACACAAGAGGAAAACAGCTGTCCTATAGCAAGAGAGGTGTTTTGTTGTTGGATTGACAAGAGTTGATGGGCTTTATTGTGTGATACTTAGCCTTAGATGGTGACCCCACTCTTCCCTATAGTGAGAGGAGAGAGGCACAGCAGCTGTGGTAGTTACTGGTATGTGGGCAAATGGGTTGATGGAGATGTATGGATATTTTCTTCAAATTATTGTAACTTTTTCATTATAGTTGGAAGGAAGCTCATACACCAACCATGAAGATGGGACCAGGGGCATCAGAGATTGGAGGACACGGGAAGCAGGTGTTAGTGATTTAGGGAAACTTGAAAGGAAATTTATTAGGGAAATTTAGTATGATCTCCTGGTTGAACCTACTGCAGAGTTTTGGTCAGCAGTTGAAAGTGAGACCAGCCATCCTGGGTCTACATTTTCCTTCATTTTTGCTCACCAGCAAAGGTGTAGGTGTGCACTGGATGGAAAGTTGGATTTCACTAGGTTTAGGGTTTTGCCAGACAAAAATCAAGATTTGAGAGAGTGATGTGTGGGAATGGGGGTTTATGCAAGGTTATGCCTCTATAACTTGAAGAAGGAGTGATCAGATATCGCTCTTCCCATCTTGGAAATGACAAAAGAACGAAACAAATGTATTTGCCAGTTTGCACAGGACTTTGGAAAGAGTTACTAGGTTGCCTTTTTCCCATATAATTCTCCATGTGTAAGTTAGAACGCCTTTCAGTGTTTGCCCTAAAATGTGAACCATGTAGATTCTTGGAACGAAAGCAATAAATAAGAGAAAGGGATGAGGATACACTTTTGTATTTTCCATAATTAGAGAGAGTGGCCACAGCTGTTTCTGCACACCAATGGAAGAAATTTGTCATAGGTTCGATTTGTGCCCCAGAGTAGTGTGATGAAGGCAGCTATATAATCAGTTAGGTGACTGCTAAATTAGTAGGTGATTGGTTGAAATGCCTTGACTCAGGAAAGAGTCCTTGTGCCATATATTGTGGAGACAGAAAGGAGCAGAAAATGTACTCAGTAAAGAAGTGGCCGGCTTAAGTTCCCATCATTTTCGGTCCAGATCTTATCTTGGTGTCTCAGCTGAAGTTGGCCTTTGTCACAACTCATTGAGTGTTGTGACAGTGAATTATTATTTAGCCCAAACTGTTTGTTGAAAACATATCGTGCTGGGCAGGTGAGGCACTGGCTTAGAAAAGGAGCGTAGATTTCCATGCAGTTCACCAGAAGCATAAAGTCTCGTCGGGAAAACCAACAAGGCTGCAATTAGGGAATAAGAGAATGTATAATTAACCACCAAGCGTGTGTGGGGTACATAATTAGAGAAGAAGGTGACACAGATAGTTTAAGGTGCTGATGGTGGTTTTTAGACAATAATGGAAAATTGAAGAAAATACCATCCACATGGGCTGAAATTGTCAGGGGGTGTTTTGTGTTTCTCTTGCGTTGTTACCCTCTAACCAGTGTTAGCTGAGTTTCATATGATTCCCATAAATGGTTGTTTCTTAGCTTCTCTTCCTTTACCAGAGAATTGCTCCATGCCGTAAATGGAGAGATTCATTCATAGATAAACACATGGGTCATGAATTTCCATTTCACTAGTAGGTAAAGTAGAGCTACCAACAAAACCAAATCACATTCACTGCTTTTCTGAAAATTGTCCAACTACATTCTTAAGTCCACTGTGGTCCCGTGCATATTTTCGTGCCAATTCCAAAATGTAATTCACTTAGATCAGTAATCTCATATGAATTCCGTGTTTTCTTCTCCATATTTCCATGATTAATATTTCAATAGAGCAAAGGTCAGGGATTTGGGAATTACACTAATACTAAATCTTTAATGATTCATCCTTTACTAGAGATAGACACATCCATCATATTAAATCCATAGCATGTTTGGTTGTATATTCTCACTTGTCTTTTATTATTTTTAAGCAGGTTATGCAGTTTGCACAGACTTCAGATGGACAAAATAGCTGACATAAAAAGTACAGTGCTCATAATTTTTCTTGCATGTTTAAAATCATGTTCAGTGATTTTTAAAAATAAATTTATTTATTTATATTTATTTTTGGCTGTGTTGAGTCTTCATTGCTGCACGCAAGCTTTCTCTAGTTGCAGCGAGCGGGGGCTACTCTTCATTGCGGTGCGTGGGCCTCTCACTGCGGTGGCTTCTTTTGTTGCAGAGCATGGGCTCTAGGCGCGTGGGCTTCAGTAGTTGTGGCTCGCGGGCTCAGTAGTTGTAGCTCGCGGGCTCTAGAGTACAGGCTCAGTAGTTGTGGCGCGAGGGCTCAGTAGTTGTGGCTCATGGGCTCTAGAGTGCAGCCTCAGTAGTTGTGGTGCACGGGCTTAGTTGCTCCGCAGCACGTGGGATCTTCCCGGACCAGGGCTCAAACCCATGTCCCCTGCGTTGGCAGGCAGATTCTTAACCACTGTGCCACCAGGGAAGTCCCATGTTCAGTGATTTTAATTACAAGTAAACACTTGTATCAATTGCCCAGTGTCAGTCTTTTATTTTTTAAATAACTGTTAATTTAATAGGTCTTTTCCTAAAAAAGAAAACATAATACTCCCTTTGTGTCTCATATACTAAAAATAAAAATTTCTAATAATGAATGGGTCATTTTTATAAACCTGCAAAAAACACAAGTAGGCAATTCAGTAACAGGATTTTAACAAAATACTGTAACTATTTTGTTGCATATTCCTTTGCTTTTGTTTTTTGCTCAGGTAAATAATTTTCATGGAGTTTTTAATGATCTGTTTGTAGTAAATTTAGGAGTATATTCATTTTCTTTTTTTAATTTTCTTTTTATTTTTTAAATTGAAGTATAGTTGGTTTACAGTGTTGTGTTAGTTTCAGGTGTACAGCAAAGTGATTCAGTTATACACACGCACACACATATATCCTTTTCCAGATTCTTTTCCATTATAAGTTATTACAAGATATTGAATATACTTCCCTGTGCTATACAGTAGGACCTTGTTGTTTATCTATTTTATGTATACTAGTGTGTATCTGCTAATCCCAAACTCCTAATTTATCCCTCCCCACCTTTCCCCTTTTTACCATAAGTTTGTTTTCTATGTCTGTGAATCTGTTTCTGTTTCTAAGTAAATTCATTTGTATCATATATTTTCTTCAGTCATACAGTTGAATACCTTGAACACATTACATTGTATTTTGTGTATGTGGATATCAAAATTGTCTACAGCAAATGGCAACTGTTAAAAATTTGTCTTAGAGGTGAAAACTGTAACTTATCCCATAGCCAAGCTGTCAGTGCTTCAATTGTTACATGCATGTGTGTATATACACATACACACACTTTTAACGTAACAGTTCACTTTCAGTAAATGAAAGACTTCTTTTTCTCTTCATTGTGACTGTAACACTTGAAATTCTGCCCCATACCCTAGGATTCTGTGTTCCATTGGACAGTGTCCATGTGTCTGTAACATCTTTATGTGGTATTTCAAAATTTGAAATGTTCATTACCCCATCTCTGCAAGTTTTATCTTGTGATGGTGAGTTGATCAGACCGATTACATTGGGAACTTTTTAGGTAAGAACTTGAATTTGTCTGACTAAAATCTTATAGTGCGGTGTAGGTGAGTTGCTTTTGTCTCCTCTGGAGGCTTTTTTTTTTTTTTTTTTGCCTGTCACTATTCATTCTTTTATTTGCAAATAAAGTCTTCTTTGGTGGTTGTTGTTAATAGTTCTGTCAATTTATGTAACATCTTCTGTTAGGTAACATCATGTAATTAATTACAGAAAAAGTTAAGTAGATTATTTTAAAATTAGAACGTTGAGCCTACATGGAGATGCATGAAGTTAAATTAGCCTGGTGGGCTGCAGCAGTGATCCCATGGTCATAAAGTCTGTGATTCTTATAAATATACCTGTGCATTTTAATGAACTTTGAATATGAAAAAGATATCTCTATTTCTCTATCTCTATCATCTGTCTGTGTGTCCATCCGTCCGTCCGTCCATCCATCCATCCATCCATCCATCCATCCATCCATCTATGTCTATCTCTCCGTCATCTATCTACCTACCTACCTGTCCACCCACCCATTCATCCATCCATCCATCCATTCTTCTATCTACCTATCTATCTATCCATTTATTTATCTATCTATCTAATCTATCCATCCATCCATCTATCCATCTAGGCACTTTGTAATTTAATCCGCTTGATGAACAAATAACATAGCATTTACTAATTTCTTCTTCTAAATAATTTGGAATCTCTTAATGGTTTTCATCTCGACTCTATCTTTCTCCTGGGTGTCTGTCTAGGCATGTTGACCTTGGTATGCTTGAGAATCACTGGTTATCCCATGACCCCAGTGCAGCCCTCACTCCTTGAACCTGATTCTGCAGAATCAAACTCTCTCTCAACAGCCAACCAAACCCATTTTCCTTTGACTGGGTTTCTGGAGCCCTTTTTCCAAAGCTGGCAAAGCACCGCTGCTTGGTCTAGGCAAAAACCCACTACACATGCACCTTACTTAATCAACATTATGCACCTGCTTTCTGGCATATTTCGTGTTTTCCACTCTGACCCTGTGAAGACATGTTCCGTTTATTCAAATGACCTGAAAGTTTTAAGCCAGCACCATTGATAATGCTAAGTGTCTTGTCCTGTTATTTCTGTTTTCCTTTGCTGCTTCACTTCATTAAATCTGTATCATTAAAAATATTCACAGCATCACTGAAGCCACTCCCCAGTAGCTAAGGAATGTGTTGCTTTCTGGGCTGATCCAATTACTGTTGACATTTGCTTGGATTTAGAGGGCGTGCGTCTCTTTCTGCTGATTTTTGTCAATAGCCTCCTTTTCTTGGAGACGTATGAAATATTTTGTGACTTTGTATCCAAAGCAGTGCATGTTAGATTCATTAATAGAATTCATCTTCACAGTGGACTGGTCCCAATCTGCTCTGTTTTGTTCAGCCTGTCAGCTCATAATATCTGGCTGAAAAGATGCTCGTGCATTGTTGGCTCATGTCCAGTCATCTCTTCCTAATTGTTTGGTTTCAAAGCAATAGTGCACGTCACACGTAATCATTTCTCTGTCCAATTAATACATGTTGCCCCACCATTCTGGTAGGGAGGTTGACTCTTCATCCTTCAGCCCACAGAGAACAAATCAAAAAACTTACATGATGTACAGCAAAGTGATTCAGTTACATATATACATATATATATGTATATTTTATGCATACGTTATATATGTGTGTGTGTGTGTGTGTGTGTGTGTGTGTGTGTATTCCTTTTTAGATTCTTTTCCATTATAGGTTTTCACACGATATTGAGTTCCCTTTGCTAAAAGTACACCAGAAACTAACACAACATTGTAAATCAGCTATATTCCAATAAAAATTTAAAAAGACACTTGCATGACGTTGAAGTTTGCTTCACTTTAAATCTCTTAGGCTAGGTTTCATCCCATGTGTCACTTATCCATCTTTCCACAGCACGAGTTTGACCACTTAAAATTGTAGCTCGTTACTGATGGAATAAAAACGCTTCGTTTGGGTTTAGTAAACTAGGGATAGGTTATGAATAACAAAACTACTGCATCCTTCATTCGTGATCTTGTTGGCATGTGAGAAGCATAACGCTGGCAGCAGGCTGTTTGCATCGGCATGATCATCCTTTCGAATAGGACTGGCCTAGTAAGGTGGGCAAAGGAATAGTTCCATTTGGCTGGATTTGGACCCAAGATGGCAGGGCAAAAAAGGCCAAATGCCGTGTGCTCGAGAGCTGTAGGCAGTAAAGAGTTTTTTCCTGCTCAGCGAGGATAGCTACTGGCCAACAGCCCTCTGTCGTTGTAGGGTGTGTCTGCCTTAACAGCAGAACCGCTGACCCTTCCCACACCTGAATGATGTGGGCCGATGCCCGTTGGCAAACTGAAAATGTTCGGTTGATGCCGTGGGAGAACCCCAGAAGCCTGCAGAGGAAGGCAAGCCTCGCAGTTTTATCAGGCGTGGAATCAACACGGAGATCCACCCTCAAAACGCAGTGCCTCGGGGCTTCCCCGGTGGCGCAGTGGTTGAGAGTCTGCCTGCCAATGCAGGGGACGCGGGTTCGAGCCCTGGTCTGGGAGGATCCCACATGCCGCGGAGCAGCTGGGCCCGTGAGCCACAATTACTGAGCCTGCGCGTCTGGAGCCTGTGCTCCGCAACAAGAGAGGCCGCGACAGTGAGAGGCCCGCGCACCGCGATGAAGAGTGGCCCCCGCTTGCCGCAACTAGAGAAAGCCCTCGCACAGAAACGAAGACCCAACACAGCCAAAAAATAAAAATAAATTAAAAACAACAACAACAACAACAAAAAACCGCAATGCCTCTTTCGCTGCTGTTTCCAAATGTGTACCTTTGCCCCCATCCAGGAATTCTAAAAGGATGGCTGGAAGAATGGTTTTTCATCTATGGTTCAATGTGATGAAATTCACAATGCAGCTTACTTTGTTATTCCTCCAAAAAATATGTGATGTTCTAATCGGGGGACAAACATCGAAATTGCTGTATTAACTCCCTTTTGAACAAATGGCAGCTAAAATTATTTTATTTGAAAATAATCGTTAATTACTTCCTAACTAATGCCAACGGTGCATGGGATCTATTGATTTTTAGTAACTTCTGCACGTCCCTTAATATAGATCATTTTTTCCTTTGCAGATTGCATTGTAATACAAAGGTGGTCCATCCTAGACTAATGAGAAAAGAAACGGCAGCATTCCAGGTGAAACGTAAAACATGCATGGTCCTGCCTGGTGCCTGGAGCCATTAAATCCTGAAGCTCCGTTTTAATTGCAGTGAAAGCATCCAACCGAAATAGAATATTTCTGCTTTAAATGGCTTATTTAGCTTGCCATATTTGGGGAAAGCTTCTTCAGTAAAGCATGGTGCCAGGCACGGAAAGATTCTTTGGTCAGGGGCCAGAGTTCGTTTGGATTATGTTTACGAGATGCCGTTGGAAAATCTGGTGGTGTTTTCTAAATGATCTTCAGGGCAACGGGATTATGCTGTACATCTGAGAAGTTGCCATCTCTCCCGATGGAAACGTAGCGTCGTACACCTGTAAATACAGAGATTAGACCTTTAAAAAAAAAAACACTTCTTTTCCCCTTCACTGACATGATGATTCTGTGCCATCTGAGTGGCAAGGAACCCACTGGCCCGGCTCCCCTTGTGTTTGGCCGGGGATGCTTGCAGCGGCTCTGCAGTGCCCCGAGCCAGCAGGCTTCTGGAGTTCCAGTCTGCCGCATGAACAGCAAGTGGAGACACGCTGTCTTCCCAAATTGCTCACAAGCTGCTAAGTGAATGATCTGTGTTCCCTTTGAATTCATGCTGTAAGCGAGAACGCTCGCCTCTCACCGAGTGATTGCTCTCTGTACCTTCGGAGGCATCCTTACTGAAGCCTCCCATGTTAGGCCAGACTCCTATGTTTACAGACCAAAAGGGCATAGGGGGGCTTGGCACATGAGGGGACATGCAGGCTCCTGGGACCTTTCTTTCCTTTCTCAACCTCAGTCCCAGGCTTTCCAGCCTTGACAATTAATCTCCCGTGGACTTTGGGGTGGGTGGGTGTCTGGGTGAGGATAGTGCCTTGGGCAGGCATAGGGCAGGTTCTTGAATGCTGATGGTGGGAAGTGAATGAAAAAGCAAAGAAGGCAAAGAAAAAGAAGCAAGGCACACCACGCAGGGTTTTCAAAGCAACCAGGAAAACTCAGACGGGATCCAGTGATGTCTTCCGTGTTTCAGCCGTGTTATAATTTAATATGTCAGTGGCTCATATGGAATTTATGCCTTTGCTCAGAAATCACTGCACGTTGGCTATGCCCCTGATCTGTTATGCGTTTAGAAGCAATGGCTGGATCGTGGAATATGCAGTGTTCTTTAGTTCCGATCAAGAAACACACACATTGCTCTTTGGCCCATGGACATTGGAGGTGGCCCATGGGGTGTGCTTTGAACAGACGGGGATGCTTTCTCTGGGGCCGCTTCCAGGCTGCAGGAGGGCAGCTGACAGGCAGGCCAAATGCCCCAGCACACGGCTGGGCTCCAGATGGCTGGCTGGTGCCCCCTGGCACTCCTTCAAGTCCTGCCGTCCTTGGGTCTGTAAGAGAATTCCCGTTACCTGGAAATTGAGGGAATGCATGGGGTTGGCTCAACAAATTCCTTCTACAACTTGAGATGTGCAGTCAGAAAGAACAGATGAAAAAAAGACGCCATCCACTTAAACAAAGGCCACCAACGCGGTAGCTTAGAACAACGTCCACAAATTCTCTCATGGTTCCTGTGGCCCAGGAATCTGGGCACCTCTTAGCTGGGTCCTCTGCTCAGGGTGACACAGAGATGCCATCAAGGTGTCAGCTGGGCTGCCCTCCTTTCTGGAGCCCGTGCTGCTCTCCCAAGCTCGCTCACGTGTCGGAAGGATCCAGTTCCTTGTAGTTGTGGGATGAAGGGCCCCCTTTCCTGCTGGCTGTCACGGAGGGCTGCTCGAAGCCCCTTTCCTACACCACTGCTTGCTTCTTCAAGGCCAGCAGGAGACTATTCTGCTCCAGTTGGTTAAGAAAGAATCCAATCCAGCATGCCCTCATCAAGCACCCCATCCTGTTTCCCAGGTAATGTCCCTACTCAAGGGATGACTCTTGCACTATCTTTGCAGACCCAGCTTGTATCCAGGCAGCTGGGATTGCAGGAGGGCAGGACTCCTTAGGGGGTGCCTTAAGGGATGTTCACCTCACTGTCGTTAAATGCCTGGCATGTTCGTTTCCTGGGGCTTCTACAACAAATGAGCACAAACTTGGTGGCTTAATGTGACGGAAATGTATTCTGTCACAGCTGAGGAGCCCACAAGTCCAATATCGAGGTGTCTGCAGGGTTGGTTCCTTCTGGAGGTTCTGAAGGAGCATCTGATCCAGCCTCTCTCCCAGCTGCCAGTAATTCTTGGTGGTCCTGGGCTTGTAGATGCTGCACATCCTTATCTGCCTTCATCTTCTCTCCATCTTCCTCTCTGTGTGTCTCCCACTGGCCTCACCTCTCCTTAGAAGGACCCCAGTCACTGGATTTAGGGCCCACTCTGAATCTGCGATGATCTCACCTCCAGATCCTTAACTAATTCCATCTGCAAAGACCATATCTAACAAGGAGGTCACACTCTGAGTCTAGGTGGATATGAGTTTTGGGGATGTTTTGGAGCTCCCTGCAGTGACCAAGCATTGCCCATGGTCTGATGCTACCCAAACCCTCTTCTCTCATCTTGCGTCAGACTCTCCTGCCCCTTTTCTGAAACCTTTTTTTTTTCCACTTTTCTTTTGGTCTTCTTAATTCCCAGTTCAGCTCGTAGCTCCCTTACTTCTTCAGGGGAAAACTTCTTGACCACCAGAGGAGACAGGGTCACCAGGATGTATGTATGTCATATATTCATTCACATGGTGCCATGTCTATGCATCACATTGTCACAGGAGGAATTTTAAAATGGGGTGTGATTTATCGAATTAATTGTTGCATATTCCAGGAGACAGTGGGCTTCATAAGGGCAAAGGCAGTGTCTCTTTGTGAACCTTCTCCCCAACCCTAGCATTTTAGAATAAATGGATTGCAGGAAACCCCAAGTTGCCTTCCTATGGAAAGCATTCTGTCACTGTGATTGGGGATAAATGGAGAGTCTCTGCCACTCCTTTAGAACCATGGATCTGGGGTCCATGAAGTGTTTCCAACATGGGGATTTTGCATTAGCCATTGAAGGAGGAATAATCCATGGTATGAATTGAATCCATGCACAGAAATGTTTCTGTAGTGTGGTCTGAATGTGTCCCCTTCCAAATTTCATTTGTTGAAACCTTAACTCCCAGATTAATGTATCAGGAGGTGGGGTCTTTGGGAGGTGATGAGGTCATGAGAGTGGAGCCCTTATGAATGGGATTAGTGCCCTTATAAAAGAGAGCCCAGAAGGGTCCCTCACCCCTTCCATCATGTGAGGACACAGCAAGAAGATGGCATCTATGAACCAGAAAAATGGTCCTCACCAGCCACTAAATTTGCGCTCACCTGGATCTCAGACTTCCAACCTCTATAACCTACATGGGAAAAGAATTAGAAAAAGAATAGATATGTGTATAACTGAATTGCTTTGCTGTACACCTGAAACTAACACAACATTGTAAACCAACTTTACTCCAATATAAAATAAATTTTTTTTTAATTTAAAAATAAAAAAATTTTTAAAAAGAGAAAAAAAATTCAAAGTAGAACTCTGAGAAATAAATTTCTGTTATTTATAAGCCATCCAGTCTGTGGCTTATAAATAAAATATATGTGTGTGTGTGTTTTATAATAACATTTTCTTTTGCATATATATGTATAGATAACATTTGTTTCTGTTATAGCAGCACAAACAGACTAAAATAACATCTCTGAGGAAGGTAACATGTACTAAGGTAAATGAAACAGAGAACAATTGTCCCCCTAAACATCATTAGGCATATAGCACAATGACAGTATCATACCCTGAATTCTACCACCGATTATTTTTAGATTTTAAAAAATTATTTGGCATTAATTTCCCCAATGGAGTAGGTTAGTAAGATAATTTGTGACTTTCCATAGTATCTTTACTTTCTCCTGTTACTGCCTGAAATTTTCAGTTATGTTTTTTTTTAATATGACACGTGATCTTTATACATGGTTTCTTATTACATTATTAGCTAAAATATTCTTTTTTGCAAATAATGTTTATTTGACGTTCTTACTTTGTTTCATAAGAAATCTAGAATGATGACTCTTCTGTGTATAATTTTCAGTACTTCTCTGCCATGATTTCCCCATCCTTAACCTTAATTCTGACTTGACTCTCCTTGAATTCTTGGGCTCGATGGAGTTTCATTCTCCTTCGTGTGTTCCATCATTGGAGCATTTCTTCATATGAATTTTAAGAGATGCCCTCAGGGAGGATATAGTTTCTTCAGACTTGCTTCTCAGAAAATACTTTCTCACAGGACAGCTTGGCAAGGGTTTTTCTGCCAAAATATGATAGATCTGACTCCATTAACTATTCCAGAGAATTCTAAGGTGAGAGAGATTTTTCTTTTTGTGTTTGTCATGGTCCTAAAGACATTTTGGGGAGCTCATCACAAGCAGACAGACAGACCCCAGATTGTATGAAGAATATAGAAGTGCATTGGAGCACAGGATGGGGGTCCATAAGGAGTGTCACAGGACCAAGAACCAGGGATGGGTGGACCACCACCGCCTAGAATGCTCTCTGCCTGTCCTGAGTCTGATGCTTCCTCATGGCACCTGTACCCACATGACTCGTCGAGCGTTTCTGACTGGCCGGCTCCTTTGGCTCCTTTGGGAAAATGAGTATCCCAGCATGTCTGCACACCTGGCCCTCCCATCACAGCCGGAAGTGCGGGGGTGGGGGTGGGGCAGGGAGGGCCAGCATAGCCTTTGGCGTGGCCCACCTCGACTGGGATGCGGGGACACGCAGGCCAGACGGACGCCTCCAAGGATGTCTGCCGTTTCACAGAGGCTGTTTGTGCTCTTCTCTGGGACCCTTGTCATCCTGTCTGGTTTTCTTTGCGTCACTAATTTTGAAGAAAGTTACCAGGCTAGGTCTGCGCGTCTACGTCTTTTCATGTATTATTCTGGAAATGACAGGGCTGTTGATCTCAGGAGTATGGTCTTTAATCTTTATCTTAATTCCGCACAGATCTGGGGCTTCCTTCTGCGTCCTCCCTCTTATGTTTTATGTTCTTTACGGGTTGATTCCTTTTGCGCTCTTCCTGACTTACTAACACTCAGTATCATTTCTTCTTTGAGTCCCTTCCCTTTCTGACCATATATATATTTTTAAAATTTAAATATTTATAAATATGTATATCCCTAAGTGATGCTCATCTTTATTCAAATATGTATGTATACGTATGTATGTGTGCGCACAAATATATATGGTTATATACGTACTTCCTGAGTGATTCAATTATTTATTTAAATGTATATACATTTTATATACATTTGCTTTTATCATTTATTTTTATTTATTTTATTTATTTTTTTTTAATTAGTTAATTTTTTGCTGTGTTGGGACTTAGTTACTGCACGGGCTTTTCTCTAGTTGCGGCGAGTGGGGGCTACTCTTTGTTGTGGTGTGTGGGCTTCCCATTGCAGTGGCTGCTCTTGTTGCGGAGCACGGGCTCTAGGCGTGCGGGCTTCAGTAGTTGTGGCACATGGACTCAGCAGTTGTGGCTTGCGAGCTGTAGAGCGCAGGCTCAGTAGTTGTGGCGCACGGGCTTAGTTGCTCCACGCCATGTGGGATCTTCCCAGACTAGGGCTCGAACCCGTGTCCCCTGCTTTGGCAGGCAGATTCTTAAACACTGCACTACCAGGGAAGTCCCTATCATTTATGTTTAAATAATATATATTTATATATATATATACACATACATGTTTGTGTACCTATAAATATACAGGCCGACCTGGGAGTTATTGTGGGCTTGGTTCCAGACCACCACAACAAAATGAATGATGCAATAAAGCAAGTCACACAAGTTTTTTGGTTTTTCAGTGCATATAAAAGTGCTGTTTACACTATAGTGTGGTCTATTAGGTGTGCAATAGTATTATGTCTAAAAAAATGTACAGACTTTACAAATAACTTATTGCTAAAAAATGCCAAAACAATTACAATAGCTACATCAAAGATCACTGATCACAGATCACCATAACAAATTACCAAAGTGTGACACAGAGACACAAAGTGACCAAATGCTGTTGCAAAAATGGCACAACAGACTTGCTTGATGCAGGGTTGCCCAAAACCTTCAATTTGTGAAAAATGCAGTATCTGCAAAGCACAAAAAAGTGAAGTGCAATAAAACAAGGTATTCCTGTATAATTTTTAGTACATGATAAAAGTATATGCCTATATATGTATGTGTATGTACATTATATAAGTGTGTGTGTGTGTGTGTGTGTCTGTGTGTACACTCATGGCCGCTTTCAAAGAATGTCATTGTAAAAGCTCCGTAATCATTTTTGTGCATATATATAACACAAACATTGTTATTAATAAGTGCTGCCTTTATTAGTAAATGTATTTCAGCTCAGAACACGAACCTAAACGTTATAGTCTCACAAACATGCTCACTGTCTTTTTCCATAATAAATATTTAATTAATCCAGAATTAATTTTATCTTACAATGAAGTTTTTATATTTCTCTCTTTTCAAATACTTAGTTAATGGTACTTTTTGAAAAGACTTTATCATACTCATTGTAACATTATTAGTAGTATAATAAATAATATAATGAGAGCAGCAAAACCTTATACCTTATTTGAGCCAAAATTATTCACACTTGCAAGTTTTGTTAGAATCAACGTTAGAATAATTTTGTTCAGTTACCCCCAAATTTTCTTACTAATAAGTTACTTTGAAAATATATTAATATTGTTACTCAGTTTCTGCCACTGAATGCCTCCACATGTGTACAAGTCTTCTTTTATATCTCTCATAATTTTGTATATTTTATACAGTGTGTTAAGTTATATACGTCTTAAGGTTATTACTAGATGGTTTATTATTACTACGAAAAGTATTTCTTTCTAAACATGTTAATATTCATATGTATAGAAGTTGATTTTCTGTATTGTATTCATCCAGTTAGAACTAAGAAGTCATCCATTCTAACTTACTTAGTTGATGATCTAAATTGTTTTTCTCTGGTTAGATAATGTTAGGCAGGAATCACTCTTCCTCTTTAATATTTTCAGAAAATTCAGCCTTTCCCAAAGCCCGTTCCCTGCAATGTTACATCAGCTCCTTACTAACTGGATTAAAAAAGGATTCCCTGTCAAAATAGATATTGCCGACCCGCTAATCCTTTCATTAGATATTTTAATTGTATCAAATGCTATTTGCCATCCTGCAAATACTTTTTTCTCCTTTGACCGTATTCCATTGCTTATCGTTTGACTTTTCTCCTTCCACTGTGGACACCAAGCAAAGTATTACATTTCTTCCTGTGGATCTGGTCTTCAACATTTGTAGAGTAACCCTAATTTAATTGGATTACAACATACTTTTCCTTCTTTTTTGTTCAATTTAACATTTTGTGTTGTTTATCAAACTGGTTGCCAGAGGACATCACAATGTATGAGGTTACTTTCTAGTTCATTGTTGCCATTTGTGTTACGTTTTGGGTAGAGAAGGAAAAATCCAATGGGATCTTCTGTGTTTGGAGACTCCGAAGGTCTTTACACCTGAGGAAACACCTTTGTGGTTCTTGTATATTGTATATCGGTGTCCATTTCCCTGTATTCACATCTAAGGTACATATTTGTGCCTTTTTCCTCCCAAAGAGTCTGGATTTTAATTCCTTCACTCCACTTGCTATTTCTTCCCATCAGCCTTTATCACCTCAGCCTTTTCTTTCTATCTCAGACTGGTCCCTTTTCATGCCTCTGAACCAAGGAAACTGCATCTTATTTTGCTCCGTGAAAAACTGCAAATGGTTATCTAAATGTTCCCATGGAGTCTTCCAAAGGCTGTGCTTATCTTTTGTTCCGCACTGCTTTTATTTCCACACAAAACACATACTGTCTTTCATTTTTTCTCTTTCCTCATCTTGGAGCAAGTCAGGATTTACCCAGATAAGGTGTCTGCCAACAGAAGGGATATATATGTGAAAGGCCCTTTCCTTTGCCAAGGGTCCAGAGGTCCTCCTCATTCAATGGGCGTGGTCCCAGAGCACCTGCACACATACCTGGGGGTTCCTTAGAAATGCAGACCCTTTGCAATTGTTGATCTGTTTGACTCCTTCTCAAATTTCTAATGTGATATTCATCTCCAGGCAGTGTGGTCCCTTACTAAGACAATCTCAGTACGTGTTAACATTCAAATACTCTGTACTTGCTGAGTGTGTGAAAAACTTCACTGGACATCTAAGACTTTTCCTGAATTGTCCAACTCTGCAGCAGTTAGCAACTGGCCGTTTCCATGCACCAACCCTACCTCTTTGCTGTTTGTTTTGGTTGATGTAAAATTTGTTTAATTTGAAGGTATATATACAGATGTTGGAGTGAGGAGGTTTCCTGAAATAATGACCAGTCAACCCCCTGAGGTAGGAGCACATCTCCCCAGTTTTGTGGTTTGTACACACACTATTCTTTGTGATAGGTGGCTGAATTCAGCGGGAGAGGAGATTCCAATGATTCACTGATTGATTTCCTATAAGGCTTATAGAATGATTCCCAGTGTCGTAATGCCATCAGAAGATTTGTGAGTAGTAGACTGAATTCTCTTCAGTGTCGTTAATGGGTTCATAGAAAACCCACCAAAAGCAGCCTTGGATTTTCTGCTGTTGTGGATTTGCTGTGACGTTCAGATCTTCTTGTTTGTTTTCATGAGTGTTTAAGTTGGGGAATTTGCGTCTCAGGATGCTACCTGGGCACCATATCAGGAAGTCGCTTCTTTTTTTTTTTTTGGACCTTGCCCTGCATGGCATGTGGGATCTTAGTTCCCCGACCAGGGATCGAACCCGTGCCCCCTGCAGTGAAAGCGTGGAGTCTTAACCACTGGACCCCAGGGAAGTCCCTAGGAAGTCACTTCTTTAGAGAGGTTCCTGCAGAGAAGTTTCATCCAAATCGTGAAAGCTGGTCGGGATATTGACCAGCAAGCAGATGTAATCATGGGAGCCAGAATGGCTTTTCTTGGTGAAGGATGGCAATTGAATATATTTTAACACTATTTACCATCTTCTTATTGACTCACGTCATGCTGTTAAATATTTTGAGCTGGACTTAGTCATTCCCTATTTCTTCAACTGAAAGTAAGAATAATAATAACCAAAATCCATAACCTGGAGAGATTTTCATAAATACCTGAAATTGCATAGAATTACCAAAGAAATGAAATCATTAGGCTTGCAATGACTTTGTCTGTGGCTCTGAAAATATCATGCTTTCAAAAACGAAACTCATTTAGCATAAATCTGTAAATACCTAGGGAGATATTAAGTTATGACTTGGCCTGAAGCAAATGCTTTATGGATTTACAATAGAAGGGATTGATTGGCTTAGAGTCATTAAGCCTATGGGATTAATTTGTATTAAACAAAATCCCATCCTGCAATCACCACCCAGTACTATTTTCTGAAGCAATATCATGCTAATGTAAATATACAAGAATATTAAAATGGAAGTAAATCAGAGATTATCGGAATGTGTTTAATAAAGATGGGTCATATTTTGTGATCACACCGTTTATGTAAAGATTCTGAGTCCTTGGGGCCAGTGGCTTGAAAAGCTTAAGAATCTTTTTATCAGTAACAACTAGGACTGTATTCAAAACACAAGCGTTTTTTTTCAAGTTCAGTGCCACAATCTTGCCTTAAAGACTGGGCTTTCCTTGATAAAGGATATTCTGATAATTAAGAGTTCTACCTCTAGTCAAAAGGGTCTCTTTGCATGGACTCTTCCCTCCCCATCCCTCCTTTGAAACTCAAATTCCGACATCTGGTTCTTGCCTTTCCCAGAACAAGAGTTGTCCTTCATCTACGTAGTTATTTAGATATAATTTTCATTTTCTTTACTAGACCAGTGGTCCTAGGATGTCATCATTGGCTTCTTCATCTGTGGGTCATAAGTTATTGGGTTGGCCAAAAAAGTTCGTTCGGGTTTTGGCCAACCCAGTATTTGGGGGAGCAAAACAGAAATCACTTTGTCAGGGACTAACCTACCACCTTGCATAAAATGCTTTTCACTCTTTGCTAAGTGGTGACGCTGCATTGCCAGGATGGGTTTGAGTTCTGGGTTTGAATCCCCAGACTGTGGCGAGTTGATTTCCTGGACCAACTTACTTATCTGTTTTGGGGTACAGTTGTCTCATCTCTATGGTTGGGGCAAAAATAGTTGCTGACAAGTTTTCATATGGTTACAAAGTATATGGACCAGTGCCCTGCATGTATTAAGCCAACATGGCAACTTAGTTAACCATAGTGTCCTACTGAAATAACCATTGTAGTAATAAGAGGACCAGTACGGTGAGGGTAAGGAGAGCCATGTGGTAATTTTCACTCTGTTACTGGCTAGCATGTATTATAGACCCAGCTATATATGTAAAGCCTGTTATGTAAATATTAGCTGGGTCACCAAGTAGTCCCAGCATCTTTTAGGCAAGTCATCCTCATTTGATCTCCTTCAGCTTCTTGACCTACAAAATAAAGATGTCAAATAGAAGGAACTGGGACTCCTTGGAGAAATGTCTGATTCTAGAAATGGGGCAGAAAAGCTACAAGATGATCCTGAAGCATCTTATCATGCCAGGAAGCAAGGCAGTGCTTAAAAAACAAAGAAAAAACCCACACCGTTGGGGGTATATTGAAGGGGTACAGAAACCAACTGAAAGAGTTCTGACCGGCCAAAACTAGAACAATTTGAGGAACAAAATTAAGTACTGTTGTATTAAAATACATACAATCCCATACATACATACATACATACAATCCCATATGGTCCTAAATGACTGAAAAAATAAACAGGAAATATGAGTTTCCCATTGCTGCTGTAACAAATGACCACACTGTTACTGGCTTATAATGACACAAATTTATCTTAAGAGTTTTCAAGGTCAAAAGTCCAAATGCGGGACTTCCCTGATGGTGCAGTGGTTAAGAATCCGCCTGCCAAAGCAAGGGACATGGGTTTGAGCCCTGGTCCGGGAAGATCCCACATGCCGCGGAGCAACTAAGCCCGTGTGCGACAGCTACTGAGCCTGCGCTCTAGAGCCCACGAGCCACAACTACTGAGCCCGCGTGCCGCAACTACTGAGCCCACGTGCCGCAACTACTGAGCCCGCGTGCCGCAACTACTGAAGCCCATGTGCCTAAAGCCCGTGCTCTGCAACAAGAGAAGCCACGGCAATAAGAAGCCCGTGCACTGCAATGAAGAGTAGCCCATGCTTGCTGCAATAGAGAAAGCCCACGCACAGCAACAAAGACCCAATGCAGACAAAAATAAAATAAATATATAAATAAATAAATTTATTTTTAAAAAAAGTCCAAATGGATCTCTCTGGGCTAAAATCAAGGTGTAGGCGGGATTGAGTTCCTTTGGAGGATCTAGGGGAAAACTTATCTCTTGATTTTTTTTTTAATTTATGGAGGCCACCTGCATTCGTTGGTTCAAGGCGCCCTCCTTAATCTGCAAAAAACAAAACAAAACAAAGAGCAACCATAAAACCCACCAAACAGTTTAGCATTTTCCAATCTCTCTCTGACTCCGATTGTCTTCTGCCTTCGTCTTGCACTCTAAAGGGCTCTTGGGGTTCCATTGGGATAATCCAGGAGATTTCCTTATTTTAAGGTGAGGTGATTATCATCCTTAACGGCACCTGCAAATTGAATTCCCTATTGCTGTGTATCATATCGTATTATCAGGTTCTGGGGGTTAGGGCGTGGATCTCTTGAGGAATGGGTGACATGATTCTCCCTACCACTGGGGAGAGAAGACACTCCTCCCATGCAGAAGCATTCCAAATAATTTATGGAGGTCCTCTCCCTCAAGGCATTGGAGCATTGAATCTCTACTTCTTGGGTTTGGCTCTGCATGCTGACTTCCTTTCAGAGATTCTAAAATTCAAGGAGGAGAAAAAGAGTCCCTTTATTTATTTATTTAAAACATCTTTATTGGAGTATAATTGCTTTACAATGGTGTGTTCCTTGCTGCTGTATAACAAAGTGAATCAGCTATATGTATACACATATCCCCATATCCCCTCCCTCTTGCATCTCCCTCCCACTCTCCCTATCCCACCCCTCTAGGTGGTCACAAAGCACCGAGCTGGTCTCCCTGTGCTATGCGGCTGCTTCCCACTAGCTATCTATTTTACATTTGGTAGTGTATATATGTCCATGCCACTCTCTCACTTTGTCCCAGCTTACCCTTCCCCCTCCCTGTGTCCTCAAGTCCATTCTCTACGTCTGCATCTTTATTCCTGTCCTGCCCCTAGGTTCTTCAGAACCTTTTTTTTTTTAGATTCCATATATATGTGTTAGTATACGGTATTTGTTTTTCTCTTTCTGACTTACTTCACTCTGTATGACAGACTCTAGGTCAGTCTACCTCACTACAAATGGCTCAATTTTGTTTCTTTTTATGGCTGAGTAATATTCCATTGTGTATATGTGCCACATCTTCTTTATCCATTCATCTGTCGATGGGCACTAAATCACAGCAAGATCCTTTTTGACCCACCTCCTAGAGAAATGGAAATAAAAACAAAAATAAACAAATGGGACCTAATGAAACTTAAAAGCATTTGCACAGCAAAGGAAACCATAAACAAGATGAAAAGACAACCCTCAGAATGGGAGAAAATATTTGCAAATGAAGCCACTGACAAAGGATTAATCTCCAAAATATACAAGCAGCTCATGCAGCTCAATATAAAAAAGAGAGTCACTTTATGATGGAGAAACCTGACAAATGTGACTTTGGCCAGGTGATCAAGGTCAACATTCACAGTGAAAAGTCATATTGAGAACCTGCACCCTTGATATGATGTGATGAGGACACTTGACCTCCAGGCTTCCTTCCCCAAATTCACAACCCCAGTCTTGTCATGAAAAACGTCAAGGAAAAAAAACCCAAAAACCGATTGTGAGATATTCTACAAAACACCTGGTGAGAGCTCTTCAAAAGTGTCAAGGTCAGAAGAAACAAGAAAAGTCTGAAGCTGTCATAGCCAAGAAGAATCTAAGGAGACATAATGACTAAAATAGAATGTAGGATCCTGTGACAGAAAAAAAAAAAAAGGACATTTGGTAAAAATGAAGGAAACCTCAATAAAGTATGGACTTCAGTTAATTATAATATTTCACTATTGGCTCACTCATTATAACACATGGACCAGATGTTAATAAGAGAGGTGTGAGGTATATGGCAGCTCTGTCTACTGTCTTTACAATCTTTCTTGACATGTGAAACTCCCCTAAAATCTAAGTTTATGAGAAAAAAAGAAGAAAGCAAAAAGTGCAGATCACAAACGTTCGTCTATAATTCCCAAGGATGCTTGGAGCATGCCAATGTCCTATATCCATGAAAATACTTTGAAAACATCTTGCATTTAAAATCCAAATGGGATTTTGCTTAAAAAAACATCTTGCCACCCATGTCATCAGCCTTGAGTCATATAGAAAACAAGTGCTTATGATTCGCTTAATGCTGACACAGCACTGTGTTGGCACCTCCCTGATCAAGGTCTTCCTCTGCTAAGTGGTTTTGGTTGCACAGGAAAGAATCTATATACACCTGCCATCCTTGGGGACTGTGGGGCATATAAGTGACACGCCCATGTAATTGTCATGCAAGGCACAGTATCATCAGGGACACCCATGAAACATTGCTGGGACACATGAATCCAGAGGTGGTTTCCTCCTGTGCAGTAGACCCTGGGGTGCCTGCCATACAGTTGCTGGCACTTGCACTGGGTGTTCTGAGGTTTTCAAAGTTAGACAGTGAGTCTCAGGAGGGAGATTTAGATGGGTCACAGTCTCAGAATCTAGTAAGAGAACGCTGCGTGGCCAGAATCTGGGAGGCAGAAACATGCAGTAAGTACTTGGGGAGCCATTAAAACAACGCCACCTGGCACTCGTATGAACCAGCACTTACGAACCACTGGCTGTGTGCAAGGCAGCGTTCACATCTTCCTAGGGAACCAGCAGATTTGAAGGAGACTTCGGCAAGGTGTTTCTGGTTAAGTGATTCTTTTAAGCTCCTCCTTCAGAAAGTTCCTGATGATTGGATTAAAGGAAATAGTATAATGTTTTCCTAGTCTTCATTATTTTAGGGTGTAATCATGGTAGTGTTTTGCTTAGTCACCATAAAGATTTGGGTACTTCATATTCTATGTGGATGTTCCCATTTTTTTTATTCCACTCTAGTCATACGGTAGTTAGTACCAAGTACAGGAATGTTAATTTTCTATATCACAGAAACAAAATTAGGGTGTTAATAGGAAAAGGAGGCATGCACTTTTAAGTGAAAACTGTCACATTGGCTTTGGTTTACAAATATCAAACATGCCAGGGAACCAGACACATTTCTGATCTAAAACGACCTCTTTGATGGAGGTGTATGTTGGGGTGTTAGGAGGCTGTGTGCCAGTCTGTGTGTACACATGGCTGAGTGTGTGTGTGTGTGTGTGTGAATGAGTGCTCTGGTGGTGCAGTGGCAAAGAATCCGCATGCCAATGCAGGGGACACGGGTTCAAGCCCTGGTCTGGGAAGATCTCACATGCTGCAGAGCAACTAAGCCCGTGAGCCACAACTACTGAGCCTGCGCTCTAGAGCCCGCGAGCCACAACTACTGAGCCCATGAGCCACAACTACTGAAGCCTGCAGGCCTGGAGCCTGTGATCCACAGCAAAAGAAGCCACCGCAGTGAGAAGCCTGTGCACCCCAACGAAGAGTAGCCCCTGCTCCCTGCAACTAGCGAAAGCCCGTGCGCAGCAATGAAGACCCAACGCAGCCAAAAAAAAAAAGAAAAAGAAAACGGAAAAGGGTTGAGAGTCATTTCCCTTAGGTTTGTTTTCTGGTTGACATCTCTGTTGTTTATATCAGTACATCCTTTAGTTTCTAACTGGGCAGAACAAGGGACAGCTCTATGGTGGCCAGTCAGCTAAGTTCAAAAGTGGATAAAGTGGCCGTAGTCCTTATCTGAGGTAATAACGGTCATACATCCCAAAGACTCCTCAGTGACCTTGTGATTCTCAAAAAATATATATATTTCTTGGGGCCTTTAACTGGGGTCATGTCATTTGCATCTTCTGGCTCCACAGAGGCAGGCATTGAAGAGTGGGATGATTTTGTACAAATCTAGACTTCTTTTGATTTTGAGGACATGATCGCCTGCTAGGTCCCCATGTTAGACACAGAATCAAGGAAAGCCAAAGACAGCTTGACTGATTTGCCTGTTAAAGATAGACAAGCCACTTTTGAGGCAGACAGTTTATTCTTTTATTTTATTTATTGATTTTGTTGAAGTATAGTTGATTTACAATGTTGTGTCAGTTTCACGCATATAGCGAAGTGATTCAGTTATACATACTTATATGTCTATCTTTTTCAGTTTATTCTTTTACCTAGACAGAAAAAGGAGAATAAGCTAAAGGTTCCAGCTCCTCATAATTTTTGTCCTCCACACCAAAAACTCACATAGAGATTTCACCCATTAGTCAGTGGTGTATGTTCTGGCGACATAAAGAAGCTTTTGATCACAGTTAACACTAGGAAAACAACTGAAAATCTTCCAGACTCTCTTGGCAAGAATATGTGTGTGTATTCTCTCTCTCTCTTTCTCTCTTTCACTCTCTCTCTCTCTCTCTCTCTCTCCCTCTCCCTCTCTCTCTCTCTCTCTCACACACACACACACAGGTTTATTGTTTATTTTCTTTTAGTACAACTATATTTCAGGAGGTGTCTCAGGGCAAACCAAAGCCAATTTCATTTTCAACACGAGTTTTCTGAATAAAGATGCATAAAAAACGTCAAGCATAATTCAATACTAAATTAGTTCCAGTTTTAAATACATTGTCGTTTAATCTCAAACTCACAGAGACTGTTGGGGGGAATACATTCTATCAGGTAAAAGTGCTAATAAAATTGGGGGAGATTGATGTAAATCTAATTGGATTTGTCTATCATGCCTGTGAGCAGAAATATTTCAGTAACACAGTTCATAACAAAAAATGCTTATGGGGGCTTCCCTGGTGGTACAGTGGTTGGGAATCAGCCTGCCAATGCAGGGCACATGGGTTCAGCCCTGGTCCGGGAAGATCCCACATGCCACGGAGCAGCTAAGCCCGTGCGCCACAAGTACTGAGCCCACGTGCCACAACTACTGAAGCCCGCGCTCCTACAGCCCATGCTCTGAAGCAAGAGAAGCCACCACAATGAGAAGCCTGTGCACCACAACGAAGATCCAATGCAGCCAAAAAAAAAAAAAAAAAAAAATGCTTATGGTAGTCTGTGCAATGCCCTGAGATTTTAATAAGAAGCATAGACATATATCAGACACCTATAAAGTTTTAGATTTATTTTGATTCCTACCAGGCAAAGTGTGAAATCAATGCTTCCTAATTCCAGCTAAACAAGAAAGGAAAATGATTATTCATATTTTTCTCTGTCTGTCTTCCAAAGCCAGTCAGAGAAAAAGAAAACATACCCCACCCAAAAAAAGAAACCACTGCTCTTATTATTCCCATTATTGCAGTGAGGCATTTTGAAGTGCCAGAATGTTAGAAAGAATTAGACCTATTTTTACTGTAATCACAAAAGTATGCCTTTAATTTTCCTGAAGTGACAATCTAAGGTAAATTAAGCGGCACAATTCTTTTTTTCCTTTTCTTTTATTAAAGTATAGTTGATTTACAATATTGTGTTAGTTTCAGGTGTACAGCAAAGTGATTCAGATATAGTATATATATATATATAAACATCTATATTTTTTAGATTATTTTCTATTATAGGTTATTACAAGATATTGAATATAGTTCCCTGTGTTATAAAGTAAATCCTTGTTGCTTTTCTATTTTATGTATAGCAGTTTGTATCTGTTGGTCCCATGCTCCTAGTTTATCCCTACCCCCTTCTCCCTTTGGTAACCATAAGTTTGTTTTCTGTGTCTGTGAGTCTGTTTCTGTTTGGCATACAGTTTCACTTGTAGTATTTTTTAGATTCCACATATAAATGATATATAATATTTGTCTTTCTCTGACTTCACTTAGTATGGCAGTCTCTCGGTCTATCCATGTTGCTGCAAATGGCATTATTTCCTTCTTTTTTATGGCTGAGTAATATTCCATTGTATACATGCACTACATCTTCTTTATCCATTCCTCTGTTGATGGACAATTAGGTTGCTTCCATTTCCTGGCTATTGTAAATAGTGCTGCCTTGAACATTGGGGTGCATGTATCTTTTCGAATTAGAGTTTTCTCCAGATATATGCCCAGGAGTGGGATTGCTGGATCATATGGTAGCTCTACTGTTAGTTTGTTGAGGAACTTCCAGACAGTTTTCCATAGTGTCTGCACCAATTTACATTCCCACCAACAGCGTAGGAGGGTTCCCTTTTCTCCACACCCTCTCCAGCATTTATTGTTTGTAGACATTTTGGTCATGGCCATTCTGACCGGTGTGAGGTGATACCTCATTGTAGTTTTGATTTGTGTTTTTCTAATAATTAGTGATGTTGAGCATCTTTCCATGTGCCTATTGGCTATTTGTATTTCTGGAAAGATTCTTCTTAAATAAATATTTGCTTTGTGTTGCCTGATGCAGATTTTCCTGAGTAGAAAAGCCCTTGTTTCTTTTTCAGAGCATCTGTTGGCCATCTGTATGTCTTCTTTGGAGAAAAGTGTATTTAGGTCTTCTGCCCATTTTTCCATTGGGGTTTTTTGTTTTTGTGTTACTGAGTTGTAGGAGCTGTTTGTATACCAAATCTCAGCTGTTTAAGTCATCCTTTATTTAGTGCCTGGTGCTTTGGGTTGGAAATCTTGAGTGTCTTCAGCCGGGAGGTTCTTGTGTGTGGGAGCAGCTTGCAGATCACAGGTGCCCATGGGACAAGGTCTTTCTCAACAAACATGCTCATCTGTGCTTGACTGGCACACCTGGATGATGAACTCCACAGGTATGGGGAACTTGGGGTCCCAGGCTTAGAACTGGTCCATCATCATTTTTTTTCTGTTGGAAAAACAAATCATAAAGCCTTTCAAGATCCAAATGGTGGGAACACAAACTCACAAAATCACGGGGAGGATTGTAAAATTGGGGAACTTTTGCCAATCAACTACATCCTATAACTCAGTGATTGTATATCTCTTTATATATTCTGGAGCAGACGTCTTCAAATTCAGAGATAGCTTTCTGAACTTTTTTCTCAAAGTATAACTCTGCTGATGACTTTAGGGCAATAAATTTCCATACACTCCCCTTGTAGGTGTTCTTTTTCCTAAGGCTTTGTGGTCACCAAAACCCTTCCCCCACATTATGAAACAGTGGCCTTCAGGACTGATCACAAACATGACCTTCCTGCATTGCCATGGCATGTATTAAAAAAAAAAAAAGAGAGATAAATCATTCCAAATGCTGATTTCAGGGAATCACTTTGTTGAAGGTTCCATTAGACAAGCTTCCCAGATGTATACGTATTTTTGTTAGTCATGTAACTTGGTCTTGTTTAGATATTCTGATTTCAGGGAGAAGCAAGCATGAAGGTGTAGGTCAGCTATGCTGATTTCTTCAAGTGCAGAAGTTGAACTTTTCTGTAGGTGCCAAGTTTTCAAGGGGCACATACATTGGATGGACCCACAGATAAAATGTTTCATGTTGTCTTTGAGATTCACTGTGCTAATTGATGTGAACGTGGAGGTTAGAACATAGGTTATGATTTATGTGTGGAGAGTGTGGACTGAAAAAACGCACAACCTGAAAGTTGAGAATTATGTTTTCCTTGACAGACTTCCTGAGAACTTAAGTGTGGGACACAGCAACTCAGATAGCTCTGAGGGGCCGCCCCAAAGAGGTAGGGGAGGGGCCTGGATGTAGAGGAGCTCTTGCAACAAAGACCAGGTAATCAGGACATCAAAAGACGACTGTTAATTAATGAAAACCAGATATCTCACGTTAATGAATTTAGCATTTTTCTATCTATGGGAAGATGCAAGATTCTGGGCTCCTTGAAGTCATTCCTTTGATATCACATTAACTGTCTTGGGCCAGTTTGCAACTTGTCTGCATCCTGAATCCCATCCGGGTGCCAGTGGCTAAGGGCTTGATGGCTGCAGCATCTTCTGTTTACTGATATGGCAGGCGACATTCTTCATCCACAAGTGTTTATCTCTGTTACAGCCCATCATCAAGGTGTAGGGGTGACAGAAGAGGTATCCCAGTGGGGTTCCTGCCCTGCTTCCCTCTCCTGGGGTCTTGATTGCCCCTGCTCCCCTTCCCCTCCCACTCAGAGCAGCCCACCTCCTTTGCTTATAGAAAGTGAGCCATCACCCTAGCTCACCCATGCGTGCTTACTTATTGGTACCCACCACATCCTCAGCAAGCAAGCACCTTCCCATCATAGACAACTCCCAACCAAGAGAGTAAATGGATGAAGACGTTCATCAGCCCCATCCAAGTCATCCTGTGCAAGTCTGTCTCAGATAGGAGTGACCTCCTTCAGGATGGGTGTGTCTGCCTCAGCTGCCGCTCCTCCCCTGGCCGGGGCCAGCATACTTGAAGTGTCAGTACATGTTTGCAGGAGGAATGTGTGTATCAGTGAATAAACTAATGAGGACAGCTTGAGGTGGGGCAGGTCCCATTCAGTTCATTGCTGGAGTGAGCCCTGGGTATCTTAATTGCTTGCCGGTCTCCTACCAGTATTGATTACATTAAAGAAGTAGTCCTCTGTGGCCCAGTGACTAGCTAATCAATCACATACCTATCAGTGATGGCCAAGAAAGCATTTATCTCTCCCATACCCCAGTATACAACTTCGTCCATATGGAAAACAATGCATTTAGCCAGACAGGCTCTTTTTAAGATATTTCCTTGAGATAACAAGATAAAGTAGGACTTGGAATTTGCCCTTGGAAGGGACCAAAAAAAAAAAAAATCAATATGAGCTGATAAATACATTTCAATAGGATATCTTGCATTAAGGGCAATAATTGGAAAGGTTTTTTTGGGTTCTGTCATTTCTTTATATTGTGTAGATGACGTGATCCCATAACACCATTGGTGACTTTATTTCATGATTTGCATACTTTGGTGGCACCCTAACTTAATGTATGTTAAAAAGAACACTTATAAAATTAGTTTCCTGCCTCAGAATGTTAACTGCAGCATCTAGAGGTTTTCCATAGACTTTTATTTTCTCATTGACTCTGGTTGGTCTCCGTTTTCCGAATTGTCTACAAAGGGTTCCTATTATATTTATGATACAAAGTACTATTTTAAATAGTTTGACTTTTGAAAATGATGTAGATAAAGCACTAAAAGGGAACATCGGAAGAACAGGTATAAAAAAACATGGACATCCTTCAGGACTTTGGACATTGAGATATTTTATTTATAAAGTCGTATTTAAATTTTAATAATGGAATAGATTTGTTTGAAGTTATTTCAGTATTCCCTTTAATATTTAGAGCCATTTCCCCACTGAGGTTTGCTGGAGATGCTAATTATTAGATGTAAAGGAATATTGTTCTGGTCTTTTGGGGACCAGGAGAAAACTCAGGGCCTGTCTGGACTTTGAAATGCCTTTTCGGCAGGCACGGGATGGGTTTACTCTGGAATAAATTACAGCAGAATCTTTTTCCCTGTGTCCTCTAACACCTGTATTTACATAGTTCATGATTGTAACTAAATTAGATACTCAAGAGAACTCAGTTGGTTTTTAGGCCATTTAATTAGTTATAATTGAGAGAACAAATATTGCAGCAGCTTATGGAAAAAGAACAAAAGGGTGGGAAATTAAATATACACAGAACATTAAAGGCGATATCTAATTATGTTTCTGGGTCAGACTCTGCTCTATAAAATTAATTTAAAATTGTAGTTTGGCAAATAATTTCCATCAAAATCTCAGCAGGTGTTTTTTGCTTCCATTGACAAGCTCATTGGAACATTCGCCTGGAGTGGCGGAGCACCTGGAAAAACCAAACTATCTTGAAAAAGCAGAAGAAAGTTGGAGGACTTGCCTTTCCCTGTTTCAAAACATGCTCTAAAGCTCGGACAGTGGGATACTCATGTGGATAGAAATATAGAAGGGGGACTTCCCTTGGTGGCACAGTGGTTAAGACTCTAAGCTCCCAATGCAGGGGGCCAGGGTTCCATCCCTGGTCAGGAAACTAGATCCCACATGCCAAAACTAAGAGTTCACATGCCACACTAAGGGGCCTGCCAGCTGCAACTAAGACCAGGTGCAACCAAATAAATAAATTAAATAAATAAATAAAATAAATATTAAAAAAAAAAGAAATACAGAAGGGGATATAATTAAAGAGTCCAGAAATAAACCCTCACGTTTATATGCAATTGACTCGCAAGAATAGTGTCACAGCAATTCACTGAGGAAAGGAGAGTGTTTTCAATACCATGGTGCTGAGACTATTGGATAAAGGATGCATTTCAAACCTTCCCTCATATCATATGCCAACATTGACTCAAAATAAATGAAAGATATAAGAAGTAAAACTTTTAAACATCTAGGAAAAAACATGAAATCTTCAGGGCCTTTCGTTAGGTGGAATTTCTTAGATGTGATATCAAAAACAGAAGCTTTAAAAGAAAAAACAGTCGATAAGTTAGACTTCATCAGAATTAAAAAATTTTGCACTTCAAAAAACACCATTGAGAAAATCAAAAGAGAAGACACAGACCGGGAGAAAAGATTTGCACATCGTCTTTCTGGCAAAAGACCTGTCTCTAAAAAATATAATTACAGTTCAAGAATAAGGAACAAAGAACCCAATTTAAAAAATGGGGAAAATATTTGAATAGACATCCCGCCAAAGAAGATAGTAGAGGAGAAGATCCTTGACATGATTAAGTCATTAGCGAAATGCAAATTAAAACCGCAGTGAGGCACCGTCTGACACCTATTAGGATGTGTATAATCAAACAGATAATAACACGTCTTGGGTAGGAGGTGGAGAAACTGGAACCTGCATATGCTGCTGATGGGAATATACAGTGATGCAGCTGATTTGGAAAACAGTCTGGCAGTTTCTTAAAGTGCTAAACATAAATGTGCCATGTGACATAGCAATTCCACTCCTTGATATCCACACAAGATAAAATATACATCCATAAAAGATATTGCATATAAGTGTTCATAGCAGCGTTATTCATACTGGCCACCAAGTGGAAATAAGACAAATGGCGTGGCAGTCAACAGATGAGGGGATAAACAAAATGCGGTGTAGCCATACAGTAGACTATCATTCATCTGTATGAGTAATAGGAAAGAAATGCTGCAACACGGATGGACTTTGAAAATGTTATACTGAGTGAACGAAGCAAGACACAAAAGACTACATACTATATGAATTTATTCATAGGAAATGCACAGAAATGGCAAATCTAGACTAAGTCACTAGTTGACTGAGACTGAGGTTAGGAACATCAAATGCCTGCAGTCGGACACCAGCGATCATTTTGGGGTGAAGGAAATATTCTAAAATCGGATTACGCTCATGGTTGCACAACTCCATACGTTGACTAAAAAGTCCTTGAACTTGACACCTTGGTGAGTTGATTTTATGATTTAAAATTATACCTCAGTAGAGCCCTTAAAAATCATACTTGGTTGAACAAAGGAATTTGGTAAAGAGTCAAAGAGACTACCCTGGATTACCATTTAATCAGTGATGTATCTAGGTTATACCAATTTTCAAAGCATTGTGAATCTTTACAAATCTTCCTCCATCTTTGGAGGGAAGTTTCCTTGAATACTGCCTCTCCTCCTGCCCCGGGAAGAATTTCAGATTACTCAAATTTCACGCACTGATGGTGAGCGTGAAGACATTGAGCACTGGGTCTTGGGAAAGAGCTCTGGCATTTAACTCACCCCAGACCTTGCAGAATGGCCTTTGTTTGGGTTTGAGCCAGGCCAGCGGTCATGCGCCTGAGTTTCCAGCTGCAGCTGGGAAGACAGAAGAGTTTTATAGGAAGAAAATCCAGAAGAAGGCAGGGATATTAGGACAGGCTCATGGGAAAGGCAAAGTCCAGGTATGGAGTCCTAATTAAAGACCTTTCTGAATGCCGACTGCTGTGGGAAAGCTGGTGCTCAGAAGAGTTGGTCAAACTTCTTAAAGGGACACATTTTCTGGGAAGGAATCAGCTTCATCAGACAACATTTTCTCTCCCCTAATCCATTGCATGTGTTTTGACTACACCTTTGTTTTTCTAGTGTCTTCTCTTTTTTAATGAAAGAGGTGACCTGTTTCTCTGCAAACTTAGAAAATCTTCAAAAAATTGAAATGTTTTTCAGAAATGAGAAGGACTTTAGTTCTATCATCCGTGTAGCCTGTTTCTCTAAGAAAGGCATTTCTTATACGCTTCTTAACATGATTTTGCCATAAATTCAGCCCATGAGATAGCTTTGAAATAAGTTTTATATTGATAAACTCTGACCAAAACAACCCAAAAGACAATGGAGCTAATTTGATGAGATTTTTTTTTTTTTTTTTTACTTTGTTTTAAGTTCTTTCAATGCAGTGGAATTCTAGGACGTGAATTGATTTCCATGTTAAGCTGACGACTATAATAGGCAGACACGCTAGTGTCATGGTACTTTCTAAAAGATTGGACTTGAACGTGCTGTAAGGAAAAAAGGTGGTCTCCTTGAAGACTCCATTCTACTTTCAAGTAGATGACATGAAACTAGTAGTAGGCTTGAGTTTCAAAGGGTCTTGGGCATTTCTTTTCCAAGCTCTTGTCAATGACTTTAGATTGGTAACTTGAAATTGTCTACAGTGGGAAAATTTAAATCTCAAAAATCAACAAATACAAGGAATCAGGTTTCCACCTACCCTCCCAGTTCTGCTTGTTTATCCACATGGAATTGACCATAATCAACCCAAATTGAGCTATAAAACCAGCAACTTCAGATCTTGGTTTCAAAATATGTTTAAGCCCTTCTGAGGTATGTAGAACTGAAGGAGTTTTTCCAGCTACAAGTGTTGTGGGTGATAGTGACTAAATTTCCTCTCCCTTAACCCATGTATCCATGGAGGAAGGCAAAGACCATTTTAATTGATGGCCACAATTCGAGTTATCCAGAACTGCCATAGGTATACCTGTGGGTTGTGCCTGTCTATAAAAAGAAGGCGGTTGAGCTAATTAAACAACTCAAGTGGTATTGAATGTTTTAGCTTCTTGTATCTGGAAAATAGAAAAACCAAAATGGCACACTGCATACAGAGAGCATAGGAGAGTTTTGTTTTTTACCTTTTTTCCGTTTTTTTTTTTTTTTTTTTTTGGCGTGGGTAAGGGACCCTCTGTTCATTTTGCCTACATGGAAATTTCAAGGTGGTTTATGTTGCAGGTCATGCAGGTAGGTGACTTCATTTATTTATTTATTTATTTTTACAAATAGCAATAACATTCAAGCAATATTTCATAAGTGTTTCAAACACAGAAAAAAATTTTTTATACTGTTTTATCTTGACTTCAGAAATACTTATTGAAAGTGGTAGTTTGTTTACAGTAGACAAAAGGAATAAATAATGTGCAATATTCTCTAGCTACTGGGGATAGGTGAGTCTTCATGATTTAAATAAAGTAGCGACATTTCTGATTTTTATTATGAATGTTGTGCGTTTAAGTTCTTATGCATGAAACTAATGTTGGTTTTAAGATACTTTGATTAAAGTTCTTTCATGTTTATTGTTTAAATGTGTTTCTTCTTACATTATGGAATTTCCTAAGCAAACTGTATCAGTGACATTTCAAAAATGTATCTAGATTATAACATGTTAAAACTAGAGGAACATTTGAATACTTCATATGCATTTCTTTATAAAATGTGAGAAACCCTTTTTAAAATAATTTTCTTTTTTTTTAACTCACATTAGTTTTTTTTTTTTGCAGTAATATCATTTTAACCCCCAAACTGCATTTTCACAGAGTATCTAATATTTTTTGCAAGTAACATTTTGAATTTGTTCTTCTTGACATATTTATGTTTATATGCATTTTGCATCTCCCTATTTCATGTTTTTGAAATCCAAATGTAACAGATTTCAACTTTTTGTATGACATTATTTTTTTTTCTTTTACTGGGTAGTATTTCTCTTCTGACTTTTTTGCAAACCTGTTGTTTTTGAATTCTCTTTTTTCCCTTTATTGTCCTTCTCAATATGACACCAGGAGCCAACACAAAGAAAAACGCTGATGATATAACCAGTAATGACCGTGGTGAAGATGAAGGTATTTTTTGTTTTTTTCAAAGCTCGACCTTGGTGCATGATTTTATATCTATTGTTCTTTTTTTTTTTTTTTCCTTTTTCATTTCAACCTGTTTTTCCTCCCTTATCTGAAGTGAGTACACTTTTGTGTGCTTCTTTATTTTCTTCTTGTTTGGAAACCACTGTCATTTTTAATCCTAATGACCATCTAGATGACTGCAAATCACCTGGGAGAACATGTATAAATGTTTCTCAGTATGAAGTGAGTAACAAAATGCCATTTACAAGGAAACTCTTTTTCTTTTTTTTTTTGGCATGGTCACAAGAAGAGAAAATGAAATTTTAAAACATGCATGTATGCTTTCTTTTCTTCCTTCCGAATGTTATTTCATAATTTTGTATTTTGGAGCTTTGGTCTTCTTAATTTCTTCTGTGGACATTGAGACACCTCAGTAGAACTTTTCAGGGGGCTGACATTTCCGTTTTTGTTTGTTTTTACTGTTTTTTTTTTTTCCCCAAACATACTGATTCCAAAATAGGGTTTTCAAAGAATCTTCTCTGGCTCACAGTAAAATACATGAAAAAGTGTCTTAAAGAGATGTTTCTTTCAGAACTGCCTTTTAGCAGCTTTAAAGAAAAAAAAGGGGGGGATGGAATTGAAATTTGTCAAAAAGTTAGATCTATGCATCTTTGTCTTCACACCACAGCTGCTTTAAGAACATTTTTCCCCAAAAAATGTTTAGCTGCTGTGGAGAGTTTCTTCTTGAAGGATCTCAAATTGTTTGACAGATGATACACTAGAAGTAAAGTGATTTTTTTTTTAAAGATGGAAGCTAATATGACATCTGAACCATCATTAGCACGTTGTATCCTCTTCCTTCAGCAGAATAAACGGTTTAGGAGAAAAGAAAAAAAAGAAATGTTTAAAGTCAGCCTTTGCTGGCTCTAAGGCTGTGTAAGCTGGGTGAAACATGTTTTTCCCATCTGAGTAGCAAAATGCATGGATCTCCGTGCATTTTACCTTAAAACGTTGAAGGCCCTCGATGGACCTTTGGTTCCCGGGCTGAAAGGCAGTTTAAAGTGCAATGGGGAGCTATCCTTGCTGGGAAGCAAAACTGCCCTCAAAGTCCCTTTTTGTCACTTGCTTGGTTTGCCTGCCCTCTTTGATTTTTTTCATAAATCAGTGGCTCTACGAGAAAAGAAGTTTTGCCAATGTTGCTCTTTCGTGCCCGCTATTCTCTCAACACTACTGTTAGTTAATTTTTTTTTTTTAACCTGCCTTCATAGGATTCTCCCTGCTTCTAATAACCCTCTAAGAAAGTTCTTCTGATGGCCTTGGAGTATCATACCTGCACCTGAATCAGCAGCTAGCCTCTCCTTTGTGAGGCCTCAGAACACCTGCAGTTTTATCCGTATCCCTGTATAACCAACTACGGGTGTTAATTTGCATCTTGCTCTTCTCTGGCTTCTCAGTGTATTATTCCCTTTTGATCATTAGGATCTGTTTTCACAATGCTTACCAGTCACCTTTATTACTGTTAACATGCCGTCTAGTTTTCCTTTCATACCAAGAAACTATGATGATTTTTTTTTAACTTTGAACGAATCTGACATCTGGTTGTTTCTTCCTCAACCTCATGAGAACTTTGTTCTTGGTGTCTTGGAGGTAAGAGCTGTTAACCTAACGTTTTCTCTGAGGGAACCCCGTAAAGCAGCCCTCAAAATCTCAACTCCTTCCTTTCCCACCGTGGAGTAGCGTGCAGCCTACTGCAGAATGGTAACATAAATAAGGGCTAACACAGCAAATCAGAATCCAGAGAGAGGGGTGGATCATGTAAAATGCCAGACCCCTATAGGGGCAGTGATTTATTTAAAAATTCCACGTAGCATATGATGAGTGAAGGATTAAAAAATGATTTTTACTTCCTATTTAAGTTTTACAGGAGAAAATAGTGTTCTGCGGCGGATTAAATATCTGCAGACACATGGTCAGCTTGACACTTTTTTCTGCACTTGACTGTGACCACGGGGTTTCTTTTGCCTTCTGGATGCTGTAAGGTGGCACCCAGGAGCCTGTTTTGCGATCGTGATCGTAATTCATTTTCTAATGCAGCCACCATCCAAAGGGTGGTTTGTTTCCTTAAAATTCCTTTCTGATAGTTCAAAAGTGTCTCCATGAATTAGGGGAAAAAAGTCTTTATTTAAGAAAAAACGAAAATAAATGTACATGGATACATTTGGTTTTCTTTTGATATACAGATATTTAAATGACACACACATATATATGTATATACATACATAAATATCCCGAAATCATTAGAATCGAGGTCAGGATTCTTCAGCATTCAAGGTAAGCCCAAGGGATGATTTACACCAAACAAGTTATTTAATCACAACTTGTCAGAAAGTAGGCTCTACAAACGGACATATGGTCTCCAAACTTCTGTTGTCACAGAACATTGCAAAATAGGATTTTCACATCATTGTTAAATAAAATAATAATGACTCTGGGTACTGTGGTTGCAAATCACAATGGGAGTTTATATTCCCTGTAGAAATATGTAGCATTGCCAAACTTTCATCTTGAGGTTGGAATCTTGTGCCATTTTTATTCCCGCTCTCCTCTCTCTCTCTCTTTTTTTTTTTTTTCCTTTTTTTTTTTGTCACTTAAGTTGGGATATTCCTGCAATCAGTTAATTAGAGAAAAAACACTTGCTTGGACATTTTGTTTTGTTTTTACACATGTCTGTCCTGTTGATCATTTTTAACCATTTATTTGTTTTTTGTCATCACGTGCCCCGTATTGAATGAAACCGGTTTCATTACCAGTTTTATGTTCTCGTTGTTAAGTTGAAAATGAATCTATAAGCTCATCTTTGACCGAAGATAGAAGTTACAGTAAAAATAAATTATAATTTTGACATTGATTTCACACTTACTTAGATGATAAAAATATATTTTGTAATAGATGCCCTTCTAAGGTGTGAGCACTCTTTAGGGAAGACATATTTCATCTCCATCCTTGCATTTTTAGTGTTATAGATACATACAGAAACCTACACCTGCATACACGTTCCTTCCAATGCCTGCATCATTTCTATGAGTAGAAAATATAACAACATTGACCATTTTCCTTAGGCCATCTTACCAAGAACATACCTAATTTAAAAAGGGCCATGCGATTGATTCCAATCTAAACTAGGAAAAGTCACCCACGTCCTTTGCCCTTGATTTAGCATTGGTTAATCAGCATGATGTTTTATTGTGTTTCCTTACTTGGCTTTCTTTTCCAGACATCCATGACCAGAACACTAAAAAGCCAGTAATGGTGTACATCCACGGCGGGTCTTACATGGAGGGCACAGGCAACATGATTGACGGCAGTATCCTAGCGAGCTACGGCAATGTCATCGTGATCACAATTAACTACCGCCTGGGGATTCTAGGTGAGTGATTCCGTCTTGCTGATCACCGCACAGGAGGCCATGAGGAAGTTCTGCTTTTGGTTTTGGGCTCGTTGATTCCCACTGTGTTACTCTAATTCCTCGAAATCTCTACTACACAGAGCTCACTTCATGCTGCAAGATATATTTGTCCCTTAACGTTCATGCAGCGCCGTCTGTTTTTTTTTGTTGTTGTTGTTGTTGTTGTTTTTTAAAGTTTGCACTTTTTAATCCAGGAATTTCATTTCCTAGGATCCGCCTCAAACAAATGCAGCCTCCAAGGTGACCAAATGAACATGATATTTTATTGAAAGCACTTTTCTTTCTGTGGGCTTAGCCGACAAAACCCTGTGGAATGAACACAGTTTGGAGACGTGTCTGATAACGCATTTGGTAATAGGTGATAACTTGGTAATGGTAGATAATGGCCATAGACATTAGCTTTCTTTTGTGGTTTTGTAGGTGTGTTAATCAGTTAATCGTTTGTTGGAAAATCTTTTACTTAATTCCTTAATGCGTTGTCTGTGTCTGTTGTATCTTGAAGAGTTGCTTGTCTGTTGCATTTACGTGAGATGGAATACTCCTATTTGAATTTTGTAATTTGATGGTTTTTCATTTTATGTAAATTTTATGATTTATGATGAAAGGACATTGGCCAAGTGCATAGGAATTCAAGAGCAGCTAGCTCTCCGTTGTTTCGGTGTTAAATTCGTTTTTCCCCAACTGGGGGTTGGAAAAAAAAAATAGCATGTTTTGAAGTTAATATTTTGAAGCTTACCTTCTTCTGTGGTTTTGCCTGCTCTTGGTCAGTTCATGAATAATATCCGTAGCCTGTGCAACAACGTTCGTTTTCAAGGCAAAAATGCATTGAGAGGATGCAGAAAATTGAGTTTACAGCAGGGTGGCTATGAGAATGAGATCTGTATGTCACAGGATGGTTATAGTAAAAAGTATGAAAAATAAAATGGACCAACGGACCTGTTTCAAACAAGAAATGTTTTCTCCAAAGAGGCAAGTATCACTAAGAATATTTTATTTTCAACTTGATGTTTTAATTTTGTTTTGAGCATTTTATTTCATTCACTACTGAAAACATTCACCTATAGAAGACCCCGGAGTAAGGGGATAGGTTGTAGATGACCTTCTAATTTAGGAATGCACATCACCCACAGATGTTTGCAAAGTTGGGCGTTTTGGAGCATCGATAAAGTACTGGAAGTTTCAGGGTTTTAAGATGAAACACAACAAAAAGCCTCAGAGTCTAGAGCCTTCTTGTTTTGTGGTTTTTATTTCCTTTTCTTTTCTCGTCGGTGCTAGGAGCCAGATCTTTGGGGAATGATTTCCGTTTGTGTCGCGCAGCGAGGATGGCATGCCTCCCTGAGTGTTTTTCAGAAGCCTCTGGCTAGTTGCTTTGGCTACTGGTGTTTGAAACCGGAAATGTTGTTGCTTGATGTTTTACAAAAGGTCCATTCTGAGGAAGAGGTGGGCAAAGGAAGCCACGGGCCAGGGCTTGCTGCTAGCAGCCCTTTCAAAGAGGGCAGTGTGGGCGTCCCTTGGGAGCATCACCAGGTCGGGGCGCTGCTTTCTGAACAAAGCAATGGGCTTTGGGTGAGTCTTTGCTTCAGTGGAATAACAAAGCGTCCTCCTGCCTGCACAACGTGGTGGTGATGTGACTTAAAAGGTTAGATTTCAAAAGAAATCGATTTTCTCCCCCGTTTAACGCCAAACTGGTATTAAGCAGCTTTACACAGTGATCTCTTATCTATTTGGCCCATTTGTGAATCTGGAAAAGTACTGTGGGAATTATACACACCTTCATTTTTTTTTAAGAAAAGAAGAAAAACAAAAGCTTGCTTTTAGAACTTTTCTCATTGAACAATTTTAATTTTACCTTTTGCTCCTGAGAGTTAAAAAGAAAAAAATCTTGGTAAGATAACAGAGGGCTGTGAGAGTTATGGCATGGAAATAAAAGAAGCAATTTAGCATCTCCAAGCCGGTCTATTTACATTCCACGAATGAGTTAGTGTGAAGCCCAGCACCACAGGCCCCCTTTTTATCTGATGGAGTGCAGTGTGCCAACTTTGCTGATTATACAGGGCGATAGAGATTTTTTAAATGGGACTTGGTTTATTGTTGTCAGGGATCTTGCATGGGCTACCGTCCTCTGGAAGACTGTGCGGTGGCCATTTACTTTTTGCTTGCAGGAAATCACTAGTATCACTCTCGAAAAATATTTCAGACCCTTGGCATCCAGATATTTTTAAAAAGGATCCAGTAAAATGGTACAGCATGCACGGTGATGATCGTCTCCATTAGCACTCTGATAGGAATAGATGTTTTTACCAAAATGTTGAAATAGTGTTTAAGTTTTTTTTTCAAAAGGAATAAATTCATAAATGCTATTTTTCTGCCCAAGGAATAGAAAAGCATTGTTTGAGATGATTACCGTTCTTTTACGGAGTAACAAATGCTGTTTTCCTACCCAAAAGAAGGGTTTTTAGAAATTTGGATGATGGTCAGAGGGAAGCAGGAGGCTGGCGTGGAAAGAACATGGATTTTTATAATGCGATAAAAATGAACTACTTGGTGTCTGTGCTGTGACATTGAGAAAGTCAGCTGATTTTTTTCTGAGTCTCTCTAAAAGGTGGTCCCATCCTCTCTCTGGCAAGGTTATTGTACATACCATATAAACGTCCAACGGGTTTACGTACGTGAAGTTTCATAGCCCAGAACTAGGAGCCAGTAAACCCAGACAGGTGATAATTTCCAGTGTTATTAATAGCCTTGGACATCTTATTACCATCAGTGTTGATCCACTGAAAAACATTGCGACTGGCCAAAACGGTAATATCTGTCAAATACTGACGTCTAAACGGAACCACCTTAATTAAACAAAAGCGATGATAAGACACTCGTAATAAGAGACAGATGACAGGATCTTCACACGTGCTTTTTGAACAATGAATATTTTCTTTAATCAGAACTGCGTCACACGACCTTGCTAGCCATTGAGCATGTAATTTATTATTTAATCCAGGACACTTTGAAAATTGTTAATAATGCTCTTAATAAACTGGGATTATTCCAGGCAAACTGGGATGTACCATCACAGCTATAAAGTAATTATTCATACCCACACAAGGTCTAATGAACAAACTGGTGGTCCATTTATTTTCAAAGGAGATCTCTTTTTAAAGCATATTTCCTATTCATCCTGCTGTATACCTTTGTCATTAGGAAAGCATACATAGCTAAAACTTGAGTTCTATCAAATCTGCCTCTAATTTTTTTCATGATGATTGTTCACAGACCATTGCTATATAAGAGGAATCTCCTTGCTGAGGCTTATTGTTGGAAATACCTGGAATTTATTTATGGGTGGCTCTTACCTTTGCTTTCCTTCATTAATCGTCTCTAATTTGCATCTTCAGTTGGTTAATTAGACCTCCATTCAAACGCTGATTTTAGTTTAGCTCAGAGGGTATTACCTTTTTGGTTATCCTATGATTTGATGCCTCATGCAGGCTTTAAACTATTTTGCTTTGAAACAATCTTATCTGTATGCTTTAGCACCAAACTCATGGAGAGCCTGCGGTGTGGCCATCACTGGACATTGTAGATGCTCCTTCATTTAATCCTCATACACTCCCTTGGAAGGGTTCCCTTATCTTACTTTTGGGGAAACAAAGGCTCAGAGGTGATGGGATAGACTCACAGTGGTACAGGTTGTAGGGATTAGAGCCAGGATTGGAACCCTGGTCTAACAGTATGAATTAGGTGAACTACCTTAGGAAACAGAGTGCAAATCTTTGTATCAGATTCAGCTTCTCTAATCGCACAAAACGTCAGACGTGCCTATGGTTGATCTAGATACAAAATTGCGATTCAATGCTTACACTGTATTTTTATGTTCCTCAAAGCAGGTGCTTCATCGCTGATGCATTTTCATCAAATCATCATTGATGGTCTACTGTGGTGCATGGCGATGTGGTATTGGCCCCAACGATGGCATTTGTAAAGTCAAAGCTCTCAGACACAGGAGATCTAAGGCTTTATCAGCTAGTCAGGTGCCTAACCTCTTACGCCCATTCTGTTGCCGTGTTGCTGTCTGTGGCCAATAAATGGAATTAAGACCATTGACCCAGAGAATGACTTTGAAACCGCACAACCCAGATTGGGACTTGAACCCATGGGCCGGGACTCAAACTCAGCCAGAAACCACATTGGGACTTGAACCCACTATCTTTTGATTGAGATCACACACCTGGTCTCAGAACTGAATGAAGCTCAGGTTCTTTATGTCTCAGTGCAGAAAGAATTCAGTGAGAGACAAAGTGATAGGTAAGAAGTGGATTTATTTAGAGAGATACACATTCCATAGACAGAATGCGGTCTGTCTCAAAAGGGGAGAAGAGCCTTGGGAGAAGCACCGTCCAGAGACAGAGTGTGGGCCATCTCAGAAAGCGAGAGGCTGCGAAATATGGGGTGGTTAGTTTTTTTGGGCTGGGTAGTTTCATAGGCTAATGAGTGGGAGGATTATTCCAAGTATTTTGGGGAGGGGGTGGAGATTTCCAGGAATTGGGCCACCACCGACTTTTTGGCCCTTTATGGTTGCTCTCGGAACTGTCCTGGCGCCTATAGGTATGTCATTTAGATGCTAATGTATTACAGTGGGCATTTAATGAGGCTCAAGGTCCACTGGAAGTCAAATCTTCCGCCATCTTGGATCTAATTGATTCTAATCAGTTTATGTCAAATCCTTAAGGGCTATGTCATTCTTTTAGAGGTTGTGCCCTATCCCCTTCCCTCCCGTTTCAACTTCAGTGGATTTCTCACCTGACAGGTATCTTATAGTCTTTTGAAATGTTGTCCATAGGTTTATATAACTGACTTTTTCAAGGATTAAAAAAGCATCAGAAAGACCTACTCATTTTTCAAAAAGTGTAGCTGCCCTCAAAGTTTTTATCTCAGGGAAGGTTGTGTAATGGTGTTGCTGAAGTTGCCTTTCTCTTTAAGGTTATTAATTGTGTAAGACTACTTTCGTTCATTGGTGTCATAACTTTAAATGGAAGATGGAAATGGTTTGAAATAAACGCACAGCAGGAAGAGCATTTGAATGAAAGGCACATGATTTGAGCTCTATGCATGCTGTAATGGTGTGGCCACGTGGCATTCTGGTCTCCTTTGCGGGGTCTTAGTCTCCATTGAAATGGAAGGTGGGTGGGCTGGCATTTGGAGGAAGCCCTTTGACATCAGCCAGAGCAGTTTCACCTTTACCTGTTTGATATATTGCTGTTCCATGTCAGATTCCGTTCATAAAAGGGGTCCGGAATCATTGGAGGAGAGGCTTGATACCTGCCTTCAAAGAGCTATGATCTGAATTCCATGTGGGCACAAGCAGTTTACATCAGGGGTATTTAGTGATTCTAACATGCCTTACGTACCTCTGCTGAAAAATGTCAATTTCCGATTTACATTTCTCTTTCACTTGGGAGTTAAAGATATTTACTATTTGGTACTTTCACCATTTTTTTCCCCTAAGAATCCTTTTTTTTTTTTTTTCTTTTCTTTGTTTTTATCTTTTACTACAGATTTTCTTTTTTTTTTAATTAATTTTTATTGGCGTATAGCTGATTTACAATGTTGTGTTAGTTTCTGCTGTACAGCAAAGTGAATCAGTTATACATACACATATATCCACTCTTTTTTAGATTTTATTCCCATATAGGTCATTACAGAGTATTGAGTACAGTTCCCTGTGCTATTCAGTAGGTTCTTATTAGTTATCTATTTTATATATAGTAGTGTGTATATGTCAATCCCAATGTCCCAATTCGTCCCTCCACCCTAATCCCTCAGTAACCATAAGTTTGTTTTCTACATTTGTGACTCATTTCTATTTTGTCAATAAGTTCATTCGTACCATGTTTTTAGATTTCATATATAATTGATATTATATGATATTTGTCTTTCTCTGTCTGACTGACTTCGCTCAGTATGACCACCTCTAGGTCCATCCATGTCACTGCAAATGGCATTATTTCATTCTTTTTTATGGCTGAGTACTATCACATTGTATGTGTGTGCGTGTGTGTGTGTATACACACTACATCTTCTCATCCATTCATCTGTCTATGGGCATTTAGGTTGTTTCCATGTCCTGGCTATTGTAAATAGTGCTCCTATGAACATTGGGGTGCATGTGTCTTTTTGAATTATGGTTTTCTCAGGATATATGCCCAGGAGTGGGATTTCTGGATCATATGGTAGTTCTATTCTTAGTTTTTTAAGGAACGTCCATACTGTTCTCCATAGTGGCTGTATCAATTTACATTCCCACCAACAGTGCAGGAGGGTTCCCGTTTCTCCACATCCTCTCCAGCATTTATTATTTGTAGGCTTTCTGGTGATGGCCGTTCTGACCGGTGTGAGGTGCTACCTCATTGTAGTTTTGATTTGCATTTCTCTGATAATTAGTGATGTTGAGCATCTTTTCATGTGCCTCTTAGCCATCTGTATGGCTTCTTTGGAGAAATGTCTATTTAGGTCTTCTGCCCATTTTTTGATTGGGTCGGATTTTCTTTTAAGTTACTCATGGAACACATCTTCCTTATCAAGTCAAAAGTTCTCATCAAGGTATCTATAAAGAAAAAAATATCGTCTTTCCTTTCAAGGATCTCCATGCTACCCCCTAAGTCCATCCTCTTCCCTCTCTGCTCAGATTTCCCCTGATCAGATTTGTGACCGGGAAAAGCTTCCTTTATCCATCTTCAGAGAGAAACTGCACGTTATTTAGGGATGGAAGAATGCTGTAAGAAGCTAAATGGGTAGAGAGGAAGGATGAAGTATTGCACTGAGGGAAAAGATAAAGTGGAAAAGTACAGGAGGTTTGGGAGAAGTGTGAGAAAATGGGGGGCAGAGGCCAGACGCTTGATGTGGGACCAGTCACAACCCCAGAAAGGAAAGAGGGTGGGAGGGAAGATTGAAAGCCCTTAGAATAAGACCCTCTGTGGTGGGCGGCGGAGGTGGTCGGCCAGCCTGGCAACAGGCTCCTGGACTCATTTCTGCAAAGCTCCCTGATGTGGCTCAAGACGGACTGAGGGTTAGAGGGCGGTATATCCCCTAGATAACACGGTCATAGGATGGACACAGCGCATGGGGGAAGGGAGGGTTGGCATAGCTTCCCTGATCCTAAAGTTATGCAAAAAAGAAAATACACAAGATGCTTCCCCCTTGCCCTGCCCCCCGCCCAATGTCTTTCATCATCTTCATCAGTAGCTCTCCGTGCATTTAATACTCATTCGGAAATGCTGTAATCTGGTCTCTGTTGTTGCTCGTGTGTTGATAAGAACCAGAACTCTGGACGAAAACATCATAGCCAGGTTTTGTATCAATGATCATTTACTTGGGTTTTCCTCTTCTGCCTCCTGGTGGCTAAAAATGCCCATTGCATTAATTTGATTTGTTCTGCAATTAAGGAATTGGCTTGGTTGTGGATGATCCCTCTTGCCTCTGGGATTTTGCAGGCACACGGCGGGGGGTAGATATGGAAGCCACTGCGGTGGAATAAAGACCCTGACATGAGACAGATGCCTTTTATGCAAAGGTTGATATGAGCAACAGAACAAAGAGGGTCCCTCGCTGTGAGGTGACAGAGGGCCACAGAGGAAAGTAAAAGTCTGCAGCAAATAAAGACAATGTGAAAGGATGCGGGGTGGTGATGAGGAGGCAGAAAAGACTTTTTTTTTCAATATCAAATGCACAAAATTATTGACTAGCATGTGCCTTATGGCAGAGAATTTCCTTGATCTCTTTATGAACGATTCAGAATTTCTTAAGAGAAGTTGGCCTGTTACTTGTACATGCATAGCCATTTTTGGAAATCACAATGCCCCGATACACTTGATGCTCGGATACTCTTATTATATTTAATAAGTACATATTTTCCAGTTAATTGATTCCAGGGTGTCATGTCAGTAATAATCACACGGGGTATACATTTTTTTAAAATGCTCTTTTCCTGGACATGTTTACATCCAAAACAGAGTCTCTTAAGAAGATCCATTCTAAATGAAAGAAACCTCTTTCTCTGCTTTGTGTGCTTTCCTCATTTCGCTTCTCACCTAGCAAAAGAAGGGTTGATCACTTTTCATTGATTAGGGTAAAGTGGTGTCTGTCTTCATGGGGAATAACACACATAAACATCACTCTAAATGAAAGGAAAGGTGTGATGGGCGTTTGAGTATGGGGCAGCAGAGAAACTGGAAAGCTCCAAGGAGGAGTATTGAATTTAAGAACCAAGATACATTAACTTGACTGGGGTGAGCTGGATATTAAGTCTCTGGCAATCATTCCATCAGATAAATGGTTTTTAAACAATGCCTGAAAGAGAAATACCTGCATTCTTCCTATGTACCTTTTCTTCCTTTCCTAGATGTATTCAAGGAATTAATCCTTCCAAGTCAGATCATTGAAAAATCTCTAAAAGGCAATCAGAGTGGGACTTTTAAAGCCCACAGAGGCTGAAACACTCCAGGACTATACAAATTGTGGGCTGCAGATCATTTTTCTTTTTTTTCCCCGCACATTTGCCTGAAAGTATGGATTGCATGTTTTACAGGAAGCATGGAATGAATATGTACATGTCCACACTCACCACGGCAGTGATACCGCAAAGGGCATATTCTGTTCTAATATAACTCTCCTGGTTTTGTCCAATCATACATCAATCAGTCATGGGCTTTATGAAAATAAATCCTTGGGGACATAAGGATCAAAGTGAATGTCGTAGGGATCAAAACGTAATGCAGAAACAGCAGATACACCGTGCATTTAATAAGGTAAAATGTATTTTTCAAATAAGATTACATAGTAACATATGGATTGGGTAAGTCCCATCTAATGGGTAGGGCAGTTTTTCCTTTGATTAAAAAAAAATAATAATCATAGCTCTTTGGAAAGAAGTGTGCAATTCTCAGTATAAAAAATCAGAACTATTTTAGAATGGTAAATGCAACATTCCTCTGACATAACAGCCATTAGACATGGATGAGCTGGGGTCTTCATGCAAATAAATCAATTGCAAGACTCTTGATCCCTTTAATTATTTGAGACTGCAGGCACTGGTTTTTGTTGTATTCAGGCTTTTATTCTAGGCTCCGATATTATGGGGAAAAAGGCTGTGCCCTGTGCAGTGGGTCTAGTCACCAACAGGCAGCTTGAATACATGCATTATTATAAAGATACACATTTCACTATAGACAGAGGTATGAGATCATCTCCCAGAGAAACACTATCAATTCTACCAAAGACACCTAAGATTTGTACTGGAGTTGGGAAAACAATTTTGGAATAAAGAATTGTTTCCAGTTTGGGTTGAGAAATGTTTGCTGTCTCTCAAAGTGGCTGCTACAACTTTACTAATATATCTTAATAATGGTTTAGATGACTCAGTTGTGCTTTTTCTTAGGCATATGACAGATAGATAGATAGATATTGATATAGAGATAGGTATATATATGTATATATAAAATATGTAGATATATAGAGAGAGGTAGGTATATATTATATAAAGATATACATAGAGATAGGTGTATATATATTATAGAGATAGAGATAGGTATATATATGATATATAGAGAGACATATATGTAGAGAGATAGGTGTATATATGATATAGAGAGAGAGATATATGTGGATATACATATATATATCCTCTTGTCCCTTCTTTATAACATAAACTTATAATACCATGTAGAAATATCACCCATCTTTTCCTGTAATACTTCTTTGTTAAACCAGGCATAAGAGTTCACATCTTTCCAAAAAAGAATCTTGTGCAAATGGCCTTATCCACTTCTACATTTCTTTTTTCCCCATGCTATCCACTTTTTTAGTTATATTTATTTTAGTCGTATTTATCTATTTCTCCCCCCTTTATCTCTAGTTAGCTAACTTCCTCCATTTTAATCATAGTTCATCAACACGATTCTCCTGAGGGCCAGTCATACATTGTAAGCCTTTTCTAGGACAATCCAGATTCTTTCAGTGACCTTTGCTGCATCCTCATTTTTCTTCATCTTCTTGTAAATGACCCACTGGTTCGTCTCCACTCCCACCTTTCACTGTCTGTGTCCTTTATTTAAAATAGTTTATATAGTTTATATGTTGTGCCTTTAAAGTGTACAGTTCCATGGCCTTTAGTATATTCACAAAGTTGTGCCACCGTCAACACCCCCTAATTTTTGAATGTTTTCATCACTCCAAGGAGAAACCCAATATTCTTCTCAGTCTCCAAAGACTTAGGCAACCATTAATCTACTCTCTCCCTATGGATCTGCCTTTACTGGGTATTTCATACAAAGGGAGTCATATGCTGTGTGCTCCTTTGTGTCTGACATCTTTCACTGAACATGGTGTTTTCAAGATCCATCCACGTTGTAGCATATATCAGTACTTGGTTATTTTTTATGGCCAAATATTTATTCCATTGCATGGATATAGCATGTTTTCTTTATCCATTCGTCTTCTGATTTGTATTTGGTTTGTATCTACTTTTTGGAGATTATGAATAAAATGCTATGAACATCCATGTACAAGTTTTTTTGTGGGGATATATGTATTCGCTTCTCTTGGGTACAAACCTAGGAGTAAGATTGCTGGGTCGTATGATAAAGCTGTTTAATCAGCTAAGTAACTTCCATATTCTTTTCTAAAGTGGCTGCACTATTTTACATTCCCACCAAGCATAAGGGTTCTAATTTCTCCACATCCTTACCAACACTGGTTCTTGTCTGTCTTTTTGACTACAGCCATCCTAGTGGGTATAAAGTGGTGCCATTTTTGATATGCATTTCCCTGATGGCTAATGACGTTGAGTATCTTTTCATGTGAGTATTGGCCATTCGTATATCTTCCCTGTAGAAATGTGTACTCATATTGTTTCCCCGCGTTTCAGTGGGGTATTTACCTTTTTAGTATTGAGTTAAGAGGGTTTTTATGTTTGTTTGCTTGTTTTTTAAATGGCGTGTTCTGGACACATGTTCCTTAGCAGATACAGGACTTGCAAATATTTACTCTCATTTTGTTTTCTTCCCACTTTTTGGATGGTGCCCTTTGCAACACAAATGTTTTTCATTTCGATGAAGTTCAATTTATCTCTTTTCTCTTTCTGCCTTTGCTCTTTGTGTTGCTTATACGAAGTCTTCACCTAACCTAAGCGCTCACCACTTTATTCCTATATTTTTTTCTAAGAGTTATACAGTTTTAGATCTTGTTTTAGACCAGATCCCTTTTGAGTTAATTTTTTAAAGCATTGTCATGTGGTTTTTGTTCTTTTTTCTCTTGCTATATTACATTAATCAATTTTTGACTATTAAACTGCCCTTGCATTCTGCAGTAAATCCCCACTTGGTCACGGTGTATAATCCACTTTATATACTGCTGGACTTGGTTTGCTAGTATTTTTGAGGATTTTGTTTGTCTGTTTGTTTAACTTCTGGTTCTGGGGAAAGAAATGACCTCTAATTCTAAGTGTATTGTCGATTTCATGGATTCTGGACCTCTGCACTATTGACATTTAGAATGGGTGTCTCTTCTTTGTGGAGGGTTTCTCTTGTACCCTGTGGGATATGAACAGCATCCCTGACCTCTGCCCTCTAGAATGCCAGTAACACCTCACAGCCCACAGTCATGACAACCAAAAATGGCTCCAGATGTTGCCAAGAGTGCCCTGGTGCGGAGTGGGTGGGAAGCATCAACCCGGTTGAGAACCACTTACCTGATTTGTACTTCCCTTCTCTGAGAGCGAAGGGGCACAATGGCATTCTCGTTTTGTACCGAAAAATCCACACTCCGTTCTGTATGGTTTTGTTTCTTCATGTGCATGATGTTTACTTCCTGTAACCGATTTCTTAGCTCCTTGCCGGCTGGGGTCATAGCTCACAGTGTCTTTGTCTACTGAGAGTTTACCAGATAATAAACGTCTTCTGGATGATTTCTCCTGGCAGTGTTCTGGCCTTCACATTGCAGAATGAAATCTCATTCACAAAGGAGAGAGTATATTAACTTCAACATTTTTTTTTTTAATTGCAGAATGAGTGAACTCCTAGTTGTCAACATCCAACATCCTAATTTTATGGAAATCGTGTTTATTTCCACTTCTGCAGCTGTTGCTTTTTCGCAAATACTAAAGGTTTCATTTTCCTTGAAACATGTACTGATGCTCGTGTCATCAGCAGAGGATTTATTTTCATTCCATGTAGGTTAGCTTGAATGGAGACAGTTTTGCTGGTGGCGTGCATTTGACCTTGAATGAAAACTGAAGGTTTTAAACAGTATTTTAAATCTGCATATCTTCATATTTTTATCAGATTTTGACAGTTATAAAAACAAACCAAAACAGTAGAGGTGTCTAATAGAGATTTTTTTTTTCTTCAGCTCTTTGCATGGGTATTTCAAACAATTATGATCATTCTGAACCTTTAAAACTTCCCTACTAGTTTTAAAAGAAGCAAAAGCATTCTTCCTCATTGGCTACAGAACATATGCCTTTGTTCCAGCCATGCATAGGGCCGTATCTCACATATTCTTCTTAAATTACGAAGCTGTAAATGTAAAGCAAAAACTGTTGCTGTGCTGTTTTCTCTCCACATTTTCCCTCTCTTATGAAATCCAATTACAAATGCTCCTTGATGCCCTATCTGGGAGTTGCAAAGTGGGCACAAGCCATCTCTAAGTGGAGGCGCCTAAAAATTAACAAAGAAGATTCATGTGGGTTTTTAAGAAGGGATTTTAAATACATCTCAAGTTTTAAAGTGACTCCTGGACTTTTCAAAAAATGAGCGACCTTCTTCTAATGCCTCGCCGTTACTTTTCAAGTTCAATGGCTTTACACACTGCCCTTTAGAGCAGCTTTGGTTTGCTGGAGTCCAGGATTTGTGAGGTGGTGTTATTTACTTTTTATTTTTACTCTTACTCCCTGTTACTTCAAAGAGATCATTGAACACTGTTTTTTGGTTTTAGACACAGGTGAGTGATGATTGTTTCTTGCACAGAGACTTAACCAGGTATTGTTGAAGAATTTGGTACCCTTGCTCTCTGATTCACGGATGCCGGCGTGACCCTCACTGGTGGTGGGACCTGCACACTGGTGAGGTCCAACTTAGAGGATGGATAACAGGACAAGATGGGGAACAAAGATGCCTAAACCCCATGAGACCTTAGCCCACTGTTCACAGAGGGGTGATGTTTTTTTCCGAAAGGTGACCTCATCTTATTGCTTTACTGGCAGACTCTTTGGCCAGTGAAAATAAAAGTGTCCATTATAAGGAAATTAACTGTAGATTTTAAAAGAAAATTTCCTAGGATACTTCCAGAGAATCCTACTTGCGAAGCAAAGATATATATTCCTGAATTGGGGATGGTAGTTGTTGGGAGAGATTCATTTGAATGGAAATAAACTTCCTTTCCTTTTGGCCAACCATTATATTCTTCTTTTCTCCAGATTGGCCAAATGATTGGTTTCAATATAAGGGGGTAGTGTGGGCAAGATTGCTAGTAGTGTTTGATACGACTGGCCCAATTCATTAATCTTCCTTCCTTAATTAATTTACATGGAGACCTTCTTTACTCTGAGAGAGTTATTTTCCAGTTTTATTGAGATATAATTGACAAAGTAACATTATATTCCTTTTAGGTATATAACAGGACAACTTGGTATTTGTCTATGTTGCAAAATGTTTAATACAATCAGTTTAGTTAACATCTATCACCTCATAGTTACATTTTTTTTTTCTTGTATCAGAACTTTTAAGGTCTACTATTGGGAAATAAAAGTTTTGGCACACGTATAAATTTAGAGAACATTAAACATTTTAAGATAGAAGTGGAACTGTACACATGTATTATTAGTCATTGGAATTTAGTATTTCTTGAATTTGCAGTGGGATTTCTGTCTATTAACTTTTGAAGACATCAGTGGTGTAAAGTTAGTAGCACTAGCCTTTTATCATTTATCCTGAGGCCATCTGTTTGAAGTTCAAATGTGGGAACTTTCCTATCCTTCTGTGGGAAATAAAGATCACAACAACTCAAAATGAGTAATCACTAAACCGATGTAGTAAAGAGATCTGTGATGTGCATAGTACCTAAAAAGTAGGATCAAAATATTTAATGCAGAAGACAGTAGGTTCACCAATCTACCAACCCATCCATCAGTTCTTTCGGATGGTAGGCTCTGTATCAGGGTCCTGACTTAGTGAGCCAGAAGTTAACATTTTGGGTTTCTGGATCATGGAGGAGATGGGGGGTGGTCTTATAGGAGGGGCAGCAAGCAGGAAACCTTTCTCAGGGCTCCGGGCAGCAACATTTCACCAACCAGCAGAGAAATATTTCCTGATGTTAGCATTCCACACTGCAGCACTGGTGCTTGCCAGGTGAGTCACTTACGTGTACGTGACAGGTAAGGTGATACCTGCCTTACTTCCACCTGGCATTAGTGTTCATGGATTCATCTTACTGAACCAGGACATGAAATTGCAGTTCCTTATCCATGTTTAGCAATATTTCGTTCACTGATTCTCTATCCCCTTGGAATAACTAGGTATGGGATCCACTTAGACTTTGAGTCTCAAGCCCAAATCTCCATGAAAGTTAAAATGTAACAAGAGAAGTAATAGAAGAAAAGTACAGATGGAGACTTATGATTCAGAGGTTTCTGTTCTGTTAACAGAGGGCAGATGAGACTGCCTGAGGTCAGGGTTGAATCGAGCTGAAATAGGGACCTCTGGTGTCTACTGCATCATGCGCATTAAAATGGTTAATTTTGTGTCACGTAAATTTCACCTCAGTACAAGACAAAAAGTTTGAAGCTGGCACATGCCTCATTGAGCTCCCCTCTATAAAACTGTGTAAAAGGAGTCCAGTTTGAAGCCAGTTCTTAAAAGGAGCATATAAACAAACCAAACAGCAAACCAACAGGACATGGCAGCACACACCACATTTTATTACGGGGCCGAACTTGACCTTTTACAACCCCAGTGTCTCAACTTGAATTCAGAGCGAACTTGAGTTGCTAATTCTATGCTTTTGACCAGGTAACGACCTCATTTTAAGAAATGTCCTTAAAACTGCAAACTTGTGGAAAAGAGAGAATGTTATATGTATCCATTCAGCAATGACATATTATAAGCATACTAGTTACAGGGATCTTGGGCTCATATCTGCGTGTTTTATTTTGCAGTTGCCGCCACTGTTTTGTTAGCAAGTATTGTTTTAATTTATGTAATATTTAGAGTCCATATAAATGTAAATCATTCAGAATTTGAGGAAAAATTAACCACTTATGATTTGCATTTACCACTGTTCACCTCCCACTTTAATTCCTTCAGAAATAACAAAACCAGTTGCTGAAGTAGTGATTTTAAATATTTACCAATATATACCAGTGGAATACTTGTTGCTGTTTCTGAAGAAAAGAAATGCAGTGGCATCCTTAGTGATTATTTTAAAAATAAGGAATATTCTTTAAGGGAAAGAATTTCAACTCATCTTTTTGGTAGTCAGTGGTCATTCATTTCTGTTTGTATTGTAACCTGTTAAAATGATGACTTAACAAAGAGAAGGGAAATTAAATTTGCTCGTTATTTGTTAATGCCCTATGATTTCTAGTTACAAAGGCATGCTTAAGCCCCATGCTAAAAAGAGGTGAATAAAATAGGACAGGGTTCAAATAAAATTCATTTGGGAAGGTAAATATGTTTTCAGAATGATTAAGTCTTTTGAGATCCCATTTTGGTGTAGTTTTCTACCATTTCTTAATGTATTCTTCATAACCCCCAAATTATTCAGGCTTTGAGCCAAATGCCGAGATGTTATTTACTTTTGCTTGGGTTGTAATAAAATTTGGGACTCTTAGTGAAAAGATGATTTTCATTAGTAAAATTGTTAATGGACATTTAGAGTTGGTGCTTATTTTCTGTTGCTTCTCCAGCCAGTGGAAATCTTCCTTCACTTTTCTTTCCCCACACTACAATGAGAGACCAAAGGGTGGCCCTATTCCCATCCCTTAAACCTGTCATTTTCTTATCCTTATTAACCTGTGGGCTTGAGAACCATGCAAGGACCTTTCCCAGGAGAACTGCCCAGGGCTGGGCGCTGAAGACGTCCAAGAGCTGTGTAATGAGGGTGCCAAGTCAGACCATAAATGCTACCCTGTTCAGGAAGACAGGGAACACTGCTTAGAGGTGCACCATCTCAAATGCCTTTACAACACCTAGGACTCTGGGCACTCACATAACGGGTATGCCGTGTGACTTCAGCCATTTGTTAACATGACCTTAAAGGTCCAAGAAATGTATCAATATCACCTGACCATTTTTGGGGGGGCGGGGGACTCATTTTAGTTACAAATGGAGCACACCAAAATATTGATATATCACATTGTGAGAAAATACGGGTGTGTGCATCTTTACAGGATCTCCACCATAGCTGCTTCTTAAAGTTTCCAGTATAATTCTTGCAAAGTAATTGTTTTAAAAAAAGTTTTTAAATGTTTAGGTAGTTCGAAAGTAAAATGTAATTTTAAAAGACTGCTCAGTTGTTATTTCGGTCTTTGTGACATTGAGTGGTTCTGGTAACTTGACACCCTTGATCCAAATGCCATATTTGCCAAATTGCAATCTTGACCTGACCGTGGCAGCATCTAATATAAATCCTGAAACATCTAGTTACATCTTGATACTTCCTCTTGACCTTCTTCATGTCTGGCTACAGTCATCCACAAACAGCTGTATTCTTTAAATCTTCAGGGACATGAAACATTGAAATCTGTGCAGAAAATGACCATCAGGGTTGTCTAACATCTAAAAAGGGTGTGTTTTCGTGTAAAAGGTGGTGGAACCTAAAAGAATGGGGGAAGACATCCCTGAGTGTGTAAGCCACGTGCCTTATGGGCCCCAAGAGATTCCTGTTTCGTTTTTTAATTTAATTTTTATTTTATATTGGAGTATAGTTGATTTACAATATTGTGTTAGTTTCAGGTGTACAGCACAGTGATTCAGTTATATGTATACATATATTCATTGTTTTTCAGATTGTTTTCCATTATAGGTTATTACGGAATATTGAGTAGAGTTCCCTGTGTATACAGTAGGTCCTTGTTGATTATCTATTTTATATATAGTAGTGTGTATATGTTAATCCCAAACTCCTGATTTATCCCTCCCCCTCACCTTTTCCCTTTGGTAACCCGAGATTCCTCTTTTAAAAACCCAAACCCTGCTGAACCAGAAAGAACACACCAATTGGCTTGATGTTGAGTGACAGAAAAAGAAAAGCGTATCTTTGCCCCCTCCTCCCTGTCTTCCATTTCCTGTCCCACCCTTCACATCAAATGAAACACTGCTGTTTTCATTTCCTCAGTGTACCTTGTAGTATTTCTAGGAGTACATGTGCCTAAAATCCTGCCCTCTCTTTTTGCCTAGGGATACTTTTGGTCTCATGTAAATAGACAGTATCCAGTTTGAGAAACATGTAGCCCATTGTAACAAGTGTTATCTTTTTATTCCATCAATTTTATAATTTAAGTGTATTTGCATTTTGAGTGAATATGAATCCAAAAGAAAGACAGCAATTCATTGTCAGTAAAGGTGTTTTTGTGTGTATACTTTTGGTGTGCAAGACAATAGTCCAGGTTTAAAAAAATATTTAATTTTTTAAGTCTCCATTCATGCACTTAACACAAATTCCTGTTGAGTTCATACCACGCACGTGCCAGGCTGGTTAGAAACAGGCAACTGATGTCAGGTTCTCCCTGATTTTAGGACACTTCCAGCTCAATGCAGCAAATAAACAGACAGTTCCTAGTGGTTCCTTACAAGTTCCTTAACCAATTAATTTTATATGTCCCACATCCTTTAAGTGAGTGTCCATGGTGTGAAATTTGCCTTTGCCTTAAAATAAGATTAAAAAAAAAAAAAAAGAAAATCTAACAGCTTCCACTATAAGAAAATAGAACCTAATGTATTGCATCTTGGATTTGTCCTTAATTTCGTTCATAGGGTTTTGGCTTGTCCTAAGTTGAATTAGTAACCAGTTTGCCTTCCCAAGGGCTCTGGCAGGACTTGGTGTTTACCTCAACATACAGGTAGTGGGTTTAATATTTAAAAGCCAAGACTCTCAGACAGCTTTCAGGATCAGGTCATTCTGCTGGGTTCTGAAAATGGTTTGGGGTGGGGTTTTTTACTCCCGAATGCAATGCTTTTCCCTTCAGTGTTCTCAGATCTGCACCCAGACGCTCTGCCTTTCCTCAGGGCTCTCATTCTGCAGGTGAAAATCTTCTCAAAACTATGATTGTGATCCGTGAATCAGCAATTTTCTGTAAGAAATTTGGGACTCTCTTTTCATGAATGTGGCCTGCCTCTTTCTAAGCATAATAAAAAGCAATTTTAAATTATAGCTTTCTTTTATAAAATTTATTTATTTTTTAATGAAGTAGAGTTGATTTACAATGTTGTGTTAGTTTCAGGTGTACAGCACAGTGCTTCAGTTATATATACATACATATATATGTATATACATATATATAACTATATATGTGTGTGTGTGTATATATATTCTTTTTCATATTCTTTTCCATTATGGTTTATTACAAAATATTGAATATACTCCCTGTGCTATACAGTAGGTCCTTGTTGTTTACCTGTTTTATATATAGTAGTGTGTATCTGTTAATCCCAAACTCCTAATTTATCCCTTTCCCCCTTTCTTCTTTGGTAACCATAAGTGTGTTTTCTATACCTTTGAGTCTGTTTCTGTTTTGTAAATAAGCTCATTTGTGTCATATTTTAGATTCTGCATATAAGCGATATCATATGATATTTATCTCTGTCTGACTTACTTCACTTAGTATGATGTCTGGGTCCATCCATGTTGCTGCAAATGATAAATTATGCCGTTTCTTAAGTGAACTATGTTAAGTGAACCCCACGTATTTCTGCTGGTTCTATATTAACTGTAGGCTCTGTTTTCTTTTCTCCCCATTTCATTTGGTTTATACAGTTCACTGGGTAACGTCTGCATGGCTAAAGGCTCTTGCTGATTTATGTTTGCAACATAAATCTTGCTGGGGTTAAAAAGCAAGGCTTAGGACATTTTCTGGCTCAGAAGTAAGGGGATTCATGTGGAAGTCATTTCATAGGTAAGATCCTGGCTTGCTGTGGCAGGCAATTTCCCGAGATCAGACCTCCGCTGAGGTGTCCTTACATATGATATGAGTCAGCACTCAATATGTAAAAAATGCGTAATGCCTGCCAAGTTGTGACGGTTAGCTCTTCAGATGCAACCCATGTGTCCCATCCATCACATAAACTCGTGGAATACCTGTGAAGGAGCGTGAAGAATATATGTGTGTAGTTACCACTCTGTATTCCAAAGTAGAATTGATCTTTGGTCTTAGAATTGTCTATCTGACCTAAAGAGAAGAAACGGTCAGAACGAAGAAATTTTGCTGACTATACTGTTTGTTGGCCATAATCAAACAAATTTTATTGATAATGATCTGAGTTCTTGGACTATTTAATCAATAGAAATTGATAAGAGGTCAGACGAGGAATTCAGGGAAGGCTTGCTTGGGCTCCTGCTGCAGCATGAGGGAGAGAACGAGTAATGGGGGGGGATGAGCTGATTCCTTATATGGGGGGGGGGAATGAGCTGGTTCCTTATATGGGGTGAGGGTAGGGAGGGTGGATCCAGAGGGTGGCTTAGGGGGTCTGCCCACCCCCTTGGTGGTGTCCTTTGCAGGGATCGTGCACAGGACCCTGCTTTTGCTACCAGCTTCTCAGAAGTGGCAGTTGGGTTTTTGGTCTTTTTGTATCTTGTTGTCCATAATTTGCCCCAACTGCACAGGCATGCAGTTATTTTTAGTCCCTTATAGTTTCTTTGTATCTGTTGCTAGAGGAGACAGTTGTCCAGGTGCAAACCCTCCTATAAAGGGTCCCAGGTCCCAGCCTGCCTCATTATTAGAGGTGTTTGGTTACCTAGATAAGAATGAAAAAAATCCTACTCTTATTAACATGATTTACTAAAAATAACACAGTAATAAAAAAGAAATTCCAAAATATGTATCTATTTTTTAGAGAAAGATTCCAATGAATTGCAAAAAGGTTAAAACAAAAACAAAGGGCCCCAAACCTTCTACTCATCAATAACTATTACAGAATTCTTGATATAAAAGCTTTTTAGGATCTATAAGTTTCAATATTTAAGTATATTCCAAATCAATACATTAGAACATTAGAGTTTATATTCTATAACAGCCAGATTAAACCAACCTCTTTAGGATGACTCTTCCTTGCTGTTATACTTAAATGATTTAGGAAAAAGGGTTTATTTCTTTTGATGTTTTCCACCTTCTTGGAGGTTATGATACATAGTTAAATCTAAATAGGAAAATCTACTGCCTTGGGGATTTCATCACCATATAACACTAAGAGTAATCATTATAATGATGGTTCCTACTCTTTCCCTCAATCCTATTGTAAAGATCTTTGCTTGTGATGCCCCATTCATTACGCAAGACCAAAATAAAGAAAAGATGCTACTTTCTTCCCTCTACCAAACAGTACAGCAAGGCTCAGAGGGCTTAGTGCATTCTTGCTGACCACCTGGCTAGTAATCTTTGGAGATATGGTTGGAAGTGTTACTGAACGCAAGTTTGTGTGCCTGATGCACAGTGACACCAAACAAAGTGAAACATCAGAGTTTGGAGCAGAGCAAGATTTATTGCATGGCCATGCAAGGAGATGGGTAGCTTGTGCCCCAAAACCCTAAACTTCCCGAAGGGTTTCAGTAAAGCATTTTTAAAGACAAGGTGAGGGAGGGGCATGGTTAGTTGTTGCAAACTTCTTGGTGCTGGAATCCTTTGCCCTTGAAGCTGTCCACACAGGTCAGGTCGAGATGGTCCTGTAAACCTCCAGCAAGACACATGGTATTCTCTGCTCTGCAACTTTTTATCTCTATATGAATGGAAAGTTACACATTTAAAGTTACACCTTTAAAAGGTCAGAGCCCTGAGAATGGCTCTCCTGTATATTTCAGGCTAGAGGCAACATTCTTTTACAAAAGGTGCAGAGCCAGTGTGACTAAGCACAGGTGACAAAGCACAAAAGCAAAAGGAGAAGGAACAGATCTAATATGGAGTCAGTTTTGTTCTTCCCTATTACAGAATCCAGTTCCAGAGCCACGTGGATAACCATGAAGATTTGTTGCCTCAGTGGTTGATATCCATCAGGATCTTTTTTAGGTAAAAGAATTCTAAAATGTCAGGGTTTTTATATCCCTTTTCTAATTAGTCAGACCATTGGGCTTACAACCAGAGGTCCTGGAGGATGTAGAGGTGCCCAGTGTGTATTAAAGTTAACAGTAGCATAGCACCCTCTGCAGTGTTGATGGTGAAGTTCTGGGCCACGGAAGCCACACGTTCTGATTCAGTTAAGTGCCCAAATATGAGAGGAAGCTTAGTATCAGTTAGAGAAAGCAGAGTGAGAGGTCCTCAGCAAGTTGCACGATGTGGGGTGAGTTGACAGCTGTTCATGAAAACCCTGTGTCTCTGCAGACACATAAATGTTTTCTTGTCCCAGGCACAGAGTTGATTGGACTTGGGGATGCAAAAACTGGCTAACGTCTTTCTCCAGTGACTGCTCTAATAAGGGTAATACCATCCTCATCATCCACTGTGTAACTTCCAAGAACTTTCCCCAACATTTGCGTGTATTATCATACTTCATTCTTACAAAGATCCCATGAGGTTAAAGAAGAACGAAATCATGCCATTTGCAGCAACATGGATGGACCTAGAGATGGTCATACTGAGTGAAGTAAGTCAGACAGAAAGACAAATATCATAGGATATCGCTTATATGTGAAATCTTAAAAAAGGGTACAAATGAACTTATCTACAAAACAGAAATAGAGTCACAGATGTAGAAAACAAGCTCATGGTTACCAGGGTTGGGGTAGGGATAAATTGGGAGATTGGGATTGACATATACACACTACTATATATAAAATAGATAACTAATAAGGACCTACCATATAGCACAGGGAACTCTACTCAATACTCTGTAATGACCTATATGGGGAAAGAATCTAAAAAAAGAGTGGATACATGTATATGTATAACAGATTTGCTTTGTTGTACAGCAGAAACTAACACGACATTGTAAATCATCAATACTCCAATAAAAATTAAAAATAAAAAATAAAAAGGTCCCATGAGGTCATTACTATTCTCTTTATTTTCCCAGGTGGTGTATCCCTGCTCTTAAACAGATACCACTAGATACACTTCTACCCGAACAAAATTGGCTCCGCTGACTTTTCAACAAGAGAGAATGCAAACCATAGGCGGTATTTAGGAAGAGGGGGTTAGGAAGGACTTAAAGGACGTGGGCTTGTGTTAAGTGATTTTAGGAACGATCCAAGGAAGCTGGATGTGACTTTGCCTTGCAGACTATTAGAAAGTAGGGGTAATTCTATGACAGGTTGTCTAAAAAGAGGAGAAGTTAGATGGAGGCGGGTGCTATCATTACAAAGAACCAATGAACGTCGCTCTGTGGTTTAGCGTGACGTAGCGGTCCCACGACATGGCTGATGTTCCCCAGGAGAACAACACAGCCCGGCTGTACCAGCCACGCCGGCGGCCAGCGGTGCTCCGGCTTAGGTGGTAACATCTGGCCAGAGGCCAGGTGTCAGGGGCTGCTGTGCTCTTTCTCGGGTAACCGATGATGAAACAAACCAAATACTAAGGAGGCAGTGCTGAAGTCTCAGCAAAGACTGTCCAGCTATACTGACTCGGCTATTAACCTTCAGATTTCCTTAGGAACCTGAGTGTCAACGTGTTATTTGCAGAAATGAGACATCCTATACGGTCAGTACCTTCTCTAGAGGAATGCAGTCTTAATCAGACTGTTCTTTAGAATTTCAGGAAGCTGGACAAAAGAGAGTCCTGTAGCTCACAGGCAGGGAGACACCTCTGTGGCTGATCGGCAGGTGCTGTGTCTATTCTAGGGTGGAGAGAATGTCTAGTAGGGCAGAATTTCGTGTAGAGCCCAGACAACCGCTCCCATAGACCTTGCTTGGGTGGGGATGGTCAACACCAATGTCTCTGAATTTTAGTTGAATTGTTACATTTTCTTTGGCTGGTTAAGACCCATCCGCACTGAACAATTTTTTTCTCTGATTTGAGTAATTGCAGTCAAGTCTTCCAAGGTCAATGGTACCCAGCTAACTGCAGAACAATAGCTTTCTCTGCTATATAGCTGAATTCCATAGAGCAACCTGTGACCCCAATTTCTTGTTTCCTTCCAATTGGAACTATATAACTTGTGAGCGTATTTGGGCAGAAGGGTCTGAAATTCACCAAGAGCTGGCAACAAGAATGCAACGTGCAGAGACAAATCGTGTAGCTGAAAGCCCAAGGAGAACATTCGTTCACCTGCATTGCTTCTTGAGTTTAAAGAATGGGATGGAATGCCAAAGGAAAGTACGGGCAAAAGATAGCCTGCAATTTATTTGCAGTTGTAAAGCCGTGAATTGTCACAAGTTCAACACTAGTTTTCTAATGTATGTGATTCTAGTTTTTGAGATCCAGCAAGTATATACAAAGAAACTTTTAGTTTATCTAGCAAGTGAAGCCTATGTTTTCTTGTTTCTGATGCGTGAATACAGCTCATTTTTGATAAGGTTTCAAGAAAGGCAATAACTTTCTATTTATTTATTTTTCTTTTTAAACTGAAGTATACTTGATTTACAACGTTGTATTAGTTTCAGGTGTACAACATAGCCACTCAACATTTTTATAGGTTGTACTCTGTTTAAGTTCACCACAAAATAATGGCCACATTTCCCTGTGTTGTACAATATATCCCTGAAGCCCATGCATTTTATACTTAATAGGTAGTACCTCTCAATTCCATACATCCCCTCCCACCTCTTCCCCAACCCCTCCCCACTGGTAACCACGAGTCTGTTCTCTATACAGACTGTTTTACATATACATTCATTTGTATTATTTTTTTAGATTCCACGTATTAGTGATAACATACAGTATCTGTCTGATTTACTTCACTTAGTACGATCATCTCTAGGTCTATCCATGTTGCTGTAAATGGCAGGATTTCATTCTTTTTTATAGCTGAGTAATATTCCACTGTATATATGTACCACATCTTCTTTATCCATTCATCTGTCGATGGACATTTAGGTTGCTTCCTTATCTTGGCTATTGTAAATAGTGCTGCTGTGAACATTGGGGTGTGTGTATCTTTTCCAATCAGCGTTTTCATTTTTTTTCAGATGTATAACCAGGAGTGGAACTGCTGGATCATATGGTAGTTCTGTTTACAGATTTTAAGAGGACCAGGTTGGGAGAGAAGCTGATGGACTGATTTAAGATTTTTAGATACAGAACTTTATACTTAGGTTTCTTTGGGTTGATAATTAATCCTCTGGCCTTTCAACCACAGCTGGGAGTGTTTACAAAAGCACAGGAGTGTTCAAGCTGCAAGCAGGGTTGGCAGGCAGATAGCAGTAGTGGGCAAAGAGTAGAAAGAAATATATATGTATTTCTTCTCTTGCGGAACCAACCACACCTGATTAACCAGGAAAGATCAATGGGAGGAGTCAGGGCTGGGTCCGCTCCATCCTGGGGCCTAGTTGGATTTTTGTTTGCTTTAAAGCTCAGTGCTAGAAAAAACTGCTGCAAAGCCTTGCCCATAAAAGGGAGAATGTTTGTGAATAGAGGGCAGAGACATACAGTAATTTCTATAGCACCGAGAAGGCAAATTGTACAGATTTTTCAACAGAATCTACTTCACAGGGATATATGTACTTGCACTTTATTAAAATGGAACCATGGCAATTTAAAATGTGCCATTTTAGTTCTTGGAAGAAAAACCCAATATGCTTTCATTGTATGCCTGAATCGTTGGGAAAGTCTGGAGAAAGTGTTTCAGCATCTTCTCCAAACATTTTAACATATGTTTGATACAGAAGCATCTTCATAGGTTGCTGACACATGATACAAAACATGATACAAACGTGACAGAAAGTCACTTTCATATCTTGGGATAGAGTCAGCCAAGAGTTCTTTACAAATGGTGCTAGTGCTGAGAAATGTGTCTGAACAGAAGTGTTCTTGAAATAACTCTAGGCGACGTGATAAGATGCACAAGCAAGTTTCGTATGCTGAGTGTTTGTGAAATATCAGAAAAGGTGCAGAGAGCTTCGAGATGTAGTGTTCAGCAAAGGTAGGTTAAGGCAGCTGGAAAGTGCATCTCCCCTGCTTTATGCCTTTACCTGTGGTGAAGTTAGCGCCATATTATGGCCCCATGATCTGTGTGGTGCTGAGCAGTTGACTTAACCTCTCTGGGCCTCACTCTCTCCTCTGTAAAGTGGAGATGATCAGAGAACTCCTCTGATTATTTGTTTTTCTTATTATTTATTTATTTTATTTATTTTTGGCTGCATCAGATCTTAGTTGCGGCACACGGGCTCTTTGTTGCGGCGCGGGGGCTTCTCTCTAGTTGTGGCATGCAGGTTTTCTCTCTCTAGTTGTGGCGCTCAGGCTCCAGGGTGCGTGGGCTCTGTAGTTTGCGGCACGCGGGCTCTCTCGTTGAGGTGGCACGAGCTCAGCAGTTGTGGCCCGTGGGCTTAGTTGCCCTGTGGCATGTGGGATCTTAGTTCCCCGACCAGGGATCAAACCCGTGTCCCCTGCGTTGGAAGGCAGATTCTTTACCACTGGACCACCAGGGAAGTCCCTCCTCCGATTCTTTGTGAGTGAATCAGAAGGTGCTAGTAAAAACGCCTGCCACATGGAAAGGCTAAATAAATGCTAGTGATTATTAGCCATATTTTACAGATGTTCAGCTGGGATACGTCACGTGCCCAAATCATATACCTGGTTAGTGGCTGTCAAATGAAATTGAAGTTCATGTGTAGCTGAAGCTCTCCTTCCTCTCAGTGCTCTGAGGCAGATCATACAGCATGGAAGTCATTTCTCGTTTTACACTTTGAAAGAGGTCACTTGTCCCAACTGGTCTAGATTTAAAAGACTTTATTCTAGGTAGTTCTTTGATAACCTTTTTTTTAATCCCATTCTCTCCCCCAGCTTCCAAACCTTTCCAGGTTATTTTACTTTTTGTTGATTCAATTTAATTTATATTTTCCTGTAAGATAAAGGGGATTTCAGTTAATCTTTAGTTGGGGAAAGACTTCCAAGCCAGAAAAGCAAAAGAAAAGTTTCAAAATAAGCTTCCAAATTAAAAAAAAAAAATCAAAATAACGAGCAATGTATATTATATGATCTCGATTTCATAGTTTTTTAAAAATATTTATTTATTTATATATATATATTTTTTATTGAAGTACAGTTGATTTACAGTGTTGTGTTAGTTTCAGGTGTACAGCACAGTGATTCAGATATACATATATATACATATGTGTGTGTGCGAGTGTGTGTGTGCATATGCTTTTTCAGGTTCTTTTTCATTATAGGTTATTACAAAATATTGAGTAGAGGTCCCTGTGCTATACAGTAGGTCCTTGTTGGTTACGTGTTTTACATATAGTAGTGTGTGTATGTTAATCCCAAACAACTAATTTATCCTAACTTATCCCTCTCTATTTATCCCCCTTTATCTCTCTCGATTTCATAGTTTTAAATAACATATATGTGTAAAAAAAAGCCTGTAAGCTATATAGCCATATATTCACAGATGATATCTCTGAGTGAGAGTTAATATTTTGCTTTTATCCTTCTTTGAAATTCTCTGTAATTAGAAAAATGCAATACTTTAAGAAGCGCCACTCATGCCCTTTGGGAGAACACTCCCAAGCGCCGATATTGGACTGGGTGTGCATCCGGTCCTCCCCTGCTCCCTGCCTGCCCTTCTCTCCCCTGGTTCCCTCGACCGCCTTCCCACACGGGGTCCATTCCCGACATCCCCCTAACTGGGTCCTTGCTATTCTCCGGAAGCATCGCTCTCGTGTCGGTCCTCCACGGGGCCAGTGGGGTGATGCCCTGACGGCCACACCTGGTCCCCAGCTCAGAGCCCTTCTTTGCTGCTCTGTTGCCACAGACTAACTTCTCATCTCCCCATTGCATAGGAGAACTTCCAAGAGCCAGCTGCAGGGAAAGAAAGTAATGGTTTTGTGCGGGGACGTCCTTTCGGTTAACAAATAAAGGATAGGCGGCAGGTGTTAGGGGGTCTCAGGAGATTGTGGAAAAAACACTTGCTCAGGCAGAAGACTTGGAAACTTATACACACACACACACACACACATATATACACACACAAGCACACATGAATGTGTATACATATATGCTGTAGATATGCTATAAAACATATACATGCTAAATATACATAAATATATATACACATGTATATATGTAAATACATAGCATATACATGCATGTATATATTTTTCTAAGTTGTATATATATAAATATATATAAAATTCCCCAAGCCTTTTTATATATGTGTATATATAATTTATATATATAATATTTTATTACAAATAGAATGTATATACTGATATTTATATATATATCTATACATACATTTTATATAATATATAAATATAAATAACATATCCATGCATATGTATTTTATATATTATATATTATACATATATATATAATTTTCACAGAGTCTGGCTCTGTTATTTTAGCACAACCCTCTCCCTTACCCTCCCCCTCCCCCAAAAAAGTGGAAACTGAAAGAAAGGGAATTTCAAGTCCCACATGACTTTTGTAGGATCAACAAACTGGGCTAATGGTGACCGCATGATCATATTACACAGTATTTCCTTTAGGGCTTTTCTAGAAACACACTGTGTGTTTAAGAGGACATTATTTTACTTATCTGTGTTCTTCCAATGTACTGCCTCACTTTCCATAAAAAAAAAAAAAAGACACGGGTTCTTATTGGTATCTCTGAAGGGCAGGCCCACACAATTCTGTTCCTTGGACAGTGCCCCTGAACTTGTGAATATCTCTCATGACCTCTGACCCAGCTTCAAAGCAATCCTTGTTCATTATCTCCTGAATTGCTTCCTGCAGCCATGGGCTCTGTGGGATTAGATCCTTTGCCCTCTGTTAATCTTCCAGGACTTCAGTGTCCCAGGTGGACAGAAAAGGGGCTGAAATCAAACTCAGCAGCAAAGAAAAACACCCCAGAGGCAAGGACGGAAGAGAGGCTATAATCACAGTTGTCAAAACCAGACTCTTACCTTAAGGGGGCTCCCTGGACTTCAGGCTCAAGAACTGAGCTTCCGGAACACCTTTAGACATCAGATGAGCTTTATTGATTTCATTTTGATCTTTTCTTTATATCCACAGAGGCGCTGTCTTGAATGAGTCAACTGGGTCCCCCTTTTGAGGGAATCCTTTCAGAAGCATCTCTGGCATTGCTGTGATGGCAGAACTATTCTTTGTTGGTGACAGGATACCTTTAGCTGTCTATCCCTGTGACATGTTCTAAAGAAACCTGTTCCAGGCTTATAAAAAGTTGAAATACAAGACAGGGTTCCTTCACAGAAATATAGCCGTATGGATGGCGCTGCCTGCCTGGATTTGTGTATACAGCTGGTGCCCACTGACCTCTTCTGGGATTATGAGCTAGAGATCAAGGTCTCAGAAAAGAAGCCATGAGGATGGATGTTGGTACAGGTGTTGGGGGACCCAGCAGGGCTCTTGCTGTCAAAAGAATGCAATGTTTTATTTTCATTTTAGCCGCACCCGATATCTTAGCCCTGCCTGATGCTAGCCCCTGCTCAATAAATCACTTTTTAAAAAAAATCCCACAGGCCTTATTTTATTTTTTAAACAGAAGTCCCACTATAAGCATTGCACTATGCATACAGTTAACATTAGTTGCCTAAGAACTTTGCCTTATTTAAATCACATCGGGAAGGAGGAGGTGGGGTGGGGAGAGGATTAGGAAAGAGAAAAGCAAAAACATTTTATTCTACTGCCCTCCAACGCTACTTTGCCATTAATCATTTATCATCTCATTCTCTGACCTTCTGAACTTCCTCTACCCCTGTCCTGCTTTATGATCAGATGGAATTGAATCGATAGATGTAGGCAGAATTTTTTAAGAGCGATTTCATCAAAAATTCAATCTGACACTAACATATTAGCCTTGAGCTCCACGATAGACAATAGAATCTAATTCTGTTTTTGTTTTTGTTTTCTCATCTTTTCACATCTGGATGGACTCCTCCTTTTTTTTCTCTTTCATTTGCTTCCTCAATCACAGGGTAAGTAATTACACCTAACCTTTCAGGAATTCAGGTCAGGGACAACGGAGCAATGAATAATGTAGCTTCTCTGAAGTCGCTCCTCTTTGGTGTTTTACGTGGAGGTCCTCAGGAGTCTACCATCGCGGCCGCTAAACTTTGTGTCCCTGCCTTGTCTTCAGCATCAGTTCATTTGCCAACTGGTTCCCCGACCAGCATCTCACCAGGATGCCGGTTCATTTGCCAACTGGTTCCCTGACTGGGCATCTAAAGCCCAGTCTGCCCGTAGTTCCTAAACTCTGGCCAAGTCTTGCAGTTGGTCAGCGTCTTGCCAGGATGAGGTCAGATCTCTCTAGCTCCTCACAACGGGACTCCATTCCCACTTTGCAAAATGCATTAGCCACTGCACTACATTTTTTTTTTTTCATTATAGGTGAAAAGTGTCAGAAATAATCAGCATGCTTTGATTGAAGCTCTTCCAGAGCTGAAAAAGAATATACACACACACACTTGCACACACACATATGTATATATATGTATATCTGAATCACTGTGCTGTACACCTGCAACTAACACAACATTGCTCCCCAAACCTTCCACCTCTCCGATTTCTCCCTGATTCATCTGTTTGTTCCTGCACCCCCCTCTTCTTTTATAGTATCAGACTGCCTTCTGCACCCAGAAGCAGTTTTTTTTTTTAGATTTGTTTTATTTATTTATTTATTTATTGGCTGCGTTGGCTCTTCGTTGCTGCACGCAGGCTTTCTCTAGTTGCAGCGAGTGGCGGCTACTCTTCGTTGCAGTGCATGGGCTTCTCATTGCGGTGGCTTCTCTTGTTGCGGAGCACGGGCTCTAGGCATGCGAGCTTCAGCAGTTGTGGCTCGTGGGCTCAGTAGTTGTGGCTTGCAGGCTTCAGTAGTTGCAGCACGTGGGCTTCAGGAGTTGTGGCACATGGGCTCAGTAGTTGTGGCACGTGGGCTCAGTAGTTGTGGCTCCCGGGCTCTACAGCACAGGCTCAGTAGTTGTGGCGCACGGGCTTAGTGGCTCCGCGGCATGTGGGATCTTCCCGGACCAGGGCTCGAACCCGTGTCCCCTGCATTGGCAGGCGGATTCTTAACCACTGCGCCACCAGGGAAGCCCAGAAGCAGTTTTGCACACAAGGTTCCTCAAGCAAAGAAGAGACCAGTACGTTCATGGAATGTTCTTTTCTGTTAAATAGGATTCATGCACTTCACCAAGGGATTTACTTCAGTGTACCAAGTGAGGTGGAGAAAGTCTTGTGAAAATGCAATGAAATTGAGAGGGATTATTAAAAATATATACCTATTCATTGGAGGAACAGTGGCAAAGGAACAGTATCAAAAAGGATTCTTAAAAGAACTATACAATATCCAAATATGGGGTGGAGCCAACATCAGGACATTGCAAGCTCCTGCGTCGTGATTTTCACGTTGCAGACGGGTCAGAATGGTCTGCAGGTCCCGTTGGGGCCGCTGCATTGTACAGGGCGTGGCCGGGAGGTCAGAGGCTCTTCCCTCTGAGCTGACGCTCTCACGGTCCCTCCCCGTGGATTTGCCACGCGTTCAGAGAAGGGACCCAGGATACGTGCCATCATCCTTATATTACTAGGTCTCCGGGGTAGGTCTGCTGGCGGGGTTCTCCATGGCAGAAGACAGAATGCACCCACCAGGTTGGTCGTGGTTGACGGATATATAATCTTTACCACTGTTATGTTAAGAAGACAGTTCAAAACAAAATAAGATATTCAAGGGACCCCACGGATTGTCTTATTCCAGCTCTCAAAGCTTGGTAGGTGTCTGGGTAAAATACCCTGTTAGTAGTTCATTAGCTCTCCAACCTCCTATGGGTAGATTTCCACTAATGGGTTCCAGTAAGGTGCAGACCAGCGCTATTCAGTATAGCAGAAATGGGAAGCAATTTTATTCTTTCTACAGCTTACATTTCAATCCACTCTGTGTACTTCTTCCTCATTTTTGTCTGAAGTACCTGGCAAGAGGCATAGCAGTTCTGGCCACTCAGAGATGGTAATTATCCAGTTCGGTCTATGGCAGTGTCTCCTGCAGTGTTGGGCCAACTCCAGACAGGAGGACCATTCCATAAGAAAGGAGAGTCATGTTGGCCCCTTTTCTCATCAACAGTAGACAAGGAATAAGAGAAAAAAGCAAACTCTGACACAGCCAGTGGAGTTAAAATCTGATGCCGCTGTCTTCTGGGAATGGCAGGTGTCCAAAAGGCATTTCTGGTTTCCAAGGTCTGGTGGTGGGTCCTACCCACCGCAGTTTGTTTGACTTGGGTTAAATCACTTGTCTTGAACTCTCACATCCATGGTGGATCTAGTCTCTTGCACTTACCTGGTTTCTAGAAGTAGTCCTCTTTCTATTTGACCACAGAACACTTCTTCTTAGGAGGTCCATCACCATCACAGCTCACAGGGGCCCTCTCTCTACAAACCCTCTGGCACCTTCAACCTCCACCATATTGTTTTCTCTGCCTGATAAGACCGGAACAAGGCTGATGGCTTAGGACGGCAGAGCCAGCCTCAAGTCTCTCAGCAGGTATTGCATCTTTGGACCGTCTCCTTGATTAAGAACTGTGGTTCTCCACCATGGCAGCTGTGCCCACCCACTCCACCCCTGCAGTGATGGACAACAAGGGGAAACATTTCCCGTTGTCACTATGAGAGCAGAGAGCGGTACAGGCATCTCTGGATGGTGGAGGTGAGGCGTAATGATCGGTTTCCTGCAATGCACATGGAAGCTCCACCTACAGACTTACCTGCTTCAAGAAGTCAGCAGTGCCGACACCCTCTAAGCTAAAGCATTGTCTTACTCATTTATGAGACAGTTATTCTAAGCCATTAGGTCTCAATGGGGACAAGTTTGCCTCCAAGGAGACGTTTGGCTTTGTCTGGAGATATTTTTGGTTGTCACAACTAGGTGTCGGTCATGGCATGTAGAAAGGGTAGGGACCAAGGGTGCTGCTAAACATCCCTCCATTCGCAGAACAGCCCCCAAGAGTAAAGAAGCATCTCTGCCCTCGTGTCACTAGTGTTGAGAAAGCTTGGTTTACAATATGAGGATGCGTATGGGGGTGTCCATTAAGCTGCTGCTACTTGGGGACGGCGTTGAAGATTCAGGAACCAAGAGCACAGATTTTAAAGCCACGCTCCCTGATTAAGGAATCCCAGCTTGGGCAATTGTGGCTCTATCTGTGATCTTGCACAAGTTAATCTTTCTGTGCCTCGAAAACCTTTGTTTGTTTCTCTAAGCCTCATGAGGTCCAGCACTAAAGATAAGCAGATTATAGGTGTCAGTGCGGTTGATAGGAGTGCCTGAGCAAGAGTGGCCACTTTGGAAGTGTTATTCTATTAATAGCTCTCTGTTTCCAGCTCTGGGACTTCAGCTGAAACCTAGGTAGCAGGAAAAGGCTTGTATGAGGATCCCTTACACACAAACCTCTGTCTCTCTGGAGGCAGTCCATCTGTTGTCAGATAATCCGGCGCATCGAGATTTATTAAATTTCTCTTTACCTTCCTCTGTTCGTTAAACAGTATCAGATGGCAAGGCTGAAAGTGAAGGTAAAATAAAGCAGCAAGAAGCCTGTCTTCTCATTGGATGTGCAATGACTAGTGTCTTCATCATTGAATTCAATTATAACTCACTGGCCTTATCAAGCCCCTGTCGATGTTCCCCTGTCTTGTAAGGATTCCTCATTGATGGCTGGCATCGTGACCTTGTTTCTAGTTATTAGCGTGGGTGGATAGCATCTCTTGTCTTCGTCTGAATACTGCATCCCAAGGAAGAGATCTTATTTTCTAGCAGGTTTCTAGACTTGACCTATTTCCGTCGTGTTCATAGAGAACACGCTAGCCTATGGAAACTCCCAGCATGGCTGTCAGCTGCCGGCACCTTAGGGATGCAGGTCTGCCTCTCCTTTTAGAAACGAGGAGGACATCCGAGGTAGGGAGAAACTTCTCCACTCTCCCCTCACTTTTCTGGCCTCTGAGATGGAAGGTTCCAGCATGTCTGCATTGATTAAGCCGTGAGGAAAGCAGACAGGAGGCGGTCCCTACAAAGAACGATGTCTCCTCGTCCCTGGCAAAATAAACCAGTACATAAATGACCACTTCCACTTTCTTCTGACTTTCCTATAGAAGCTGGATGCCAGCCAATCTCACAGGTGACAACCTCACAGGGAGGAGATGGTCGATGCATTTGTCTTCTTGGTGCCAGCCCGCTCACATTTGCTGTTTCGGTGGTAGGCAAACTAGGTTATAACCCAAGTAAGGTCACTCTTGTTGCAATTCAAAATTTTAAAAAGTGTGCACACAGGCCACCTGCGGACATCTTTGGTTGTACAGTTTGTGCACTGTGCAAAGGCAGGAGGCCAAGGGAACAAAAGAGCCTGACATTCAGCCCTAGAAATGCTCTATAAGCCGTGTACCTGTGGAGCTGCATTCCCTGGCTGGAGGTGTACCTAATTCTAACTCACCCAGTCATGGGTGCCTCGTTGGCTAAAGGCTCCCCTCCCTTACCCTGCACCTACCAGACTCAGCGTGCTGTATGTTTGTGTGTTAACATGCTTATTGTCTGTGACCCAACTTGATCAGTTTGGATTCAGCCTTATCCTCAGCGCCTAAATCAATCCTTGGAACCTTGAAGGACTTCAGCAAAGATTTGTTGAATAAAAGAATAAATGGTTGAATTTCATCCTTTTTTATGGCTGAGTAGTATTCCATTGTGTGAATGTACCACGTCTTCTTTATCCATTCATCTTTCGATGGGCACTTGGGTTGCTTCCATGTCTTGGCTATTCTAAATGGTGCTGTTGTGAACATAGGGGTGCAGGTATCTTTTCAAATTAGAATCTGCATCTTTTACGGTTATATAAGTGGCAGAATTCTTTTATACTGTATCTGTTTATCCCAAACTCCTAATGTATCCCTCCCCCCATCTTTCCCCTTTGGTAACCATAAGTTTGTTTCCTATGTCTCTGAGTCTGTTTCTTTTCTGTAGATAGGTTCATTTGTGTCAGTTTTTAGATTCCACATGTAAGTGATATCATATGGTATTTGTCTTTCGCTGACTCACTTCACTTAGTATGATAATCTCTAGGTCCATCCATGTTGCTGCAAATGGCATTATTTCATTCTTTGTATGGCCGAGTAATATTCCATTATATATATATATGTATATATATATACACACACACACACCACATCTTCTTTATCCATTCATCTCTTGATGGACACTGAGATTGCTTCCATGTCTTGGCTAGTGTAAATAGTGGTGCTATGAGCATAGGGGCACATGTGTGTTTTCGAATTAGTGTTTTTTGCCATTTGCAGCAACATGGATGGCCTTGGAGGGCATTATACTTAGTGAAGTCAGACAGAGAAAGACAAATACTGTGTGATATTTATGTGTGGAATCTAAAAAATACCACAAACTAGTGAATATAACAGAAAAGAAGCAAACTCACAGATACAGAGAACAAACTAGTGGTTACCAGTGGGGAGAGGGGAAGGAGTGAGGGACAAGATAGGGGGAGGGGATTTAGAGGTACAAACTACTATGTATAAAATAAACAAGCTACAAAGTTATATTGTACAGCACAGGGAATATAGCCAGTATTTTATAATAGCTATAAATGGAGTATAACCTTTAAAATTGTGAATCACTATGTTGTACACCTGTGACTTATATAATATTGTATAGCAACTATACTTCAATTAAAAAATGGTTGAAATAGCAAGTGCACGGAAGCCAGAATGAATATGTTCATTTGTCTTGCCTTGCTTTCATATATAATTCTGATTCTGCTTCCCTTTCTTTGTTCATAAATTATTATTTTAATTTGTTTAGTTTTTCTTTTTTGAAACGTGTGTGATCTTGGGCTTAACCTTCTAGTATCAAGAAATTTCACTGTGGCATGGCTAGGCATGAGTTTTTAATTTTTTAAGCCATATGGAGACTCATTTCCTGTGGTACTGGGAAATGTTCTGGTTTTTTTGTTTTTTTTTTTTTCTTGGCAGTTTCTTCCCTTCTGTTTTCATACTCTTGTCTTTGAAAAATCTCCCAAATTTGAGAAGTCAGATATTTAAACTATTTAATTATTTTCTGTCTCACATATTTTATCATCTTTGTTTTTTACATTACTTCCTAGAAAATTAATTTTCTGTTTAATTTTCAATTTCAGCTAGTATATATTTTTAATTGAAAAGTCATAATATTTGGGGGGACTTCCCTGCTGGTCCAACGGTTAAGACTCCACGCTTCCAATGCAAGGGGTGCTGGTTCGATCCCTGGTCGGGGAGCTAAGATCCCACATGCCATGCAACAGCCAACCAAGAAAATTTTTAAAACTTTAAAAATTAAAATAAATAAATTTTTAAAAATCATAATTTTTAAATAAAATAAAATGCTATTTCTTACATTTAGAATATTTTAAGAACATTTTAGGGATTTTTTTTTTTTTCGTGTCATCACGGTTTGTTTTATAGATGCACCATTTTCTCTTATTCTCATAATGTGCAATATTTTTTTCAGGGATTATTTGAGTCTCCATTTCCTCCAAAGTCTGGTGTTCAGTTGTTTGTCCGTTTGTCTGTTTTTAAGGACTTTACTTGTTAAGAGCATTTTTAGGTTTAGAACAAAGCTGAGAGGAAGGCACAGAGAGTTCCCCTAAAACCCCTGTCCCCTCACATGCACAGCTTCCCACATTATCCACATCCCCCGCCAGAGAAGCACATTCTTGACCGAGGAGGAACCTACAACGACATATCATCACCACCGGAGGCTCATAGTTTACCTTAGGGCTCATTCTTGGTGGGGTACATTCTATGAGTTTGGACAATGTATCCATCATTATAGTATCATACAGCGTGGTTTCACTGCCCTAAAAACCCTCTGTGCTCACCTGTTCATGCCTCTCTACCCCCTAACCCTTGGCAACCACTGATCCGTTTACTGTCTGCATAGTTTTGCCCTTTGTAGAATGTCGTATAGTTTGAATCATGCAGGATGTAGCCTTTTCAGGTTGGCTTCCTGCACTTAGGGATATACATTTAAGGTTCCTTCATGTCTTTTTTCTGGCTTGATAGCTCATTTCTTTTTAACAACGAATAATATTCCATTGTCTGGATGGACCACGGTTTATTAATCCATTCACCTACTGAAGACAATGTTAGTTGATAAATATTTTAATAAATAATAGTAAAATATTGAAGGTTTATAAGTGTTGATTGTTACATAATTAGGCGGATATAATTTAGCAGGCATATCAGAAACTCTGTACCCCAAAGGGGCATGATTATATACAAATGAGTCACTTCAGAGACACCGCTCTAATTGCAATTAAATAAGATTGCTGGAACCTATTTTGTTTCTACTCGCTTTAAATTGCTTGAAAGCCCTTGGTAATTTATTTTCAATATCTTGCTATGAGGCAGCTCTTAATCCTGAAGGAGGGATTTATATTTGGAAACAGCCAAGGTTCTGTTGAGTACGATCAATTTTATTTCAATTGAAATAAAATTGTATGATGCAATTTTAATTCAAAAGCAAGGTACAGCTATAAATAAATGTTAGCTTGATTCAACTAACTCTTAAGGCACATTGAAAAGAGCACATCAAAATGCTTTCAGCCACCCATACACCTTTCCAAATTGACTATTCTGAGTGACGGCATTCATCTGGAGCTGTGATTTGCGCCATGCTTATTTTTAGAAAGCTCATTTTGCAGCCTCACCTTTAAAGGTCTGTTTAATGAAGTGGTTCCTTTTTCATGTATCTTCAACCTATTTTTGGCCAGTTACACAGTTGCCAATAACCCATCATGGTACCTGGTCCATGTTAAAACCTAGGTAATGTGTTTTCTATGGAACTAGGTCATTTTTTTAAAAAATGTCTTTGAGGGACTTCCCTGGTGCTCCAGTGGTTAGGACCATACGCTTTCACTGCTGAGGGCGTGGGTTCAGTCCCTGGTTGGGGAACTAAGATCCCGCAAGCCATGCAGCACGGCCAAAAATAATAATAATAATTTTTTAAAAGTCTTTGAATAATTAAAAATTTTATAACATCATTTCCATAGAAATAACTGCATATTTCATGTGGCTAGATACATTTCTAAAGATACGGTAGTCATTGCTGTAGACTTTTTGAGACTACTAATAAATTATCACACATGCAGACATGCAGTCAGAAAAAATAACTTGCCCATAAGCCTAAGGCCATGCTACCGATATCAGTATACACGTGAGATGTATAGACAGTTCAGTTTATGTTGGAGTTGGACATCTGGGAAAGAATAGACTCAGGGCTCTCCACCAGCTGCTGGTCTTGCAGGAAAATGTGCCGACTTAGAGATGCCTGAGGGGACTCAGGATGGGAGCTTTCCCCAGACCATTCCCGAGTAACTGGAAGAGGAGGACAGAGTTGCCACTTTCAGTGTTCCCCGTTAGCATGAATGGCTCTCAAGTGATGTGGCCATGTTTCTAACGGTATCTTCTTCCATGGCGAGATGGACCATTTAAAGGCACCCATCAGAAGGTACCAATAATGGAGGAACACACAGATATAGAAGGTAAATTGGTCAACGTTTATGCTGCAGCTCAATTTACGCTCCCTTCAAAAGAAAACAACTCTGAAGCAAAACACACAGAAAAGGTCATAAGCATCAATATTCTGTGCAGTGTAAAAACTTAAAGCAAATATCCCCATGACCATTAACCCTGCCAAGCAACAGGAAGTGGCGTCTGCTCTCTTCCGGTCTTCATGCCTTCCCCACCCAGGTGGGAACCATTATTCTGACCTTCATGCAAATCACTTTCTTGCATCCTTTATGTTTTTCCCACCAATATAGGTATCCCCAAATCACATAAATTAAACTTGACATGTTTGGGGACTTTAAATAAATGGAACTTTCTGTTCTTTTCTGATGTGTTGTCTTCATGCACGATTGTGTTTTTAAAGTCCCTATGTATTGTTTTATGTAGGTCTACTTCCTTCATTTTAATTCCTCTGTAGTATTCCATCGCATGACTATATGAGAAGGCATTTGTCCATTTTATTGTTAATAGATGAGTGTATTATTTCCAGACTTGGCTATTACAGTCGTTACTGTTTTAACAGTTCTTTGAAATACATCCTCACTTCTTACGTGAGTGGGTCTTCTGAGGTACTTACCCATTACGGAATTGCTAATTTAAATCTTCACTTCGAGATTAGATAAGAATGAGCTGTTTTCCACATGGGAATAAATGTTTTCACCAGCAATGTGGAATCTGCATCAACATTTGTCACTCTCAGAATTTTATTTTCTTTTTCAAATCTAGTGAGTGTACATGGAAACTCACTGTGTTTTTATTTATGGTTTCCTGAGGTTGGGGCATTTCCATATATTGACCTGCCATTTTATTTCCTGTTTGGTGAAGTGCCCTTTTTTCAATTTTTCTATTGGGTTATCAATCTTTTTCTTATCGATTTTCTTTTTAAATTTTTATTGAAGTATAGTAGATTTATGGTGTTATGTTAGTTTCTGCTGTACAGCAAAGTGATTTAGTTATACATACACATATATTCATTCTTTTTCGGATTATTGTCCCATAGAGGTTATTACAGAATATTGAGTATAGTTCCCTGTGCTATACAGTAGGTCCTTGTTAATTATCTATTTCATATATAGTAGTGTGTATATTTTAATCCCAAGCTCCAAATTTATCCCTCCCCTCCACGTTTCCCCTTTGGTAACCATAAGTTTGTTTACTAAAACTGTGAGTCTGTTTCTATTTTGTAAATAAGTTTATTTATGTCATTTTAATTTGATTCCACATTTGGGTGATATCATATGATATTTTGTCTTTAACTTACTTCACTTAGTGTGATCATCTCTAGGTCCATCCATGTTGCTACAAATGGCATTATTTCATTCTTTTTTATGGCTGAGTAGTATTCCGTTTTGTGTGTGTGTGTGTGTGTGTGTGTGTGTGTGTGTGTGTGTGTGTATACACACATCTTCTGTATCCATTCATCTGTTGATGGACACTTAAGTTGCTTCCATATCTTGGCTGTTGTAAATAGTGCTGCTGTGAACCTTGGGGTGCATGAATCTTTTCAACTTACAGTTTCTGGATGGATGTCCAGGAGTGGGATTGCTGGATCATATGGTAACTCTATTTTTCAGTTTTTTAGGGAACTTCCATACTGTTCTCCATAGTGGCTGTACAACTTACACTCCCACCAACAGTGTAGGAGGGTTCACTTTTCTCCACACCCTCTCCAGCATTTATTATTTGTAGACTTTTTAATGATGGCCATTCTGACTAGTGTGAGGTGATACCTCATTTTAGTTTTGATTCACATTTCTCTAATAATTTGCGATGTTGAGCATCTTTTCATGTGCCTGTTGGCCTTCTGGATGTCTTCTTTGGAGAAATGTCTATTTAGGTCTTCTGCCTATTGATTGGGTTGGTGTTTTTTGTTTTTTGTTTTTTTTTTGATATTAAGCTGTATGACTTGTTTGTACATTTTGGAAATTAATCCCTTATCGGTTGCATCATTTGCAAATATTTTCTCCCAGTCCGTAGGTTTTTTCATTGTTTATGGTTCCCTTTGCTGTGCAAAAGCTTTTAAGTTTAATTAGGTCCCATTTGTTTATTTTTGTTTTATTTCCATTTCTCTAGGAGATGGATTCAAAAAAATTGTTGCTGTGATTTATGTCAAAGAGTGTTCTGCCTATGTTTTCCTCTAGGAGTTTTAGAGTATCAGGTGTTACATTTATGTCTTTAATCCATTTTGAATTTACTTTTGTATATGGCATTAAAGAATGTTCTAATTTCATCCTTTTACATGTAGCTGTCCGGTTCTCCCAGCACCACTTACTGAAGAGACTGTCTTTTCTCCATTGTATATTCTTGCCTCCTTTGTCATAGATTAATTGACCATAAGTGTGTGGGTTTATTTCTGGGCTTTCTGTTCTGTCCCATTGACCTATATGTCTGCTTTTGTGCCAATTCCATGCTGTTTTGTTTACTGTAGCTTTGTAGTATAGTCTGAAGTCTTGGAGGGTTATGCCTCCAGCTTTGTTCTTTTTCCTCAGGATTCCTTTGGTAATTCTGGGTCTTTTGTGGTTCCATATAAATTTTAGGATTATTATAGTTCTGTGAAAAATGTCATGGGTAATTTGATAGGTATCACATTAAATCTGTAGATTACTTTGTGTAATATGTTTTCTAGAAGTTTTTTCTTTTAAGTTTTCAAAGTTATCAAAATACGTAAGTTAATAATTTTATCTTTTTGTGTCTGCAACCATATAGTGGTGGTGTATTCTTTTTTTATTCCCAAAATATACATGCCTTCTCACTTTATTGGTATAACTCATCAGTTTAGCTCTTTCATTACACTCTCCAATGAACCAACTTTTGTTTTTTCTTCACTCTACTGTATGTTGATTTAATTCATTAATTACTGTTCTTATTTTTATTTCCACCTCATTAATCGTACTGTTGTTTTATTATCTTCTTGAAATAGGAGCCTATTTTATTAATTTTCAAATATCCTCAATTTCTAATCTGTTAATATATACCTTAAACTTGGCTCAAGAAATGCACTAGCCATTTAGCATTTCTTAAACTTACAAATTAAGTAAGTGATATTTTTTCATTCACATAAAATATTTTGTAATTTCTCTCATTGGTTTTCCTTTGACTTAGGAATTATTTTCTGAGACAATTCTTTAATTTCCAAATATATGTATTTTTCTCAAGGTACATTTTGAGATTTTATTTCTTGTGAATGTGTTTTGCATCCTTGAGGAAAGTGTTCATTTTGCAATAGTGATTTGCAATAGTCTACATACATAATAACTCAATTTGTTTATTTTGTCCACATGTACTGTAATTTTATTGATAATTTGCGTGTTCCATCAGTTACTACAATAAGCTCATCAAGCTTTCCCAGGATGGTATGGATTTTCTAATCTATTTTACAGACTTTTATTTTGTGCATATTTTGTGCCTAACTGTAGATCCACTTATATTCACATTTAACTTTTGATATATTTGTGTTTAAATCTTCTGTTCCAAATTTCTGCTTTTACTAGGACACTTTTGTTTTTTCTCCTCTCTTGCTTTCTTATAAATTACTTGGTTTTTATTCCTTTTTAATTATTCCATTTTCTTGCTCCCTGCCTCCCCCACTCTGTGGGGAGATAAAATATACTTTTCCTGTTTTCTCTTAGTGGAGAATGTTAGAAATTACAGCATGGATCCTTATTATAATCACTAAGTTGAATTAATACAATTGTTACCACTCTGAAAATACTACACAATTAATATATTTTGATGCCATATTCATCCATCTAATTTACCTGTTATAACTCCCATTTGATTTTGTGAGTTTTTTAGGAATCTTATAGGAAATGTGTGTTTATTTAATATAGTCAACATTAATTTTGATTTCCCCAGTTATATCACTTTGTTCTTTATTATACCTCTTGTGCTGCTAACTTGATCTGTGAGCATTCTCTTTAAAAAAATATAATGATGATCTAAAATAGGTTTTCAGGGCATGGGAGCTGTTGAAAACCTCAGTTAGCTTGCTTAAAAATATCTTTTTCATACCCTCTTCTTGAAGAATATCCTCGCTGAATTTTAATTTGCAATTATGCCCTTACGGCCATCAGAAAAATCATTCTGCTAGTCTCTGGGTTCCATTGTTGCTATAGAAAATTTAGCTGTCAGTTTAAAAGTTACTCCTTTTAAAATGGTACATTCTCTAGATCTAAATCTCAGGAATGTCTGCCTTCAGGTTTCTGCAGGTTTACTATGATGCAACTAGGTATGGTATTCTTTTAATTTATCCAATTATAATTTGTTAATCATCTCAGCTTTTGGAGTGGTGTTTTACTCAAGTTCTGAGAATTCTTAGTCATTACCTCTTCAAATATTGCTGCTATGTTTTTTTTTTTTTCTCCTATTGGTAATCTAATTGCACATCTCTTAGACTTTATCTCTGTGACTCCATTTTTATCCTTTGTTTGTTTGTCATCTGATTTTATTTTCAAGCTTCATTCTGCATTATTTTTTCTCCTGACCTTTATTTCACTAATTGTCTTTCATTCAGTATCTAATGTGTCATTCAACCAGTGCACCAAATTTATAATTTTGTTACATATTTTCTTTTCCCTTCTAGAATTTGGTTCCTCCTTCTAATTTCCACATTTTTGAAGTTCTCAATTTTATATTTTCTTGAGTATATTTTCCTAGTTATCTTAAATTCTGCATCTCATATTTCCTTTATCTCAATTGCTCCTGGGTCTGTTTCTCTTTCTTGGTTGTCAATCTCATTGTCTGATACCTTCATGTGTGAAGTATTGTGACTTTGAATATCTTGGAAATTCTCGTTTTGCTTTCCCTATTTCTAACTCTCTTTTCTATATTCTCTATCTTTTGAAAATCTTTCTGTGACACATTCTGGATAATTTCTTCTCACCTTTCCTCAAGTTCACTCATTTTCTCTTCAACTTTAGCTGATCTTCTCTTAAGCTGATCCATTAGTTCTTAAATTTTTTTTCATTCTTCTGATACTCTGATCTAGAATTTCCACTTGGCCGTTTTTGTTTTTTTTTTTAATTAATTAATTTATTTATTTTTGGCTGCATTGCGTCTTCGTTGCTGCACGCAGGCTTCCTCTAAAGTTGCAGCGAACAGGGGCTACTCTTCGTTACGGTACATGGACCTCTCATTGTGGTGGCTTCTCTGGTTGCGGAGCATGGGCTCTAGGCGTGTGGGCTTCAGTAATTGTGGCGTGTGGGCTTCAATAATTGTGGCACATGGGCTCAGTAGTTGTGGCTCGCGGGCTCTAGAGCTCAGGCTCAGTAGTTGTGGCGCACAGACTTAGTTGCTCCGCAGCATGTGGGATCTTCCCGGACCAGGGATTGAACCCATGTCCCCTGCGTTGGCAGGGGGATTCTTAACCACTGTGCCACCAGGGAAGTCCACTTGGTCTTTTAAGATATCTTTTACCCAACTTTTGAATCATTTCTCACTGCCTGCAGAGTTTTGTAGTTCTGTGAACATTGTTTTTTAAAACTGGGTTATCATATAGGCCCGATAATTACACTATCTTAATTATTTGCAGAGAGTCGTCATTTTAGTGACTGTTACTTCTGCTTCATTCTTTCTTTATGTGCTTGGTCATCTTTGTGAACTTGACATGGTATTTGTAAAGAAAATGTTAATAGTGATAAATTGATACAGGTTAGTGGTTTCTTCCTCCAGGGCAGACGACCTGTGGATATTAAAATTCTAGAATCTTTCATCCATGAAGACCTGCTGTTCTCTCAATTTTCTAGATGTTGTGGAGGTGGGCTGCAAGCCCCTGCAAGTCTGAGTTTGCATTTGTCTCATACTTGCCCTGAGGGTGAAACCCACAGAGGGAGGAAGATATTAGGGGGTACTTTATCAGATTGCACACTTTCTACAGAGACTGGGCTTTGACCCTTGCCCCCTTACACAACGTTGTCTTCCAGAATGGAGAATTCTTTAGGGCAAAGCTGCTTTGTGTGTGGGCTGTCCTACTCGTCTACCTAACTGGATCATCACTTCCTCATCAGTGTTGGTGCTGTAATCTCCAAGTATGATTTTAGCATTGAAATTTTTCAAAATATTTTTTTGATCATGCACATTTTAATTTGCTCTCAAAAGGGGGGTTGGTTTGAATTCCCAAGTCTGTTACTACTTAATGTAGATGTCTGATTTATTCTAATTTTAACGGAAATGAGAAGGTAGGAGATACCGATTTATAGAGACAATGCGAAATACTGTATTAGAGCTATATTCTCTTAAGAGTAGTTCAGAATTCAGAGTATAACTACTTTATTTTACAGGCATTGAATAGCCAGTCTTATTCCTAACAACTCAGACTTCAAAGAAATTTCAGACAGTTAATCATCATTTAACAAGACAGCACATGCAAGTTGGATTTTAATTAGGATTTATGTTACTGCTAGAGTTATGGATGAGAGGATATTTTCATTAACGTTTCTCGGTGAAACACTGAGTCATACTCTCAGTTTTTCACAAGTTTCTTTCCACTTTGCAGTCAATATTTGTGTGTTTCCTGGGAACTAAGAGTTTGACTCTGTTGGTTTATTTGAGAGTGTTTGATCTTTTAAAATGCGTGATGAAAAGCCATTTTAGATATAAACTCATGGGTGTTTTAAATAGAAATTACTGAAGCCAGTGTTTCATTTAAAATTCAGGTATTTAAATTTTTCCCATCAAAATGCTCTCATTCGTATTTGCATAATTTTATGTAAGATCATTGACCTTAAAGATTAATGACAGAGTAATTGCCAGCTGTTCCTGAGTGTGTGTGTATTAAATGTGTCATATGGCAATAACAATAGCTAATTTGCAGAGTTAGTATGAGAAATAGTGAGACAATGTATATCCCAGGACCTAGCAAGCTTCATTGTATATATTAAATAATCAACAAATAATGGTTTTATGATTGTAGGTCTACTGATTAGTCCCATAGCAGTGAATTTATGTTTGAAATCCAAGCAGAGTATAAAAGAATAATGGTGTATTTTATGCCAAAAATTAAAATTTATTGGGATATTAACAATAATATATTTTTCTAGGAATGCAAATTAGGCTTTTATATTGATGATTTTCAATATTTGACTCTGCTGGGAATCCTTTCACAATTTAGTTGCCTTATTTGGAATGCAAAGCAACTTCCAAATTTTTCAGTATTGAGGGTTTAAAAGAATTTTTTTTAATTGAAGTATAGTTGATTTACAATATTGTGTTAGTTTCAGGTGTACAGCAAAGTGATTCGGTTATACATATATATCCATCCTTTTTCAGACTCTTTTCCATTATGGTTTATTAAGGGATTTGAATATAGTTCTCTGTGCTATAGACTAAGTCCTTGTTGTTTATCATTTTATATATAGTAGTTAACGTATCTGTTACCTTAGAGTATCTGTTAATCTCAAAATCCTAATTTATCCCTCCCCCTGTCTTTTTCCCTTTAGTAACCATAAGTTTGTTTTCTATGTCTGTGAGTCTGTTTCTGTTTTGTAAATAAATTTATTTGTATTATTTTTAGATTCCACATATAAGTGATAGCATAGGATATGTGTCTCTGTCTGACTTTCTTCACTTAATATAATAGTCTCTAGGTCCATCCATGTTGCTGCAAATGACATTATTTCGTTCTTTTATTGGCTGAGTAATATTCCATTGTATATATGTACCACATCTTCTTTATCCATTCATCTGTTGATGGAGTATGTTTTAATAGCAGTGAATTTCAATTCAAATTAGTGAAACATACACACAAATGAACACACACCAACATGTAAAACATGAAACTTGTAAACTAGCTCAGGGGAGCAAGTGTTGAACTTTTATCAGGTTTTCAATGAAAAGCAGAAACAAGAACAACATAAGATGTTATCAGAATGTTAACAAATACTTTAGAAATGGAGAAATTTCAAAATGTTACTATTTCTCAAGAAAATTTCATAGCATAACAGTTTTCAACTATCTGTGATGGATAAGTAGTTTTTTGTTTTGTTTTGTTTTTGGTTGTTTTTTTATTTCCAATCCATCACAGAAAGGTAATTTGATATATGAATATGCAAACTATATAGTGATAAATCTGACAAAATATGTGCAAGGTCAGTGCATTGAAAACTGAATGAACGAGTTGAATTGAATGAGTGGTTATTTCTAGCCTAAAATTGTATAATGTGCTATTAAAATAACATAAAGAGAGTCTACTAAAATGTAGATAAACATTTTAAATACTAAATCTGAATAATGCAGTTAATTTTTAGCTTTAAATTTTCTATTTTAGTACCATTTTTAAATCATGCAAAAAATTAAAATATAGCATAATGTTGCTAGTGTACTTGATCATATGATTTTTTTTATTGAATTTCTTTTGAAAAGTCCAGTTGCAAGTATTTACTGAGAATGGTTTAAGTGAAATAGATTCAGAAGTTTGTTTTAACAGTTTAAAATCTTTGAAGGATAAAAATATGGCACAAAGGAGGTGATTATCAGGAATCTCTTAGAAAATGTTTCTTAATTCAAGAGCATCTAGATTATTTTGAAATTATTTATTTATCTAGGAATATTTGTTAAATTTTTCAGTTAAAAATCCTACCTAATATGTTAGTGGATACATATTTGTATCTCTGCCAGTTTTTCTTTTTTCTTTTTTTCTTCAGCTTTATTGAGGTATAAAATTGGCCAATATTTCTTTATTTCTCCCTGATTCTGACTCTCACCATGAAGTCTGGCATATCTAGAAATTAATCAATAGTGAAACAATTTTATTTTCATCTCATGCTTTTCTGTATAATCTATGTAATTAAACAGAGAATAAATTAAATTATGTAATTATTTACCTTATAAAAGGCAATTTTACTTCCCTACTTATGTTGCATATTGGGACAGAAATGGATCTATGGAAAAGTGTTGGGCCTTTCTCTTTAGTTCATACGTTCACGTGAATTTAATATTCCCCTACATGAGACTAATTTTGAGAAAAGAAATGTGGATCTGCCTTAAAATGTGTTTACTAACATTCATATTCACAAGAAAGATGTGAGGCAATGCTCTTGGACGCATTAAAAAAAACATTTGAATGCCACAGGCAGATGGGAAACTTTCAATAATTCTATGAAATTGTTCATATTTCTTTTATCATCCTGAGAAAAACACATGATCGGAACCTGCCATCATAGGGCGTGTTTCTATGGAAGCTGAGAACCAGGAGACATAAACAGATTGTACTCTTTATCTTTCTGAAAAGGCGATGGAGACTTAGAATGAAGTACTTTAAACATACTAATGCAGAGATCTTCAGAAGCAAAATCATTTGTGAGGTCCAAAGTAAAGAATGTTGGGATTGGAAGTGCTCTGTTCACTTTCAAATGCTATGATATAAGCCGCTGAGCCATGAAAGGGGATTGTTTATTTTCTGAGCAACAAGAGAGCAGAAAAACACATTAACCGGGGACTTCCCTGGTGGCACAATGGTTAACAATCTGCCTGCCAATGCAGGGGGCACAGGCTCAAGCCCTGGTCCGGGAAGATCCCACATGCCGCAGAGCAGCTAAGCCCATGCGCTACAACTACTGAGCCTGCGCTCTAGAGCCCATGAGCCACAACTACTGAAGCGTGCGAGCCACAACTACCGAAGGCCACGTGCCTAGAGCCTGTGCTCCGCAACAAGAGAAGCCACTGCAATGAGAAGCCCACGCACTGCAAGTAGAGAAAGCGTGCATGCAGCAACGAAAACCCAACTCAGCCAAAAAAAAAAAAAAAAAAGAACGCATTAACCAAAGGGTAAAAATCATCAGTGTATATTACTCCTTCTCCCCAGATGAGTAATTTCACAGCAGGAGAGAAGCATACTTGTAATGAGAGGTTCCATTACCACATGTGTTTTCTCGGTCATATGTTTTCACAGGATGGGAAGCATGAAGAACCTTTGTATTTTTCTTGTGTTTTCTCATTTTGCTAGAAGATCCCTACCTCTGCCTTTACAGGTTTGATCTTCCAGTCTCAATATGGTGCCCTTTGGTAATTAGGCAACATAAAGTCACTTTGTGTCTACCTAAGGGATACAGTCATGTGTTTGCAATTTCAAATGTAGCATCATAAAAGTAGACTGTATGTTTCTTGGAAACATTGTAATTACTAACTCAGGCTAGATATCTACAAGAAGATGCTCTTGCTTTGAAATCCCATGGTAATCCATAGATGTTGCTTTCTGTTTAGGGAAGTTTTCAATTGCTAGTCCCTCCTTTCTTGGCTAACAGACCTTCCCAAAAGGGACATTTCAGTTATGGGGTCAATAAAGAGGGAGGGATTCTGCGGCTGGGAGGCCCTTGTTGCTTCCGTTAGAGCCTTGTCCTAATATAAAAAATGAGATACGAAATACGAGGTTTCAGCTAAGGAATAGAAACTAGCAGGCTTTGTCTTTTAACATACAGCACTCTTTTGTCAAGCAAGTTATATGATAGTCTTTCTGAACAATTGTGGAATATGAATTCTGCCCAAGATGGCCACGTAGAATGACAGTTGCATCTGCATGTTTTATTAAACTATAGTAAGTCTTCTTTGTACAATATCCTTGCAGTATTTCAAGGGGTTTAGATGCAACGGTGGTATTCTCCCCAAACACACACTTTTTCTGCTTTGGTGAATTTGAATTGGTGCCTGCACAACTTAATTGTTTTAATTCTTGATCCTTGATAATCCTGCAGAAGAATTTTTAATTTATCATTAAGTCAGTCAGTATGAAGTGAAACTCATGGGTTCATTTTCTCTTTAAATTTCCTCTTTCCCCCTTTCCTGCTTTCCCTGAATCCTCCCTGGCTCTTATGTCTCCTCCCGTTATTCATTTCAGGACTTTATATGCAACCCTCACTTGTCTTTCTTTTTATGGACCATTTCTTCCATTGCTTCCACAAATGTGCTTCAGAAATCCGAAGCTGAACGACTTTTCGTCTAAGTGCACCAGGTGTTTGTTTTTATTTCTGAAAAGTTCATTGTACCCGTGGTTAAAAATCCAGTATAACAGAAGGCATACAGGGAAACACAGGCATACCTAGGAGATAATGCAAGTTCAGACTGCAGTAAAGCGTGTCACGTGAAATTTTTGGTTTCTTAGTGCATATAAAAGTGTTTACATCATACTACAGTCTGTTAAGTGTGCAATAGTATAATGTCTAAAAAAATAATGTTTGTACATTAATTTGAAAATACTTCATTGCTAAGAAATGTAAACCATCACCCAGGCCTTCAGAGAGTCATAGCAGTAACGTCACAGATCACTGATCACAGACACCATAACAAATATAGTAATAATGACAGCGTTTTAAATATTGAAAGAATATTCTACTTGTATGTGGAATCTAAAAAATAAAACAAACTAGTGAATGTAGCAAAAGAAGCAGACTCACAGATACAGAGAACAAACTAATGGTAACTAATGGTAACCATCAGTGAGTGGAGGGAAGGGCAGAGGGGCAAGACAGGAGTAGGGGAGTCGGAAGCACAAGCTATTTGGTATAAAACAAGCTACAAGGATATATTGTACAACATGGGGAATATAGCCAGTATTTTTTACTAACTATAAATGGAGTATAACCTTTAAAAATTCCAAATCACTGTGTTGTACAGCTGAAACTTATATAATATTGTACAGCAACTATAACTCAATAAAAATTAAAAATAAAAAAATCTAATATCCAGCTTCAAATTTAGTTTCATTTAAAAGTGATAAAGGATAGAATAAGCAAGAAAATTAGAAAGGAATTTTACCCCAAAATATATAAACATTGTGTACAAAACACTTTCTGGTGAATTAGCTAATCACATAAAATAAAGTTTTTCATTATAAAAAAATAATGACAAAATTTGAAATATTGCAAGAATTACCAATATGTGACACCAAGACAGGGAGTGAGCCAGTGCTGTTGGAAAAATGGTGCCAGTAGACTTGCTCCATGCAAGGTTGCCCCAAACCTTCAGTTTGTTTTTTAAAAAAATGCAGTATCTGCACAGCACAATAAAGCGAAGAGCAATAAAATGAGATATGCCTGGATCTGCCAGCCCTCCAGCACATCTTTCATGCAGTTCTCAGAGAAAACTCCACTGCTTTTTCGTCTAGAGGATCTCCTTCCCAAGATAAGTCTGCATAAATAGCATTTAAATGCCAGTGCAATACACCATCCTTTACATTTTGCCTTTTCCGCTTAGTAGCATAAAATTGAGTTTGCCTATTTTGACAAGAACCTACCTCATTTTCAGAAATGTTCCATGACTGTCCAGTATATGGACATACCGTAATTCACAGACCAGCCTGCTGTGGTTGGACTTTTAGGTTCTTTCCAGACTCTTGGTGCTCTAAATCATGGTGCAATAGAAACAGAATTCATGCATCTTTGAGTAGGATTTGGATTTCGTATCTATTTTAAATTTATACAGGTACTGGAATATTGAATTTAAGAGGTTTAACCAATTTAGCTTCTAACCATGGTCTATGAAAATACATCTCAACCAAGTTCTTGCCAAGGGAGTATTATAAAACATGTAATTTGTGTCCATAGCAGGTCAGCACACTTTAGGTAAAAGGCCATATAGTAAATATTTTAGACATGTGAGCTATATGGTGCCTGTCATAACTACCCTGCCATTATGGTGTGATAACATCATAGCTGACTTGTCAGTGAACACATATGCCTCTGTTCAAATATATCTTTATTTACAAAAGCAGGTGGCAAACCATATTTGGGTTGTGGACTGTAGTTACCAACCCCTGGTCTATCCAATAGAACAATAATAATATTTTTTTCAAAACAAACAACTTTTTATTGAAGTATAGTTGATTTACAATGTTGTATTTGTTTCAGGTTATAGCAAACTGATTCAGAATATTTGTGTGTGTGTGTATGTGTAAGTATATATATATATGGTTTTCCAGATTATTTTCCCTTATAGGTTATTACAGGATATTGAATATTGTTCCCTGGGCTATACAGTAGGTCCTTGTTGGTTTTCTGTTTTACATACAGTAGTTTGTATCTGCTAATCCCAAACTCCTAATTTATCCCTGCCCCATGCTATCCCCTTTGGTAACCATATGTTTGTTTTCTATGTCTGTGAGTCTGTCTCTATTTGTAAATAAGTTCATTTGTGTCACTTTTTTTTTAGATTCCCCATACAACTGATATCATATTTTTCTTTCTCTGTCTGACTTATTTTACTTAGCATGATAATCTGAGAATCTGTCCATGTGTTCAAGCTACATTTAGGTATCGTTATCTGTTAACTATCTATACCTTTGCTTCTTTTCCATAATGTAAGTGAATTTTCTCTTATTGGTTTGTGAGAGCTCTTTATATATTTGAAACCTTATCATGTTTGCATTGTAATGATCTGTTGTCTCAGGTTTTGGCTTTCCTATAGCTGGCTTTCCTATAAATTCCTATTTACATAGAACTAAGTAAAAATCATTTTATGTCCCTTTGGTATGTGGGACATAAAAAATTTGTGCCTCATATTGGTGTTCAGTTTTACACTTTTCTAAGGGTTTTCAACCAACAGTGTTTGATGTGCTCCTTGTCATATTCCTTTGAGATGTGTTCTAATTTTAGAGACGGAAACTGAGGTTCAGAAATATTTAGTTTGATAATCTGAGCAAGATTATCAGTTATAAGCATAGCACTGAGGCTACAACTCAATTTTGGACTTCACGTGTAGGATTTTCTTACTCCTTGTTTCTCCCAGCCATAGCTGCTGGTTGCCATAGGGATTAAAACCGTCCCTCTTGTCATGCGTCCTTCTCCCCTGGAGGTACAGCTTGACTCCATCCCGGGACGGTACAACCCTGCACAAATCCTGTCTTCTTCCCAAGTCCACTCCCCAGCCATCACGTCCTCTTCAAAACCCTTCCCTTCTGGCAAAGTTTTCTTTTCCTCCACTTACCTTTCCTCCTATGTGGCAGTGACAGTGACAGACAGTACGTGGTTGCTGACACAAATAACAGGGATTTGGAAACACTTGTTGATACGGTTACCTGAGGTGAGATAACACAGCACTCTCCCACACAGAAGTGAGGTTTTCTAGGTTTCTCACCATTCCCCTGGGACAGCCAACCATGGGTGTTACCACCTACACTGACCAAGGTTTCCTTCGGTCCTTTCATTTCTATTTGGTACAACATCCTTTCATGTGTATGTCGATCTCTTAATTGACAAAAATCATGTGTTCAAGTTTTCCCAGAATAGTCCGTAGATACAGTTGAGTAACTTCTACAGTAGTTATTAATTTTACATTCATTTTAATACTTTGCTGTGGTTCTTTCATATGTTTAGTAAGGGATTATTGTTTAGATGCCTAGTAGACTTTTTTTTTTTTGGATTTTTAGTGACACATCTTTTCTTTCTTAGTATAAGAAGGATAGCACTAAGGAATGAGTCTCAAAATACCAATTTTCATGAGTAAATGCAAAACTGCAGGAGTGTGGGAAGGCACAGAGTAACTAGATTTGGGGAGATTGTTTTCCTTAGTTAAATCAATATGATAAATGGGGTACACGTTCCAAGTTATTTTCTCCTGGCTTGCTGGCTTGCATTTGTGTTTCAAATCTGAGGACTTTGTAGTGAATCAAGTCAATGGGATGAGACATTGTGGACACACCCATACCCCCGCCCCCCCGTCCACACACACACACACACACACACACCAATCTGAGTCTGGGGTGTTAAATTTTATATTACTTCTGTGTACTAAACACTTTTATCATTCATTAGATAGTGTTTATTGAGACAATACAGTGCTGTAGATTACCAGATTACCACTCCCTAAAAGATGTTTCAAATTGCTCTCAGAGCAAAAATCAATTCATTGCCTTTAAGGATGTGCTTGCATCTGGCCAGAAAGATGAACATGGAAATAAAACAACATTAAAGTTGCACTCTTAAAGTAATGTCCTGCTTCACTTTTTCTACCTACGAAGAACGGTCTTTGCTTTCAGGACGCAGTTTATGATTCAGTTAATAGTTTCACCTCTCTGACTCGGGACAGGAGATACTGAGGAAGCAGCATAGCGGGGCGGCTGCATTTAAATCCCAATTCTGTCAAATATAATTTCCCCAGAGTCCATTGTCTCTGTTGTTGTGTGAATCACGCCCACATGATTCGGGCAGCTGAGCTGAAGTTGATTACAGAAGTGTGCCATCCCCTTGCAAAAAAGGAGAGTGTCACTGAAGGAATTGTGACTGATAGGACTCAAGGCTTGACATCACTGCCCATGCCCTTCTTCTTGGCTGAATGAACATCTATCTTCTGAAAGCATTTCTGGGAAGGAGAAATTAAGTCCATCATCCTCGGATCTGTCATGACTTGACCCTTCTGTTAAAAACAGTTTCAAAGTCAGAGGGGAGGTGATGATTCACACCCATGACTGCAGGTTTCCTGTAGCTGAAGAAAATCATTGCTGATCATGGCAAGCACAACTTCGAGGCTTTCGTTAAGACTCAGTGGACAGGAATTGTGATTTTTCTGAGCGCCCGAAACACGGGGGGAACCTCAGCAGCTGGTCTACCAAGCGTGGAAACAGGCACAGATGGGGTGTGAGTTAGAGAACTGTCCTGGGGCTGGTCCCATGCAAGGTGCCTAGGAAGAAGATGCAGCTCTGCAGCCCTGGAATTACTCACTCGAAAAACTGTAGCATTGCTCTGCTGAGAAGCTCTGATCTGGCGACTGATGGAGTCAAAATGTCTCGGCACCGGTGATTTGGGGCACTTGATGAGAGACAGAATGATGAATGGTTTGCCCGTTACTTGGAAGGTTAAACTAAACTTCTGCCTGGCCTGTGGGGTCTCCCATGATTATTTCTAGTAATAGAAATCTTATTTCTAATAATGATTTTGTTTCCATTAATTATTAGTTACTTCTAATAACCATCAATTATCTTCTTATAATTCAGCTCTCTAGCCATGAGATGGGCTTCCCCAGGACACAGAGAAGGACACAGTGGCCAAGATGGTGCAAAATGGATTCTCATTTTGGAAGAAGATTTGAATTGCACTAGGTCTGTGGTTCTTTGGCATTCTAAGATTCTTTAAGTCCCCCGTCATCATGGTTCCTCATTATTGCCAATTATATTGATTAAAAATTGACTTAAGGTATGGTCCTGCCTTCTAAAGGTGAAAAGCTGCAGTGGAAAGCAGAGGCTTCTGGGTAGGTAAGAGACACACATTATTCAATATAAATATATCACTCAAATTACTTAAATGTGGTAGGTAAAGAAGAGTGCATTTCTTAAGGTAAAGCTGAAGGAGTCTTCCTTATTAGAGCCAGAAAAGAAGAAGAAATATCTAAAGAAGAGACAGAATTTTAATATACTGCTTGAGGGACATAATAAGATGGGTATTGATAATAAGGCATCGTAGGTAAAAGACCTTGTAGGAAACCAGGAACAAACATGGTGGAGGCTCTCATGGGAAAGGCTTTGGCTCCTGGAGAGAAGAAACTCTGCTTGAGACCAGTAGGAAGTAAAGCTTCTAGAATTTAGTTATTGTTACCTGGCTAGGACTTCACAATAGAGGTTCATTTTCTTTCTCAATCATTCTAATCATTGTAAGCACTCTGTGTTTCCACTGAGCTGGTACCCGTGTCCATGCTAGTTCTGGAAAGAAGAGGTGGATAGAGCTTGTTGAGAGGAAAAGTCCATGAAAGCTTGGACAGCACTGGGGGTTAAATGGATGAGGACCCTGTTGGCACAGCTCCAGGTGGTGATCCTGCTGCATCAACAATGGCACTTCCTGTGTGTCCTCTAAGTCCCTCTAAATCTGAAGGGCTGGATCATAAAAGGTCCAGAAAACTTTCCATTAAAAATGCACCTATGGGGACTTCCCTGGTGGTGCGGAGGTTAAGAATCCGCCTGCCAGTGCAGGGGACCCGGGTTCGAGCCCTGGTCCGGGAAGATCCCACATGCCGCGGAGCAACTAAGCCCGTGCGCCACAACTACTGAGCCTGCGCTCTAGAGCCCACGAGCCACAACTACTGAAGCCCACGCACCACAACTACTGAAGCCTGTGCGCCTAGAGCCCGTGCTCCGCAACAAGAGAAGCCACCGCAATGAGAAGCCCGCGCACCCCAATGAAGAGTAGCCCCCTCTCGCCGCAACTAGAGAAAGCCTGCGTGCAGCAATGAAGACCCAATGCAGTCGAAAACAAATTAATTAATTAATTAAAAATTTTAAATATCTTTATTGGAGTATAATTGCTTTACAATGGTGTGTTAGTTTCTGCTGTATAACAAAGTGAATCAGCTATACATATACATATATCCCCATATCTCCTCCCTCTTGTGTCTCCCTCCCACCCTCCCTATCCCACCCCTCTAGGTGGTCACAAAGCACGGAGCTGATCTCCCTGTGCTATGCGGCTGCTTCCCACTAGCTATCTATTTTACATTTGGTAGTGTATATATGTCCATGCCACTCTCTCACTTCGTCCCAGCTTAGCCTTCCCCCTCCCCGTGTCTTCAAGTCCATTCTCTACGTCTGAATATTTATTCCTGTCCTGCCCTAGGTTCTTTAGAACCTTTTTTTTTTTTATATATTCCATATATATGTGTTAGCATATGGTATTTTGTTTTTCTCTTTCTGACTTACTTCACTCTGTATGACAGACTCTAGGTCCATCCACCTCACTACAAATAACTCAATTTCGTTTCTTTTTATGGCTGAGTAACATTCCATTGTATGTATGTGCCACATCTTCTTTATCCATTCATCTACCGATGGACACTTAGGTTGCTTCCATGTCCTGGCTATTGTAAATAGAGCTGCAGTGAACATTTTGGTACATGACTCTTTTTGAATTATGGTTTTCTCAGGGTATATGCCCAGTAGGGGGATTGCTGGGTCGTATGGTAGTTCTATTCTTAGTTTTTTAAGGAACCTCCATACTGTTCTCCATAGTGGCTGTATCAATTTACATTCCCACCAACAGTGCAAGAGGGTTCCCTTTTCTCCACACCCTCTCCAGCATTTATTGTTTGTAGATTTTTTGATGATGGCCATTCTGAGTGGTGTGAGGTGATATCTCATTGTAGTTTTGATTTGCATTTCTCTAAGGATTAGTGATGTTGAGCATCCTTTCATGTGTTTGTTGGCAATCTGTATATCTTCTTTGCAGAAATGTCTATTTAGGTCTTCTGCCCATTTTTGGATTGGGCTGTTTGTTTTTTTGATATTGAGCTGCATGACCTGCTTGTAAATTTTGGAGATTAATCCTTTGTCGGTTGCTTCATTTGCAAATATTTTCTCCCATTCTGAGGGTTGTCTTTTTGTCTTGTTTATGGTTTCCTTTGCTGTGCAAAAGCTTTTAAGTTTCATTAGGTCCCATTTGTTTATTTTTGTTTTTATTTCCATTTCTCTAGGAGCTGGGTCAAAAAGGATCTTGCTGTGATTTATGTCATAGAGTGTTCTGCCTATGTTTTCCTCTAAGAGTTTTATAGTGTCTGGCCAATTTTTTTTTAAATGCACCTTTATTTGTGTTTGTGTGTTTAGTATGAATAGAGCTTTCACCTTTTTTTTTTTTGAAATACAGTTTATTTACAATGTTGTGTTAATTTCTGCTGTATAGCAAAGTGATTCAGTTGTGTGTATATATATATGTGTGTGTGTGTGTGTGTGGGTATTCTTTTTCATGTTCTTTTCCATTATGGTTTATCACAGAATATTGAATATAGTTCTCTGTGCTATACAATACATCCTTGTTGTTTATCCCTTCTATATATGATAGATTGAAAAATGCACCTTTAAAAAAAAACTCACAAACCATTCTGTTGGAGGTTTGGAACTCAGATTTAATTAGCTCTTTGGGAATGACTTTGATTAGTCAGAAGCTTGAATTCATTCATCTGAGTTTATTCTCTTTCAAATAAGTTGAAATTTTAGATGAACCATATTTACACATACTCAAAGTTGTAGGAAAAAGTTTTCCTTGATTGCTTAGGGTCTGAAAATTAAACTGCCAAAAACAAGAATAAAAGTAGAAAAGCATAAGATCGAGTTAGTATGTGTTTTACGTGACCCGGGAGGCTTCTTAAGGAAATGAAGAACCAGAGAAACAGACCTGAGGACTTCATGCCAGGTTTGATGAAGGATGGACAGTCGTGGTGGGATATGGTAGGTTAAGGAGTGTGAGGTGAGTGAGGTAAACTGGGGGGAACTTAGCAAGGCCTGTTAGGCTGCTTCTCATGTCCCCTTGTCTTGGAGATAAGGACGCTTCTTCCTCCTGGTACAGGGAAGGCCCCTCTCCCGTGAGGGTGTTATGACCTGTTTCAGGAGAGAAGGGAGAGGTCTGAGTGACCTTCCTGCTTCTGCCTTTTTCTCAAACTCCTTCACCTTAAAATAGTCAGTGTACAGAGGTGCCATATTTGGGGGTATCATGTCCTGAACCCCATCGCAATCAAAGATGACACTCCCAGATCCAGTTGGTACAAACAAGACGAAGAAAATAACAGGATGTGGAAGCAAGTTGCAAATACGCAAAGCCACGCTGAAAGCATGTGCTTTGATGGAGGAAGTGGGGAGAAAGATGATCAGCTTCCCACTAGGCTTATTTTCTATCCTAACGTCCATTTAGAGTGTCAACTCCATTTCGGTCCCCTTCAGAAAGGAATGAAATGTCTAGGACAGTAGGGCACAGTGAACTGAGCGTCGGAATAAAAATACCGCATGAGGGGTTTTGCTGTTTCCTTTTAGTGTGATTCATTGATTCCTTCATTGAAAAAAATATATCTATTGATCAGCTGCTTAGCTTGTGGCTTCTCCTCTCAAAGGCTCAGGTCACAGTCAGATGTGGAGGCATATCCATAAATGGATTTTTTTGTACTCGGGAGGTAAGCACGGGATGAAATACTCCTTGACATCCAACCCAGGTTGGAAATCAGTTTTCAGGGCTGTCAATTTCAGGACTTCTAGGGGTTAAGTACGTAAAGAGGGGAAAGGCGACGTGGTATGATGGATGCAGGGTTGACTCATTAGCAAATCGCACGTCCTTCACTCCCCAGGGAATGGGAGGAAGTAGGAGAGGCTTCATCCTACAGGGCTGACGGGTACAAAGGTTAGGGTGCCCTCTTCCCTGGGTGTCCACCACGTGCTTTTCTTTGAGTGTTTCTGAGGTTTGCAGGACAGAGAGCCAGTCTCGTCTGCTTCTCCCCCAGGTGTGTCAGGCACGGTGCTGCTGACGCAGGTAAAAATAACCCTTTCTTGGAACTGATTTCCCGGCTCCTGAGATTCAACTCCCTTGAGCAAGGCTGAGTGACAAGGAGGCTTCCTGCCCGCAAGGCGAAGGGAAGCAGAGTGACTCAGTTTTTATTTTTATTTTTTTTTCTGAATTCCTTGAGCTTTTTGTAGCTTTAGGTCTCTTGATTTTATCAGGGCGCTCTCATGTGCTGCTACAGAAACAAATACAGGAAAAACCAGATAGGGACCGGGACGCAGAGGGAAAACAAACATCTTTCTTCTATCCTACGTTACCCAGGGCTTCCACGATGAAGCATGGTAGTGCTTTTAGATAGGGGATTTTTTAAAAATGAACTGGGCAGTGAATATTTCTAAAACGTTCTACTGACAATCATCAGTTTTATATTTTAAAATAAATCCTCAGTACATTTTGCTATAGAAATTCATATTTCATCCTGGATCAAGTTACTAGAAGGTAATAAATGAATGGCCCCCTACGGCATCAAGCTTACCCTACATCAGTGGTGAATACTCAATACTTTCTCCCCCGTGAGAGAGTGGCCTCATTCTGTCAGCTGAAGTCAACTTGAATTTTTTCTTATGCAGCAGACTGAATTTATCCCCGGTTTGATAGGGATCTTTATTGCCTTTGCAGCCATCAGCCTGCCATATTTAGGGTTATGATGAGAAATGTGTAGTGATACTGTGTTTTTTGGAAATAGTAAAAATGGAAATGATCCTACAGATTTTTCATCCAGTTTCAGGTGTAGCTTTTATTACATGGTTACCTTCAACCTGTAAGTTTTAAGGCATCAAGTTTCCCAACAAGCTCTTCTGATTTCCAGTTTGTGCCATGGCTAATTTCCCAAATGACCTGAATTTGCATTCTGGCAATTCAGTGGAACCTTGGCATTTTACTAAATGGTGGATCTTCTCCTTTAGCCACTGAAGCCATCTTAAAGGAGTCATTTCAAACTTAAAATTTTATATATTGCTGTCATACTTTTATCTTCTTGGACATCACACGAAAGCATCTTTGCAGAGTATATTTGAATGTGACATAAAGTCCTGTAGACATTTGGCTGTATTTATTTGGTCTTAAGTGTATTTATTTGTTAATGATAACTGACCATTGGGGTATATGGCGAATCACCCCTATTCAGAATTCTAAAGTATAGAGTCCTTATTGGCTATTCCACTTACGCTCTAAGCACAACATTTACACATTGTCTTACAAAGTATACTCTCTCCATGAGTTTTCATGACCTGTGAGGCATAGGAATAGATGAGCTTTGTAAAGAAGCCACCAAGGATGCCACGACAAGTTAAGCCATATCAGTAGAAAATCGAAGTGATTAATTTACTGAGTGTTTACTAATATTTAAGTTAAGCTGATGCATGACTCAGCATCTTACTCATGCTCAAATCTGCTTCTTTACTTTCCCAACTGTCTGTAGTATTTTATGTGACAGCATATCAAAAGAGCAATAAAAGTATACCACAATTTACCCTTTCGAGAACTCCAATGAGCACATGTTGCCGGATGCTTTTTTGTTGTTGTTGTTTTTTAACCACTGTGAAGAAAATGGCAAAGCCGTAGCTTTTCAGTTTCTCTGGAGAGGCTGATCAACGATCAATAACATTTGTAAGGATCCCAGCGTGTGGCTTGTTTTTCTTTAGCCTGTGACACATCCCCCCTCAGGGCCCCTTGCCGCCAATGAGGCATTGCATTTCATTAACTGAAAAAGATGGTAAATCTGGCCTAGTGATACTGGTACTAAGACCTGCTTCTTGGATTTTTTGTGGGGTTTGGGCAACACACACATAATTTTTCCTGTCATTCAAACTGAGTGACACTGTAAAACGTCTAAGCCGTCAAATACACGTCTGTTTAGCGAGGGTCCTTGCTACATGGAGTTGTAGAACATATAGTTTGAAATGAGGTTTCTTCCCGAAAAGTTCCACATTGGGTCAGTGGCTTTCCTTGTCCTTGTGTCCTTTTTATCACTTTCGTAATGCAAGTATCCCGATCAGAGAAGCGCTATGGCTGGCAAGCGTGATGTTCTATCACTCATCTCCTGCTGCCCTGATTTCAGCACCAGCCAGCGGACAGTTCCAAACTCTGCATTTCACTATCGTCCTGTCCCCACCCCCCCAAAAAAGGGGGGCCTTGGTGGTTTTCTTTGCGTGCTCTCTGTGAAGCCGTCGAGGGCCACAGTACATGCAGGCACAACCCAGCAATGCAGCTGAAATAATGCCCGCAGGGTTGAGGGGTGGCTCAGGTAGAGAAATGCCTCCCTCAGTCTCCTGTCAGGCAGTGGGACAATTCTTTTTTCCTTTTTTAACTTTATTTTTTATTTTATTTTTTTGGCCACACCACATGGCATGTGGGGTCTTAGTTCCCTGACCAGGGACTGAACCCAGGCCCACTGCAGTGAAAGTGCAGAGTCTTAACCACTGGACAGCCAGGGAAGTCCCTAGTGGGACAATTCTGAGGTGTGTTCTACAGAGCTGCTCAGAGGTTTTCCATGGGAACTGAGCTCCACTTGGCCACATCGGAAACACACTCATGCATGCTCCTTTTACGGACTTGAACCCCAACCAAATAAACCACTTGCACACTGGTGCTTTTCTCACATGCTGCTTTTAGGGTAACCTTCAATAAGACAAGGTAGGGACTTCCCTGGTGGTCCAATGGTAAAGAATCCGCCTTACAATGCAGGGGACGTGGGTTCGATCCCTGGTCAGGGAACTAAGATCCCACATGCCACGGGTCAACTGAGCCCGTGTGCCACAACTACTGAGCTCACGCGCCTCAACTAGAGAGCCTTCGTACTGCAAATTACAGAGCCCACGTGCTCTGGAGCCTGCATGCCACAACTAGAGAAGAGAAAACCCACGCGCCTCAACTAGAGAGAAGCCCACACACCACAACAAAGAGCCTGCACTCCACAATGAAAGATCCCGCGTGCCTCAACAAAGATCCCACGTGCCGCAACTAAGACCTGATGCAGCCAAAAGTAATAAAATAAATAATTTAAAAATAATATATATTAAAAAAATAAGACAAGGTAGACATAGAGGTTAGAAGTTTGATGTGTGATGCTTGCATGGTCTTGTCCTATGATGAGTATGAATCATCAAGTTTGCCCAGCACTGTTTCTCATTCCTTTTTCTCTCTCATAAACCATTCAATTAGTGTTTTAGTCTGCTCAGCCTGCTATAATAATACCACAGACTGGGTGACTTCTGAACAACACAGATTTATTTCACATGGTCCTGGAGGCTGGAAAAACCAAGTTCAAGGTGCCCACAGACTTGGTGTTTGGTGAGGACCACTTCCTGGTTCTCACTGTGTCCTCATGGTGGAAAACGTGAAGGAGCTCTCTGGGGCCTCTTTTATAAGGGCACTAACCCCATCCTTAGGTCTCCACCATCATGACCTGATTACCTCCCAAAGACCTCACTTCCTGATCCTATCAGATTGGTGGAATAGGAAAGGAAAACTGTTTCCTTCCTTCCTTCTAGGTTCTTCGGCTGATCTAATAATTATATTGACATAAGACAGATTAACAGGAGAAAAATTTTGTACATATGGAAGCCCCAAAGACAGGAGACCGAAAGGCAGTCAGGTAATTGAGCCTTCTGTGCCATCCTGAGCTAAGAAGAAAGGGGGAAGGGGGCTTCAAAGGGGAGGAATGCAGTTCACAGGAAGGTGAGAAGAACAAACGTTTGCTGAACAAATGTTCGCCATGCTGTGCCAATAAGCCATTCTGATATAAAAGTTACCTCTGTGACCTAAATGGGAAGGAAATCTAAAAAAGAGTGGTATATGTATACGTATAACTGATTCACTTTGCTGTACAGCAGAAACTAACACAACATTGTAAAGCAACTATACTCCAATAATAATGAATAAATAAAATAAAAGCCTTCTGCCTGGGCAAGCCAGTTTAAAAAAAAAAAAAAAAGACCTCTGCTAATATCACTCTCCTGGTATAGGGCCCCTGCCCTGTCCAAATTCTTTTAGGCAGTGAAAGGGAAGGTAAACAGCTCTTTCTCCTGATTCTGTTGAGCCTTGATTGTCTTCACCTCAAGATAATTCATATGCCAAAGTGGTGTATCTTGGAGTCATATATTCTGCTCCCCGTCGAGGGAATAGGTTTTGGAATATGTGGGACACATATTTTGTGTTTTGTGTTTTGTGTTTGTGTTTACGTGGGACACAAACGTTCAGTCTGTGGCAATTACATAAGAGGTTGTTAGAAGGCATTTCAACTAATCCCCGCCCATCTCTTGCTTCAATTCAGCATATGTATGTCTTACCCTCATGGTCCATATAACGTAGCTGCATGTAATTGATTGAGACCTATTTGATGTTCTGTGTATATTAGATAATTTCATAAGGGTACTGGGGAAATTCTCACATCTTTGTAAAATTTAACTATTATGATGGAAAGTCTTATCTAGAGAATCCTGTCTTCTTTTTGAAGTTGCATAGCATTAATGTAGCTACACGTGTTAACTTACATTTTCGTACAAAAGACCCACATCTAAAATGAAAACCAGTGGCTGGACTGTGTTTTTTGGAGAAATTAATTTGCCAGTTCAACCTTACTTTCCCTTTCTCCTTCTGTCACTCTTTGGATGGCAGCCCATTCTTATTTTATTTGTAATCCTTTTAGACTACCTAAGGCTACAATAAATTATACCATTCTCTGCCTCCCATATAATGACTTACTTTAGTAACTTTGCATTATATTTTAATGATTTATGTTGGATAAGTCCATCACCCAGTTGTGCTCAGAGCCCTCTAAATCAAGAATTCCTCCAGGGAAGGGATTTCCTCTCATTTATTTTTGCATGGTTGGCAAGTTATTCAGAACTGGGTACGCTGCCCACCTCTGCCAGTGTAGAAGGTATTTCCTGAACACTCTATTAAAGGCACTTACTTGTATTGGTCTTAAGATAACATTTATCTTATTTTTGTTTTTAAGATATTTATTATAGAGCTAAGGAGATGTTATAAGGAAGCTATGGAAATCCATACACTCTTCTACTGTTTTTATTAAAATACACTCAAGTATGCTTTTGGTTCTACCATTTTTACTTTTCCTCTGATATTCTTTATTCAGAAAATGTATGTAGTCATTTTTAATTATCTTACAATGTATTGGGCAAAGTGTGGCTTTGGATTCTCTGGAAGTCTCATCTCTGACTTTATGTGATCTTGGGAAAGTCACCCAATATATCAGAACTTGGTCTCTTGAGTCTTAAAATGAGTGTGGAGAGAACGTATTTCCTCTAACCTTCTAGGTTCTTGGCTGGGATCCTTGTAGCCAAAGACAGATTAATAGGAGAAAATCAACCAGAAGTTGTTGAACATGTATGCCTTATGTTTACGTCTAAGTTGCTCACGAGAAGTGAGTAACTCTGTGGAGGTGGCTTAGAATTGAGGCTTAAATACCATCTTCAGCGAAAGGTAAATGCTGGGAGAGGCCAGTTTTGGGGAGGTGACCAGGAAAATTAAAGTGAGTAAGTGTAAGGTTAAGCAGATTTAAGTGCCTTCCTCACTGATGAGAGTTTCTTGTGGTAGAGAAGCATCCTTCCCTTCCTGGTACAGAGAGGGAAACACCCTTACAAATGGAAGTTTCCCTTATAAGTGTACACGTCTCTTACAAAAGAGTAACTTCTACTCTGTTTTCAGACCTTCAGCATCTCCTGTTTCTCAAAATAATCAGCTCAAAACAATCCATATGCCCCAGAACACATTTCGGGGGTGGCCCATTCTGCCACTTCTCAAGTGCAATGACCCTGGTCCTACCTACCTTATAAGGTGATACATGGAATAATCCATCCAATTTGCATGTCTTTGAGTAGAGAATCCCAGTATTAGGCATTATTTTAATCCATTTGAATCCCCATTTCCTCTTTCTATGGAAACATATAATATATAAATATTGATGTGAAATAGTATGGATTATTTTATTGGCTGATTTGGAGAAGCACTGTCTCTATTCATCTCATTGTTTGGAAACTCCTCCTCCTAAGAACTCAAGATAAAATGAGTTTTTGATTCACATTTACATGAACATAGACACAGAGAAACTTGATGTAGAGCAGAAGGGGAAGCAGGTAGAAGGTGGCACGGAGTAAAATGAGGATGGATCTTCCAAGTTCCTCTTTGTTTGCCTTATCCCATGTCTTAGAGAGGTGACGCTTGCCTACTCACGTATCCATAGTTGACATAAGCCTATCCTTAAACACCTCCTTTGAGTGGTTCAATACATATTTTATGTTGTAAGACGTTCAGGTGATAAATCCGCCTCAAGGTACCTCAGAGGTTCACAAAAATGTAGAAACATGGTTAAAATTTGAAATGACTCATGTTTTTCGGTATCCATGGCAAAGAACTTCTTTCCCAAGCTTAATAGGATTTCAAATTGACGTTGACATTTTAGTAAATCAGAATTAGCTTTTTCTGTTTAAACTCCCGTGTCTTATGTAAATGGCTGTGCTGACTTTTATGGCATTGACTATTCTAGAAAATGTCATGGAACCTAGTATAAAACAAGTTAACATTCTCATTTTTACAGCTTAAAGGGATATGGTGTTAAAATATAGATGTTGATAACTGTCCAGCCTCTGCTAGCTTTTCTGTGCATGTGAATATCGAATTCAAGAATTGAGCAGGTATGAAGGCGTATCTATCCCTATTGAGAACAAAGGTGAAATTCTGAAGGCATTACATAACTTACTGTAATAGGAACTGCTTTAAAAGTCAAAGATTCTATTAACGGAGTAACAATAGGTTTCGACTGAGAGCTTCAGAAGCTTTTCATTGCCATTACTGCATTACATTATTACACGGCTACCAAAATATTTGTTAGGTTCTGAAACCCAACCTCTCGTTACAAAAATCATTATTCAAAAATCTAACTTATTTTCGCAAAGAAGACTCTCCAGTTTTGCTGTACATTTGTATACCATGAAATCTCCCTCCTAAAGTCTAAAGTTTGTTATTAGTATGAAAATAGTAAGCATTTTCAGAAGAAAATAGATTAAAAATGATATTGTAAGTTATGGAACACGCCGCAGTAAAATGTAAATTCAACCAACCGGGTAGAACATTTATAGTCATTATGAACTAATGGTTGGACCATATGACCAGGCTCAGATGGCATCCTGGCTAGAGAGGATAAGAAATGACATTTTTTTTTTTTTGCAATGAATATGCACTGATTTCCAAAAAAACGTCCCCACCTGAGAGACTCCTTTACCTGAAATTCCCCTCGATTTTGTCATTACTTTAAAAATCATGTCTTTGGAAGCTTACTGATCAACGTGCTCCGTAGAAGAGATAGTAAATTAAGCCTCTCACACATACTTTACATTATTTTACTATGATGTACAAGAGACAACAGCATAATCAAGATAAATTCTTCCTTCTTAATCAAAACGAGGCATCCTTTGGCCTTCCCATAGCTCATTATTTCTCACTCACATTATGGCATTGTTTGGTGATGTTCTTTAGAATATTCCTTTAAAATATATTCAGTCCTAAGCGTGTTCAAACAGTACAGAAATGTACACAGTGAAATTCCTCCATCAGTATTTTCTGTATATATATCCACTTCTTTCTTGAATCACATACAGCTATTGTACCAACACACACACACACACACACACACACGCACACACACACGCATTTATACAGAGCTTTGCTTTTAGTGTCTTTTCACAAAATTGGGATCATATTATTCATACTACTGTGCCACTTGCTTTATTTGCTAAAATCCACATCTTATGGAAGTTTACAGAAATAAATCATTTTTAAACAACTGCAGAAATATTCAACTGAATGTATCATTTATTTAACTGCTTGTCTGTATTAAAAGATAGACTGAGGCATATTAAAATTCTGAGTTTATTTGAGCAAAAGTTGATACACATAGGGCAGCTTCCAATCAAGCAGACAGAAAGGAGCTCTGAGGAGCTATCGAAAAGAAAAGGCTTTTCTATCCAGAAGGAGCAGAGCAAGGAAATTATACTGGGCAAAGAAGTGGGTTGGTTATTGCAAGGTTACTTTCCTTTAAAATATGTTAGGAGTCTATCAGGCGAATTACCTAACTAGTGCTGATTGAATGGTTTAAGATTCCATTGCTGGCAGAGCCAAGACTGTAGTTAAGTCTTGATTGGGTGACCTGGCGAGCATAAGTGACTCCATTTTGGACCTGTTGTCTTGTTTTCAACACCTTGTTTGATCCCTTGTGTGAGGGCAGTTATGGACAACGTTGCAATGAAACCCCTCCCTTTATACTTTTGTACTTTGTGAGAATTCTGTAAATAATCTGATTTAGACCTAACCCTCTCACAGTGTCAGTGACACGTTACAACATCACTGGAATAAATTGGACATACAGGGCCCATTAACTCAGATCTCCATAGGTAACCCTTTTCGTTACTGACAAAATGTAGACTAATCTTTCTCATACAAGGTTGGCAGTGCCTCGGAGTAGCAGTGTAAATCATAACGAAACGAGCAAACCGCTGAGAAAGTAACAAAAACATTCCTTGAGGGTCTTGAGCCCCAAACCCCTGAAATATTTCATATTTAGGCTTTCAAAGAGGATCTGGCCATTTTCTTTTTACAGCCTTGCCTTATGCCTTGTAGTTTGTATGATGTGAAACTCAGGGTATCTGTTACAATTGAAAGGAAAGTTGAGGTAATAAAACAAAGAACAGCATAGACAGTACGGTTTTATCCGTGTGCTAATTATTTTAAGGAGGATACAGTTATTTTAATGGCATGTCCACACTCCAGGGGTGATCAGCTAGCCCTGCATCAGAAAATTCACACCCTAGGTCTTCAGCTCAGCTGCTTGTAATCAGCATATCAGAAATGCATTGTATTCATGAAATGAATTGCTTGTTAAGTCGGGATAAATGTAAGGATGCACTCTCGCTGGTGGGACTAAAAATATGCAAGATAGGTGGATTGGCTGAAATATTTTAGAGACCATCTCCCCACTTGCATGATCAAGGTATACAAATCCAGAGCCGTCTGTAGCTTTGACATGGTCCTACACCCATGGCTTGAAGCCCCACTAGTGCTGTGCAAATCCACTGACTAAGGAAAATTCCTCATTTCCTGATGCCTGTAGAGTTAAAGGACCACCCCTTGGGCTGTCCTCAGAGAGGTGGCAGTTAAAGGAGCTACAAGACAGAGGTTGGACCTCTTGAAGGTTCATAGGACAATTCACATCAACTGTTCTGTGTCTCTGCTATGAGCATCTACTAAATGATTGTATGTATGACTGATTTGGGTTCAAGACTTATAGGAGGGGAAGAATAACTTACCATCACCTCCTTCGTTTGGGGAAGTTCCTGTTACCTATCAAAATGAGTCTAGGAATTTGCATAAACAAATTCACTTAGGGAGCTTTTTGCATCTTTGACTGTATGGTTTGACCCGGGGCTGTCCCAGGGGCTAAACAGAATGAAACTCAGCCAGGTTACATAAAGTTGCACTGTACTGTACTTCTTGCCTTTCCACAATCTCCTTTCTGTATAGGGAAACGGTGCATGCATTTGCTGCAGGCAAATCTTAAATAAATCATGAGGGAGTGAGATGGGTAATAAAATTATGTGGAGGGATAGTTTAGGGAACAGATAAGACAGGAGTATTGAATGTGAGCCAAAATAATACAAATACTCATGTTCCATTACAAATTTAGGAGGCCTGATTACGTTGGAAAACCATGTTTAAGACTGTGCTAATGAGGTGTCAAGCGTTCAGTATGATGTGTCAGAGCCATATAGAGTCCATGGTCTTAGCATTGCTCCTTAGACCCCAGGTAGCAAAAAATACCTCTTTAACCACTTAATGACACTGAAACAGGAGGACGGGAGGATGCAATGTTAATCATTCCATAGCTCTAGTCATTCTGCATTTTCTTCCTGAATCTCTACTGCCTCTGTTTAATGATAGATGGAAAGAAATATAGGTGGATAGACGGATGGATGGGTAGGTGAATAGGAGGATGGGTAGGTGGGTAGATGGATGGATGAAAGGATGAGTGGATGGATGTGTGGATGGATGAAAGGATGAGTGGATGGATGTGTGGATGGATGGGTGAGTGGATGAGTGGATGAATGGGTAGGTGTGAGTGGGTAGGTGGATAGGGGGATGGGCAGGTGGATGGATGGTTGGATGGATGGCTGGATGGATGAATTGGGTGGATGTGTAGATGGATGAAAGGACTGATGAATGGATGGTTAGATGGATGGATGGATGAATGGATGATCGATGAGGGAGTAGATAGATAGATAGACAATAACACTGATTTTAGGGAAGATAAAACCTATTTAAACTCATTCTAATAACATTTAATAGTGTACTCTTTTGTCCAGAAGTCTGTAAAAGTTCTGGAATTATTATTACCCCATCAAATGCATTTATCCTCTTGTAGAAACTTTCAACTTTTTCCCTCACTGCTCTGTGCCCTCCACTATCAGCAGACCCTGAGTTTGAGGGGGTTTCTCAGCAGTTATCATCTGACTGCATTTCACACATTCATGAGATGTCGTATACAAGAGTGGTTTGATAGAAGCTTTTCCTTGTGGGAGAGAAGGAAAAAAGTGTTATTATATTAAATGTATGAAACAATTATCACCCAATGCTAATAAATACCAGGAAAAGACCATTTAAAAGAAACTCACTTAAAAAAAAGAAAAAGAAAGGACCAATATTTTCTTTCCCTCCAACATGGGGGAAAAGTTAGTCTTAAATGCTCTTGGGAAGATGAAACTCCATGGAATTAGCCCTGTCTCCTCTTTGGGAAAAGTTAAGTTATGCATGAAACTATGTGAAAACTCTTAGATGACACAGAGGGACCAGTGCTGTTTGATCACTGTAGTTGACACGGATTGTTTTTCAGATGTGACTTGTGACTCATCCACGTCTCTGTTTGTCAGTAGCTCACCTGGTGATTCCAGGGCTCCAGTTAAATTCACAAAATCCTGAAATCTTTGCAAGATCTGCGATTTTACCTCACCACTACCTTGCTCTGTTTGGTCCACTCACGGGACCTGGAAATCAGGCAGAGCTGACCCATGGCTGTTTGGGTATATACATGGGAGATACCGGGGGTGAGGGGTGGAATTAAGGATGTTTGAATGAATATTTCACATCATGACTCATTTTCTTTCTAAATAAATAAATACTTACTGGGAGGGCTTTGATCCTGAGCCTGTCAATGCCAGGGCGATATCCTCACATCATAATGTGTTAAACGTGAGAGTGACTGAACCCTTCTTGTGTGAAAAAAGAAATAAATCCTGAACCTGGCGCTTCCTCTTCCCTCTGGTTTCTCCCTGCAATTATGATGCTATAAATGGGCATTGGAAGCAACACTTGAAAGCAGGGTCCATTCCAAACAGAGGGAGTCATAAAGCACATGCTAATATTTTACTTATGTGCACATTCAAAGGCAGGCGGTTATAGAGTGTGTTGGATTTTTATCATTAACTGGCCTTTGTTAAACACCAGGGTTCTAGAGGGATGCTTGTGGAGGTTTGAGAAACTGGTCCTGAGACGTCCCTTAGAAATGATTTCTCTCTGTTTTGTCTCCGTCTCTGTCTGCCTCTGTTACTCTCTCTGTATGTTTTCCTCTCCATCCATCTGCCCCCTCTCCCCTCTCTCTCTCCGTCTCTCCCCCTTCCGACCCCGTCGTTTTACTTTATATTCCTTTTTGCTTTAATTTAATCAATACTGAAATACTTCAGATTTTTAAGATTGGTCTTACTGGGAACGAGAGTTATCTTTTGCAAGTTAATGTCATAACATGCATTTCTGAAAGAACAATACTTTCAAAACATTTTTAAATGTTCTGATGAAATATCTTTCTGTCACTATTTGGCTATTTTGTATTACATTAGGTTACATTATTATTTCAGAACGCTTTTTTGATTCTACCACTGGGGACTGTTTTTTATTTGACTGGACTGGTTACAGAGACCCCTTTTTCCTCTGAGATATTAAGCTCAAGCCTAAATTTTTTTTTCTTCCCTTTGTGCCTAGAGATTACCATTCTTTTCTACCGGTTCAGCAAATACTTTACTTCCTAAAGAATATATTTCCTTTTGTGATTAGATATGTTTTAGATGAAACTGAAGCTTTAAATATCCATTTGTACAAGATGGGGGTTTGAAATTCTCATTGGTGATCGGATTCGTTGATTTTCTAACCTGGCTGTGGCTAAAATCAGTGAACTATTCCTCTATCAATTACTGATAAATAAATAAAAGACTTTCTTTCGGTGCTAAGTGGATTGTTGTCCCACAGTCTGGTTACTTTGAGTGAAAGAAACCCTGAGGCGTTGCTGGATGGTAAGGTTTGCATGATGATAAGCCGATCATGGTAGGGTGCACTTTAGATGTTTGCAAAGCCCAATGCACCTTTGCAAGTTTGTAAACTTTGTTTTAGAACAATTTTATGTTTTTCGAGTATTGGATTGAATTAATCAAAATTGATGACAGCGTCTATGACTTATTTTACGTTCCTGCCTTTTCATGTTTCAAAACAATCACTGACAGATATCTAAGAAACAGAGGGACCGACTGCTGGTGCGGATCTGAAGATACTAGCTGTGGTAATGTTCTTTAAAGCTGGATCTTTCGTTGTGATCTTTACAAGTGTTGTGAAGTTAAAAAATTAAAAACAGATATTAAATAGAAGAGATAAAGGAGAGGACACAAATGATCCCAAGGCCCTTTGAAGAGGTGGATTCTGAGTTAGGCACAGACAGCTGCTATTTCTTTTAGAAATCCACTCTCAATTGAGGAGAATGGTAAAGGGTAGAGGGGAGGAATTTAGCTGGGAATTGCCTATACCATGGGCTGATTCTTCAGCCCTTTCTATTCCCCCAAATATCTCGCGGTCTTCCTAAGTATCGATTTTTCTCTCTAAACCTCCCAGATAATGGAGTTCAGAATTTGGGTTTTCACAACAGCTGTCTGCATTGCCAGGAATCCGTGGCCAACAAAACGCCAGTGCTGTCCTCTTCGTCGAGCTCTGCGATACAGGCGTAAATTATGACTTTATTCAGCTGAGCACATATGGCCAGAATCCACGAGAAACTCTCCACAGCCCAATCTGTTGAGAGAAGCGTGGGCTTCTGTCTAGTTGTGGCGCACGGGCTCCATAGCGCGTGGGCTCTGTAGTTGCAGCTGGCGGGCTCTCTAGTTGTGGCACGTGGGCTCTGTAGTTGCAGCTGGCGGGCTCTCTGGTTGTGACACGTGGGCTCTGTAGTTGCAGCTGGCGGGCTCTCTAGTTGTGACACGTGGGCTCTGTAGTTGCAGCTGGCGGACTCTCTAGTTGTGACACGTGGGCTCTAGTTGCAGCTGGCGGGCTCTCTAGTTGTGACACGTGGGCTCTGTAGTTGCAGCTGGCGGGCTCTCTAGTTGTGACACGTGGGCTCTGTAGTTGCAGCTGGCGGGCTCTCTAGTTGTGACACGTGGGCTCTGTAGTTGCAGCTGGCGCGCTCTCTAGTTGTGGCGCATGGGCTTAGTTGCCCCGCGGCATGTGGGATCTTAGTTCCCTGACCAGGGATCGAACCGGCGTCCCGCATTGCAAGATGGATTCTTAACCACTGAACCACCAGGGAAGTCCCAATAACAGAATTTTAATTTGTCCCCTGTACGATGCTCAATTAATTGTATGGGACACCTTGGTTAGACTACAGTTCCTAGTTATTTAATCAGTCATCTAGGTGTTGCTGTGTAGATCATCTTGTGGATGTGGTTAATATCTAAAATCAGTTGATTTCAGTAAAGCAGATCACCTGCCATAATGTGGGTGAGCCTCATCTAATCAGTTGAAGCCTTAATTACAAAACCTGAGGTTTCCCAGAAGAGAAGGAATTCTGCCTCAAATCTATAGTATCAACTCCTGCCTGAGTTTCCAGCCTGCCAGCCCACTCAGGGGCAGGGGCCCATTCCTTAAAATAGATGGCTTTAATCAACTTCACCAATACAGGCTAATACATTTAACAGAGAACTTTGATACACCTTGGTACCACTTGTATTTTATACTTTTCAGAGAACTTGGAATAACTTATACTAAAATATAACTCATTGTCTGGCATATATGTTCAAACAAATGCACAGGTCAACTCAAAAAGATATCTAACAACAACGCAGTATAAAAATAGACAATGCATAGAGGAAAAGAGACCCAAACATAGACGATCTTATGTTGGAAACGCCATCCTTCTCACACCCACGCAAGAACCTTCCTGCCACTATGACCCCACCATTCCTACATCTTCCCCTTCTTCCTATCCTACCAGACATACCTGGCAACACATAAACATTCTCATATTCATCCCATTTGCAAATACTTAACCACACTTTGGTCACCTGCTGTGGCCCCATATCTTTGTGCCTGTAGCGTCAATCTCCTGGAAGAGTTCTCCCCGTTCACTATCTCAATTCCTCTCCTTTCCTCTCTTGAATCCACTCCAATTAGTATATATACCCCACCACTCCATCAAATTCCTCTGGGCTTTCAGTTGCTAAATCCAGAAGTTAACTCTCAAGCTTCATCCCACTCCTTCTGACAGCGCTTGAGAAGCCGCATCTTGAAGCATTTGGAAAAGTAGTGAGGTTGGACTTTGTTGCAGGAAATGTTGGGAAGGAATGGAGGATTCCACAAACACCTCGAATCACGTGTTGCTCACACCCTATTCTCCCAACAGACAGACGAAGGAGGACGGGGCTTAATTTGTCTAAGTTCAATGCCCTTCTGCCTACAAGGTAGGACAAATAAGATGCTTTCTGTTTCTAATTTTCATGGTGCTTCTGATCAGTTGTCAAATTGCTCAAGTGTCAGAAAAATGAATCAAATAGCTTCTTTGGGATTCTGGAATAGAAAAAGGAAAGGAAAGGGGTCAGATTCTGGTGCAGTTTTGGCCTGGAAGTTCTTGTGTTTTGTTTGTTTTTGTGGATGTCACTTATGCTCTCAAATCTTTTTTTTTTTTTTTTGGAAGGTCTTGTTTTATTGAGCTGTAAATAAATATAACATTCCTGGTGCCTAAGAATTTGGGGCAGGTAATAGTCCTATGAAGTGAGAGAGCGTCTTCTCGTAAAAGAATAATTAGTGCAAAACACTGTGAGTCATAGTAACATTCACGATCAAGGAAGAAATAAACATATTATTTTGGACATAGGGGAATGCTAATTACCGAAGGTTAATTGTGATTCTCAGAGATTATTCTGATGTGCAGTGGATAGAAACACAAGGAAAAGGAAGTACAAGGAACACTCTCCATCTGAGCCTTCTTACGCTCACCTCGGGTGGGGCTGTCCTTTCTCCATCCTCCTTTCTGAGAATGAAAGAAGCGTTTTGCTAGAGTGAAGGCAAGTCAGAACACATACTAGTCACTTCCATGGTTCATGGTTCACTCCAGCACCCTGTAGGTCTACGTTCTATGCAAGCCATAGAAAACCAAGACATCTCAGAAACACAAATTTTCTCTGGAGTAGCAATGCCCCATAGATATGTCCTATGAACTACATGCATAATTTTACATTTTCCAGTAGCAACATTAAAGAGAGTAAAAAGAAACCTGTAGGATTAATTTTAAGATTTCATTTAGTTTATCCCAGAGTTTCCAAAACGGTAACTTAACATGTAGAGACAAAACTATAAATGAGATAGTTTGCATATATTCGCTAAATATTTGGTATCCAGTGTGTATTTTACACTTACAGTGCATGCCAACTTGTGCAAGCCACATTCCAAGGACTCCATAGCCACACGTGGTTACGGCTACCATGTCCGAAATCACAGAAAGAGAGTCTGAACATTTCCGCCATCATTAATCAGCCCTTCTCCTTTACCGGTCAGCCACACGCCATCCCGATTGGTTACTAGACCCCCACTCCTGCCCCATCAAGTCCCTTGCCTCCTAGAAATACCACGTAACGTCTCAAGCAATGCATGATCAAAACTCATCTGTATCTTTAGATCAGCGCTACAATTGGACACTCATTCCTACACTTGGTTTTCAAGACTCAGAATGGTCTCTTCCTTGCTCAGCTGCTTTGCCTCTTCCCACACCATTGCCCCCTCCTTCTCTGTACTCTAGGTTTTCTGGACTAAATCTCCACTGCCCTGCACTTTGACCTCACATCTACGATGATGCTTTTGGTCTCTAGTGTGTATCTGGCTTCCGTTCTTGGTTGTCAGCTCCATGTTAATGTGCACTGTGCCTGCCTTGTTCACTATCCAGCCAACCGCCATGCCTAGAAGGGGGCTCAAAACATAGCAGATCCAATACTCCATCAACGGTGTTGAATTCGTATATGAAAAATTACATCTGCAGGTGAAACAGATGGTGCAAATGTATACTGTTGTTGTGTCTATATATTTTTAAGAACCATGAACGCATGTCAGATTCCATCTTTATCCTCATTACTACTATAGAAATGAATCTACAGTATTTAAACAGCGATGTGGTTGAACTTTATGGTTAGTGAGTAGGTTGGGACACAACATGATTACTTGATGGAGGCTTGAGTTTTATTCTTGATCGACACCCTATGTATGATTTGATGTGTAATGTATGCCTTTGGGCGATTGGAAGGCCAGACACTCATCTGTGCTAAATCTCAAGTTTCCTGTTTATAAAGGGATGACTTTAGAATAATTCGGGGTCTTCAATGGATACACTGGTCCTTCTTGCTCCTGGCAGATATCACTGTTTGATCGTAGCATTTAGTTTATCTGAGTTAAGAGGCGAATTCTTCTCAAGGTGGCACTCTGCTTATAGCCTCTACTAACCATCAATTGGCATCACCCCATGGGATTAAACGGATTTCATACACTGGGTGTGATAGATAGAAATTGACAAAAATACTCATACTCAGCTGTTTTTCCATCTTAGAGATGGAGTCTTTGCATCTTCTGCTGGCCTCATTGGCTTCATTCACCAATAGAAGGTTCTTGAAGCAAGGTGCTGAGACTTCCAGGGCTGGGTCGTAAGAAGCCATGTGGTTTCTGCTCAGACCACTTGGCACACTGGCTCTTGGGACCAACCCTCTTGGAACCCAGACACCAGAATACTTGCCCCCGTCAGTAACCTCAGCTTGCACGCTCAGCTGACAGCCAGCGTTAACTGCCAACCATGCAACTGCACCATCACGGGCAAGCCACCTACTTGAGCCCCTAAATGATTCCATCCCTAAATTCTAGCCGACTAGAACCCAAGAGATCTCAAGAGAGAACTTTCCAGTTTAGCCCAGTCAATCCACAGAATCGTGAGAGAGAAATCACAAGCTGTTGTTTTAACCTTCCCATTTTGGGCTGGTTTGTTACACAGCATTAGCTAAACCAGAAAAAAAAAAAAAAAAAGAAACCAGAAGTGAGAAGCTGTTGTAACAAACACATAAAACAAAAACATGTGGTGTCAGCTTTGGGACTAAATGGTTGATAGAAGCTGGAAAGGTACAGGGCTTGAAGGACAGGGAAGAGAATTGGAGACTGACAAAGTGGGTTGAATCAAAAGAACCCTATGAAAGACTCACTTATTCAGACTCCTACAGGAAAAAAAAAAAGTGCTTTTAGCACTGTACCTTGTCACATAAAATATTTGTCTTTTAAAATAGAAAGATGACTTCCCAATGAACATATTTATCATTAATAGTTCCTAAGGACCGTAGTAGTTAACATGAATTTCAGAGGTATATGTTATTTATACTCTCAGTCTAATATAATTTCCATTGTATAGCAAAAGGTCAGGGATGCAATTATAATAATAGATTCTTTTTACTTCTTTTTCTTATGCTTCCATGTAAATTGTCAACACCAGTTTTTTTAAAAATATTTATTTATTTATTTATTTAGGCTGCTCTGCATCTTAGTTGCGGCACGCGAACTCGCAGTTGCAGCATGCGAGTGGGATCCAGTTCCCCGACCAGGGATCGAACCTGGGCCCCCTGCATTGGGAGCACGGATATTTACCCACTGCACCACCAGGGAAGTCCCAACACCATTTTTATTTTGACTTATAATCCATGCCTTTTCCACTCTTTGAGTCATATAGAAATTGATTTTTACATTATGAATTTTGCAAAACATATTCCCACAGAAAGTAACAATTTACAGAATATGCAGGTTGTAGCTGTCTTTCAATTCAAAGTGAATTTCTAACTAGTTTTCCTTCATTTTTATTACTGTGCATCTGTCTACTTACTCTTTTGTTCTATTCATTCCCAACTATTCCTGAATGTTCTAGTAAAGTTGAAAAATACTCTTCAAATTCTTTTTGGTCTCTCCCTGACTAACAAGTATTTAAGTTACATATTTATCTCATTGTCTACTTACAGATACGTATTTCCATTTTCAGGCTCAAATTAGCCTAGAAAAACATCTGCATTTGAAGGATAAGACATATATAAAGAAAGGGCATCTATGTCTTCTTGCAGAAAGTGTATTTCTTTTCATAAATGTGTATTACTTTCCTATTTGACCATCTCAAACACATACACATGTGTGTTTGTAAATGATATGGATTTTGTATTATATATATGTGTGTGTATATATATACATATATATATATGAAATACCGTTAACTTCTGCAAAATAACTACTCCATCAAAATGTCATTATATCCACATAATGTATCTTCTTCCCCCACAAGGAACACATCCTCTGTCCCAAATATCAAGCCATCCCCAGGGTCTAACAATCACTTGAAGCTACTTCTGTTTCTCTAAAGGATTTCAAATTTCCTGTTTTCAAGCTTTTCATGAGTTTGCATGCATCTGTCTACTTAACTCTTTTGTTCAATTCATTCCCAACTATTCCTGATGTCCTTGTAAAGTTGAAAAATACTCTTCAAATTCTTTTTGGTCTCTCTCTGCCTAACAAGTATTTAAGAATTTTCATGTACCTCAGACCCGGAACACTTTGGAATCTTTCCCTTATCCCTCTGAATCCTTGCCTGATCCTGAATGATATTTATATGCTTTGGTTTAGCCTTAGAGATACTCTCCTAAATTTCAAATTATTTTTTTTCATGCTTACAAGTCGTTCAGTCTTTCTGTCTCCTCACGTCTTACTGTGTTGCTGTGCTTCCTGGGCCTGATTGAATTCTTTATCAACCATAGAAGCTCCACTTACTGATTTAATCCTCTATTCACAATACTGTCATGCTCTCTTAGTTTTATTTTAGGGCATGCTCAAAGACTGTAAAAAAAAATATTGGGGTTGTCTAATGGTATTCAGTGCTTACAAAAAGCATGAGTACATTTTTGAAAAATAATTTAAAAGGATTAATGTAGATAAACAGATGTCTAATTGTCTAGGCAGTGGTTCCCAACCAGGGAAGTTTGTCAGTATCTGGAGACATTACTGGTTGCCACAGCTAGATGGAAGAGGAGATACTACTGACATTTAGAGGATAGAGGCCAGGGATGCAGCTAAACATCCTGTATTGCCCCAGACAGCCCCCCTTGACAAGAAATTACCCATCTCCAAATGTCAGTGATGGCAAGGTTGAGGATTGATGATGCAGGATAATATGGATGAGTACAAAGTACAGCTAGGAACCGACTTTTACCTTACATGGTTCATGCCCAATTTAAAAAATGATCATGGGAAGAAATAAACCTTTGGTTATATGTTATTCACAAGTAATATTTTGCCCATGTGCTTCTGCAACTTCTCTTTGGAGCACAGAGCTGGATATGGGGTAAGGTACTTTCCAGAATCTTCCATGTTAATGACAACATGGCACCCACGAAATTCCCTGGGGACACAGCTTTCCTGATTCATCAAGAGTGCCATGACCCTGAAACCGTACATTTTTGTGTGTGTGCTCTTGCATTGTAATGCCAAATATCTTTTCACCCTCTCAAAACTCCCTTCCAAACTGGATCGCTCCAGGCAGACCAACAAGGCATTCAGGCAGCCCACTTTCTTCTGCTGGGACCTTTGGCAAAATGAATCATATGGCACTTTCCATTTCCGAAGCAGATGCCCTTCTCTTTTATTCTGGGAGCTTGAATCACACCGTGCATCTGCTGTTTCCAGTGACTTCGTAGTGGTCCTTCCTCAGAGTGGTTTCTTGTAAGGATTCTTGCTGACCTAACCCATCAGTCTCACTGCCGCCTCCAGTCTTTTCTATAAACTGTTGACTGCTACACCGCATTGCCACGCTCTTTATGAGCTTCCCTTTGCCCTCGACGTGGCATTTATCGTTACTTACTCTGACTCCTGCATGTTGGACAGTGAAAAGAGATGCCCAATAGTTACTCAAATCTGCCTCTAATAGGAATTTTGCCGATCATATCAAATGCTTGACGTACGATTAGCATCGCCTTCAACATGGTTTTCCAAAATAATTAGTCCTCCTACATTTATAATGGAACATGAGTATTTGTACCATTTTGGTTCATATTCCACATTGCTGTCTTATTGGTTCCCTCAACTCTCCCTCCACATAAAGGTATTATTATTACCTTCATATTTCACATGACAGAAGAACATTTCATAACCTGCCAGGAGTTCTCACCTGGGAATCAACAAAACTAGGGATCTGACGTCTGTCTTCTGGCTCCAAATTGATTGTGCTTTGCGTGCTCTCTTTGCTATAATCCTACTAAAAATAACCCTCAAATAGAGCTCCAATAGCGTTTCTCCTTTGGCCACTTTCTTCTTTCAGACCAGAGGGGTTTCCAAGATTGGGGTGATCCGTTGATGTAAGTCTCTTTCTAATGGATGTGCTTTATTCCTTTGTGTCTTGATGTGAACAGGGCACCGCCAGGGTCCTCTTGGGTGGCGGGGTGAGGTCAGCTGCAAAATGAGAACATAAAGCAGCTCACTGGTTCACAACAAAGAATATCTAATTGTCTCAAGGGTTTCAGAACATTATCCTTTTGAGCATTCTGCAGAAGTTAGGGAAGCTTCCTGTCTCGGTTAGACTGACAGTGAATGACTCTTTGGCTTGGAACAAAACAGATTTCACAGGCAAATCAGAAGAACTGAACTCCTCTTGTTCACTCAAGATTAGGGGGGTGATGTTGAAGGTGGGGTGCCCCCAGACTAGGTGGGTTTCCTCATTGAACTTCTGGGTCACCTCCATCAAGTAGAGAAGATAAGGAATCAATGCATTTATAACCTTTATGGTCAGAGAAGGTGCCTACAGATGCATTTTCCTCTCAAATCCCCCTGTCCTATTTGAGTCCCTGTAGATATTATCTGGGAATTATCAGTTAGGCATCTAGTAATGAGACGGTTCTATCCCTAAACAATTATGGCAAGCTGCCAATATTCATGTTATATCTTATTGGGAAGGCATAGTGACTTAGTAAGAATTGATAATCCTGTATGTTTAAATTCTCTACCTTTGAAGGAAAAGTCATCACCCACTGGGTACTGAGAGTCTCCGACTCCATGGGTTATATATTTCTGAGCATTTCCACATTTGTTTCTCCACATCCCGTCCTTTGCAACTTCAAGGTCATCTTTGGGCTCAACTCTGCTTGTGTTTCCCTGTATCCATTTCCTAGGGCTGCTGTAACAAAGAACCCCACACTCCATGGCTTCAGACAACACACATATGTTATCTCCCAGTTCTGTAAATCAGAAGCATGAGTGGTTGGCTGGTTTCTCTACATTAAGCGTCACAAAGCTTAAATCAGTGTGTGCACTGGGCTGGGTTCCTTACTTGTGACTCTATGGGACAAATCGACTTCCAGGAACATCTGGTTTGTTGGCTGAATTCAGTTTCCTGTGGTTGAGATGCTCATTTCCTTGATGGCTTCTGGCTAAGGGTCTTTCTCAGTTTCTTGAGGACCTCACCATTTCCTACATCCTGGACCCCTTCCTCTTTCTCCAAAGCCACAATGGCGGCACCGAATGGCTTGAATCACTGTGACAGCCCTTCTGCCTCTTCTGTCCTTGCCCATCTTCCCTGGCATCACTCTGACGGATGGTCCTACCTCTATCTCCTGCTTTTAAAAGTTATGTAATTGCATTGGACCCACTTAGATATGCCAGGGTAGTTTGCTTATCAACTGCCTAGTGCCCTTAATTACATTTGCAGAGACCCTTCACAACAGCCCCTACATTCATGTTTGATTGAATAACCGGGGGTGGGGGGCAAGAATCTTGGGAGGGCGTCTTTACAGTTCTGCTTACCACGTTCCCCTATGTAAACAAATGTTGACCTTGCTTGAAATACCCTTGGCACTGACTTAGGGCACCCACCAGACTAGCCTAGACGCTTCTCACTCTGAAGGATCTCCGAGAAGAGCCCAATCGAGGAAAGTACTGCCATATTTTTATGCACTGACCCAGTCTAAATAATAATTCTCAGTGGGCACTGCCTACAGATGGGACAGTTGTTCTCCATGCTTTTCTGTTGTGACTGGACACCATCCCAATTGTTTCTGCCTTCTTATTTAAAAGACTCAAAAATCCTTTCACCCATTAACTTTGTTGTCTCTTTACTGTCCTTTTCTAAAAATTCTGCTTCCTGAAATCAACTGACTCAAATGATATGGTGGCAGTGATTTAAATATTTCTGTTTAGGGGACGATTTTCACCTCATCTTAAAGTGACTTGGTAACGGAGGGTCCTTGAACTCCCACCTTGTTTCCTCTGTTCCTTTGGATCATCCCAGGTTACAACTTTTCCTTCATCAGTTTTCAGCAATGAATCCAAAGGTGGATACATTTTCATAAATCAGCCATTTGGCAACCTTTGCATTTTTAATCAGCTTGCAGTCACATCAAAGAACAAGGCAAGACCTTGGGATATCACTCTGTTCTTTGGAATTCTTCTGTTCTTAGGAAGAAAGTTGCACTGCCTTTTTTCTCAGTCTCTGCCCCAGATGTCTGTACTGTTAATATTTACCATGTTTTCTCGCTGCAACTCAGAGTCAGTGCCCCGTTATCTTGCACCTGTACCCTTACCTGTTTTATTCACAGTCATTTAGCAACCTGAGACAGATCTGTAAGGACAGCTCATTGTAAAATTCTATCCGACCTACCCAAGTTTTCTGATATTTGTTTTTCCTTATATTTCCTCTGCCGGTTTGGGTTCTTAGGTTATTCTGGTACATTTGTTGTAATTTCTTAGGAAATGGAGCTCTGGGTGGGAAATGGTCTTTCTTCATCTCTCATAACTAATAATAAATGTTAGCATAACATCCAGACCAACATTTTATCTTTGGATCTGAGATTTCCATTGCCTTGTGCCATCTCAGACTTTGCAAGTAAGAGCCTGGCTTTGTTGATTTAGAGATCTAGTCCTTATGTTTTAACAGCTTCTCCAGGGCCAGGGTAGGTTATAATGGAGTCATGGAAGAAAGGTAGTTTAAAGTAATTTCTGATTGCAGATCTCATTTTGCTCAGCTCTACAAAAAATTGTTTTTCCTAGAAAATAGAACCAAGCAGTGCCACTGTGTTATATATTCCTCTTCGTCTCTTGAATGTTAATGGAAATACTCTGCAGCACCAAATCTTCACAAGGATATGATTCTACCATTTCGTCCCATTTATTAACAGTACAATAGCTATTAAGCCATTTTACTAAAGGCAACAAAATTAGCTTCTTACAAGACAGTAAATTGAAGACAAACTCTAAGAAAAGGTTTGACTCATCTATTTAGCCCTCAAAAATCCTCTCAAATTGCGGTTCAATTAAGAATTAGCCTAAAATAGACATTTTAATAAAAACGTGGTTATAAGATATGGAAGTGACTTTTAAATCTGCCCCTGGTATAAGAGAGTCAAATAAATTTAAAATAAAGTTATAGGTGCTGATTGAATCCCTGAAAAGTATGGCTTCATTTCCACAAATGAGTATAAGAAAAAAGTTATTTTTCTTACACGAAATGCAGACTGGAATAGAAGAAATGTACGAGAAACAATGTATTTTGGTGTATTTAACTCTGCAGCAGTGTGGTCTCAGCGCCCTGCAGCTGGCTGAGCCAAGGTAGGGAAAGTGGTGAGGTGACATTTTGGATTTTTCCCCACATACTTGCTCATTCTCTTCCATCCAGCCTTCAGAGCTATCTTACCAGGGCAGCAAATGCAGGTGTCCAGGGAAGACTTTAAAAAATTAGCATCTAAGCAGAAAGAGCCTCCAGGTACTTAAAAATAAGAGAGCTTGCCGATACACCGCATCCGATGTGCTTCGTGTTGCTAAGTCAACCCAACTATTTTAGGTGTTTCTTCTGACATTTTTTTTCCTCGTGTTATTTTAATTTTGGAACGTCACTGGGAGCGGAGCACGCCACAGGGCATCCTTATCCCTTGCATCGTTATGACTGAAAATCATAATGAGAAAAACGCACAGAAAAGGGGAAAACTTAACAACCAATGCATATTTGTATGAGCCTGAAATATTGAAAGAGATCAAGCATATGATAATTAGGCATGGTAGGGGAAAAGTTATTTTTAAAAGTAGGGTTTTTTTTGGTTTATTTTTGGGGCAGAAAAGGTATCAGGAAAGGGATGTTCTATAAATATAGTAATTTAGCCAGTTGACTTGATGACACATGGATGTTTTGACCTATTTGTAGCTAAGAGCAAATTGAGCCTCTTTCTAGACTAGGCCATTGGGAGCTACAGAGATTGTGTGTGTGAGTGTGTGGGCGTGTGTGTGCATGCACACACGCATGAATAACCCATGCCAGTGGTCAGATTTTTCACAGTATTCCTATTGTAAATATTTTGGCACTCCTCCCTCTACATATTTACACCCTTATATAAAATATTTCTGAACTTTCCCTTCCTCTGTGTGCAGTGTTTTGCAAATTTCCTATCAAATCTTGCAGCTCCCCTGAGTTCCTTGACTTGCCCGCTCCTGTTCCTACTCCCTTCCTGTATGTGTTGTAGCACTAAACCAAGCTTGAACATTTATGTTCATATGAACATTTATGAACATTCCTGTAATCCCGGAATAGAAATTTCCTGGGAGGACTTCAGAGGTTTGGAAACATCCTGCCCGCTAGAAATAAGGGCCGAAGGAGGCGGTCTTTAGCAAAGGACCTAAAAGGCACTTGGAAACATCCTTCTACATATTTTCAGATAAATCCTGTTACCAAGACACTGAAGATGCATTTATAAATTTATAAATTATAAATTTTCTCTTCCCATTGACCTATGACCAGTTTATGTTAGCAGAACACTTGAAACCCAAATGATGTCTTTGAGTACAGAAAAGGTCATTTATTAGCATTGCATCCTGTCCATAAATGAACAAACGACTGAGGGAACAAATCAGTTATATATGCATGTATGCCTGTACATACGTATAGATATTCACATATACTCATTTATACATCTTGTTGTTTATATATCTAGACAGAATGTAGGCACACGTGCAATTACATAGACATGCAGAAAGGTAAAATATATTGAGTTTGTGTTGAGAGTGATGGAAAAGTTCTAGACGTAGTTAGGGGTGATAGTTGCACAACATTGTAAAAGTATTTAATGCCACTGAATTGTACCTTTAAAATGGTTAAAATGGCAAATTTTCTGCTATGGATATTTTACCACAATAAAAAATATACTGAGTTTGAATTTGCATCTGCAAAAATCCAAAGTCAAATGTGAAAACTCCCCCTAAACTAAATGCAGGTTATTGATCCGACCTCTAACCTTTGGCACTTAACTCTAACTCCTCCCGTTGGAAACTTGACCTTTGACTCTTGACCCCTGATCTGAACACTGAAACTTGACCAGAACCTACATCTGAAATTGAAAACTAACACCAACCCTCACCAGCTCAGGACTTTGAACCCTTGGTTCCTGACCTTTGAGTTGACCCATGACCCCAGACAGTGAATGTGGACCTAAACCTAAGCCCTCAGCCAAACCCTAAATGGAAGCTGATTATGAATCCTAATTCTACCCAAACTTGAACATGAATCCAAACCTGAACAAAAACCCGAAACCAAACCAAACCCCTAACTTTAATGTAAACCTTTGAATTGACCCTTGACCCATGACCAAAACCCTTGACAACTGACCCTTGAGTCAAACACCAAACCCAACCTTCAAAGAGAGACTCTGACCCCATGGCCTTTGATCCTAGTCATGACCTTTAACCTCTGCCCCTAACGCAAAGACGATTCTTTGATATTAACACTGACCTCTGACCCTAAGTCATCATCCAAACACAGATCTAGCCTTGCCCTAATCTGGACCTGAATCCATATTCAAAACATATCCTGACCCTGGACCTTTGATATTCAACCCTTTTCCTTCTCTCCCTTGACTCTTGACTTTGAACCATTAACCTGTACAGAAATCCAAACCTGTTTTCAAAACCTTTTTCTCACCTGAATCTTAACCCAAACCCAAACTTGAACCCAAACCCTGACCCAAAAACCACACATCTGAACCCCAAACCCATCCCTAACCCCGACATGGGCAGATGAGTGTCTGGGTCCTGGAGGGTGGATGTGGGATTTGCAGACTTGCAGCCCTACAGATACCACAGACTCGAACAGACTCTCACGTGCAGTTTTGGAAAAAGGTTCAACCACTAGAGAACCAAGTGTTAAAGGTTCATGATCAACCTCTCTTGCTACAGAATTCAAGGTTAAGTAGACATGGCTTCACCTGTGATCTTCCCAATTACATACTTGTGTAATTGTGTGATGGAGAGATAGTTGTGGATGTTCACATCCCTGAAAATCCATTCTTTCAACAAACATTTATTGAGTACCAGAGGTACCACCTGGATACAGCCAGGAGCAAAAGTGACCGAGATGCCTGGACCAGCAGAATGGACATTTTTGTAGTGGACATAGATAACACTCACTCAAATCCAAGATTCACTCTACATTGAAGTCCTAACCCCTGACCAAACATTTCTGCCAATTTCTTACAGAACATGGATGGGGGCTCCAGAAATAACATGTTTATTTCTGGAGCCAATTTTCTCTACTTCTATATATGGAGGGTTTATTTTCCACTTTGGGCACCAACATGAAAAACTCAACTACTTCTCAATTTATACAGAAATCCACTCATCTGTGTGTGTGTGTGTGTGTGTGTGTGTGTGTGTGTGTGTGTCACTTGGTATTTATTAGATTTAACTTAGGATTTGAGGAGAAACTGAGAACATTTTATCATCATAATGGGAAGATAAACCTTTCAAGTGGAATATCTCCTGGCCCTTTTGATAACTACCTTTCGGGCATCCTACAACGGGAGATTTTGTTCTGGATGTTTCACCTCATCAAACTGGCCGATTTGCTGAAACATATTTATAATCTATTCTTCTTTTGGAAGTCACCCTCTGCCATTCATGATTTAGGCAAGAATACAGTGTAAGTCCCTTCTCTCCCTAAGGTGAGTTTTGCTTCTCTGCTTCAAAATAATAATAAACTTATGCCTTTATTAAGATAGTTCTGCATACACAACGGAATCCTTTTAGAAGGTGTATCATCTCTCTTAACTATTCTTGCCATTTGAATAATTATTATTTGCCAATTCCAGGAGACCAGTCAATAGGTCAGAATCTCCAGGAGGTTTAGTCTGGGATGTTTCTTGCAGAAACATCCCAGGTGTTCAGCTGTGTCTGGAAACTGCTGGAAAAATTTGTAATAAGTAATAAATTCTCCAGACGTGGCAACTGAGAATGGTAGAACATTAGTTTTTTTAAAAAGTTGTACTAAATGCCTTCATAAATACTAATTGAGACTTAATTAAGATTCCCTTTTTCTAGTTACTGAGAAACAACATTTGGCAGAAGACAGGGAAGAATTAGAACATCATTTTCTTCATTCCAGATAAACCATTGTTTAAACTTAAAGCCACTGGCTTCTCTGGATTAGAAAATTTAAGGTTGGTGATTATGCTGATTGTCGCACTGCTGAATTTGACCTGCAATACAAAGAGGATTTATCTTTTTTTTTTTTAATATCTCTAGCTGCTTCACGAAGTCCTGGAACCAGCTTTTTAAGACAATTTTAATCTTTTTTTTTTCTTTTCTATTATTAGAGAAGGTTTCATCCATGGGCATGAATAATTAAACAAACATCTTTGTACACACCACCTAAAATAAACTTAGAACTCAGTGAAGATTTTTGGATCCCTCCCTTTCCTCTTCTAAACTGTATCCCTTTGGCCCTATTAGGAGAGTAATAACCTGTCTGAATCTTGTTTATTATTTCCTTCTCTTACTACATTTTACTTACACAAAATCGTCACTACCAGCACGATGCTATTCATATACTAAGGGTAGACTGTTTTCGATAAATTGGATCATTGTATATTAGTCTTCACCTGGCATTTTTCATGGAATGCCATGTTTTTGGTGTTCAACCAGGGTGATGGTTGAAGCTGTAGCTCACTTATGCTCACTGATAACACAGAACTCCATCATATACTTACCTCATCATATATTTCACTCTTTTTCTGAAACCGGAAATTTATTCCAGATTGTAATTTGGTAAACAGGGCAACTATAATATTTCATGCATACCTCTTGTTGAAATACTGCAGAAATGGCTTTATGGGTAAATCGATTTACTGTATGTGCTGTATTGTATTTGCATGTTTTAAATGTCAAAAACTCTTTAAATGGTTGGGCACATTTGTCCACCCAAGAACAGTATATGAGTTTCCATTGTTCTTTATCTTCAGTAGACTAGGTATTGTCTAAATTTTATTTTGTTTTTCTAATCTTGTGACTGTAAACTTCTATATCCTTTTCAAGGTTTCATTTACGTACAAAATCCACTGATTTTTCAGTGTACATTTCCATGAGCTTTGAAAAATTTTGGACAATTTTTAAATAGTTTTTTGACCAAAAATTTTAAGAAGTAGTTTTATAGTTTCTCCATTTAGAGCTTGCAAAGCTGTATAGTTTCTTTTCTATCAATATTTTCTAACTTTGGCAATGACATCTTAAAGTAATATTTTTCCCCTAAACTCTGTTAGTGATACATAAAAATAATATTGGCTTTTGTATGTTAATACTCTAGATATATTGTCATATGTTATCATTAGTCTTAATAATTTTTAAATTGTTGGGTTTCATATGTATTAGAGAACATTATATCTCTATAATATTGTAATAATATAGAGAATCTTCATTTTGTATCACACTTTTTGTTTGTTTTTCTTACAGAGCTGACTAGGGCATCTGAATATAAGGTTGAATAGAAATGAGACTGGGTATCTTTGACTTCTGTCTTTTGGGGAAAAGCTTCTAATGTTGTATCATTATGTGTAATATTTGGAGTAAGATATTGATCAATGACCTTTTTTAGATTAAGCAATGTTTATTTCTCTTAATTTGATAAGATGTTTGTAAATTCATAAATCTGTTTCACTGAGGCATTTTCTTCATCTCTTAAGATTATCTTTGCTTTCTCTTTAACCTGTTCATGCAGTAATCATAATGCAGTAATATAACCGAATGTATTTATTTAGTCTACTGAGATTTCTACATTGGTCTGTTCCTATAATTATGTCTCATGTAGAAGACATTTCTCTGTAGACCGTGTGTGTGTATGTGTGTGTGTCTGTGTTTGGTAACTGCTTCAATATTCATGTTTATAGTTATATTTTTGCCTTTAAGATTAAATTCCCTTTATGGGAATAAACCCAACCATTACTGCATGCTGTAATTGTAGATTTGCTGAGACCTGAGGCCAGGTCCAAGTCTGTGTGTTTCTTTTTTTTTTTTTTAATTTTTATTGGAGTATATTTGATTTACAATGTGGGATTTGTTTCAGGTGTACAGCAAAGTGAATCAGTTATAAATATATATATATCCACTCTTTTTTTTAGATTCTTTTCCTATATAGGCCATAACAGAGTATTGAGTTCCCTGTGCAGGTTCATATTAGTTATCTATTTTGTGTGTTTCTTTAAGAGTTTAACATAAAACAAATGATTGATGATCCCTTTGGTGAAGTAAAAACCTATTGGGAAGAGCTTCTCATTCAAAATTTAGCTTTAAACCCTCTGGGAAAAGCAGTGCCGGGAAAAGGCAGCTTCAGTTGCTTGCTTTCCACCAGCCCTGGGAGTGCAGATGGGTAGGACATAAAATAGGACATGCCCACACGTGGCCATAAGTGGCTGGTGGACCTTCCTGTTTTTAATCAGTTTCTCAATCCAGCCCAGCTTTTCTCTGTCCTCACAGGGTCCCACTACCTGATTGCTGTTCAAGGTTTCTTTGTCATGTGGGGAGGAGGAGAAGGGACGGGGAATTAGACAGGGGTTAGCTCACGGCATCAATGGGGACAGACAGGAGTCAGCCTCAGACCTTCCTCCCACCTGACCTCTTTCTGTTACTATGTCTTCTCTCTGCCAGAAATTGCAGCCAATCCCACCCGCTATTTATAGGGTATCACCAACCTCTTTTCTCTCCAGGGTGGCTTACACATTGCTGACTTTGTTGTTATTGTATTATTCTTTCAGCAAATTCATGCTTTGTCTTAACTTCTGTCATTCCTCAAAAGTAGACTTTTGGGGAGAAAGCATCATTCCATGCTATTCAGTATCTCACAAGGAGGAGAAATGTGTTCTTCTTTTATCATGATTTTTCCTGTCTTGTGTATATTAAAGGAAAGAGTCAAAAGCCTCCAAACAAATCTGCACCCTTACGCCCAAGGAGTTTTGAGTAGTATGGAGTGAAACATGATGAAATGTTTGCCTGGCAGGGAGCTCCTTTCATCCCTGTAGACCGAATGGGTTGTAGTTAGTTAATATACATCAGCGTAGAAGATTACCCAGAAAATGAACTGTACATCCTTATTATTTATTCACTTGTCAAAAACTTCCTAAAGGGCTTTGATCTGTTTCTCAAAGGAATCTCACTATGCCATGGATGGTTTCTAAATGCTCAGGTTTAGAATTTCACATCTCATAGCTATGACTACAGATACAAACCTATTTATTTATTTGTAATGACAGTTATGCAGTTTTGACAATCAAGGGAGCATATGTTAAAATCAGCTGGTATATTTTTTTAGATTGCCATATGATTTTTCTTTACTGAAGTATAGTTGTTCTGCAATGTTGTGTGTTACAAGTGTGCAATGTAGTGATTCACAATTTTAATAGTTATACTGCATTTATAGCTATTGTGAAATATTGGCTGTAGTCCCCATGCTGTACAATATATCCTTGCAGCTTATTTTATACCTAATAGCCTGTACCTCTTAATTCCCTACCCCTACCTTATCCCTCTCCTCTTCCCTCTCCCCACTGGTAACCGCTAGTTTGTTCTCTATATCTGTGTTCCCTTCTTATTTGTTATATTCACTAGTTTGTTGTATTTTTTAGATTCCGTATAGAAGTGATCCCATACAGTATTTGTCTTTGTCTGACTTATTTCACTTAGCAAAATGCCATATGATTTTTTTAACAAATGGCTTGTGATGAGCTCTAGAGGGCATACTTGTCCCACTCTGTCTCCTTCCCCGCTCGCCCCCCCCCCAAAAAAAATAACAACTATAGGAAACCATTGGTTTGTGGGGAAATATGTAACTTCTTTCCATCTGAAAGGGCAAAAAAATATAACATCCCTTGAGTATGGATTGGAATGATGGAGCATTTCCTGCAATGAGTGTATAGCCCCTCATGATGGGTAGGTCATTGAGCTGGAAGTTTGAAGAAATTTGGCAAAATAGGAAAAGGAAAGGGTAAAACAGTAGGACCAAGGACCTTGGAATATATCAGAAAATACAGCAAAGGAGGAGATAGGGCAATTGAAAAGGTGACCAATATGTTTGGAGCAAATTCTTTTTATCCTGCCATCTAGGTGAAACCAGTATTCCTGGACTGTCGAATATTTCTTCTTTACAGAAGTGGCTCTTTCACAGCTCGATCCCATAGACCTCATACAAGTGTCTAGACGTAGACTCCCAAAGACAAATGTCAGATTCAGATGGTATCATCTGGAGGAGGGAGTAACCTGCTTCCCCAGCAGCACAGAATACAGTCACATTTATTCATAAGTTTGAAGACATCCTCACGCACGTATCTTATCTTGTTTGTGGAACTATAGTCAGTGGTTGGGTCTATCAAGTGTCTTTTAAATATATTTTTCCGAATCTTTCATTTGGGTTATCGGTATGACCATATAGTTATAGACAGGTACTTATACTTATGGTCAAAGGCACTATACGCAAATGCTTTAGCATTTATTTGCATCTCCTGAAGGGCTTGTTGAAGTGCAGATTCTTGAGCCCACCCCCCCAAATCTGGATTCAGTAGCTCTGGGGTGTGACCTGAGGATTTCCATATCTCACTGGTTCCCTTATGATATGGTCACTGCAACTTCTTAGACACACTTTGAATAGCGCTGCATATAACCCTCTGATATCATAGGAATTGTGAATTGTCATCTGTTTTGTATTGCTGGTCAAGTGCCAGTTAATTTTTTGTTGTTGTTGCTGATTTATAATATTTATTAAATTCCAGGTGTAAAGATAGTAATTCAAGATTTTTATAGATTATACTGTATTTAAAGTTACTATAAAATATTGAATCTATTTGCTGTGCTGTAGAATATATCCTGGTAGTTTATTTATTTCATACATAATAGTTTGTACCTCTTACTCCCCTCCCCCTATCTTACCCCTCCGTCCTTCCCTCTCCCCACTGAGAACCACTAGTTTTTCCTCTATATGTGTGAGTCTGATTTCTTTTGTTATATCCACAAATTTGTTTTATCTCTTAGACTCCACAAATAAGTAATATTATACAGTATTTTTGCATCTGCTCCTTGAAGAACCAAGTTTTTTGGTTGTTGTTGAGGTATAGTTGACGCACAATATTATATTAGTTTCAGGTTTACGACATAGTGATTCAACATTTTTATAGGTAGTACTCTATTTAAAGTTATTATAAAATATTGACTATATTCCCTGTGTTGTACATTATATCCTTATAGACAATTTATTTCATGCATATTAGTTTGCACCTCTTAATCCCCTACCCTTATCTTGCCCCACCACTCTTTCATAAAATCTGTATCTGTAATATATTAGCTAAAAGTTAATTTATTCCAGCCTATAATTATAAAGAGATGCCTACTTAGTGATTTTTCTCCTATAATTCCCTGATTATACACACCCGCTTAAGTTCAATCGTATAGAGTATCAGTGTAACATAGGAATATATGTATATATTATAAAACATTATGATGTATAACAAGGTATCTACAGTCTCTGTTATCTATACTAATACCTGTATATTAAACAAAAGTTAATGTAGAGTCATTTATTAACAAGACTCATATACATTTTGCTTCCAAATGGACAAGCTTGTATCTCTAAAACAAAGCTTGACAGACAACAAGCATTGTGTTTTCCATTCAGCAGATTAATTAGTAGCTCAAGGGAGCCAACTTTATGACAAGGCTAAGGTGACATTGTTGGAAGGGGTCCCCCTTTCCATGTACCCAGCTCCGTCCATGTTACATTGTTGCCAGCGGAAGGTAAGGCTCCCAGGGGCTTCTGCAGAAGACCAGATACAGAGCTTTCAGCTGGAAATCATTGCCGTAGTAGGTATGCCACGCATTCTTGCTAAATGCATAATTGCACAATCCATGAACAACGTCTCTAAAGGTCTGCTGCGTGCCATCTGTTGAAAATAAATGACCCTGGCTAGCAAACAGTCTAAGATAGGAGTACACCTTTATAAATTTAATCACCTCTGCCATCCTATCAGTCAATCCCTGTACCCTTCTAACACTCAAATCACCCCAATACGGGAAACCTGAATTTTGGGAAGGTAGGGGGGCCACCTGTCACCTGTTAAGAGGACATTTATTTATCCATTCAATATTCATGTAATGAGAGCATCAAATGGACATAATATGAATATGGAAACATACAGTTTATAGAAGTAGTCTGATTGAACAGAGAAGGGATAGTAAACAAATAGTAGATGAAAATAACAAGATTGGATATATAGCTTTGAAAGAAAACACTAGACGCTTAGTGTTTTTTTAAATTGAAGTATAGTTGATGTACAGTGTTGTGCTAATTTCTCCTATATAGCAAAGTGACTCAGTTATACACATATATACGTTCTTTTTTAATATATTTTTCCATTAGGGTCTATCCCAGGAGATTGGATATAGTTCTCTGTGCTGTACAGTAGGACCTTGTTGTTTATCCATCCTATATATACTAGTTTGCATCTGCTAACCCCAAACTCCCAATCCATCCCTCCCCCACCCCCCTCCCCCTTGGCAACCGCAAGTCTGTTCTCTATGCCTGTGAGTCTGTACTAGAAGCTTAATCTTATATAAGGTAACTATTAAAGAATTCTGAGGGGAATTAGTTTTCATCACGATTTAGTGGGAGGGCAGTAAACAAAGTCTGGGCATTCAGGAAAGTTTAGAATGGGGCACTGTGAATAACTGAGAAGCTGCGGATGAAGGTCTTTGCTCTAGAGTTGGAGATGGGTGATCAAATGAAAAGGAGCAGATGCAATAAACATTTTAAAGGTAACTATCAACTCAGCCCAAATGTTCACCAAGTTCTGAGATTTTAAAAGGAGAAGCCATGGCAAAAATAAGAATTCAGATGTTTTCAACCTGTGTATCTAGGAACACGGTTGTGATGGGGACACACGAGGTAAGAAGACCAGTTTGTGGGAAAAAAAGATGTTTAGCTCAATATGGGATACCCTGAGGTTGTAGAAAGTAGGGCGCCTGAGTGGAAAAACTCTGCTCTACATGGGGAAATTTGAACGTGGAGCCCATGTGATACCCTCAAGATTCAGGGTGGAGTTGGTATCAGATTGCTGGTGGTGGAAGCAGGGGAGATGTGAGTCCTGTGGGTTCCTGCAGTCATGTTGTAGTACCTTATTGAAACATTCGCTTTGCTGCTGCAAGAATTAATGTAAATTCCCTTTTACCCACTTTTACGCTCCCTCGGTACATTTAGGAGCAAACGGGCAAGAAGAATATCCATTCACCTCTACTGTCCATCTGTCAGAAAAACGTATAAAACAGAAATATTTGCTTTAGGCTGAGTTCCAAACTTTAATACTTAGCGATGTTTTTCTTAAAGTTTGTTGACACATGCTACATCTCCACACACAACCTACTCCCAGATTTGATCGGAAGTTGGCTGCAGCAACTCAACAGCAGTCATCTTAGTGCATTTTCGTTGCTTCCCGAAACTATTCTGAGACCTCAGAGCACCTTAGGTGTGAACTGTTGGTCTGAATTCCATTTTGGATGGTATCTGCTTTCCTTAAAGTATAGTTTATATTCTTCGAACTCTCTCTTTGCTGAAACAATACAGCTTCAGTGCTATAAACTAAGAATGTCAAAGGGCATAAAGAAGAAAATTATTTTAACAACATAAAACCAGTGTAAATAATTTGGTGTCATATATATATATATATACGTGTGTGTGTGTGTGTGTGTGTATGTGTATGTATGTGTATCGGTATGTGTATAAAACAAGGAAATAAGAAACACAAGGACCCCAAAAGTCAACTGGAAGGACCCTCATTAGCCAGAATGGGAGAATCTCAGCATCCATAAGAATAATGGGTGTAGTGAATTGAAACGCAGCAAATGTATCACAATCCATGTTTTCATCATGATAGTCAATATAAAAAGTCATTGGTTGCAAAGAATTCTTAAAACTCAACACTAAGAAAACAACTAAAAAATGGGCCAAAGACCTTAACAGACACATCACCAAAGAAGGATACACAGATGGCAAATAAGCATGTAAAAAGATGCTCCAGATCATGTGTCATCAGGAAAATACAAATCAAAACATCAAGGAGATACCACTCCACACCTATTAGAGTGGCCAGAATCCAGAACAGCAAGAACACCAAATGCTGGTGAGGATGTGGAACAACAGGAGCTTTCATTCATTGCTGGTTGGAAGGCATAATGGTACAGCCACTTTGGAAGACCGTTCTGTGGTTTCTTATAAAACCAACGGTATAAGACGTCTAGCAATCATGCTGTTTGGTATTTACCCAAAGGAGATGAAGATATGTCCATCCAAAAACCTTCAGAGGAATGTTTCTAGCAGATTGATTCATAGTTGCCAAAACTTGGAAGCAACCAAAATGCTCTTCAGTAGGTGAATGGATAAATAAACTGGTCCATCCAGACAATGAACTTACTCAGCAATAAAAAGAAATGAGCTATCAAGCCATGGAAAGACATGGAGGGATCTTAAATGCATATGACCAAGTGAAAGAGCCAGTTCTGATAAGCATGCATATTGTAGGATTGTAATTCTGTGACCTTCTGGAAAAGGAAAAACTATGGAGACAGTAAAAAGAACAGTAGTTGACAAGGGTTAGGGGGAGGGAGCAGTGAATAGGCAGAGCACAGTGGATTTTTAGGGCACTGAGACTACACTGTATGATACTATAATGGCAGATCCCTGTCTTTATACATTTGTCACACCCATAGAATGTACAACACAGAGACTGAACCCTAATGTAAACCATGGGATCTGGGTGATAATGACATGTCCACGGAGGTTCATCGATTGTAACAAATGCACCATTTAGTGGGGATATTGAGAAAGGGAGAGGCTGGGGGTAGGGCAGAGGGTATATGAAAAAATCTCTGTACCTTCCTTCTCAATTTTGCTGTGAACATAAAACTGCTCTAAAAAAAATAGTCTTCCAAACAAAACAACTCATTGTTCGTATTGCCAGAGCACAGCCACTTTCTCTGAACACCAGTGAATGTAAAAACAGAATCATACTGCTCCCCCTACTTTCCCTGTACCTACTGAATTTCAGAGTAGCTGCAAAACTTCATGAGTGAACCTGGATTTCCAGATAATGAATGCAGAGGAAATCAGGACAAGAGGCAATCACCAGTTTGTGAAACCCCAAATGAAGTCACAGATCTAGAAGATCATCACCAAGGGTTTGTAAAATATCAGTTGAAAAACTTAGTAGATATTTTCTTAATAAAAGTTGGCATTAGTCACCAGCAATCATCAATAACCCTTAAGATAATTAAAAATAAGGCCATTGGTCTTGGATAGACGTGGAAGCAACCTAAGTGTCCATCGACAGATGAATGGATAAAGAAGATGTGCTACATATATACAGTGGAATATGACTCAGCCATAAAAAAGAATGAAATAATGCCATTTGCAGCAACATGGGTGGACCTAGAGATGATCATGCTAAGTGAAGTCAGTCAGACATAGCAGCAGCATTTACAATAGCCAGGACATGAAATCAACCTAAATGTCCATCAGCAGAGGAATGGATTAAGAGGATGTGGTACATATACATAATGGAATATTACTCAGCCATAAAAAGGAGCAAAGCTGGGTCATTTGTAGAGACGTGGATGGACCTAGAGACTGTCATACAGAGTGAAGTAAGTCAGAAAGAGAAAAACGGGTATCGTATATTAACACATATATGTGGAATCTAGAAAAATGGTACAGATGATCTTATTTGCAAAACAGAAATACAGACACAGAGAACAAATGTATAGATACCAAGGAGGGGGGTGGGATGAATTGGGAGATTGGGATTGACATATATACACTATTGATACTATGTATAAAATAGATAACTAATAAGAACCTACTGTATAGCACAGGGAACTCTACTCAGTGCTCTGTGGTGACCTAAATGGGAAGGAAGTCCAAAAAGAGGGGATATATGTATACGTTTAGCTGATTCATTTTGCTGTACAGTAGAAACTAACACATTGTAAAGCAACTATACTCCAATAAAAATTAATTTTAAAAAATCTCTACCACTAGGGATTAGGCATGAGCATTTCTTAAAAGATCTCTAGATGTTTAATGCGGGCAGGGAGGGTAGAGAAGAAAAATCTTTTAACCCAGTTTACCAAGGAATGCAATATGGAGCTGGGGCAAGGAGGGTGATTTAAAAAATCTAGATGAGAATCAGCTAGTTTTCTTATAAAAATAACTCATTATTAATCAACTGTTTGGTGTTACCCTAGGCTTTTAAAATAATATGAGGGTTTAGCCACAGACCTAACTCAAGAAGCCAGAAATACCGGTAACTGAAAGAAAACTCAGTTTCAGCAACACAAATAAAATGAATTTGTTAATTATAAGGTGTTTTGTGTAAAAATGTTAGGTGTTATTTGAAGTTTCTATTTAAATGTGATGGTCAATTAAATTTTTTTTTCCATTTTATTCCTTCCCTTGAAAGCATTTCAGTGTGTAAGAGTGTAGAATTTAGCTATGGGGAAAAAAATGTAATGGGATCGACATAATGGGATCTTTCTTGGAAACTGAACATCATGCCACATTTCAGTGTCATGCTGTTGAAAATTAGCCATGACTCCACATTCAGCAAATTGCTGTGGATAGAGAAGCATCTTGGCTGACGCAAGAACTCACTAGGTTGGGGAATAGTAGTTGATTTTTAAACCAATCTTGGATAATTAGACGAAAAGTATTCCGTTTTCCATCATTTGCTGTTTCCTCTCTTAAAGTAAACGCATTTCACAGTTGCTTTACTTACGTAAATGTAGGTTACAAAACAACGTCCACAATAACAACAAAATAATGTGAAGGGGTTGGACAAGTTGAGTGCTATGGTGGATGTTTTAAAGGACTCTTCATTGGAGAAATGGATGTTCAGATCTCTTAGCCAGCAAGGGCGTGTTATGGAACCAAAATTGAGTCCACTTGCCTGACATGCAGTAAAGCCAGTCTACTGACACCAGGTTGCGGTGATGGAAAGTACATTGTTTGTTGCAGGTGCCAAGCAAGGATGGGCATCTCATGCTCAAAAGACCTGAACTCCCTGGTGGATTTTAGACAAGGCTTTCTTTTTATCAATTTTTATTGGAGTATGGTTGCTTTACAATGTTATGTTAGTTTCTACTGTATAGCAAAGTGAATCAGCTATACATATACATATAGCCCCTCCTTTTTAGATTCCCTTCCCATTTAGGTCACCACAGAGCATTGAGTAGAGCTCCCTGTGCTATACAGTAGGTTCTCATTAGTTATCTGTTTTATACATAGTAGTGTATATATAATCAATCCAATCTCCCAATTCATCCTGCCCCCCTTTCCCCCCTTAGTATCCATAAGTTTGTTCCCTACGTCTGTGTCTCCATTTCTGCTTTGCAGATAAATTCTTCTGTACTATTTTTCTACGTTCCACATATAAGCAATATTATACGATATTTGTTTCTCTTTCTGACTTACTTCACTCTGTATAACAGTCTCTAGGTCCATCCACGTCTCCACAAATGACACTATTTCATTCCTTTTTATGGCTGAGTAATATTCCATTGTATATATGTACCACATCTTCTTTTTCCATTCCTCTGTTGATGGACATTTAGGTTGCTTCCATGTCCTGGCTATTGTGAATAGAGAAGGCTTTTTAAAGGCAGCATTAGAGGTGTGGGTTGCAGAGTATGTGATCAGCTTGTACACAGTTCTCTGATTGGTTGACAGTGAGGTAACAGGGTGATGTTTCAGAAATCTCAGTCATCAACCCTCTGGTTCCAACTGGTCTGGGGTCTGCATGCTTGTGGGCAGCATGCAGTTAACTTCTTCCTCCTGGTGGGGTTTCAGTATCTGTAAAACAGCTCAAAGGACGTGGCTCAGAATATGATCTGTAGCCCTTGAGGAGGAACCAAAGGGCCTTGACTTTGTTTAATGGCTAAACTATTATTATTTTTTTGTCTTGCTTGACTGTTTTCCTTTGTTTCTATATTTTCTCACTTCTCTGATTAAATTTGCTCTTTGAAGGCCTAGGAGGCTAAAGCGTTTTTGCAAATAAGAGGCAGGGTATATCAGGGATGGATCTGTCCCTGGGAAGGTCCCACAAGGTCCTGCTGGGTTTCAGGCGGTAGTGGTGTCTCAGACTGATTTGCTGCTCTAATAAAATGCCACAGACTGGGTGACTTATAAACAAGAGACGTTTATTTCCCATAGTTCTGGTGGCTGGAAAATGTGGGTTCCAGAGTGGTCGAGTTCTGGGGGCGAGTGAGGACCCTCTCTCCGGGTGCAGACTGCCGACTTCTTGAAGTCGTATCCTCACATGGCTAGTTCTCTGGGGTCTCTTTTATAAGGGCACTAATCCCATTCATGGGGGATCCAACCTCATGACCTCATCACCTCCCAAAGACCCTACCACCTAACACCATCACATTGGGGGTTAAGATTTCAACATATGAATTTGAGGGGAACAAAAAGATCCATTCCGTCATTGCAGGTGGGAATGGTAGGGGGTGGCATTGGTCATTAATACAGGTATCACACCTACTTAAGTGGACTTAGCCCAATGTGTAGGTAACACATCTTATGGACACGTGACTCAGTGGGACCTACTGCTTCATAGTTAGAGAGTTTCTCTTTGGAGTGATGAAAAGTTTTGCAGAAAGGCAGTGGTGATGGTTGAACATCATTGTGAATGTAATTAATCCCATTGAATTGTACACTTAGAAATGATTAGAACATCAGAATGTACAGGGATACATACACGCATATGTATATATGTTCATTTGATTTCACTCAATTTAGGGACTGTTTGAGGCAACATCAAAATGTAGTACCCCATGCATTTTTTTCCCAAAAATAAAAGAGTCCAGATTCCATCTAGAGACACAAAAGAAACAGAGACTTTCTGGTACTTGAGTTGAGCATAAAATTGGTCACAGTTTCTGGCAGATGAAGCAAAAAGGAGAGAGAGAGAGAGACATACTCGGTTCCAGGATTTTTGTGTCTGGCTAGAGAGAACTTTTCCCTTTTCTTCCTGCCTCTTTATGAAGAGCAGTTATAGGGTTGCTGATAAAAGAGGAGGCGGTGAGGGAAGGTTCCATGCCCTTTTTTCCTGCCGAGGCTGGCAGGTTCACCGATGACATTAAGAATAACATACCAAAGTCTGCAGTGACCTCCCTGACCAGAGACTCTGCCCCTTATATTGTGACTGCCATCACTCTTGAACCTAGAAAAAAACGAAAAGAGAGGAATCATTTTCTCCATTAAGCTTCAGAGAGAAAACATCCCTTCAGAAGCATTTTAGACTTCTGACCTCCAAAACTGTAAGATAAGAAATATGTGTGTAGGGAGTTCCCTGGTGGTCCAGTGGTTAAGACTGCACGCTTCCACTGCAGGGGACACAGGTTTGATCCCTGGTTGGGGAACTAAGATCCCACATGGTGCAGCCAAAAAATAATTAATTGAAAAATAAATTTTAAAAGGAAGATAATAAAAAAAGACATATGTGTGTATTAAACCACTAGGTTGGTGGTAATTTGTTACAGCAGCAATAGGAGACTCATACTACATACATCATTTAGTTTTTATTTATTGTCTATCTACACACACTAGAATATGAGTTTCAGGTGGTCAAAGATCTAGTTTTATCCCCTTCATAAATGGTGGCTTTCTCTTCACCATAAGGCCAAGCAGTGCCTGGAATATTCCAGACACCCATGAAGTTCTGTTGAATGAGCTGTCAATTAACCCCATGTGCTTGTTAATGTTTAATCTTTATTACATTTTCATCATCTTAAAATCTGTACTTTTCCCACCGTCGACTCCAGTTCTTCTGGTTCTGCTTTTGCTTTTCAGCCACTGCAAGGTGAATGATCATTTGTTGAACCCAAGGGTCATGGTCAAAACTTAATGGACCAAAGGTGGCTCTTTGTGCCTTCTGTGTATGAGAGAGTTGATGTCTTTGACTCTGGAGAACTGCTTTGTTGAAGCACAAGTTTGTGAGGTGTAAAAAGTTCCTGAATAGAAAATTGGCACAATTAGAGTTGTTTAACATCTAATCTGTAAGAACAGAGAGTTATCGTCTTCTTGAGATGAATTTGCCCATATCGGTTTTGTTCTGTGACCCATTTAGTGGTTTTTTGTTATGTTACTTCTTTCAGGGAGGAGGCTTAATTCCTAACATCCAAATTTCTCAGTAAAGCCTTCCCTGCATCTCCATGTGCCCCTAGGAAAGAGTTACCAAAAATGACAATGGCAGTTATAACAGTAAATATTCGTACAGTAAGAGAGACAATGGGATTTTGTAACTGCTCACAAATCAAAAGTCTGTCCTGTTTCGTGGACACAGAATTGCAAAATGTCATCTCAAGCACTTGGTGAAATCCTCTTCCAATTTGAAAGCATACAGTTTCAAAATTAGCTACCGTTTGGGGTCTTGTAAGAAGAAAAGGTACTTTAATGGGGCTTAGAAAAGGCGTCCCAAGTATGCATTGTGGTCGAGGACAACAGGAGTTTGAGAGTCATGGGCATGTGAGCCAGCCATTCTTGGAAAGAAAAATAGCAGAAATGTCCCCAAAACACTGATCTTAGGAGAGTTATAAACATAATATATAGTAACTGAGAACAAGGCAAAGAGCATGGTCAAAGCATTCAACTAAAGGGACAGTTTTCGTGTGTGATACGTGGACGGTATATACACACTCATTGCTGGGAAATATCACCTTCTTTCTTCAATAACTTTTCCGAACTGAAACTAAACATTCTATTGGGATTTTAGCTCTTTTATAGGTCATTCTATTCACTTGTTGCTAATGTGTTATATCCTCTAAGATCGTCCCAGTGGTTTTCTTAATTAAAAGTCTTCTTTTTTTTTTCTACAATGTTGTATTAGTTTCAGGTGTACAGCAAAGTGATTCAGTTACATTTTTTTTTCATATTCTTTTCCATTATAGGTTATTACAAGGTATTGAGTAGAGTTCCCTGTGCTATACAGTAGGACCTATTGTTTATCTATTTGTGTATATGTTAATCCCAAACTCCTAATTTATCTCCACCCCCCCGCCTTTCCCCTTTGGTAACCATAAGTTTGTTTTGTATGTCTGTGAGTTTATTTCTGTTTTGTAAATAAGTGCATTTGTATCAGTTTTTTAGATTCTACATATAAGTGATATCATATGATATTTGTCTTTGTCTGACTTATTTCACTCAGTATGATCATCTCTAGGTCCATCCATATTGCTTTAAGTGGCATTATTTCATTCTTTTATATGGGTGAGTAGTATTCCATTGTATATCTATGCCACATCTTCTTTATCCATTCTCCCAAGGCAGTAGAAATAAAAACAAAAGTAAACAAATGGGACCTAGTCAGACTTTTGCACAGCAAAGGAAACCATCAACAAACAGTCTTCTTAATCGTGTTCGAAGTTTCCCAGAGAAAACCAACGTTGGAAAGCTTGGGAATATTTCTGGACACAGAAAACATTATGTGAGTTAGTAGACATCGTTTGGTAGAGATGAAAAAGAGTGCGTGGTTTTTATTACATTCAGTTGTTGTGATCATCTTATGGATAAATGAGAACACACCAGATTAATTCTTGTCTGCCCCCAGATGATATCCAACAATAAATACTAGGAAACCCCACTAGAATCATGCTTGTTTTGCAATTGAGGATAGAAAAGAGCGGCCTACTTTAAATTTGTTCACTTTAAGAGGAATTATCCAAATCATGTTTCACATTTGTAACAAAGAGGTGTATGTCATCTTTTTTTTCTTAAATGCAATTTACAGTGCCCTGAATACCATATAGGTACTAAATATATATCTTATGTATGTTTCATAAATATACTGTGTTGGCAAAAAGTGTGACTTTCAATCCTAATAGGTTTTAAAATATTCTTATTAAAAACAAATTGAAGCTCACAAATGAAAAAAAAAAGATTTTGTGTAAGTTTTCAAAATATCTGTGGAAATCCACTCTAGTGTATCATTTTCCCTCAGCTTTTAGCACATTACTTGGGTCATTGTGGTATATCATAAATGTTGTTTGAATAAGCATCTCCATAATTTTCCCAGCATGAATAAACCTGCGATGTGCATTTTGCATTGCCTTTCTCTTTAGACTTTAAGCACCTCATAAAAACTTAATAAACAGACTGTAAAGAAATATCTATCACCTTCATGCAAAATTATTCACCAGCCACATTTGCAGTCAAAGAGCACATAAGGTTTATCGTCTGCATAATCTTAAAGACAAAGTCTAAGTAGACCAGTAATCCATTTTCCCTACGGACCCATTTTATTTATCAATAGACACCTCTCCTCACTTGCTATATGTAGGTGAAACAGAAATCAATAGCAGCGTTTCTCATATCAAGGAAATCAGTCTAGTCGGTGACTGTTTTTAGACACACGCTGTCCATCATACACAGTGCAGTTAGTTCCCCGAGCTATGTTACGTGTTGGATACTTATTCTTCTCAATTCCACAGCTGAGAAAAATGAAGCTTTGAAATCTTTTATTTTTTTCAATATTTTTTATTGAAGAATAGTTGATTTACAATGTGTTAATTTCTGCTGCACAGCAAAGTGATTCAGTTATACACACATATACATTCTTTTTCATATTCTTTTCCATGATGGTTTATCCCAGGATATTGAATATAGTTCCCTGTGCTCTACAGTAGGACCTTGTTGTTTATCCATTCTGTATATACCAGTTTGCATCTGTTAACCCCAAACTCCCATTCTATCCCTCCCCCACCCCCTCCCCCTTGGCAACCACAAGTCTGTTCTCTGTGTCTGTGAGTCTGTTTCTGCTTTGTAAATATGTTCATTTGTGTCATATTTTAGACTCCACAAATAACTGATATCATATGGTGTTTGTCTTTCTCTTTCCGACTTACTTCACTTAGTGTGATCATCTCTAGGTCCATCCATGATGTTTCAAATGGCATTATTTCCTTCTTTATGGCTGAGTAGTAGTATCCCATTGTATACATGTACCGCATCTTCTTTATCCATTCATCTGTCGATGGACATTTAGGTTGCTTCCATGTCCTGGCTATTGTAAATAGTGCTGCAATGAACATTGGGGTACATGTATCTTTTTGAATTATGCTTTTGTCTGGATATATGCCCAGTAGTGGAATTGCTGGGTCATATGGTAATTCTATTATTAGTTTTTTAAGGAACCTCCATACTGTTCTCCATAGTGGCTGTATCAATTTACATTCCCACCAACAGTGCAAGAGGGCTCCCTTTCTCCACACCCTCTCCAGCATTTGTTGTTTGTGGATTTTCTGATGATGCCCATTCTGACTGGTGTGAGGTGACACCTCACTGTAGTTTTGATTTGCATTTCTCTAATGATTAGTGATGTTGGGCATGTTTCCACATGCCTACTGGCCATCTGTATGTCGTCTTTGGAGAAATGTCTGTTTAGTTCTGCTGCCCATTTTTTGGCCGGGTTGCCTGTTTTGTTGTTGTTGAGCTGTGTGAGCTGTTTGTTTACCTTGGGAATTAAGCTCCTTGTCAGTCACGTCATTTGCAAATATTTTCTCCCATTCTGTAAGTTATCCAACTTACAAGTTTTTGCACAGTAAAGGAAACCATAAACAAAACGAAAAGGGCTCTGAAATCTTGGGTAATATGCCTGAGGCTTTCCTGTAGATTCAAATCCAAGGCTGACTTGACTGTTTCCAGTACAAGCAATAACCGGGCTACGGACCTGCGGGCAGACACCCTTCCTATAGAGTGGTCAGTTCTATCATAGAAACTCACTTAAAGCAATTTACTGACTTGAGAGAACTGAGACCCTTAGGAAAATTTTGAAAAGGGACCCGCATTGGTGGAGGGAAAGAGATAAAATGGCAGTGCCTGTATCTGCGGGTGATTCCTGCATAAGGGGTTGGACCAGGGAGGTGACAGAGCTGGTCTCCAGGTGGCACTGTACCCCATGGGCAAATAGTGGGGTTTGATGTGAGGCCATATCTACAGGAAGAAGGCAGCTTACAGGATCCCAGCAGCCCTGTAAAGAACATCCTAGGAAGAGATGGAGAAGAGTGAATATACAAAGGCAAAGAGAGATAGAAAGGCAGGGCATATCCCAGGGGGCAGTTATGTGTAATGTGTAGATTTGTAGGCTAAAGGGCGTGTGTAGAGCATGTCCAGAGATGTAGAGATGGGACCCCAGGGAATGGCCCTGGACATCCCACTAATGCATTTGACTTTAAAACAAGCTTGCTGTGTGTGTGTGTGTGTGTGTGTGTGTGTGTGTGTGTGTGTGTGTGTGTGTATGTGTATGATTGCTAAAAAAGCAGTTACAAATTGGAAGAAAAAGCACACAGATATTTAAAATTAAGTGTGAAAATCACCTGTAGCCACCTTCCTAGAGAGAAACGCTATGAACTGCTTGATTTCCTTTCAGAGTTTGTATTTCACACACCCATTTGATGATGCCCATAAAAATGGGATCATAAGACACAGTATTCAGCAACTCACGGTTTTCTGTGAAGAGAACTTGGATGTGGCTCTGTGTTTACACATTTAAATACTCTGTATCATTTTATACACACAAAGAGCCTCCCGTTATATGGATTCAGCCAACGCATTCATGCAACAAATCTCCTATTCATGGACGCTGAGATTCCTGTCATCCTTATTTTCAAAATTATAATCAATAACAATTGATTGGATTCTTACATGGCTATTTCTATTTGTAGATCCTTGCATGACTTATTTCTGTACATTCAGGTAGAGATTTTTTATAGAAAAAGCATTTATGGAGATAGAACTGGTGGGTCAGAGGGATTCAGATTTTCATTTTCATGAGTTTTGTCAATTTGTATACGTTGGGGAGCGCCATGATTAGGTTGATACTGTAGAAATGGATTGGAAGCAGTAAGGTTGAGGCAGTGAATTGGAGCTCTTATCTCGGACACTGCGGTGCAGAATCCTAGGGGTGATGATGTGTATGAGGTATTCGAGAAACCAAACCAAAAGGATCTGGCGGCCAGGAGAGCTTGAGTCATCAACACATCTGGAGAAATGATCAAGGGTGAGGTTTGGAACCAAAAAGAATCCAAAGTTGGCTCAGAGGGGGTTTGGTTCCAGACTGGCTGTTGCCAAATTTTCATCATCATGAAACATGTGTACCAATTATCTTCACCTTTTCATTGGCGTTGTGTAATAAATAAACTGTGTTTATCGCTTTGTATTTTGTTTCCAGAATATAACTGGTTTTAGTTTTGTGAATCCATATAATTTCAACTAAAGTACTTTAAGACATCTGTGAAACCTCATTCGAAATCATTCTGTGGGGATAGAATATACTTTATGAAAACAGTGCAAGGAATCCCACTAATAACATCATGGGCCCCAGGTGTGGAAACCGATGCTGTAGAAATCGTGTGTCCTTCATTAAGCGTCTTCGATTTATTCTACTGACATTGGAAATAGCTCTGTGCGATACTGCGCTGATGATGAGATACTACAGAAGCAGCATCAGTTAGGACTCGTGTCATTTTTAAGGAAAATGAAAACTAAAAACAGACATAATTTCAGTTAGCTTTGCCTATCACGCCTGCAGAATTTGAATGTATACCCCGCTCCCCTTTCATCCTATCCTTTAGAATCTGTGCCCTTTTGTTAAGTCGTAAATGGTTCCAATAAGAAAACTTCACTTTCACCTTGTAATAAACGCACCCAGTGAATAATTTCCTGTAAATATCAAAGAATATAGATGTGCATTTATTGGCCTGTTTTTCACATTTCTACCTCTGCTGTAATTCTCATTACACAGATTTCTGTTCAGGCTCATTTGTGTGACCTAAAGTAAATTCTGTCTATGCTCACTGAAACAATTTCATTTAAACATTTCCTTTTTGCTTTTACTCCATTAAATTAAATATTGTGTGTACGAATACACACACACTCTCTCTCTCAAATACACACGCACACTCAAATACACACTCACATATGTATGTGTGTGTGTATATGTGTGTGTGTGTGTGTGTGTGTGTGTATATATATATGTCTGCACACATATATATACAAATATGAGGGAGGGATTCTGATATAATAAAGGCTAGTGATTTGCTGTATTTTGCAAATCCTCCTGCTACAAAGAAACTAAGTAATCAAAATGGGTCATTATGCAAACATATACATATATATGCACACATATATAGAATTCTTTTAGAAATATAGTTGAGACCCTAGGTTAATTCTGTGAATTACAGGTGAATACACATCCTGAAAATATAAAAGATATTTTCTATATTCACTTAGTAATTATCTTCTGTTTAATGGTCATCAAAAAAAATGCCTACTGTGCTTATGTAATGAATTATTTCCTAAGAGATAAAGTCCTTTGTGGCATTAAAGTCATGTTAAAACGAACCAAAATCCAGCCACATCTGACCCCTCTGGGTTTCTTACTGTTGCCCTGAAGTGGACGGAAAACCATGTGACCCGGAATCGTTCTCCTAAATCCCTGCAATTCAAATGAGCGAGAAACATTTAGATCATGATTAGCTACCCTAAAACCCTGAAACTTTCTATTCTAGAGCAATATTAAGACCAAATACAATGTACGTGATATTCATTTCATTCAACATGCAGGTGGGAAACAGGATTTTGGTTTTTTAAGCATCTTTTCCATGAACCAAGTTTTAAAATAACCACACAGCCACTCAGCATATCCCATGTATTTGTGTGTGTGTGTATTTTGTTCCTTCCACTACTTTGAATGAAACTCAGCATCAATCTAGTCATTAATCTGTCTGAATTCAAATGGTCTCTTTTGTGCGTCTCTTTCATTGTTCAGTTGTGTGTGGGGAGTGGTGACGGCTTACTGCTTTACAAGCTTCAGTTCAGAGACAGTAAATCTCAAAAACCAATGTTTCATCAGCTGAAATGCTGAGAGGATTTGGGGTCCAAGAATGTTTGTCCATGAAAGGAGCTGTTTGTTTAAAATCACTGGCATTAGCCAGTCAAGGAAAGTTATGTGCTCATCTGGGAAGCTGACTTCTGCGGATGCTTCGATGTTTGCTAATGTGTGTGTGTGTTTCCCAGTTGATACGCTGCTATCATGTTGTCGTTCATACAGTCCCACGCTAGGAAGCCCACACACATCGTATGTCTGGGTTATATCGAACACCGTGTTTTGACAATCAGAATCGGAAAGAAATATGCTGTCATAGGGAACATAAGATGACTTGCATTCATTCTGTCCCTGCAGTGGGAACTCTGACCTGCTTATCATTTCAATTTTAAAAAAGAACCAAAAAAAAAAAAAAAAAAAAAAGCAATCCCTGGATGTTGCAATAAATGAAGATTACATGGCAGACGCTATGGAAACACCAGCTTCCAAAAAACCCACGTGTCTTTGCTCAAGTTCAGAGACACATGGAGAGCTGTTTCCCTCAGGACGTTTGGAAGGCAAGCAGAATTGCCAAGATCAAGGCTTTCCATGGGCTGCTCTTAGGAGAAGTCAGATTTGCCTGGGTATGGAAGATTAATGAGCCCGCCCTTGGAGAGGTTTTACAAGCCATGTTTTGCTGGGGACGGAGGGGCTCTGATTTCATAAAGCCTCGCGATTTACCATCTGTTGCAAATCCTCCCCAGAAACAGGAAGCGACTAGGTCATTCCGTGAGAGCAGAGAGTAGGAGGGAGGTGGACAGAGGAGGGATGAGTTAAAAACAGAACAGTTCCGCAAGAAAATTCCTGGAGCCTTTAGAAATGAACCACCTCTTTCCTGAATGCGGGAAGAGAGGTTTGTCTTACGGTTCTTACAGGGCACCCAAGCTGCCATCATAAGCCCGTTCCATCCATAAAGCTGGCGTGAAAGAGGCTTTTCTCCCAAGCAGGGCACGATTCGTTTTATGAGAAAGCATGTAAAACGTAAGAGGGATGAATGTGGAGGCCCCAGAACATTCACGGGCATGAAACCCTAATTAGTAATTGCTCATTAAACAAGGAGGGCCCAGAAACATCTGAACACCCCCTCTCATCATAGCTAATCTCACATCCATCCCCAGGAGCCTAAGACGGGAGTGGGTTTGTGCGATGTGCCCTAAATGTTCAACCTGGCAGTTGTCGTCTTGCATCTACCTGTAGGGCTAGGCGATCGTGAGTCCCGATTATTGTGATTTTAGAGTAACAGCAACAATAACCCTTCTGGCTGCTTTCTTTTGAACCAGACTATTTCTAATCCCCTCCTGGCTCCCATCCCCCATTTCCCACAGGTACTCAGGCAAGCTGTGGAAGGGAAGCTTCATTCTCCTCAGTAGGTGTAAGATCTCATCCTTTATGATTTTGTTTTAGGTTCTGAGAAGCCGGTACTCCGAGAGCCTCTTGGATTGCTGTCAGCTTTGCTTAGGGATGTGTTTGAAGGCATTGGTTCTCACTTCTGTTATTTTAGGGCTTGGATCAGTCTGTCTTCGTATAAACACTGCGGCTGCTTTCCATGGTTATTGAATAAGCATTCGTTGAAATGGGTGAACGTCATGACCCTTGGAATAAAGAAATGGTGCAGAAAGGAAAAATATCATAATTGGGGATTTGGTGTAGGGGCAAATAAGAATGGGAAGTGGAAAAAACAACAACGACAACAACTTTTTATGACTTTTTTTTTTTCCCCAGAAGGCTTATTCAAGACAGATTTGGACATAAAGTTGGATTAAAGTTTGTGCAAGTATTTAAGCTTGGAGGATGCTTTATAAAATATTCATAGTTTTGAATCTGAGTAGGAGAGTGTCTCTTCCACAAAAATGACTTCAAACATCAGAGGAAAGCAGAGTTTCCAGGTCAAGATCCTTTTTGCAATGTGAGACGAACAGGGAATGAGATAGATCTTGAAAACTGATCACTTTGCCACAATTAAATGCCCATATTGCCTTATTTGCAGCTTTAAAAAAAAGGAAGAATTTAGAATTTCATGCCTTGAGTGAAATCTAATTGCTTAATTTACAGAATCCTCCTATTTTTTAAAATAAAATGTACCAGCCCATGATATTTTGGAGACAGTTGGGGAGATTTGAATATGTACTGGCTTTTGGCTGAGATTAAAGAATTATAAGTTTCTGCATGTAACTGTGATATCTTCCTTATATAGAAAAATAGAGATGCATCCTAAACTATTTGTGTGGCATGACATGATGGCTATAATTTACTCTGAAATTTAAGCATTAAAAGGAGTTAAATGAAAATATTAATGAGGAATTCAATGGGGAAAAGCAAACCTATACTGGTTTTATGTACAGTGCACACAATCTTATACACAGATGCCAACACACACACTGTTTTGCCCTGAAAAACTTCTTTTAGGAGTCTTTTTTGTTTTCCCAAGGAAAACCAACATATACACAGGAGTGATAACTTAAATCTAGTAAAGTGTATAGGTTTCTGATATTGTCGTGTATTGTAAATATTTTAGATTCATTTCGCCTTATATGTTAACCCCATACAAACCCCCAGATGAGACACTTTATTATAGTGTCAAAAGAAACAAAAACCATTGTAACTCTTATTTACACAATATACTCCTTTCTGCCATGGAAAAGGTGCTACACTGTTGCTTCTCATTTATAGGAAGGAAAAGTGAAGAATGAACAAAGTAAACCATGAAATGTCTTTCCAAATAGCAGCGACATTGACGTATATTTTGTAGGTGACAACCCCACATCTCCTGTGTTCTTTCGCAGGGTTTTTAAGTACCGGCGACCAGGCGGCCAAAGGCAACTATGGGCTCCTGGATCAGATCCAAGCATTGCGTTGGATTGAGGAGAACGTCGGGGCCTTCGGTGGGGATGCCAAGAGAGTGACCATCTTCGGCTCCGGCGCGGGTGCTTCTTGTGTCAGCCTCTTGACCTTGTCTCACTATTCAGAAGGTAATGAAAGCATCCCCACGGTGGGCCGGGAAGCCTGGGACCCAGAAATGAACCCATATTGAGTTCTTCTCCAAGGTGCATGCAGGGTGGCCATAGTGTCTATTGAAACCTCCACAGAAAATCCCCCAAATGACATGTGTCCACATCCTCTTCTCTTAACTCAGCTTGCTTTGTGATTTTTTTAATTGTTGAGGTATGACTGACATACACCATTAGATTAGTTTCAGGTGTACAACATGAGGATTTGCTGTTGGTATACAGCGCAAAACAGTCACCACAGGAAGTCCAGTTAACACCTGTCACCATTTAGTTACAAATTCTTTTCCTTCTGATGAGAATTTTAAGGTCTCCTCTCTTAGCTACTTTTAAGTATGCAATACGGTATTATTAACTATCTTAACGATATATTTTTCTCACTTAGACTTACGGCAAAGAGCCGCTGCTTACAATAATGGGAGGAAAATGACTTCTTTAGAAATGCCTACACCCTGCTTTTGCCTGTCTGAGTTTATTTGGACAACTTTAAATTTTATTAACTTCAATTTTCATCTTGGGAGAAGAAATATGAAAGGGAATCAGTATGTGGATGATGGTTACAGATTTTTAGATTTCGTGATAAACAAAGCTTGTAGCCATATGGTTATAAAGTCACGTCTTTGATGCAAACTAATTCAAGTTGATTCCCTCTGGTCCATTGGTGATGGAGGTTCCCAGCCATATCAGATGAGAGATTTTTAAAAGAAAAATCAACAGAAATGGGGTGCCGTGGGCCTGGAGGCACCTTAATAACTTCCTGGCTCTCCCTTGAAAAATGGAATAAAAATAAAAACAAAACAAGAAGATGCAGCCCTGGGACACTTTGGCAAGTACAAGTGAATATTCATAATAACAGTCTAAATCATCAAGGTCGTGTTATGTTTCCTTCTGTGTCATTGGTTGGTTTAAGGATTTAGCACATCTATTTGAACCATTTTTATGAAAAGCACCTGAAACTTTAAAGGAATTATTTTTCTTTAAAGAGTCTTATATTATCTTTCTTTAAAGTACCCTAAACATGTTAAAAAAAAAAGGGGGACGTATCATCGTGCAATAAGATAGCATCCCATTTTTTTCCTTGCTTCCTACACTATCGTGGACAAGTTAATGACTCTTTCTGTGCCTTGATTGCTTCATTAGCAAGATATGATTGACGATGATTTTTATTTTTAAGTCTTGTGAAGTCTGAATTTATTGATTCTTTATTTCGTAATGGCTGAGGAGAGGTAGAATGAAAAGCTTATGTTTGTATTAACCCTTTATTAAAAAAGGAAAAAGTGAGTAAATTAGATCATTAGTGGTAACGATTCCTATAGCATTTTAGAAAATACCCGTATTTTCCCATTTCTCAATGGATATAATCATGGTTCTCCATTTACAAAATAGTCAGGACCAACTCTAGTAGTAATCAAACACATGTCAGCCAAAACTAATGGGGGAAGAGTGTTAATTCCTTAAATCAATAGATCAGAAATGAATATGGTAATGCTTTGCATCATTTCTGCAAAGTAGCTCTCTAAAATCAACCCAGCAATAGAATCAAGAATTAATGAACATACCCAAACTGTTGGCCTTAGGAATTTCACTTGTCATGATATAACTTAATGAAATCAACATACACATGGGAAAAAGGTGTTTTCATGGAGTTTTCTACCACAGCATTCTCATAGCAAAGAATGAAAGGAAAAGCTACAAGACCAAAAAGACAAGAACATTGTAAATGACAAGTGCATTTACTTGAAGGAACTAATTTGTTTTAAGAATTGTGCTTAAGATACGCATTAACCTGGGAGACATGATATGAAGAGCTCATTCAGCAAACCATCACCTTGGCCAGGTACCACATTCCCTTTGACCCTGTCATGGACAGGAATGCCATTCCAAGCAACTCTCAGATCCTGATGGAGCAGGAAGAGTTCCTTAATTATGACATCAATATACTATGCAGATGTTGGACACAGTTATACACAACAGACCAATGGGAGGGAAAGCACCAAGAAGGAATGATACTAAAAATATTAAAGTAGCTCCTATTTTATAGTGTGAATTATAGGTGACTTTTTCTTTAACTTTTCAAGTTTTATCACAGGTTGTATTACTTCCTTGCCAAAACATACATACACACACACACACACACACACACATACACACGGCTACCTCAATCATGGCCAACAGTTATGACAGAGAGAAAAAATGTGTAACTTCTAGCAACATTTTTCTAATTCTGGTTGCCTTCATTTATGAATGTCTTTTAATAGATCAAATATGGACATCATTTCCTTAAGGTGCTTTAAAACATTCACCTTGAGAGCCAGACACACAAGTCAATACTTGCACATTTCCAACAGAATGGTAAACATTGGGAAATTGGCCCCAAATGAGCTTGATGGTGTGTTGGGCAAAGCCAGATCTTTTTAAACAGCTCAGTCTTGTGTGTCACCTGTAGGCAATCCTCTAGTCTTTAGAATCACATTTTCCTGACTGCAGTCATGTTTCCTTCATCCTTGATTGCTTGTATGACCTTAAACATTGACAGGGCATGGACTTCTGGACTCCCCGCTGAATGCTTTTATTCTCCCAATGACTTATGAGGCATCAGAGCTAGATCATGCTGGAGTTCAAGGAAATGGCAGGAAGAGATAAGGAATAGAACACCATGATCTAATAGCCTTCCATCTCATACTGGAGTGGTTAGAAATAGACTTTTATTTACTTCTGGACATCCACGTACTAGACTGATCAGATAGGAAATTTTAAGCTACACAGAATTTTACTCATAAAACAGCCCAAGATTTTTCAAGTTTCTCACCAAACAGACATGTTTAAAATGTGGCAGAATAAATTGTACAAAAGTCTGGGCTTTGAGTGGATGCAACTTTGAAATTAATGATTTTTTTTGGAAAAAAGATACATTTTAGTGGGTCATTCAAGTGAAGATTTCTTTAGGAATAGCTAATTTAATGAATTTATTTTAATTGCATGTTTTTAGCACCTTCAGTATATGGAGTGTGGAAATAAAAATGCATTCCAGAATTTATACTCTGAAACTGATTTCAGTGGATCTTCCCCCTCTAATAAAATGGTACCTGGTTTTGCCAGTAAGAGAAAACAGCCTTTGATCTCTTATGGCCACAAAGCATATTTTTAGAGGCTGGGGGTTGTGATTACTCTGAGACTCTTTATTTATGACATCTGGGGGTGGAGACACTAGTATTACACAAAATTGGGGACGGAGAAAGAGGTTGTATGTTTTTAGCACTGCAGCTAAAGTGTAAATGCAGTTTCGTTTTGTAAACTCTGTGTGTGCTTGTGTGTGTGTGTGTGTGTGTGTGCGTGTGTGTCTGAGAGCATCCTATAAGACCACTGTCCAGCAGGAGGGGGAGGGGGAAGAAGGAGATAGAAATGAGAGAAAGAGATGCCGAATGCGCTGAATGCTACAGTATCCAGAAATTCACATGCCCGAGGGACAATCAGAGCCTTCTTTGCTGAGTAAAAGCTGCTTTTCTGTCTTTCGGGTTTTCATTTGCATGCCCACAATTTTGCACCTGCAGGTCTGTTCCAGAAGGCCATCATCCAGAGCGGGACTGCCCTGTCCAGCTGGGCCGTGAACTACCAGCCTGCCAAGTACACTCGGATATTGGCAGATAAAGTCGGCTGCAACATGCTGGATACCACGGATATGGTGGAATGCCTTCGGAATAAGAACTACAAAGAGCTCATTCAGCAGACCATCACCCCGGCCACGTACCACATCTCCTTCGGGCCCGTCATTGACGGGGATGTCATCCCCGACGACCCTCAGATCCTGATGGAGCAGGGGGAGTTCCTCAACTATGACATCATGCTCGGGGTCAACCAGGGGGAGGGGCTGAAGTTCGTGGACGGCATCGTGGACAATGAAGATGGCGTGACGCCCAACGATTTTGACTTCTCGGTGTCCAACTTCGTGGACAACCTTTACGGCTACCCGGAGGGGAAGGACACCTTGCGGGAAACCATCAAGTTCATGTACACGGACTGGGCAGATAAGGAGAACCCTGAAACACGGCGGAAAACCTTGGTGGCTCTGTTCACCGACCACCAGTGGGTGGCCCCCGCCGTGGCCACCGCGGACCTGCACGCGCAGTACGGCTCGCCCACCTACTTCTACGCCTTCTACCACCACTGCCAAAGCGAGATGAAGCCCAGCTGGGCGGACTCAGCCCATGGCGATGAGGTCCCCTACGTCTTCGGGACCCCCATGATTGGCCCTACCGAGCTCTTCAGCTGCAACTTCTCCAAGAATGATGTCATGCTCAGCGCAGTGGTCATGACCTACTGGACGAACTTCGCCAAAACCGGGTATGTTCTTCTCCCCATCAGGTTATCGTTTGTCCGGTTCCTCCCTGTAAGTGTGGTTTCCATGACTGGCTAGACTGCGGTGTGCAGGCATGCACACACAATAACAAAAGCAGTCATTCTTCCCCCCCCCCCCCAGCATCTAGGGACACCTCATGTTTTCTTTACCCCTGAATTGTTTTCTATCAAGTCAGATTTTTTGCTAAGGTGCTAGGTGCATATTGAAAATTCTACACTTGCTACTGGGGTCAGATTTAGATATATTTGGCTATTCTATTGAAAACTGATCCTGGAGTTTCAAATCTAGATAGGACCTTGTCTTGTTTGGTAAATAAGAGGGTTATCAAAATACATGTGCCACATGGAATGCATAGCCAAGGAATGAAATAAATCTCATAATAAATATACAGAAATACTATATGTGTATATAATATATATATTATATATGTATATGCACATGTAATAACTCCTAATCTCATAACTGTAGAGAAATCCTATGTGTGTGTGTATGTAAGATATATATACACATATGTATCTATATACACGCATAGGATTTCTCCATTGTTGTGAGATTTATTTTCTATATATACATATACATACAACATACATTTACTTTGTTTATATATAAATATTTACACGTGTTTATTTCATTAATATAAATTGCATACATGTGTGTATATTTATCTGTATATCTGTAGACACATATAGAAAGCTCATTGGCTAAATATAGTAGGAAATATACAAGAGTTACACATACAACAGGGTCCACCCGTATTCCACTGAGCAGATTCTCTGCAAACAACGAAAGAAAAGCCTCCCCAGCATCTTAAGAAGCTACAAGTATCAGAGCATCTTTTCATTTTCTCTTGTCGAATAACCTAATTGTGGAAATTAATGAGGTATCGTTCTGTTCTACCTGCCTGTGCTTCTGTCATTAACCTTGAGTTTCTTGTACCGACTTTACAGTGAAGATCCTCCCGGCTCTGGAGGATGGAGAATCTTCCTGTGGGTCGCTGGGGGGTGGAATTAGGCCCCATACTGCAGCAGCCCCGCAGTGCCTGAGCCTCATGTAGCTCTAATGAGAGGATGTGGGGATGCCGGGGATGTGTAGGGGGTTAGCAGGTATCATTCTTTACAATGATTCCAAATACTCTGGTGGGAAGTGGTTTCATGGTTTTGCAGTCTTAGGAAAAGTGTGGCACGTTTCTTGAGTGGAAAATATGTTGTATGGATACCCACTTTGGACTGTCCCATTTTACAAGTTTGACCTAAGAAAGACAGTGGGGTACGGAGATGGTACAACTGTGCTGGGGAGAGATGCTTGTCTGTCCCCAAAAGGTTCTTTTTTCAACAAGGAGGTGATTGAGGTCACGTCAGCAAGTATTTTTAAGTAACCCCTGTTTATTAGATTCCTAGGGCTGCTGCAGCAAAGTACCAAAAATGATGTAGCTTAAAATAACAGAAATGTATTTCACAATTCTGGAGGCTAGAAGTCCACAATGAAGGTGTCCGCAGGGCTGAGTTGTCTCTAAGACCCATAGGGGAATGTTTCCATGCTGCTTCTTAGCTTCTGGTGCTTTGCTGGCAATGTTTGGTGTTGCCTGACTTGTAGCTGCATCTCTCCAAGCTCTGTGTCTGTCATACCGTGGTGGTCTCCCAGCACGTCTGTCTTTATATGGCCATCTTCTTCTTTTTTATCTTTATTGAAGTATAGTTTATTTACAATCTTGTGTTAATTTCTGCTGTACAGCAAAGTGATTCAGTTATAGACATATATATATTCTTTTTCCTATTCTTTTCCATAATGGTTTATCACAGGATATTGAGTATAGTTCCCTGTGCTGTAGAGTAGGTCCTCATTGTTTATCCATCCCATATATAATAGTTTGCATCTGCTAATCCCATACTCCCACTCCATCCCTCCCCCACTCCCCTCCCCCTTGGCAACTACAAGTCTATTCTCTCTGTCTGTGACTCTGTTTCTTTTTCGTAGATAAGTTCATTTGTGTCATATTTTAGATTCCACATATAAGTGATATCATATGGTATTTGTCTTTCTCTTTCTGACTTATTTTACCTAGTATGATAATCTCTAGTTGCATCCATGTTGCTGCAAATGGCATTATTTTGTTCTTTTTTATTTTGGCCATCTTCTTATAAGGGCACCAATCATATTGGTTTAGGAGTCCATCCTGCTCCAGTATGACCTCATCTTTTTTTTTTAATTTTTATTTTTTGTCCGGGCCGTGCGGCTTGCGGGATCTTAGTCCCCCAACCAGGGATCGAACCAGTGCCCCCTGCAGTGGAAGCACAGAGTCCTAACCACTGGACCGCCAGGGAATTCCCACTATAACCTCATCTTAACTTGACTGACTACATCTGCAATGACCCTATTTCCAATAAGATCACACTGTGAGGTCCTGGGTGTTAGGACTTCAGCGTATCTTAATTTGAGGGGGAAACAGTTCAATGCATAACCCCTTTTAAAGGCAGGACCAATGCCCCATTGTGTCATAGAACTCAGATAGGTAATGCCTGCCCTTGCAAAGCGTTGCCTTCTTTTGAAGCAAAAAAACTCACAGGAGCGTTTCCCACACCATGGCCATGCCTATCGAGTACATCACCATCCAAACCTATCATTAATTCCATAACATCTAAACACAAATCATGACTTACTTTTGTTAAATCCACCTACTTTCTTTTTCTCTCACGTGTTTTGGAAATAAACTTTGTATGATTTTCTTAAATGGAAAGCTAGGATCATTCATCATCAATTTAACTGAACCATTAAAGAAAACTACGAAATCCAAATAAAGCCATTAAATTCTCATTAGCTGTTCTTGCCTGCCAAAGGCTCTGAGATGGATTTTCTCTTGTTGTTTTAAAAAAAAAAAAACACAAAGAAAAATTAAAGGAAATTAATGTCATGAGATGGTAGAGAAACGCTAGCACCAAACCTGTAGGTCACCAGGACCTGTCAATGACTAAGTGAGGATTGAAAATGTTGAGTGTTCTTTAAAACGTTTTTTAAGATGTTGAGTGCTTTTTAATTTCATAACTCTATATTCCTAAAATCACTTTGCTTAGTGCCTGTGGTTCACGCCCCTCATTTGGGGAACACAGTGGTGGAGATGTAAAATAGCTTGGGCTTAATCCCTGGCCGAGTATACTCATGTGGCCACTAGTGGTGCGTGTTTAGGATACTTTTGGATTTCATAAAGATGCTAAAGTAGCGGATGGGGAAGGAATAAGGACTTAGCTTGGAGGAATAGCTGCCATCTGACCAGAGTCCAGGTAGAGATCTCACTGTGGTAACAGGATATCGCTAACGGATGGCCTCGGATGTCAGTCTGAAAAATCTGGATTTTATCCAAGCAGGAGCTCTTTTTATTTCTGTGGTCCATGTGGAGCATAGCCGAAATCATACTTGGGGATATTAATGCAATGAGTTTTCACAACACATTTGAAAGGTCGTTGGAATGACTCAAATCATCTTTCTTTTTTTTTTTTTTAATTAATTTTATTTAGTTTTGGCTGCGTTAGGTCTTTGTTGCTGCACGCGGGCTTTCTCTAGTTGCGGCAAGCAGGGGCTACTCTTCGTTGCAGTGCACGGGCTTCTCATTGCGGTCACTTCTCTTGTTGCAGAGCACGGGCTCTAGGCGCATGGGCTTTGGTAATTGTGGCACGTGGGCTCAGTAGTTGTGGCTCGCGGGTTCTAGAGCGCAGGCTCAGTAGTTGTGGCACACGGGTTTAGTTGCTCCGCAGCATGTGGGATCTTCCCGGACCAGGGCTTGAACCTGTGTCCCCGGCATTGGCAGGTGGATTCTTAACCACTGCGCCACCAGGGAAGCCCTCAAATCATCTTTTAAGGAAGTTACTCAGAACTTCCTCTAACCTGCAATGCAATACGCAATTTCAAACGTAAGTCAGGAGGATCACATTTCAGTAGCTTATGGTTTAACAAAAAATGGGGGATTGAGCAAAGTCTAGTGATTTAGGTGTTTGCCAGTGGATGATATGGCTTATGAGGTGGTTGCTAGTTATTCATTGATTGATTTTAAATAGGGTAGTGGCATGATCAGCCCTGTGTGGAGGAGGATTTCTTTGTCCCTAGGGGGCTGCTAAAGTGGTCCAGCTGAGGAGAATGAGGCAATATGGTGCCAGTAATGGAACAGCATGGGATCAAACCATCTCTCATGTCATTAAGGGTCTCATACCTTATCTGATGCCAGCAAGGGAAGAGCATAGGATAAACCATCCGTGATGTCACAGTGTGAGGTGAGATGCTTAACTCTGTTCTCCAGAACACATACTCAGGCAATGACCCACAGAATATGATGGAATACACTTGAGTACCATCCACTGCTCCCTGTAAGCAGTACAGAGACAGGAGTTTGGTTATAAGAATACCCTATCATATGTGTAATCACAACATATGGCTGAGAAGAAAGGATTACGTTGTGTCAGAACATGCTTTGCCGTGGTCGCTGGGTGGACCTTCACATCTGCTGCCCCTCGTAAACAGCACCCCGATGACCCTGACTACTCATACGTTTGCTGAGATGCGGTGAACACTGGGGCTTCTTTCTATATGACCAAAGCTCACAGTGCTGACCTTACAGGTAGGCTTAAGTGTAGATATATCTGGTATGCCGATTTTTTGTTGTTGTTGTTAAGCACAGAAAACATAATGTGGGGATGGTGTGTGTGGTAGGCATGGAAGGAAGGAAGGAAGGAAGGAAGGAAGGATAGAAGGATGGAAAGAAGGAAGGAAGGAAGGAAGGATGGAAGGATGGAAAGAAGGAAGGAGGGAAGGATAGAAGGATGGAAGGAAGGATAGAAGGATGGAAAGAAGGAAGGAAGGATAGAAGGATGGAAAGAAGGAAGGAAGGAAGGAAGGAGGGAAGGAAGGAAGGATAGAAGGATGGAAAGAAGGAAGGAGGGAAGGATAGAAGGATGGAAGGAAGGATAGAAGGATGGAAAGAAGGAAGGAAGGAAGGAGGGAAGGAAGGAAGGATAGAAGGATGGAAAGAAGGAAGGAAGGATAGAAGGATGGAAAGAAGGAAGGAAGGAAGGAAGGAGGGAAGGAAGGAAGGATAGAAGGATGGAAAGAAGGAAGGAAGGAAGGAAGGAGGGAAGGAAGGAAGGATAGAAGGATGGAAAGAAGGAAGGAGGGAAGGATAGAAGGATGGAAGGAAGGATAGAAGGATGGAAAGAAGGAAGGAAGGAAGGAGGGAAGGAAGGAAGGATAGAAGGATGGAAAGAAGGAAGGAAGGATAGAAGGATGGAAAGAAGGAAGGAAGGAAGGAGGGAAGGAAGGAAGGATAGAAGGATGGAAAGAAGGAAGGAGGGAAGGATAGAAGGATGGAAGGAAGGATAGAAGGATGGAAAGAAGGAAGGAAGGATAGAAGGATGGAAGGAAGGAGAGAGGGAGGGAAGAAGGAAGGAGGGAAGGAAACAAAGAAAGAAGGAAAGAGGGAGGGGAGGGAAGGAGGAAGGGGGGAGGGAGGGAAGGGGAGCAGAGGAGAATGCTTTCATCGCTAGGAGACTGTTTCAATAATCCAGGTGAGAAGACTAACCCAAAACAGCGCTGGGAAAGGACAGCGAAGCCAAGACATTAAGTATTAGGCTAGAAATAAGGCTACTTGGAGAGTTTTGATAAATGAGAAGTTATGTCTGGGAAAAATTAAAACTAATCCCAAGGTTTACGAATGATTACACAGATTTAAACTCTTTATCACATCCAACCTCTTTGGGAATAGGTGGGAAGGCATTGGTCCTGGCCACTCAGTAGAAATCAGGTGCTCATTGATCAAGGACCAATGCGATTTGGGTCTGTGTGGGGAGAGGTGGATAAAATGGGTAGGATGAGGGTCTCTACAGACGATATGGCTGTGAACAGTACCTTCACCGTTCTGTATGGAAGGCCTCGGAGGCTCTTGGAATTCAGAGATGGGAAGGCCGTTGGCCGATAAGCCAATGTATATTATGTAAGAAAAACAACATATATTCCAATATGTCAAAATACATTTGTGTAGGTCGAGTGGGTGGGATGACGTATTTTTCATTGGTTTTCAGATGCCATCTTTACTTTTGATTTTGCTCATATCCTGTAATTGATTTATATTTCAACCTTTGCTCAATCTTTGCAAAAATCAGGAAACAGACAGGAAAGATGGGTTAGATAGAGTTGCAGTCAAAGCCTGGTTTTAAAAGTGACCTTTATTGCCCCAGAGTATTTTAAGCTCAGTGAAGGAACATCTCTACTGGTTGTATAGGACGGACTGAACACAAACTTCTTGGTGCGGGGGGTAGTTTTCTTCTTAGAGGTCTAGGGACAAATAGTCAACCACGACATTGTTTTAGGGGTAAGGAAAACCTTATACCATCCAAAGGAGCATATCATAGGGTTCACTGGTATTTTTAAAGAGATCATGTTACCCATCTCTCGCAAATAAGATGAACCACAAGACCTTGGAGACGCATTTAACCATCCACTTCTAAGATGATATCGCAAATGAAATATGACAGGTAAAAATGTATGTTTAGGTGACGAGGAGTATGGATAGGTATTGAGGTTTTTACTAGAGAAAGAAGGTGTGTCTGTTTCATTCTCTCCTTAATCATTATCATCTTTAATTTTACTCGTGGGTATTAAAACACGCCGTGTGCTGAAGCAAAGTCTAAACAACAAGGCAGTGGTATCCCACATAGAGATCTTACTGTCTTTGGGGTGTTTGACAAGGGAAAATGATGAGCCTTCATAAGCGCCGTGAGTTTATCTTGGTTTAAGGCTTCTGACTGTGCATCTCCAAGAGCTTTGATAGATTGTATCGGGCTAAAGCATACTTACCGGATTTTCAAAATCCTCTGTTCTCTGAGAACAAAATAAATGTGTTTCCTTACCTTTCAAATATACACCGAATTCCATTAAAAAAATCGATAAATATCCTACATGAACAGACACTCTCTTTCCTAGATGCCCTCTCTTCAATAAAAGATCAGTACAACTAAAAGACCAATTCCGTGAAATCAGATCAATGCAAACATAGTAGGAATCCTCACTCCCTTTCGTTGCTTTTAGAACAATAAAAATCGATGACAAATTTCTCCATGACAGATTCCAATGAAATAGGAATTTTCCAACAGTGTATTTCAGAAGACTCAAATAAAAAAACTTGAGGTGCTATATTAAATCCAACATTTTTTGAAAACATGTAAGAATATAAAAATGAATTAAAAGCAGATTATTTTAAAGTATATAAATGTTTATAAATGAACAGATAAATAAGAAAGCTCATAGTATTAAGACCTATAATTTTTTATATTTTATCATCTCACTAATAAGAGCACAGCAGTTAGTGTGTACTCAGTTACGTGGTAAAATTTCTTTGTCCTGCATACCACATATATAATCATATCTACGATCATATATATACCTATGCATCTATATATATATATATGTGTGTGTGGGTGTGTGTGTGTATAGTATGCAGTATGTACTGTTGTATACAATATACTTTTATACAGTATATACTATACACAGTGTATAATATACTGTATGCACTGTGGTATACAGTGTACTTTGATACAGCATATACTATATACAGTATATAGTGTACCATATATGCTATGATATACATAGTATACTTTTATACAATGTATACTATATACAGTGTACCATATATACTGTGGTATACAGTATATTGTTATGCAGTATATACTATACATAGTGTATAGGATACTTTGATACAGCATATACTATATACAGTATATACTGTACCATGTATGCTATGATGTACACTGTATACTTTTAAAAAGTATATACTATGTATAATTTACAGTGTACCGTATATACAGTATATTGTTATGCAGCATACACTATATCTAGTATATTAGTATACCATATATACTGGTATGCAGTATACTTTTATGTAGCATATACTATGTAGAATGTATAGTATTACGTATATTCTGTGGCTATATACAGTATGTTATTTATAGTCCTCTCTCACTAGCAATTTGTAGGTATTCTAATTTATGCATTATAGAGAGGGATACTATTTACTGAGCTCTTACTACATGCCAGGAATATTGTAGTTATTATTTAACCTTTCTCACTTCCTTTCCATCCCAGTATTCTTATCCACTTTATAGATGAGGAAGATGAGGCTAAGAGAGGCTTAAGGATTTGCTCAAGATTTCACAGCTTGTAAAGAGGGAGAGATGCAGAACTTAATGTATGGAAATGATTTTGACAGCCTCAGACTGAGGGCTAAAGTCCTTCCTTTGGCAGATGCATCTGTTGGTCAAGTGCATCGTTTGCATCCTGCACACTACTTGGGAATGTCTGTAGACTTCAGGTCTGCCAGTGGGACCTTCTGGTTCCCCAGTCTTCTGATACATGAGCAAACAGGCAGTGGCTGAAGGCAGCTTCAAGTGTTACCTGGAAAATAGAAGTTAGAACACCTGGAGCAATAGATCTGAGCAAACTGGGTCTGCACATCATGTATGAATGTTCAGTGTCAACTAGGTGACGTTATGTCATGCACGATCTCACATTTTCCAAACCAGTACACATTAAGATGAAACCTGTTTTACAGCTCACTTTACCAAGCCTAGAAAAAATGGAAGAAATGAGAATATGATACCTTTGCAGGGCGGGGGGAGGTTGTTTGTTATCTTAAAAGAGTTGGTTGCAAAGATGTTTCAAGTACCATGTTTTGTGGAGAATCTTTCAATTTTGAGGACTCTCCTTCTGCCTGTGCCCACTTATGTAAATTATAGGAGACTTCTTAGGTTCATAGTTGCCATGCACACTTGAAATCTATAAAAACCCTCAATTTCTTGCATCGTGTGGTACTTTTCCTAAAATCCTTAACTCTGCATATCTAAAAGCACCGTCTTACCAAACTTCTTAAATCAACGGGATGTTGTTTGATCTTTACGTGACTCTGTCTTCAGAAGGTTTCCAAGTACATACATATTTCTCTTTCTGAGAGAGAACGAACAATTGATGCATAATTCTATTTATTAACATCTTGTAATTACAAAAGCCAGTTTTTATTTGATTTTTAACATACATTTTAGTTGTAACCGCAATATCTATTCATTTACCTAAGAAGCAATTCTTGAGGAAGGAAGAGAATGGCACAAATTTTGGACCATAGCCTCTAAATCAGGATTTCTCAGCCTCAATACTATTGACACCTGGGACCAGGTACTTCTCTGCTGTGGAGGGGCTGTCCTGTGCCCTGGAGCATATTTAACAGTCACCCTGGCATCTACCCATTCATGGCACCACCCTTCACTTATAACAACCAAAAAACATCTCCAGAAATTACCAGATGCCCTCTTGGGGGCAAATCACCCCTGGCTGAGATTTCTGACTCAAAAGTAGTTAAACTTGAAAGGCTGAAAATTTTCCAAGACACATTTTTGGTTTCCTTCTTTATCATGGAAGATAATTGGATGCATTAAAAAAATGTAGAAGTGTTATGAAAATGCTATCATACTGCCATCAGGAATTATTTTTAAAATAAAGGTAAGGGGATTTTAAAGAAAAGGCAAAATGGCAGCGCGTCGGGATTAAAACACCATGTATTTGTTGCTACTTGAGTACTTTGTGCATATCAATAAACACATGAGATTATCTGATTGTAATTTTATTGTATTTGATTAAAATTTACTTGGGAAATGTGGAAGAGTGTGACCTTTCTCTTTTTTTCTCCCTTCTGTCCCCAGTGATCCTAATCAGCCAGTTCCTCAGGACACCAAGTTCATTCACACAAAACCCAATCGCTTTGAGGAAGTGGCCTGGTCCAAGTATAACCCCAAAGACCAGCTCTATCTGCATATTGGCTTGAAACCCAGAGTGAGGGACCATTACCGAGCCACAAAAGTGGCTTTCTGGTTGGAACTCGTGCCTCACTTGCACAACTTGAATGAGATATTCCAGTATGTGTCCACAACCACAAAGGTTCCTCCTCCGGACATGACCTCCTTTCCCTACGGAACTCGGCGATCTCCTGCCAAGATATGGCCCACGACCAAACGCCCAGCGATCACTCCCGCCAACAACCCCAAACACTCCAAGGACCCTCATAAAACGGGGCCCGAGGACACCACCGTCCTCATCGAAACCAAACGGGATTATTCCACTGAGTTGAGCGTCACCATTGCCGTGGGGGCATCCTTACTCTTCCTTAACATCTTGGCGTTCGCGGCGCTGTACTATAAGAAGGACAAGAGGCGCCATGAGACACACAGGCGCCCCAGTCCCCAGAGAAATACCACAAATGACATCGCTCACATCCAGAACGAAGAGATCATGTCCCTGCAGATGAAGCAGCTGGAGCATGATCACGAGTGTGAGTCCTTGCAGGCTCACGACACGCTGAGGCTCACCTGCCCTCCAGACTACACCCTCACGCTGCGCAGGTCCCCCGATGACATCCCGCTTATGACACCAAATACCATCACTATGATTCCCAACACGCTGACGGGGATGCAGCCTTTGCACACGTTCAATACCTTCAGTGGAGGACAAAACAGTACAAATTTACCCCACGGGCATTCAACCACGAGAGTATAGCTTTGCCGTCTCCTTCCCCTCCCTCTGCGCCTCCCCTCAGCCACACTGAAGAGAGAAAGAAAGAAGCAACATCTCCAAACAAGGAATGTTTGGCTTAAGTCAAAAAAAAAAAGCAAAAGGGCAGCCACTGTGTCCTTGCAGACCCTTTCCATTGGCATTTCCCAGTACAACGAGATCAACTTCTGACCCTACGAAATGTGAAACGTATACATTGCTGTTACAATACTGCTTTAAGATCTCCACCATCCAGCAAACTTTAGTGCAACTAGGACATCGAAGTTTCAAGGACCTGGATGTTTCCAATGTGACCATAGAAGCTGACTCTTCTGGAACTCAGCCGAGGACACATTTTTTTTTTTTAATTACAATTGAAATAAACAAATAAATAAAAGTTCTTTTTGTGCCATATGACAGATGGCTCTACTTAAGTGAAGAAAGAATCTATGGGCTTTTACCCAGCATATGGAGCTGTAATACAGAGAGAAGGAAAAGTAGAATTTTATTAAAATGAAAGAACTGACTATGCAGTTACATACGTAGAGTTCTGTGCAAAGAGATGTTTTGCCAGCCTGAACTCTATTTAAGAAACTTTGTAAAAAAAAAAAAAAAAAAATGTATATAGCTGTGCGTTTAAACAAACACAGAGACAAAAACAAACAAAAAAAAGCTTTTATTGGTGTTTTCAGTTTGAAAGAGCTTTTAGCAAGATTGTGCTTTCCATTGTGGTCTGTATGTATATAAATCTATATATACATTAGTCATATCACCTCTGTCTCCTCCAGGACAAAGGAGGATTTTCTTCTTAATTCCTTGTGGCCAACAGACATGAGGTTTTCTAACGTGTTTCATTTGTAGGAGGATGTGATTGTCACACAGCGGACCTAGACCGTCTGTTCGACTAGGCTCTCTCTCCCCTTTTTGGGCTGGAAAGTGCATGCGACAGCATTCTTAGGAGACCATTATTTTTAGGAAAACTTTTATTTTTGTGTGTTAAGGCTTCATGAAGTTGCAACCCCAGGATGGATCCCCAACGTGGAGCCTATTTAAAGCTTGTTGAATTAGAAACACGCACATGCAGAGTGACTGCGGGGGAAAAACAGAATACAAGTCTCGTTCTGTAGTTCTGGTTCTTTGAATCTGTTGAGGAAGAGTTGCTTCCCATCCCAGGGTCCTGCCAAAAAGGAAAAGAAAGCTTGTCTTTGGTAGGGCCAAGCTCTGCTGAGTCAATACAGCTCTGTATTCCCCAGCAGCTGCAGAAGGGTTTGGCTGATGAAATACCTGCTCAGCTTAGCTAATCAGATTGAAAGAGGGCATGTGTCTTTCCTTTCTGTTTAAGCAGTAAGTCCCTTATTTATCAGTAAGCAGGGATTTTTATTTTTTATATCATTTATGGGATAAAACATATGCTTGTCTGAAACTATTACCTTTTGTGGATTTGTGTATCAGTCACTGATCCATGAGTATTACAGAGAGAAAACAAACAAAAGGATAGAACATTAAAAGTGCTTTGCATGGGTTTTCCGGGAAGTTAGGATGGCTTCACTGTCAAGATAACACACAGAAATATTCAGTCATTTTAAATTGGTGAGACAGGGATGAGAAGTTTGTCTCTCTGGCACTTTGTCATTTTCTCATCGTCCTTTTAATTTTACTTAAGGAATATTTTGCAAGTGTCGTAAAGTGGAAGGAAAAAAATAGTAACCATGGTGACTTTATGTTTTGTCTTTCAAAAATTATTGCAACACCGGGAAATAGTAGCCAAAGATATTCGAAGATAATGTCTCTGGGCATGGTTCTCATGGAAACCCAGCATTAAATGTCTTTGCCAAGGTGGACATTCTCCACAAAGATAGTCCAAATTCCTTGTCTCTTCGTATCATCTTTGATTATTGAACCCCTAAACTAAAACTGTAGCAATGCCTATCAAAGTGTTTGAAAATGGCCCCCCTAGAAAAAGAGAGTTCTTAAAAAAATGCATACAGATCATCCAATAAATTCTGTTGTTCATCTTGGTTTAAGATGTGATTCTTAAACCAAGAGTGATTCTCTGTATATACATATGTGAAATATAATCCCAACTTTGCATAGAGTGAAACATCACTCCTGCAGCTAGAGGTGTTATGGGTACGATTTTTGTTCATCATTTTTTAAAGCTATTGTCAGGCCATTTCTGCAAGCTGTGTATTACCCCAGCTAAGCTACGACGAATAGGCTCTCCAGGAAACTACAAAGGACGTGATGCTTGGCACCAATGTGGGTCCGGTATGTTTGTAATGTGAATTCCAGTATTTGTTTAGTATTTCCAATTGTCTTCTGCTAGCAATATGCACAGTAATGTATCAGGCTTGTGACATTTGGATAAGGAAAAAAAAAAAAAAAGAGTTCTTGTTAAGTGAATAACTTTAGCTTTTACAAAGGATTATGATCAAAAGCAATTTAATACACCTTAAATGATATTTCTACATGGAAAGAAGTTATAGAATCTTCATAGAGTTCTATGAGAATAAAATATACTTGCTATCTATAAAAAAGAGAAAAAAAATAAGAAAAAAAACCATAAGTTAAAAAAAAACTTTCCTAGGCTTTTATTCTTGACCTTCACTGGCACGCAGGGTTTAATGGTTTCTTGGTTTATTATTTTGCGATTTTGTTTTTGATTTTGCCTTAAGTAATGATAGAAGATATATATGGCTGGACACATATGTATAAACTTTTCAGCAGCATTTTTAATAATAAAATATCACAGTATTTTCTAATGCTTTGTGCAAATAATTACGCGTCCATTCTTTTTTTGTAGGTGGCCTATCCTATTTATTTATTTTTCCTTCTTTAGATGTCTTTTTCACTTTAAAAACTAAGTGATACGTCTGACGTAGGTGATAAATGGCACACTCAATTGGTAATAGATCAGTTTCTTGTGGTTTGTCCTCGTGAACAAGTTTTGTGTCCCCGCTAGGGATTTTCTTCTGGCCTGACATTGGAGAAAGGCACTCTGGATGGTGACACTCATAACAAGAGGATGATTCCTGAAATGGAACACTTGGGTTTATTAACTTCAGCCACTGCTTCTTCTTATGTTGCTAGGTTTTGAGTTGTGTTTGTTGTCATGCCTTAAATCTTTCTAATAGAGAGCCTTATTTGAGTAAGTCTCTGACAGCAAGAAATTTATTTGTATACAACTGGAGAGGCAGAAAATTACTACCATACCGATGAGACCTAACTTGTCCAGTCCTCACATGCACCTGGTCATTCCTTATCTTAACAGTCACGATAGCCCTAAGGGGCAGGCACCTGTATTATTTCTATTTTAAAACTGAAGATGTTGAGAATCAGAAACATAAGCTACAAAGCAGCAGCAGAGCTCAGATTCAAAGGAAGATCGTGTGTTCAGAGCCCAAACTCTTCACCAGTGAAGGATGCAGCAAAAATTTCTAACTCAAGTTCATGGATGTCATGATAACATTAGCCAATTATCAGATAAAGGAAAACAGCAATGACTGTGAGTGCTATATTCGAACTCTGAATTTTTTTTTACATGTTGGACTCAGGTCGTTTGCTGAATGTGATGTACACAGGATATATATATACACACATATATACACATATATACATGCATATTTATATATTACATACAAATAATAAAGATATTAATAATATATTGTGTATTTATAATTTAATAATAAATATTCAAATATATTTATAAAGTATAATTATATTTTTATAATTATATAGATACATATATATTATTAGCTATACTATATGAAACATTTCTATACATCTGTATATAAAATAATATAATACATAATATATCATACCATATATGTGATATAATATGTAATATATATTTTATATATTTAAAACATTCTATATTACACATATATTGCAGATATGTATATATATCATATGTTATATATACGTACTATAATTCTAGTGCATACGAGTTATCTCATACAAAATATGTGTTTACATATATGTAAATATTTAAATAACTTATAAATATGTAAATAATATTTCATGAATACATAAACGTCATATTTATTTAATGGAAATGCCATTTTCGTGGATTTAAAATTAGATCTCTAGCAAATTTTTGAAAGAGGGGAGTCATTCCTTTTTTCACCACTTGATGCATTCTGAATCATCAAATAGTTATTATATTCTAATAACGAATGGTAAAAATGTATGCATTCATTCATTCATCTATTTATTCTTTCTGCAAATGTTTACCAAGCTTCTCCATCACCCCAGCTCTGTGCTGGGGCTTCTGTTAAAAATGAAAGAAGAAGCTCTCTCCATCCTAGGACTCTCCTAAGTGGAGAGCAGGGAAGTACAGCCAGGGAACAGCAGTCGGTGCTGGAGATGGTACCCAGGGTGCCAGTGGGAGTCTAGACTCAGCCCCTTAGCCTCGTCTGCAAGGGGCGGGCAGAGCTCTGTAGGAAGCTACCCCAAACCACATCCCTCCAAGTATGTGGGCATCCACGCAGACAAACCAATGATGGTGGATGCTTCGGGAGGGCCGAACTCCACACCCTCAAAGTGAGAAGACTCGGGAGGTGTGGGGAACCATGGTTTTTTTTCTTTTGTCCTGGCTGGAAAATAAAAGGTGTCACCGGGAAAGGTGTGAGGAATGAGGCAAGCAGTATCCAGCTGATAAAATGCCTCGAATCACAAGGCATGCTGTGTGCACCTTGTCCTGAATTCAAGCAGCAGACGGTAAAAGATGGCACAAAGGCGGTGTGAGCATATTTGCGATTTTTATCAGTGCTTCTCAAACGTTGTTGTTCCAAGGATGTGCCGACATCAGGCTACAGGGCAGATTCTGATCCAGCAGGTATTGCATGGGCTGGAGTCTCTGCATCTCCAGCAAGCCTGCAAAATGATGCCAGCGTTGCTGGGTCCCAATTATCCCCAACTATTTGGGGGAGCAAGATTCGAGAGTGTTCCCTCCAAGAGCAGTTGTGGGGATGGTGTGAATGAGGTGGGGTGGCGCTGGGTGCAGTGAAAGCAGCCGCGTAAGCAGATAGAGAAGTCTGTTTGAGAAATTAATTACTATCGTCCTGTCAGGAGAGGTGGAACAGGGTAGGAATGATAAACCCTAAAAACAGATAGATAGATAGACATACAGATAGATAGATAGATAGATAGATTGAATAGATGATTGACGGACAGATATAAAGGATGAACAGTTGGATGAATGGATGGATACAGACACATAGATTATAGATAAACAGATATATGAATGCTAGATGGATAATGATTTATTAATACAGAGACATATGGATGGATGGATACATAGACATAGATAGTTGATAGAGATGATAGATGTAAGTAGGTAGGTAGGTAGATATAAATAGATGATAGTTGAGATAGATGATCGGTAGACAGATGGATAGATATATGGAAAGAAAGAAGGAGGGAGGGATGGAAGGGAAGGAAGAGAGGAAGAAAGATGGGATAGATAGGTAGGTAGATAGATAGATAGATGGAATAGTTTTATAGTTGCATGTTCCAGAAGTGATAAAGCACCACCATCAGAGGTGACCAAGCCCATCTTGGTGGAGCTGAGTAACTTACACGCAAGGACGGTGAGTCATCTGGGTCATTTTTCGTGGTTGCACACTGTCCTTGTTTCCGTCTTATCCCCACGTGCTTGCGGACGACTTTCATCTCCTGTTACGTCAAATTATTTTTACGCAGTGGGGCCCACCCCACTTAGCCATTATCAGGCTAGTTACTAGCAGTCAGATGGCAGAGCTGTTTTTTCTTTCCCACAACTTCCTCCAAATGTACTCATCACCTCCCCTTTTCTGGGCTGCCTGATTAGAAAAAAAAATCTAGATTCTGCTAAGGGAGGAAAATGGTACTTTCTCTGCAGGTTCTTATTATCTTATTTAAAGAAATGGATATATAGGGGATCCCCTGGTAGCGCAGCGGTTAAGAATCCACCTGCCAACGCAGGGTACACGGGTTTGAACCCTGGTCCGGGAAGATCCCACATGCCGCGGAGCAACTAAGCCCATGAGCCACAACTACTGAGCCTGCGCTCTAGAGCCCATGAGCCACAACTACTGAGCCCACGTGCCACAATTACTGAAGCCCGTGCACCTAGAGCCTGTGCTCCGCAACGAAGAGCAACCCCCGCTCGCCGCAACTAGAGAAAGCCCGCGTGCAGCAATGAAGACCCAACGCAGCCGAAACTAAATAAATAAAATGAATAAATTTTTTAAAAAGAAATGGATATATAGAGAACGGTCTTTTACATGTCTACCTTTCTATAAAGTGACTATCAGCCCAAATACTTGCAAAACCTACAAATAACTGTTTTCTCAAGGCAAGAGCTTTAGGGAAAATGGGGGAGATTGAGGGCTCTTCCACATTTGGCTGAAAGGGAGGTCTTCGGACTAGTTCCTAAGGTCATTAGCTTCTAATAGGATGGGACTGAGAGCTGCTGGAAACAGAAGAATGTCCAGGGGGTCCAGCTGGGAGAAGCCCAGAAAGGAAAATTATTCTAAGTGTTTCGTCCCAGGGACCAGTAGAGAACTGTGCACTTGGGTGTTTCCACTGATGTAGGAGGGAAATGGGGAGATGAATTTCTGGAGCCCCAAAATACAGCCCTAAAAAATGCCCCATAAAACTGGGAATTTAGATGGTGCCTCATTCCAAATATTAGAAGCATTATTATGCTTCAGTGGTAACATCTGTCAAATCTTTACGATTTGTTTATGAACACAGCTTGAAAACAAATATCTCAAGGCACTCCGTATTATTGGATTATAGGTATTGTCAGGGATTATTTTAGGGATTATTTAGGTATTATTTTAGCTGTTACATAGGCAATGTTGAAATTACTTTTTCCAAATTATAATGACAGCCAAAATATGTAACACTTCCGGGGGACATGTACTACTTACAGAGAAACTCTTACAGCAAGTGCTTAGAGATGTTTTAAATTATTGGGTCAGCGGTTTAAAGAGCAATTACAGGCAGACCTCATTTCATTGCACAAATTCAGGGTTTGCGGCGACCCTGCCTATCACTGCCTATAAGTCTATAGACAGTCTATAACTCTATCAGTGTCGTTTTTCCAATTGCATTTGCTCACTTGAGGTCTGTGTCACATTTTGATAACTCGAAATATTTCAAACTTCTTCATTATATTTGTGATGGTGTCTGTGCTCAGTGATCTTTGGTGTTACTGCTATGACTTGCTGAAAGCTCAGAGGATGGTGACCATTTTTTAGCAATATTTTAAAATTAAGGCCTGTGCATTGGTGTTTTTTTTAGACGTAATGCTATTGCACACTTAATAGACTACAGTATAGTGTAAACATCACTTTTATATGCACTGGGAAACCCAGAAAACCCCTTGTAACTCGCTTTATTGTGATATTTGCCTTATTGCGGTGGTCTGGGACCCAATCCACAATAACTTCAAGATCTACCCATACTTGTTTTGAATTTTAAAACTTTCAAATGATAATCAAAACATGCTGTTCTAAGTAAGTTAGATGTACTAAGTCACTTCATCTTTATACCACCCTCCTAGAGTAGATGCTTTCATGTTACCAAAGGGAGCAGTGAAACCCAGAAGGTTCAAAGAGTTCCTCAAAGTCACAGTAAGGAAATAAAATAACCAGGGTTTGAAACCAGGTAGTTTTTTTCTATTCCTTGTCAGTACAGAAAAAAATATGTCCCCTGTAGGGATTCTGAAAAATCTAAAAGAAGAAAAAAAATCACTATCATCTTTCTATGCCTCGAGAAAACTGATAGCGTTGAATTTTAAAATGCTTATAATGTACACCTATGGTCACACACCCACCCCACCGACCGTCCACACTGGTACACACACTCTGACCACCTTCAGTGTGCTTATCGAATTTTGTAGAATGTCAGTTGATTTAAAAACACAATTTATCAATTTCACCTACTGTTTTAGTTACGATTTGGAGGTTCATTTGGGGTTGTTAAACATTTGGAATCTCATTTTTGCTGAAATAACTTTTTAAAACGCCAGCGGTGCCTGCCTCTCATCTCAATGGGTAAATATAGCACGTGAAACTCCGCATAGGAAGGTTAGAAAATCTAAGGAGATAGAGTTACATAGGGAAACACTGTAAATAATTTATAAGGTAGGAGAGGAAGGCATGCTGGCTGCAGCATGTTGGCCAAATGCCTTATAAAACCAGCTTTGGAAAGATGTGAAAGCAGGGAGAAACCTATTCACAGCCCAAGACGTTCATGGGCCTGCCACCTGCCCATGTGGCCTCAGCACGTGCTTGTGAAGTGTCTGTTATAATAACCTCATGAGTCCCAATGCCCAGACCCATCCACATGGGATTGCAGGAGGAGCCCATTTCCCTAGACTTACACAGTGTCAGAAACCTTCGTTATCTGATGCGGCTGCAGTCTCCAATCCCACAGTTCTGTTGCAAAACTCCTTCTGCGGTCCTCACATCTTTGAAAGAGCGTGCAGACCCCAAATGAGACCAAATCCCAGATTCTGTAAAAATCAAACAAACACACAAAAACCCTACTTTTGTTTAGTGTTGTCATTTAGGAAGTATAATGCCACCTTTAATATCTCTCCTCTATTTATATGCAGTGTTTTTCCCACCCGACATCTGCAACTCATGTTTCTAAGAGCTGTCATGTTTCTACTAGAAAAAGAATTTAACAGGACCTATGGTCACCTTTGACAACCTTGAGCCCCATTTTTATTATAGACCTAAATGCTACCCATCAAATAACAAGATTTCACCCTGTTCTTCCAAATTGCTTTTCGATCACATTTAAATGTATTCTACATACCGGCAAAAATAAGGCACATACTGACGTTTTAGGATGTGTCTCTTCGTCAGTCTGGGGGCTTCTATAAGATCTTATGTAATGTGGAGAGCTAAAGTTCTGTATTTTGAATTAATTGTCAGGGTGACCAGGGAAAATAACAATTTATATCGTGTCTGCAAAGATTATATGCAAAAGTATGTGAGCGTTGGCTGATCTGCGGGTGCTAGCAAAACACATGAAAATTCCCTTTATAAAAAAATGTGGCAGGTGACACTTATTGTTCAAAATAGTCCCCGGAAATATTATTCCAGTATTAGGCTCATGAGAGAAATGGACAATTTTGACTCCTCTGATGTTGAAGAAATGGTGTGCAACTTCAAAATTATGCTATCTTTATGGGTGTTTAGTGTCCAAAATCAGAGGAAATGTCACCTTCAGCTGTGGGGCATGAAAATCAAATGTCGCATGTACCTTTCTCCTCATAGGAGCTTTGAGCTCCTAGATTTACAGCAAAAATAATTTAGTAGAAAGAGTATCCCCTTGGGGGCCGAGATTCCTAAAATGGATGGATTCTTATCTATACCAAAAAGTCATGGGATACCTTATGTATTTGTTTAACATCTTTATTGGCGTATAATTGCTTTACAATGGTGTGTTAGTTGCTGCTGTATAACAAAGTGAATCAGCTATACGTATACATATATCCCCATATCCCCTCCCTCTGGCATCTCCCTCCCACCCTCCCTATCCCACCCCTCTAGGTGGTCACAAAGCACCGAGCTGATCTCCCTGTGCTATGCGGCTGCTTCCCACTAGCTATCGATTTTACATTTGGGGTACCTTATATTTAATTCTTTCATTTACCATAACATGCTTTCTTGCTCACTTACATTGAGAGAAATGTTGGAACCACATAATGCAATATTTCTATGAAGAAGCACCAGAAATTGACTTTCATTATATAATCTACCATATGATAAATATAAAGACCACAGTAATCCTGTAGCAAATAAACAGTGTATGATTTGAGCCGTGCTACCTTTCTTCATCCTAGATGGGTGGACCCCTTACTGAATTCCCCACAGTTACATGCTGTATCAACTGTCTTGAATTCAATATAATTTAGGACAGCAGTTCAATTTCATGCATGTTTTAAGTTACTTCTCTTATTTCCTTTAATAGAGAGGCAGATCATGCAGTGTGTGTGTGTGGGGGGGGGGGCAGGGTGCTTGTTTTCTCCGCTTTAATGACTTTATAAAATGTTCATTTCTTTACCCCCATTTCCTCTCCCTTCATTGGTATAGCCTGTGAATTTCTCAGTAAGGAAAGCTCAACGTCTCGATTACAAAATAAGAATGATTAATATTAACCACAAAGATGATGACCAGATCACGGAGAGCCCCTCACAAGAAGAACATAAATGGAACACAGAATGGGCATGTTTGAAATATAGGAAGGCAAAGAGATTCAGCCATGTTACATTAGGACCATTGCAAGATCAAGCCAATGCAAGATGTAGAAAACTGATAACCCAGGGAGGAAAAGTTGGGGCAAAGCAGAGAGAGAAGATTCTGAAAAGAGAGCATTTCTGATTGAAATGTCCTCTTCCAGGTGCAGTTTGTGTATCTATGACAACCCTAGTTGGACGGGTTTCTTTTCCTTGTAATAATGTCACAAATCAAAGATACACTATCGTTATACAGACAAAAATTCTTTGTTTTTGATGTTCATAGATTTCCCAACTCCTCCCTTACCTACAGACTTTATCCCTGTTGCATGATGTTTAAGCACTTTATTAAGGATATCATGAGTTCCGATGATGGACACATAAGAGAGGAAATCAGAAATAAGTGGATAACAGTGGTCCTTTGTCTTTTCAATGAATGTGGCACTCTTTCTTTTGAATCTCTTAAGGGGATATCTCTCATTGAATATTCTACTTCCACAAAACCCAAACCTATATTTCTAGTCTCTGTGCTTCCCAGCACTTTTTTCCGTCGTGCAACACATCCTATTTGGATAGTATCTTCCTTTTTATTTTCTTTTGTGCCGCCATAACAGAATCGCCTCCGAAGGGAGTTTTACAGGAGGCATACTTGTAAATTTGTCATGAACCCTATTCTGTGTCAGCCTAAAATTTTAATGATTGCTCCATCAGACCAGTGGTGCGTCAAAATGACACGGAAGCAAGGTGGCTCCTGCCCGCAGTTTCCAATAGCAAGTCCAGCTTGAGTTGGCAAGGCTGCTTCTCCCAGCCAGGCGAATCAGATTGGAAAGGACCCTTAATTTATAGAAAAGGACGTCTGTCAACAGCACTGTGAAAAGAAGTGTGTCCAAGAGGCAATCGAATGCACTTTGAGACCTGAACAGACCCCCTCTTGGATTTTAATTTTCAAAACCCACGTATTTGTGTCTAGCCTATTGCAAAGAAGATATAGTACAAAGGGTCAGGTGTTGACATAATATAAGTTTCTCTGTAGAATATATGCAGAATGTTTCTTTCCGTGCTGCCCCTTTTCATTCTAAAGCCAGCTGCTAGCCTGTCTCCTTTGCAGAGATGGTGGGGACGGTGTGATCTCTAATGAGCTAACCAGGGGGAAAAGAAAGAGGAAAATGCACTTCACTGCAGCCTCTTATTGACGCCTTAGTGAGCATCAAGCTATTGGTGGAAACTGCTTTCCAGCCTAAGATGAACACAAAGGCTGCGCTCCTCTTGGTTGGAACGGATGGTGATGCCAACAGTGGTCTCACCTGTGTTTCTTAAGATATGTGTGTGTTTCTTAAGATACGTGTGCAGAAAAGTCAATGGCCAGGCACGTTCTTGCAGAATCGCAAATAAAGGCAGCAATTTGAGGACATATTTTTTTCCTTTTTTTTTTTTTTATTGAAGTATACGTGTTTTACCATATTGTGCCAACCTCTGCTGCACAGCAAAGTGACTCAGTTATACACATAGAGACATTCTTGTTTTATATTCTTTTCCATTATAGTTTATCATAGAATATGGAATACAGTTCCCTGTGCTCTACAGCAGGACCTTGTTGTTTATCCATTCTACATGGAATAGTTTGCATCTACTAACCCCGAACTCCCATTCCATCCCTCTCCCTCCCCCTCTCCCCTTTGGCAACCACAAGTCTGTTCTCTATGTGAGAACATACATTTTTTTTTGTATTTTCAGTGAATGATCACAGGAGATGCGTTGACGTGTAAAATAAAAGCCATCTTCCTGTATAAGCAATGGGAGTAATCTGCATTCAACCTCCCAAGGGAAAGACGTGGTGCTTTCTGCTAAGGAATCCTGTTATGTTAACCTGCAAGGCATGCGTCTAAATAAGAGGGAAGCAACCAGGAGCCAGGGACCAAAATCAGGGGGCTAGAGCTTTGCCCTTCACTGGCCAAGTGAAGGTCAAGTGACCTTAGACAGGTTACTTAATTTCTATGTGTTTATCTGCTACAAAGGGACAGGGTTTGTGCCTCAGGGTCCAGTTAGAGATAAAACAAGATGGCAGATTTGAGAGTTCGTTATAAATGCATACAAATCTCAAAGGGTCCTGGGTAATCTAATTCTCTTTCAAGTTTGTTCCCAGGCAATAGTTGGAGAAAGATGTCACTCTATCCCGCTGACTTCTAGGAACTCTGCTTAACAACCTGGCATCATTCGTGTTTTGTTTTCTCTTTATTCATCTGACATCTTTACAGCTAAGACACAACTAGGTCCTGTGGGGATACATGAGAAAGAAAAGCACATGCTTTGTTTATCTCTTAGGAGATGGCGCAGACACAGCATAAAGAAAAAGAGAATATTTTGAAAGTAATACTCAACTGGTATTTACAGGAGGAGAGAAAATGAAGAGAAAGGTGCATTTAGTAGGTGGGGTGTGTCTCAGACGTGATGCTTCTGATCTTAAAGGAAGCAGATGTGAATGGTAAAAAGAAAGCACTCAAATGTCCTCCCATGGTTATCACACATCTATACACACACACTATGTTAGGATGTCTAAATCCTAATAATCTCTTTGGTGTGTGAGGGGTGGTTAAACAGAAGGGATGACATTGATTTTGGCAATTTTCCAAGATTTTTACGGAACAAAAAGTTATTGGAAAATTTTCCGCAAGTTTCTTGATCAGTAGGAAGTCTTAATATATATCCATGTGTAGTAGTAAGTATAATATATATGATACACTTATAATTTATATACACACTTTCACTTTTTTCATCAAGAGACAATATTTTGTGAGACATTATAAAAGATATATATATATGCACATATATAGGTGTATATATTCTAGTATTATACTGGCTATTAAAAATATATATATATATAATTTTATTATCTGCGATGGCTATATATATAATACAAAAATACTATATATCTAATACAAAAATACATATAATATATACTATGTGCATATATAATATATCCTATATATAAAGATGTAGTATATAATAAATATTATATATATTACATATATGCAGTATATATATATACACACTCAACTGTTGGTGGGGAAAAAATGTCTATAGGGCATAGAAACGTTTTTTTCACTTTTATTGGGGTATAGTTGATTCAACCTTTTCTTTTGAAACACACCAATTATATACTTTTTCGGATTTACTCTTATAAATGCTCCGTCCAGTACTTGGACATAAATCTTTACTTTTCTTGGACTAGTTGATGAAAGATCTTTAGATAAACACAATCTGTATGGTTCATTTCAGCGTCATTTAAACCGGCAGTCCTAAGACAAAAGAAGATTGTTGGGACGTGAGCTTGGTCTTTTCATGTGAGCATCGTGTGGGCACTAGAGGTCTCGATAATGTCGCTATATGCCTCCGTGAAAGACAGACAGCACCAGCTTAGACATAAGTCGACACCCAATGAGGCAAAGCCCTCATAAGCACGTGATTGTCCCAGCAACAGAAAAGCCATTACTTGCAAATGTAAAAAGGTGATAGTACCGAGGTCACTTTTCCTCAATCCGGTTGGATTGATATCTGTCTTGTCTTTTGGAGGCCAACTTCTGCCTCTGGCTTTAGAAAATATTTTTACTAGATTTTAAGGAGGTACTCAAACACACACACATACACACACACACTATATGATGTAGGGCTAAGGACGTGTGTGTGTGTAAAATATATACAGGTGATGGTAAATATATACTATGTATGTTTGTATGTATGGAAATATATAAATATAAATAAATGTATATTATATATGTGTAAATCTAAATTTTATATCTCTATATCTATCCCTTTATATCTATCAATATCTATCTAATCTATCATCTATCCATCTCTATCTTATCTATCTTTATTCTCTAATAAAATCCTGTATCAGTCATCTATCGATCTATCATCTACCTATCATCTCTATCTCTATCTGTCAATCTATCTTTATCTATCTATCTATCTATCTATCCATCCATATGTTTTACGAAGCCATTAAAAGTTCTTTCTATGAAGCTGACCAGGGTCGTTTGCAAAGGTGTCACTGGAAGAACATTAGACAGGATTTTCTCATTCATTCCCTTCTCCTCTCCTTGTGACACATTATTTTGTGAGAGGTGAGAGAACTTGGTCTCAAACCGCACTGATTCCCGTTCCAGCTCCCACACTGACTAGCTGTGTAACCTTGGATACCTGACGTATATTCTCCATTTCTTCCCTCCTATGGTTTTAGGATGGTAATATAAATCATGACATATAAATCATAGGAATATTATAAATATCTTTAGGTTTCCTTCTTTTTCCAGTGCATGTGTAGGAACAGTATCATCAGAAAAACTATACATTTTAACAGAGAAAAAACCACAAATGAGTGCAACGTGGTTCACGAAACCACAAGAGTGGCCCAGTAGGTGGCGCCATCCGCTCTGTGTCAGGACTGACAGCAAAATCTTGAGAGAAAGTCAGGGAAGGACGGTCAATGGTGTGACATAGGCAGTGCCCTGTTGACCTGAAATGCGACCCAGGGGACCAGGCTCCCCACCAGTATTCCCAAAATCTCTGTTAAAGCACTCATCACCATCCTTCCTATATAGCCTCATGACAGTCAAACTTATCTGAAAGAGGAAGATCTTCTGGTCTTCTGGACTCCCTTCCAGCTCAATGACCACTTTTTTCATTCAATCTCCCAGAGGACACAGAAGCAAAATCCCAACCTAGACTTCACTATCAATCAGCAGCGAACTAGAGCTATCGACAAGCGTCTATGACCATCTATTGAGTTAATATCCTTGGATTCACACTACATCGTCTGAAAATTAAAAAAAAAGAATCTCCAAAATATTACATTGGGAATTTGTGACATCTCAGTTGGAGAAATTTCCACTGCTTCAGATACAAATTGGAGAATTATTATTGTATTTGGTTCTTGTAAAATGGGATCTAGGAAAAGATGGTAATTATTTCAAAAGGATGGGCAGAGGAATATACACAAATATATTATTCTCAACTATGGTTCTTGAAAGAAGTGAATTATGTGATGTAAATCCCTCAGTTGGGACGTATGGGCTTTGCATCATATAGGTCATATTCTGTAAAAGCTCTAATGCCTAGTTTCTACAACGTTTTTCATTGGAAATTTCATTTGAAATTATATTTTATCATGAAGTTTATTGCATGGCACCACTAAAATAATTCTGTTCTGTATTAGAATATATTGACACTCAGCATCCCTTATGATATGTTCTTATTTTCACAGGTGAGGAGAACTTACGTCCCAAAGTGCTAAATGATTTGTGTCCAAAAGCTGTTTCTTAAAATTGGTCTATTCCAGGGATCTTTATTGAGTGATTTTTATGTGTGTGATTTCCTGCGTGCTTCTGGGACACACTCAGTTTCAAGTAGAAGCAGAGCTTACAGTTTAGCTGAGAAGGTAAATAATATGAACCAGGAAACAGAGCTGCAGTTTCAAACTGTGTTTTGTTATTTTTTTTTAACATCTTTATTGCAGTATAATTGCTTTACAATGGTGTGTTAGTTTCTGCTGTATAACAAAGTGAATCAGCTATACATATACATATATCTCCATATACCCTCCCTCTTAAGTCTCCCTCCCACCCTCCCTATCCCACCCCTCTAGGTGGCCACAAAGCACCGAGCTGATCTCCCTGTGCTATGCGGCTGCTTCCCACTAGCTATCTGTTTTACATTTGGTAGTGTACATACGTCCATGCCACTCTCTCACTTCATCCCAGCTTACCCTTCCCCCTCCCCATGTCCTCAAGTCCATTCTCTACATCTGCATCTTTATTCCTGTCCTGCCCCTAGGTTCTTCAGAACTTTTTTTTTTTTTAGATTTCATATATATGTGTTAGCATACAGTATTTGTTTTTCTCTTTCTGACTTACTTCACTCTGTATGACAGACTCTAGGTCCATCCGCCTCACTACAGATAACTCAATTTTGTTTCTTTTTATGGCTGAGTAATATTTCATTGTATATATTTGCCACATCTTCTTCATCCATTCATCTGTCGATGGGCACTTAGGTTGCTTCCATATCCTAGCTATTGTAAATAGTGCTGCGATGAACATTGTGGTATGTGACTCTTTTTGAATTATGGTTTTCTCAGGGTATATGCCCAGTAGTGGGATTGCTGGGTCGTATGGTAGTTCTATTTTTATTCTTTTAAGGAACCTCCATACTGTTCTCCATAGTGACTGTATCAATTTACGTTCCCTCCAACAGTGCAAGAGGGTTCCCTTTTCTCCACACCCTCTCCAGCATTTATTGTTTGTAGATTTTTTGATGATGGCCATTCTGACCGGTGTGAGATGATATCTCATTGTAGTTTTGATTTGCATTTCTCTAATGATGAGTGATGTTGAGCATCCTTTCACGTGTTTGTTGGCAATCTGTATATCTTCCTTGGAGAAATGTCTATTTAGGTCTTCTGCCCATTTCTGGATTGGGTTTCAAACTGTGTTTTGAATTGTACATACAGGACCTGATGATGGAATAAAATAGGTGTGTGGGGTGCATCCTCGGACAGGAGCTGCCTGGGAAACAGAGACAGTCTGATCAGAGCTGAATCCTGCAGGATGAGAAAGATTCCATCGTGCAAATGTTTAGGGATAAGAGGGAGGAAAGGTGTAGACAGAAGGGGATAGATTGACAGGTCAGGACCTTTATAAGGACTGAAGGAAGATTTGGAGGGCTGGAATGCAGACGGAGTAGGTGGGTTAAAAGGTGAGGCTGTAAATGTGAGCAGGAGTGAAATCTATGACCTTGTGGTTCTGGTGAGAGATGGGTAGATTGCTGGCAATTCACAGGGAAATGACTGGTTTTAGCAGAACAGTGACATGAGGCTCACATCAACAGAACTCCATGAAACTTGGCAGAGGGCAGAAGCGGAGTGGGGAGGGCAAGGCGGGTTGTGAGATCCATTTCAAGCCAAGGAGGGGAGGGGGAAAAGAGGTGGCTTACAGGAAATAATACAGAAGAGAAATGATGGCTTCTCTGTTTGTTGTGGACATAGGAGCCCATGGGCTTGCCCTTGGATAAGCAAGGGCAGATATGGAAGAAGCCAAAAGTCTACTCGTTGGGAAAAAAAAACTGACTATGACTTCTTGTCATTAGGAAGGGAGGAAAGAACTCCAGGGAAGAAATCAAAATGCCTTTTCTGGACATGAAAAATACGAGAACCCATGAGATATTTGAGGGCCTACATCAAGGATTTGACACCAGAGCTCAGGGAAGAGGTGAAATTGGCAAATGTCAACAGTATATGGTATCTAATCTGGGAATGGATGCTTATACCCAAGACAGAGGTGCCTAGAAGTCATTTCTTTTTTATTAAATTTTTTTAATTTAATTTTTATTTTATTTACATTGGAGTATAGTTGACTTACAATGTTGTATTAGTTGCAGGTGTACAGCAAAGTGATTCAGTTATACATATACATGTATCTATTCTTTTTCAGATTCTTTTCCCATATAGGTTATTATAGAGTGTTGAGTAGAGTTCCCTGTGCTATACAGTAGGTCTTTGTTGGTTATCTCTTTTATATATAGTAGTGTGTATATGTTAATCCCAAACTCCTAATTTATCTCTCCCCCCTCCCCTTTTGTAACCGTAAGTTTGTTTTCTATATCCATGAGTCTGTTTCTGTTTTGTAAATAAGTTCATTTGTATCATTTTTTAGATGCACATATAAGTGATATCATATGGTATTTGTCTTTCTCTGTCTGACTTAGTTCACTCAGTTTGACAGTCTCTAGGTCCATCCATGTTGCTGCAAATGGCGTTATTTCATTCTTTTTATGGCTGAGTATATTCCATTGTATATATGTACCACATCTTCTTTATCCTTTCATCTGTTGATGGGCATTTAGGTTGTTTCCATGTCTTGGCTATTGTAAATAGTGCTGCCACGAACATAGGGGTGCATGTATCTTTTCGGATTATAGTTTTGTCTGGATATATGCCCAGAAGTGGGATTGCTGGGTCATATGTAATTTTATTTTTAGTTTTTTAAGGAACCTCCATACTGTTCTCCATAGTGGCTGTATCAATTTACATTCCCACCACCTGTGCAGGAGGGTTCCCTTTTCTCCACACCCTCTCCAGCATTTGTTGTTTGTAGACTTTTTGATGACGGCCATTCTGACCGGTATGAGGTGATACCTCACTGTAGTTTTGATTTGCATTTCTCTAATAGTTAGTGATGTTGAGCATCTTTTCATGTGCTTTTTGGCCATCTAGAAGTCATTTCTAAAGTAGCACAATGTTCAGTTAGGAGGGGGAGGAGGAGGATTTAACGTCCTGAGGAACTGCCAAATTGCTTTCTGTAGCAGCTACCCCATTTTACATTCCCACCAGCACTGTTATCAGGGTTCTGATTTCTCTACATCCTCTCAACACATTATCTTTTTAAAAAAAATAAATTTTAGCCACTGTGGGTTTTAAGTGATATCTCATTGAAATTTTGATTTGCATTTTCCTAATGACGTTGAGCATCTTGTTATATGTTTAGTAGCCATTTTTATCTTTCCTTTAGAGAAAAATCTATTCGATCCCTTTATTTTCTTTAAAAATTGGGCTATTTGTCTTTTGATTGCTGAATGAATCTACCTTCAAAGTTTAAAGCCTTTAACTACTTTAAAGGTACCTTTAACTCCTTTAAAGGTAGTTTTGGTGGGAGAACAAACTGATTGGAGTGGATGGAATAAAGATAAAGCAATGGGCATGGTGATAAAATATGAACACCTGAAAGATGTTGGTAAAATATAGCTGGATATCCATCCCCAATCCTGATTACTATGTTCATTCGTAAATCAAATATGTTTGGTTTTCTTTTAAGTTGTACACTGACCTGACTTTTGGATCATGGGTGGAATGGAAAGCAGAGTTATTAATACCTGACATATTTTGATGTAGTTTTGGCTTGGAGAGAGACCAACAGTGCAAGCTGTGATTTTACCATAGAATAATGCATGCTCGCAAGAAAATAATGTATTCTAAAATGCTTTTATTCTATTATCACGGCCATGGGCTGATTCCTTTAACTTAGTAACTCTTTAGAACAGAATTTTTTTTTTTAATTTTTGAATTTTATTTAATTAATTTTTTAATACAGCAGGTTCTTATTAGTCATCCATTTTATACACTTCAGTGTATCCATGTCAATCCCGATCTCCCAATTCATCACACCACCATCCCCGCCCCCCCGCCACTTAACCCCCTTGGTGTCCATACGTTTGTAGAACAGTATTTTTGATCTCCTTGTTTGCTACTAGGGTGTAGCCCCAAAGAAACCATTGCCCCAACCCCCTGCACTGATTGATAACACCCGTAAGTCTGACCTTACGTCATTAACAAATCATCCTTTTATGAGAAACTGCCTCCTTATTAGCCCTCTGCTAAGTTGCAGAATTACCGGGAAAAAATTCTCCTATGAATTAATTTCTCCCATTATTTTCTAACTTCCCATCATCTTTCTATCACGTGTATCGACTTGACCCATTTAACGATTTCACTCAACTAACTGTTAGCAATGTAAGCTGACTTTTGTTTCTGCTATACTAGGTTTACACTCTGCAATCTGGAACCCTGTGCTAGAGAAGTTAACTTATCGCTCAACATCTATTTATATTAATGAGTCATGAATGATGCCTCTTTCATTGTTTTTATTGGTGGAGAATTGGAAAGGAAAGAGTTACAGTTGTTTCTGCCATATGAAGATTCCTAGAACTTGGCCACCCTTCCGAATGCTAAATTTTCAATGAAATCCAGCTTAACTAATTTGTGTTGAAATGTAAGACCAACCTTCCTCATTCTGCCTTTTGCCATAGCTGAAAGAAACTGCTCTGTTCTACACCCTTAATATCTCTTCTTATCCTCATGCTAAATGCCAGCGATGACATTTGTGGTCTCCACAGATAGATGCCACTGAAATATAAATGAGAACAGAGTCTCCCTTGCTATTTAATGGGCTAAACCGAGTTACACCTGCTTGTCGTAATTCAGTTCTATATGATTTTCATGTAGTGAGTGCTTTGAGCTTGTTATTGCAATAATGAACAAGAGACTTACAACATCAAAGGAAGGAAGGAAGATATCTAATGTTTTATTTAGTGCTATTCCCGACCAGAGTACGTCTGATTAAAGGAACAAAATCACTATTTGCATAAGTTAGTTCCAGAATGTATTCATAGCCTCGCAAATGAATGACACCTCTTGTTGATTGAAAAGATCTAATTAACAATAATTTTATCAGATGAAGATTGTGATTGATTGATTTGCCCTCTAGAGAAGTTCTTTCCCAGCAATAGTAGCAGTTACGCCAACCTAGCCCGCTCTAGCTGCTTCTTTGATGTGACCTATCTTCCAAACCCAGGGGTGGGGACCCAATTTTTTTTTTCCAGCACCAAAACTATCTTGATTTGCCCCCCAACTTTGGAAAGGAGCTCCAGAACCAAAGGTTCAAGGGAATGACCCGAGTGACTACTGGAATTCAGCAAGGCTGCACTGGCAAACAAGATACTTTGAATTCGGGGGTTTGCTTGTGTCAGGATTGTGGCTAATGAACCAAGTAAGAGAGAAATGCAATAGAAAATGGTCGAGACTCAGATGTTGGAGCCAATGATGAGACATGTTTTTGATTCTTGGAACCCATTCCCCAGTTCTGATTTACCACCTTGGATAGTTACCTGATAGACTTTATTTTTCCAAAACACCTGCCACTATCATCCTTCTACCTGAAACCCATGATTCTCCCTGCTCTCGTGCATCTTTGTGAGTTGTTATCTCTTGCTGTATCACAAATTACAACATATGTGTGACATAAGACAGCACACGTATTATCCCACACTTTCTGTGAGTTAGGAGTCCAGGGATGGCTTAGCTGGGTCATCTGTCTTAGGGTCCCTCACGAGACTGCCATGAGAGTGGTGGCCATGACTGAGGTCTCCTCTGAAGGCTTCACTGGGGAAGGGTCCATTGTCAAGCTCAGTCAAGCTGTGGGCAGAATTCAGTTGCTCATGAGCTGTTGGATGGAGGGTCTCAACTGGTGTCATAGACTACTCAGGCTACCTTAACAAAATACCATAGACTTGAGGGGCTTAAACAATAGACACTTATTTCTCACTGTTCTGGAGACTGGGAAGCCCAAGGTCAAGGTGTCATCAAGGTAAGGTTTCATTCTTTGTCCTCTTATCTTGACATGCAGCTGTTTACAATCTCCCTGTGTGCTCTCATGATCTCTTCTTTGTGTGCATTGGGAGAGGGGGTGGCGGGGAGAGAGAGAGAGTGCTTTGGGTCTCTCTTCTTATAAGGATAGTAACCCATCATGGTGGCCTCAACCTCATATTAGGTTTAGACCTAATTATTTCCCAAAGGCTCCACCTCAAATACCATCACATTGGGGCTTACGGCTTCAATGTATGCATTTTGGAGAGGACACAAACATTCAGTCCATAACAATTGGCCAGAGGCCACCCTAATTTCCTTGTCACTTGGACCTCCTCAAACATAGCTGCATATTTCATCAATGCCTATAAGTCAAGAAGGTGATAGAGTCACACAAGATAGAAGTCAGATCTTTTATGAATTAATCACAAAAGTGACATCCTATTACTGGGAAATCAATGGCCCAGCCAACACTTAATGTTCACAAAGATGTGAACACCAATACTTGGGGATCATCAGGGACTCTTTTTTTTTTCTTTTTCTTTTTTAGTTTTTATTGGAGTATAGTTGATTTACAATGTAGTGTTAGTTTCAGGTGTACAGCAAAGAGAATCAGTTATACATATACATATATCCACTCTTTTTTTTAAGGTTCTCTTCCCATATAGGTCATTACAGACTATTGAGTAGAGTTCCCTGTGCTATACACCAGGTTATTATTAGTTATCTATTTTATATATATAGTAGCATGTATATGTCAATCCCAATCTCCCAATTTATCCCTCCCCCTGCCCTTATGTCCTGGTAACCATAAGATTGTTTTCTACATCAGTGCCTCTACTTCCATCAGGGACTCTTTTAGAATGAGTCTCCCACGGGGAACTTCCCTGACCCTCCAGCTCGATACTATCTGGCTGAGGTTTGTAATTGAACATGAGATGAAAGACGCTCCCAGTTTATATCTGCTTCTTAGCCTGGTATCTACCATGGGAGTAGCTCCAGAAGCCAAGAAGACAACCAAAGGGCATATGAAAATGATGGAGTCCAAACCACACATGTATAATTCAGAATCGGAAGACTGTTAACCATACCTCTATGTAAAATGCTATGAAAGATAGTAACTGATCGATTCTGCCCTTCACCCTCTCCAGATAAAATCTTAGCAATTGTTTCAAAATATTTAACACTTTGTGAAATTTACTATTAATTATACCAATACAAACAAAGCCCTCCCATTTTTCTTTTTCCTTTTTTGGTTGCGCCGTGCGGCATGCGGCATGCGGCATGCGGGATCTTAGTTTCCTGACCAGGGATGGAACCTGCACCCCCTGCAGTGGAAGCACAGAGTCTTAACCACTGGACCCCCAGGGAAGTCCCAAAGCCCTCCCATTTTTAACAGTTACTAAAAATGTAGAAGAGAATACCTATGGTAATGAAGATAGAAAAACATTTACAAATCACTGCAAGAAAATGAGAAATGCTACTTAACCACTATCAGTTCTTGAAAGAAACATTGTTTATCCGTCTTCATGTAAAATTTTCAGTGACGTTTCAGTCCTTTGTAAGACTATAACCAGACATCCCAGTTCTGAGATAATTCAAGTTAAAAACAAGTGTTAGAGTGACACTTTCTCTAAAATCCGTGTCCTGTGATTACGCTGTGGCACACTTTTCTTATGCATTTTATTAAAGTGATTATTCACTCTTTTAATTAATGTAAATTTCATGTCAGTTATAGCCATGCAACTATCTCAGTGCCACTTCTATATTCCTACATAGTGAATACGAACATCATTCCATCTTGACCATGTATATAGTTTGTTGCAGTCTACTGAAATGTCAAAGTTTTAGAATTTCTATTTAGAAGGTTACATTTCTACCAAATCATATAATGAAGAGTGCCTATCAGCTGGGGATAATATATGTCATCTTCTATGTTCTTCATTAGCATCAAAAGGGTTCTATGGTTGTGCAGATGCACATGAGCTGAGGTTTGTCCACAGAAAACTGAAGGGTGGTGTTGTTTTTCTGTAGATTATTTTCGTATTTATATAATGAAATGTAAAGGAAGTCTATTGGGTTATCAGAGAGGTTACCACTGACTTGCAAATCAGCTCTAAATATTCTATCTGGTTTTCTAAGAGTTCAGGTGCCTCGTGTACCATGTCTTGTCCCAGTGCCTTGCCCAGCCTGGGCCATGCTAGACTCTTCTTCATCTATTGTGCTAACCAGAAGCATCTGCAAGGAAAAATAAAAGAAGATGTATTTTCCACTGTTGTTACTTCTGGATGAAGGTTTTATGATTGTATAATGATATAATCTAACATGTACAAAGTCCAAGTGCAATGACTTAACAGTCTGGGAAATATCACATTCTTTCTTCAACATGTTGAGGAAATACAGTAATTATTATCAGTATCTGTCCGTGGTTTTCAATGAAGAAATTGGTTTTCATTTATATTTCTAAGGAACAGCCTCAAGGAATCATTGATGCTGTGCATGTCCTCCAAAACCGTTCAATTCCTTCACGTGTTGAAAAGATGTTTATGATAATGCTGTATTTTCCTTTGAAGTCCACAATTCCACTCAAGTAAACCAGAGTCATGATGAGGTCATGATTTTATCTTCTCAATAAAAACAAGAAAAGCGTCTTAACAGGCATCGATTACATGCCTGAAACTTTCCTTCTATTTTATATCTAGTTCTCACTATCTTATCATATTGGGATTATTAACTTTTTCATACTTCTGAGATCATAAATATTCAGAGAGATGATCTATGTCCTAAAGTTATAGGACCAATTTGAGATTGATATTCACATCTTTGGCACCTCAAAATTGTTGCTCTTTTTACAGTGGTAATTCATTTCCTTATTACTTAGTTATTGTTTCAGGCTTCAAGGTGGATGACCTTAATGAGTATATTTTGAGTCCTATGGAAAATACTGCATTCACATCTGTGTTGAATATTCATTCGAATTCCAGAATTTAGAGTGACTTAAACCTCCTTTTCTTCCCAGTGATGAAATAGCAAACTAAGAGTTTATATATATATGCAAAGGCTGAGTTGGGAACAGATCTGTTCAGATCTGTTGATTTACTTAATACCCTCTTAATACCTAATATGACCTTAATATTGTCTTTATTATACAAACACCTAATCTTAAATTATGGCATATTTTTTTTAAATTTCAGAATTATATTTATAACATACAGGAGTAACCAGAAATGGTACATACCACAAAATCCACAGTTAGAAGATAACTATGAATTATGTCAATTTCAGTTCAAGCTTATAAATTTCAGAAGATTAAATGACAAATCAAAAAAGTTTCTTGATGCTTCCCTGGTGGTACACTGGTTGGCAATCCGCCTGCCAATGCAGGGGACACGGGTTTGGGCCCTGGTCCGGGAAGATCCCACATGCCACGGAGCAACTATGCCCGTGTGCCACAACTGCAGAGCCTGCGCTCTGGAGCCCATGAGCCACAACTGATGAGCCTGCGAGCCACAACTACTGAAGCCCGCATGCCTAGAGCCTGTGCTCCGCAACAAGAGAGGCCACCGCAGTGAGGGGCCCACACACCTCAATGAAGAGTAGCCCCTGCTCGCTCCAACTAGGGAAAGCCCGAGCACAGCAACCAAGACCCAACGTGGCCATAAATAAATAAATAAATAAATAAATAAATAAATAAATAAAAGTTTCTCTTTAGCTAGACAGAGAAATAGTCAGTGTTGATCCAAGCATGAAAAAGCCTCAGTGACTTAGAATGTTGCTGTCCTATCAGATATTCATGCTGAAAAATACAACAGGCATCAAATGAACAGCTCAAAGTCTGAGGAAGGAAATCATCGCCAGAGAAAGAAGCCACTTCTTTGGACGTATTAACGATTTAGGTTATAAGGATGTCACTCCTTCTTGCCAAAGGGGATATTATATACAGTGTTGATATATAATGAAATTATCCCAACACTATCAATGAGGCTGCTCCTTGGATGCCATAGAATGAATGGCAAAGGGCGTAGGTCCTTTGGAAGGTGATGAGGTCATGAAGGTGGCACCCTCATGATGGGATTAGTGCCCTTGTAAAAGACATCCCAGAGGGCCCCCTCATACCTTCTACCGTGTGAGGACACGGCGAGAAGACGGTATCCGTGAAACAGGGAGAGGGGCCTCACGAGACACAAAATCTGCTGGAACCTTGGTCTTGGACTTTCAGTCCCCAGAACCGTAAGAAATAAATTTCTGTTGCTTATAAGCTACTCAGTCTAGGGTATTCTGTTATAGCATCCTGAATGGACTAAGATAGTGGGGGTCATTTAAACCTATTCACCTCACAAATTTGTATATCAATATAAATATTTTTATTGAAGTATACTTGATTTACAACATTGTGTTAATCTCTGCTGCACAGCAAAGTGACTCAGTTATATGCATATATACATTTTTATATTCTTTTCCATGATGGTTTATCACAGGATATTGAATATAGCTCCCTGTGCTGTACAGTAGGACCTTGTTGTTTAGCCATCCTATATGTAATAGTTTACATCTACTAACCCCAAACTCCCAGTCTATCCCTCTCCTTCCCCCTCCCCCTTGGCAACCACAAGTCCGTTCTCTATGTCTGTGAGTCTGTTTCTGTTTCGTAGATAAGTTCATTTGTTTCATATTTTAGACTCCATATATGTGATATCATATGGTATTTGTCTTTCTCTTTTTGACTTACTTCACTTGGTATGATCATCTCTAGTTGCAATTATAAATATTTTACTGCAGCTCTAGGCTAATAGTCTCTTAGGTTCTCAAGTAGAGAAATGGTTCCCCCAGTCCCTTCTGACTCCCTCCCCGTGTTCTCTCAGAAGCATCCCTCTAATAAATCTTTTGCACATTGAACTCTGTCCTGTCTGCTTCTCCACGTACCTGGACTAACATACAAGCCTGAATCAAGATTATTTTTTTAAAACAAAGGAATGAGGACAATCTCAAAATTAGATGAGAGTTTTCATTCATCCTTCAAATTATGTGTTGCATATTTAAGTATTCATGGAAAAATAGAAAGAGTAGTTCTCTATAATTTTAATAGTTTTATTATGCAAGAAAAGGCCCCGACTGTGGGATATCTTTTGTTTTGGCCTCGGTTTTGACATCTATCACAGGCATTCACTACCTCAGATGAAATAACATCCCCAGGAATGTCTCCAACATGAGTCAACACAGCTCAACTCACTTTACAAAACAGCGTACCTAAGATTCCATCTGAAATGTTCAGCATCCTCTCGAATTTCAGTCCTGTGCCCATTCTACTGCCTAAAATACATTGCCATATGAATGCTTTGATGTTACCTCAAATTCATATAAAATCGAACTCTTTAACTTCATTGGAAGTTGCACTCATCTCTCCTGTGTCTCTACCCTAGTAACAGCCCTTTTTTCCACAGGCAATGCCAATTTGTCTCCTGTAGAAGGCGTTCAGGGGAGCCCTGAACTGCTTGACCTGCAGCTCACACTTTTCTTTTTTTCTTTTTTTTAAATGTCTTTATTGGAGTATAATTGCTTTACAATGTTGTCTTAGTTTCTGCTGTATAACAAAGTGAATCAGCTATACGTATACACATATTCCCATATCCCCTCCTTCTTGCATCTCCCACCCTCCCTATCCCACCCCTCTAGGTGGACACAAAGCACGGAGCTGATCTCCCTGTGCTATGTGGCTGCTTCCCACTAGCTATCTATTTTACATTTGGTAGTGTACATACGTCCATGCCACTCTCTTACTTCGTCCCAGCTTACCCTTCCCCCTCCCTGTGTCCTCAAGTCCATTCTCTACGTCTGCGTCTTTATTCCTGTCCTGCCCCTAGGTTCCTCAGAACTTTTTTTTTTTTTTAGATTCCATATATATGTGTTAGCATATGGTATTTGTTTTTCTCTTTCTGACTTACTTCACTCTGTATGACAGACTCTAGGTCCATCCACCTCACTACAAATAACTCAATTTCATTTCTTTTTAGGGCTGAGTAATATTCCATTATATATATTTGCCACATCTTCTTTATCCATTCATCTGTCGATGGACACTTAGGTTGCTTCCATGTCTTGGCTATTGTAAATAGTGCTGCAATGAACATTTTGGTACATGACTCTTTCTGAATTATGGTTTTCTCAGGGTATATGCCCAGTAGTGGGATTGCTGGGTCATATGGTAGTTCTCTTTTTAGTTTTTTAAGGAACCTCCATACTGTTCTCCATAGTGACTGTATCAGTTTACATTCCCTCCAACAGTGCAAAAGGGTTCCCTTTTCTCCACACCCTCTCCAGCATTTATTGTTTGTAGATTTTTTGATGATGGCCATTCTGACTGGTGTGAGGTGATACCTCATTGATTTGCATTTCTCTAATGATTAGTGGTGTTGTCACAAGTGTTTCTGAGTTTGCTCCTCTCTGGTTGGTGGAATTAAGTCAGTCTGTGCTCAGGCATGCCTAATCAATCACCTGTTTAATGGATGAAACATGCTAGGCGTCAGTCTCTTGACCCAGCCGGGTCATTTGCTCAACCCTTGGTGAGAAGGGGGAAAAGATTCCTAATTAAACATTGTAACTAGATAAAAGCCAGTAGAATCCCAAAGGGTGGGGGGATGGTTCCAGAAAGAAAAAGAAAAAACATTCTCTGGTATGTAAAATAACATTAACTTTGTAATGCATCCTTGAAACTCATCACTGGAACATCTTCAAATGGAATTCCAAGTAAGTCTTAACCCCTGATGATTTTAGAATGCAATTTAGTGAGAATTGAACGGTTTTTTTTTTAGAAATTAGGAAGAGTCAGCATAGACTCTTGACGTTGATGAAAATATTAAAGCTTCCTTTGAAATACTTTGCACTCATGTTTCTAGTCAATAGGACTGGCGTTCCAACCCTTTTTATCAACAAAGCAATCCCTGTTCCACCTTCAGAACTTATAAAAAGAAAATGATGTTGAGATTGTAATTTTTTACATCTTTTTTAGTTGGGGGGGGATGTATGCAAACTAAGACCCATGGGCCAAATCCAATCTACCAACTGTTTATATAAGTAAAGTTTTATCAGAACTCAGCTATACCCATCTGTTTACATATTATTTATGGCCACCTTCTCACAAAGATGGCAAAGTTGAGTAGTTTGCACGTAAATCCAAAAGTATTTACTATCTCACTATTAAGAAAGAAGAAAAAAGATTGCCAATTGCTATCCAGATAAAACGCAGTTCCAGTGTTTTACTTTGACCAGTGCTTGTCAAATGCTGTAGTCCAAAACGGTGGTGGTAATTTTTGGTCTAACAGAATTTTGCTCTGAGGGACAAAGGCTTGAGAAATTAATAAATTAATTTATTGGACAGAGTGATTTTTTTTTGAACCCAGAATTTCAGAAGTTACGTTGAGGAAAGGAAGACTTAAGTTTTACCTAAACACAACACAATGTCTCGAAGACCCATTTCACATTCATCTGATTAATACAGCATTTAATGGCCCTGGAAATAGTTCAGATTTATCACATTACATAAATTCCAGCTGTTTTCTACTATTTGTCCATATGTATAACCACAGCTGGGTCCAATCAAGTCAAGTACAACCATTAAGCTAGTCTCTAAACTATTGTAAAAATAGAGAAAAGAACAAGACATATCCTCGAAATCATTCCTCATGCCTTTGCCCTTAAAAAGTGATTTTTCTCTCAAACCCTCCCAAATCACTTACCACTAACCCCCTTAGCCAGTATTTATAGTCTATCACTGCTCTTAGATCTTTTTGATCAAAAAACTAGTCAAGTTTTGGCTATATGAACATGTTAGTTTACACTAGTTTAAGCCTTGAAATCAATTGTTTGGCTACATTATATAAGTTTTCCCTTGACAGTAGTATTCAGATTTCGTTGTATGGGTTTTAAATATACAGTGTATACACTTGGTGTCTTTTTAAAGTATAGTAATCCCTAAAGTTAATCTTAATTTACTCACCAAATAGGGTTGTCTGCATTTTTAATTTCCTAACTGTAGCATTACAACTTGACTTATTTGACTGGAAATTTACCCTAGCATAATTATTACCCTTTATTTATTTCTAGTTACATTTGCTCTAAATTTTGTGTTCTAATGGGTATTTTATATTGAATGTTAGAATCTCTTAATTCTTTTTAACATTTTCCTTATAAATGTACAGCAATATTTCTTTTTGTAACACCTAGCCAAATGCCATATCTAAGTTATAGGTAGTGATATAAGCAGCTCAGAAGATTCATTTAAATAGTAAGTAACTGGGTCATTAAACTGAATTATATTCAGAGATATAGAAATTAGTGCAGGAACCCAGGGCTAGCAGTAGTGGGGCTGTCAGCATCTCTCGGCCCAAGGAATTAAAGAAAGAGAGAAGTTATTCATTGGGTGGGTCAAGCTGTGATGTGACCTTCTGAAAAACCATGCTAAGGCCACTTGACTGATTCAGAATCAAGAATCCCATTGGAATTACCAACCTGTCTTCTAGCTTTCACAGGAGCCCAGTGATTTTATCCACACAGTTTAACCTCAAGGGAGAGGCAAGAATAGGCAATGACTCTGAACAGGCAGGTGAAAGATATTTTTCATAATTCTGGTATTTCTCAACTATGAGCCCAACCCTAAAGTGTCTCAAGAATTCATGACCCTATCCTTGGATCCAAGGATCATTATTCTTGGTGTGAGCCATTTTTCAGAGGTCTCATTACTCTTTCTTGAAATGAGTTAGTGAGTGAAACCAGCGGAAAGTTTGAATAACTTGTATTGGGGCTTTTGGGGAAAAGTATGAGGAAATAGCCTCTCTTCTGCCACCGGACATTATTGTGTGTACTGTGTATGTGTTGTATTCTTCTATGATATGTGGTATGATGTGTAAGATTGGGACCATCATCTTGAGAAAGGAAAGAGACTAGCTTGAGGATCAAGCTGAGAGAATGGAAAGATGGAAGGAGTGTGAATCTTTGCAAACAGTGTTGGGTCTCTGGATTTGTCACTTGGGAGCTCCCCTGATTTGGCATGTAATACTTTGTGAGATAATCCATAGTTCTAATACTCAAAGCCAATCTGAACTGGTAATTTTTGTTTCAGCCAAAGGCACTACAGTCTGTACAAGTTCCATTAATGGAGTTATGTGTAATCTGGGTTGTAAGTTGAGACAAGTTCCTGGAGCCCAGATTGCTGGGAGTCTTGAATGGAAGGAATTTTATAACAAGGACTAATTGAAGTTCTTAAACATTGGAGTGTCGCGTAGAAAGGAATACATATTGTGAGCTGAACTAAAGGAAAGTGAGACAAAATGCAGAGAGATAAATGAAAGCCTTTATGCAATAATTGAAAATTCAAGTATCAAGAACCTGATAGAGGATGCAAAGCCATGAAATGGAAAATAAGACAATGGGATAAATTCACTTGAAAATAAGAAACCACAAGACACAGTGAGTGGGGCAGGAGCAAAGAAAGGAAGGAAAAGTTAAAAAAAATTGTCCACAATTAGGTCTTTCCTTAAAACAATTCAATTTCTTAATATATTTTTAAGAAAGCATCTAATTTATAATTCAGATATTGTTGCAACTCAAATTATCAATATTTTTTAAAAAACACATTCAGCTTAGGGTCATTTCATTTCAAGGATTATTAATGCAGGTAAAATTCTCACAGTCAATAAATATGGATTTGATTAACAGAAACAGCTTTTCTAAAAACAAAATAAATTCCAAAGAAATTGAGTATCCTCAATGTTCTTAAACTATAAAAGGAAGATATCAGTGAAGTTATTGTTCATTTTTTTAAACTCATGGTGGAAAACAGTATATGGCCAGACATTGTGTTGAGCACCATGTATGTAAGGATGAAAAACACAGGGACAGCCTTCAAGCTATATACGATGTAAAGGTTAGGAGCCAACAAAGAGTTGAAATACAAAATAGAGAGTACTGTAATTTAGGTGCACCTGGGTGTTAATGGACTACAAAGAAATGTCATCTAACCAAGCTTGGCATGGGATAAGTAGAGAGGATCAGGGCACAGCTAATGGAGTAAGAAACCTAAAGTGTGTTTTGAAGAATGACAGTGAATTCACAAGGAGAAGGGAGCCCATCGCTATGACATTCTTTTCAAGAATGAAGTTGTCTGCCTTGGGCTACTGGCATGGCTGAGACAGAAGTTAGTTGCTCCAGAAGGGAGCTAGGTAAGGCTACAGACATAAGCGTGGTCATGTCAGAAGAAGCTTGTTATTCCAGAATGAGATGCCTTATCCTTTTTTTCCCCGCTTTTGGTTACAAATGAGACTTGGCTCCTCCAAAGTACATGTTGCATGTAGTTTCTTAAACATTTGGAATGCTTCAGGAGCATCTAAGTAAGTACCATTTGTTCTAGCTAAATCAACCCATTATTTTTGCCCTGGGGCTTGTGTGACCAAAGGATTCAGGGCTATCCCTGTTTTCAAATTATTATTTTTTTCTAGCCAGGAAATTTTAAAATGCAATTTTAATATTGTGGTTTCCTTCATCCCAGATTGAATTTAATCAAAGACTTCTTATGCTTTCATGATTAAAAAAAAAACTCTGTGTGTGTGTGTGTCCAATAAGTGATTCAACATTTATGAGAGTTGATAAGCCCATCAGGGTCAATAAGAGCAAATTACTTGTACATATGTTAATATAAAATTATTTATGCAAGTTTGATTTGTGTAAAATAAACCATTAACATTTACATATTTAATTTCAGCTTCAAGTGATACAGTTCTTTAAATAAGATCTGTAATCCCAAATGTTCTCACTTGTTATTTTTGCAAAGACCAGATTGAAATTTAACCATCTTCATCCTAAGTCAGTGGACTGACAGAGTAAACCAGCTCTTAGAAATAAAATTAAACTGAAAAATATTTTAATAGCCCCCTGCCAAGTATGATATTATAATATTAATGAAACTATTCTATGTTTTCCTAAAAAGACATCTATGAGTACAACTTTTCTACTCTGTCCCGATGTAAAATCACATATGGATGCACTTTGTACATCTTCTTTGTGATTAGAAAGTATGAAACCATAGTTTTGCAATTGCATGGATTCAAAAATTGGCAAACGTGTTTGTTTTCTTTAATTTTTCTACTTAGTTTTTGAACAATCTGAACCTTGAAAGGATTTATCAGAAGATGAAAACTTTGCTTTTACAAAACTTTTTGCTGCCATTTGAAAACAGGAATCACTGGTCTTTAGTTTAAGAACTTCATGGTTCCCTGAATGATAAGAAATTATTTTTTTCTGACATTTCTGAAGGTATCAGCAAGGTTAGATAAGATATTATTATTTAAGCAGCAATTATTAGCATCCTTTGAGTCACAAACACCTGTGAGTATCTGATCAAAATGATTGACCTTGACCAGAAAAATGCGCATATGTGCCTTTGCACATAACACAATTTAAGGAATTTTCAACTCATATATGGATGAGTGGTTAAGAATGCCTCCTTCAGAAAGTAAAGTATCCTCACAGGAACAAGACGCCTTTCTTAATTTGAGAGAAAGAAGAACTTAAAGGGAGAACTACCAGCAAAGATTCACAATGAAAATGATATCTTACCAGCATTTCCTGAATCCCTGTGCATTAAGGAAAATGATTTCCAGGTAGAAGAATTTTTCATGACCTTAGTGTTCATGAAGTTGTTATAAGAATAATGTACAATTCTGAATGCTCAAACAGAATTTTCAAAAGCTGGATGTTTCTTAGGTAGAAGTCTTAGGTAGATTCTGATACCAGTGGATTCTTTTTATTGGTTCTTGGTGGATACCAGAGTGATAGGCTGTCTTTTTGTTTTGCTGATGTTGGATTTTAGACTGTCTACCAAGTTCTGTTTAAGAGTATTGAACCAATAGATAAAATGTCTATTGTAAGTAGTTTTAACTGGATTCCACTTTACTTTGGACCATTTTGATATTGTGTCCACTTCCTTGAGTTGTTTCGTATTATAGCTTCTCACCATATTAAAATCAAATACAGTTAGGTAATTCAGTTTCAGTTAGTTGGATTAACATGATGGTTCAAAAGCAATAATTAAATGTATCCCTCTTAGAGTTGACCAGCACACCATATGCTCTATGATCTCCATGATTGTGATGCAGAGTTATCAAGAATACATGAAATTAAACTGGAAGGAAGCCTACATGTCCATCAGAAACATTTTGTTCCATGAAAGAAGCCAGATAAAAAAGAATACCTACTAGGTGATTCTACTGATACTAAGTTCAAGATCAGGTGAGACTAATCCATGATTATCTTGAGATATAAAATTTTTTGGAAGTGGCCAGGAAGAACCTCCCTGGGATGATGGAAATATTTTATATTTTATTCTGGTTGATGCTTCCATGAATACATCTGTTTGCCCTAATTCATGAAGCTGCACACTTAAGATGTATGCATTCTACGGTGCATATATTGTATCTTATTGAAATTCCATTATTTTTTAAAGATAATAAGTTAGCATCTGCTAAAATGTATCTATGGAAGCAGCAATTCCACAGGGTTTTAATAGGTGTAATGCAATATATTTCAGGTATCAAATAATACCCAGTGGGATTAGTGTGCCCAACAGTACAATTTGCGAAACACTCATTTAAATGGCTCTGAGTATTTAAAGAAGATGTTAAATTATAACCTAGTTTTTAAGAAGTGTTTCCCTTCAAAATGGTTAGATTTTGGAAAACTGTCCGGGGTGGAAGAGTTCACTGATGAATGATTAAAAATGACACATTCCTGCAGAAAGATGGAGGAGAGATTTTAGATTTTACTGTTTGAACTATAAAACTCATTCTTTTTTTAAACTTTATTTATTTATTTATTTATTTATGGCTGTGTTGAGTCTTCGTTTCTGTGCGAGGGCTTTCTCTAGTTGCAGCGAGCGGGGGCCACTCTTCATCGCGGTGCGCGGGCCTCTCACTGTCGCGGCCTCTCTTGTTGTGGAGCACAGGCTCCAGACGCACAGGCTCAGTAGTTGTGGCTCACGGGCCCAGTTGCTCCGTGGCATGTGGGATCTTCCCAGACCAGGGCTTGAACCCGTGTCCCCTGCATTGGCAGGCAGATTCTCAACCACTGCGCCACCAGGGAAGCCCATAAAACTCATTCTTAAAGTAAATCTCAGTGAACAGAACTGATCAAACGGTGGTACAAAATGTCTTTATTTGCTTCATCCACTAACTTAACAGGACATATATAATAGACGGGTATAAAAAAATCTGGTGGTTTGTTTTCTTAATGATGCTACAAAAATCTAGTTTTCTCTCTTAAAATTCACTGAGAACTGCACACGCTCTGGCACACAAAGAGGTGATTTTCTGATTCTTTACATGGACACCAGTAATGACACACCTAGAAATGTATGACATAATGAAATGTCATATAGTGCATCATACATATCGAAATGCATGGCATGACTCAATTGCTAATCGAATTTGAATATCTTACCTATGTCGACTGAAGAAAAAGCACAACCTAAAAGTTGAGATTTATGTTTTATTAGGCGGGCATCCTGAGGACTTAAGCCTGGGAGGAGCCAGGATATATAGGAATTTTTGCAACAAAAACTAGGTACTTGGAACATTGAAAGAGTACTGTTTTTTTGGCTTTGTTTTTTTTTTTTTTTTGTCTTGTTTTTTTAGTGCAAGCATTTTTATTTTTGCAACAAGCACAATAATGTTACTTAATTGAAAAGCAGTGAGGACAGACATATAGAGAATATATGCAAGAAAACCCACAACCGAAGAAAGATGTCATATTCTCTTCCTTACATTCCTTTGACCATGGGCAAAATCAGCAGGCAGTTCACTTCTGCCTTTGTGTAAAGCTGACTGGGAGATGAGAAACAGTGTAGAGCCTAGTACATTGAGAGTTTTAAAAGATGACTCTTATTTAAAGAAAAACCAGACATCTCAAGCTAATGAATTTAGCACTTTCTATGTATGGGAAGATGCAAGAGTCTGGTCTCGTTGAAATCGTTCCTTTGATATGCACCTTACCTATTGAGGGCCAGTACCGTGCTTTTCTCCATCCTGAATCCCCTCCGGGTGCATAGCTGGGGGAGGCTGCAGTGACTGAGGGCTTGGTGGCTGCAGCATCCTTTCTTTACTGATACGGCAGGTGACATTTTTCTGTCCATACCTACAACATCGTGAGAGCCTAGAAAAATACTATCTTTCCATTTTGTAGACATCTTAAATAAGTGTAATTATTTGGGGAGAAAAACGTGAAACTTTCAACTCCTTAGAAACTATTATATAACATTGTGGGTCTCCTGAGAGCATTTTAAATTGGAGGATTCTGTGATACGATGGGTTAACTCTGTAGTGGTTCATTTTTTAAGCCTACTGATTTCATGAAAATTCATGGAGGTGGATTTTTTTCCCCTTAAACTCTCAGTACATGCTAAATCTGAAATCGTCAAGGCTTCCAAATGAGACCAAAACGCTTTGCGACACATTCTCAGCAAAGCCATGTGGGGTGAGGAGCGTGACAGACCCTTTTAACTTAATGATCTTTGTGTTGCCCCCTGCCTCTTGTCTCGATAGATTTTTCTCTGACATTTGTAACTAGGACTGCAGTTCCATTTTTGTCTGCCACAGGAACATAGGTCTGTTATTTATACCAGCTACAGCCTGCATGTGGAAAGAGGTCAGGGATCCATTCTCCCTGGGGTCTAAACACCCAGCTTACTCAGAAGTGATTAGTGATATCATAGTTGTCATCACAAATCCAACGAGAAGCCATTTAAGTCCTGTGGCTTGTTTTAGCGTCAAATTAGAATCTAATGAAATATATGAGGCTGACATTGCTTGAATAAAAGTGTGATATAATCCAATAGAATTTGAATTCTGGAGCTCAACTCCTTCCCACCAATTCCCACTAATTCCATTCATCTTTTGGCTATGGGTTGACCCATAGAGACCATAGTCATCTTTATTGTTTTTTTTAACTCCTAAAACACAGCAGATCATGCCAATAGGTAAAAGAGTGTGTTTTATGGATCATTTGAAGAAAAATATAAACCAATGAAGAATGGAAACTTTCCCAAAGATATTGGTAGGATTCCGACTGGATTTTTTTTTTTTTTTTCCTATTTGCAAGCTATTTCTCATTCTAAAATCTCAGATGCATCACAGTAGGTACACTCAATTTACCTTTGGTTCTTAAATAGAATTTGTACTAGGTATTAAACCTTTTTTCTTTCATTGCCTTGTGTTTGAGAGAGGTAATTTTCTTGCAGGTTTTATTAAAAGGTATTGAACGTTAGGGGACTTCCCTGGTGGTCCAGTGGTTAGGACTCAGTGCTGTCACTGCCGTGGCCCCGGGTTTCGAGCCCTGGTCTGGGACCTAAGATCCCATAAGATGCAAGGCATGGCCAAAAAAAATAATAATAATAAAAAAATTAAATTAAAAAAAATAAAAGGTATTGAATGTTGGATTCAAAAACACATTTTTATTGAGATGCCTTTTGACACCCAGAAAATGCACTGATTTTAAGTACTCAGTTGGATGCTTTTTGTCAATTTATGTATTTATATAATAATCACCTGATATATGCACAGAATATTTCTATTATTCTAGAAAGTCCCCATATAGGACCATTCCCCACCCATTTACTCCCCACCAGAACCTAGCTTCTGTCGCTCTGGAAAAGTTTTCCCTGTTCTTATACTTTTATTAATTAGATAACATTATATGTTTGGTCATTTTTTTAAACTCAATATAACATTTCTGAGATTCATCATGGTGTTGTGTGTATCAACAGATCATGCATTTCTATTGCATGTTAGTACTGGCTTGGACAAATAGGCTGTTTAACTTTTCTCCAAATGTTGGACATTTGGGTTGTTTCCAGGTTTGGGCTGTTACAAATATACGTTCTATAAACATCTGTGCACATATCTTTGCGTGGACATATTTCTTCATGTTACTGGGACTTGTTGAGTTGTAGGGTTGACACACTTTTAACTTTGTAAGAAAATACTAGTTTTCCAAAGAGGTTGTCTAATTTTGTACTCCTTCAGCAAAGCAAGAAAATTCCAGTTGTTCCCAGTAATCACCAATACATGGAATCATCAGTCTTTATAATTTAGACTATTCTGGTAGATATGGTTTGAATTTAATGTTGAGCAAATTTTCATATGGTTATTGGTAATATTTATGTATTGAATTGTGAATTACACGTTTTAGTCTTTAACCATTTTATTGCATTGTTTACCCTTTATTGCGTGTTTGTAGGAGTTTATATTTTATATATATATATAATATTTTATATATATCGTGTCTAATTTTTATCAGTCTATGGTTAGCCTAAATACTTTCACAGTGGTCTCTGTGGTAAGCAGAAATGATCAATTTGATCGAATATAATTTTTCCATTTGGTGTTTTATGGTTGGTTGGTTTTCTGTCCTGTCCAAGAAATCTTGCTACACTATGGGTGAGGTGAAATTCTTCTGTATTCTCTTCCAGAATCTTTCTTTTAAATTCAGGTATATATCACATCTAGAATTAATTATTAGCTGTTGTGAGGTAGAAATCTAGGTTCTCTTTTTTTTCAGTTTACTAAATGATGTTCCAATATCATTTATCGAAAATGGTTTATATATGCTTGAGTCTGTTCCTAAATATTCTATTTCTTCCTGTGGTATACTTACCCATCTCACTGTTACAGTGTTACTATACTGAAAGTAATGTTATAGTATCGCTTGATATCAGATGGTGTAAATCTTCCCTTTGTTCTCATTTTTCAATGTCATAATATAACAAACTTTTTATATGTTGCTGGATTCAACTGTCTAAGATTTTATTGGGCATTCTTGCCAATAGATTCATGAACTTACTGTTCTATATTGTTGCTAGTTATTCATTTTATCAGGTTTTGGTATCAAGGTAATGCTGACTTTTAGAACAAGAGGAAAAGTGTTCATTTTCTTCTTCAAAAACGTTTATGTGGTATTAGTGTCATATCTCCTTTAAATATTTTAGAGAATTTACCAGTAAATCTATTGGCCTGAAGGGAGTTTTTTATGGTATTTTAAAATTTTTATGTTTCAGACTAATTTGGTAATCATATATCTGTTTGAATTTTATTTCTCCTTATGTCAGTTTTGATAAATGGTGGGGTTTTTTTAGGAAATGTTTATTTTTATCTAAGTTTTTGCATTCATTACCATAAAGTTATTCATGGTGTGCCCTAATCATCATTTTCACATCTATTATCCCTTTACCATTTCTGGCATTAGTAATTTGTGTTTTCTGTGTTTTTTCTGATCACTCTTCATAAACATTTATCAATTGTATTAAATTTTCAGAAGAAAACATTTAACGATCTTGATACCTCTATTTTGCATGTTTTCTAAAATATTAATTTCTACATTTGTTTCTATTATTTAATTTTTTCAACTTTGGCTTTATTTTGCTTTTCTTTTTTAGCATGTTAATGTCAAATCTTACTTTGCTCTTTTTATGCTTTTCTTTAAGTCCAAGTACAGTTTCGCTCCATCACACACATACTGATATGTGGCCTTTTCATCTTCAGATCTCTACATTTTCTAACTTTCTTGTCATTTTGTATTCATTCTCTGGGTCTTAAAAAATATTGTCTTAACTTCCTAATATATGAATTTTCTCTGTTTCTCTTTGTCTCTCTCTCACACACACACAGAGACAAAATGCACAGACATACCTCGTGCTTTGTTAAAGTGCCTTGGACATTTTCTACATATTTAATTGCAACTGATATAAAATTTAATATCCTTTTAGTCAGCAAAAATACTTAATATGATTGCAACACTTTAATGATTTTTGAGGTTTATAGTAAGGCATAGCACATCATGCTAGCAAATGTCCAGGTGCCCTTGAAAATCAATATATATTCTAAACCATCGAAAAGACAACCTTCAGAATGGGAGAAAATATTTCCAAACAAAGCAACTGACAAAGGATTAATCTCCAAAATATACAAGCAGCTCATGCAGCTTAATATCAAAAACACAAACAACCCAATCCAAAAAATGGGAAGAAGACCTAAATAAACATTTCTCCAAAGAAGATATACAGATTGCCAAAAAACACATGAAAGGATGCTCAACATCACTAATCATTAGAGAAATACAAATCAAAACTACAATGAGGTATCACCTCACACCGGTCAAAATGGCCATCATCAAAAAATCTACAAACAATAAATGCTGGAGAGGGTGTGGAGAAAAGGGAACCCTCTTGCACTGTTGGTGGGAATGTAAATTGATACAGCCACTATGGAGAACAGTATGGAGGTTCCTCAAAAAACTAAATATAGAACTACCATACGACCCTGCAATCCCACTACTGGGCATATACCCTGAGAAAACCATAATTCAAAAAGAGTCATGTACCACAATGTTCATTGCAGCTCTATTTACAATAGCCAGGACATGGAAGCAACCTAAGTGTCTGTTGACAGATGAATGGATAAAGAAGATGTGGCACATATATACAATGGAATATTACTCAGCCATAAAAAGAAACGAAATTGAGTTATTTGTAGTGAGGTGGATGGACATAGAGTGTGTCATACAGAGTGAAGTAAGTCAGAAAGAGAAAAACAAATACCATATGTTAACACATATATATGGAATCTAAAAAAAGAAAAAATCATTCTGAAGAACCTAGGGGCAGGACAGGAATAAAGACACAGATGTAGAGAACGGACTTGAGGATGTGGGGAGGGGGAAGGGTAAGCTGGGACGAAGTGAGAGAGTGGCATGGACATATATACACTACCAAATGTAAAATAGATAGCTAGTGGGAAGCAGCCGCATGGCACAGGGAGATCAGCTCAGTGCTTTGTGACCACCTAGAAGGGTGGGATAGGGAGGGTGGGAGGGAGACTCAAGAGGGAGGGGATATGGGGATATATGTATACATATAGCTGATTCACTTTGTTATACAGCAGCAACTGACACAACATTGTAAAGCAATTATACTCCAATAAAGATGTTTAAAAAATAAATAAAGTTCCTGGATGTACTGTTACAAGAATGTCAGCTGGTATATTTTATTGATCACATTGTTCAAATCCTCCATATTTTTACTGAATATTTGTTTGCTCTGTGCTACTAAATGTGAGTGCATTTTTTCCTTTTTTTCCATTTAGAACAGCATTATTTCCTACATTTCAAACTTCCATCATTAGCATCTTTTTTATTGCAAGTCTGTAAGAGAGCAATTCTTTCAGCAATTTATAGTTTTTATTCTTTTGTCTTCCAGGCTCCCTTGTATAAGTGGAATTGTTAGATTGCATCCTTCTCATTGTTTCCCTGAATATAATGTGTCTTTATTCTCTGGCTGCTTTGAGGTTTATCTTTGATTTTCAACAGCGTGACTATGCAGTAGCCAGTATAGTTTCTATGTATTTATTCTGCTTGGTGATTGTCAAGCTTCTTGCCTTATTTGGGTGATGTGTTTTATCAACTTTAGAAATTTTTTGGCCATTTTCCTTTCAAGTATTTATTCTGCCCCTTCTCATGTCTCACCCTTTTCTGAAATACCAATTATACATATGTTATAGCATTCGATGTTGTCCATCAGATGTCAGATGCTCTATTTGATTTGTTTTCCACTCTTTTATTTAAAATTTTTGTTGACCAGTTTGGATACTTTTCTTGTCTATGTCAAAGGTACATATACTTTTTCTTTTGCTATTCCAGTCTCCTGTGGAGTGAATCCAGTGAATATGTCATCTTTCATACCATGGTTTTTAATTTCCAGTATTTCTTTTTGGTGCCTTTTTATAGTTTCCATATCTTTACCAAAATACCTACTTTTTTAAAAAATTGAAATATAGTTGATTTACTATATGTATATATATCTATTTTCAGATTCTTTTTTCATTGTTAAGTTATTACAAGGTATTGAATATAGTTCCCTGTGCTATACGGTAAACCCTTATTGTTTATCTGTATTTTTTTTGTTTTGCCCATGCCACGCAGCTTGCGGGATCTTAGTTCCCTGACTAGTGATTGAACCTGGGCCCTCAGCAGTGAAAGCACCGTGTCCTAACCACTGGACCACAAGAGAATTCCCTTGTTTATCTATTTTATATATAGTGGTGTGTATCTGCTAATTCAAACTCCTAATTTATCCCTCCCCACTCTTCCCCTTTGGTAACCATAAGTTTGTGTTCTATGTCTGTGAGTCTATTTCTGTTTTGCAAATAAGTTCATTTGTATCCTTTTTTTAGAGTCCACATATAAATGATATCACATAATACTTGTCTTTCTCTGTCTGACTTATTTCACTTAATATGGTAATCTCCAGGTCCATCTATGTTGCTGCAAATGTCATTATTTCATTCTTTTTTATGGCTGAGTAGTATTCCATTATATATATATATATATATATATATATATATATATATATATATATATATATACACACGCGCACACACACACACACACACACACACACACACACACACCACGTCTTCTTTATGCATTCATATGTCAATGGACATTTAGGTTGCTTCCATGTCTTGGCTGTTGTAAATAGTGCTGCTATGAACATAGGGGTGCATGTATCTTTTCAAATTAGTGTGTTCATCTTTTCCAGGTATATGTCCAGGAGTGGGATTGCTGTATCATATGGTAACTCTATTTTTAGTTTAGTTTTGTTTTTTAATTAATTAATTTATTTATGGCTGCGTTGGGTCTTTGTTGCTGTGCGCAGGCTTTCTCTAGTTGTGGCGAGCGGGGGCTACTCTTTGTCGCGGTGCATGGGCTTCTCATCGCCGTGGCTTCTCTTGTTGCGGAGCACGGGCTCTAGGCGCGTGGGCTTCAGTAGTTGTGGCATGTGGGCTTAGTAGTTGTGGCTCGCAGGCTCTATAGCGCAGGCTCAGTAGTTGTGGTGCATGGGCTTAGTTGCTCCGCGGCATGTGGGCTCTTCCTGGACCACGGCTCGAACCCGTGTCCCCTGCATTGGCAGGAGGATTCTTAACCACTGCACCACCAGGGAAGCCTTATTTTTAGTTTCTTGAGGAACCTCCATACTGTTCTCCACAGTGGCTACACCAGTTTACATTCCCACCAACAGTGTAGGAGGGTTCCCTTTTCTCCATACCCTCTCCAGCATTTATCATTTGTAGATTTTTTGATGATGGCCACTCTTACTGGTGTGAGGTGATACCTCATTGTAGTTTTAATTTGCATTTCTCTAATGATTAGCAATGTTGAGCCTCGTTTCATGACCCTTTTGGCCATCTGTATGTCTTCTTTGGAGAAATGTCTATTTAGGTCTTCTGCCCATTTTTGGATTGGGTTGTTTGGGTTTTTTGATATTGAGCTGTATGAACTGTTTGTATATTTTCAAAATTAAGCCCTTCTTGGTCTCATTGTTTGCAAATATTTTCTCCCAAATGATAGGTTGTCATTTCTTTTTATTTGTGGTTTCCTTTGCTGTGCAAAAGCTTTTAAATTTGATTAGGCCCTATTTGTTTATTTTCCTGTTTGTCTATTTTCATTCTTTTGTTTATCTTCTACATTAGTTCCATCTATCTATCTATCCATCCATGCATCCATCTATCATCTCCCCCCACCTCTCTTTCTCGCTCTTTCTATCTTAGCTATTTTAAATACCCTGTCTGATAACTTTAACATCTGGACCATCTGTGTGTCTGTTTTCTTTGACTATTTTCTCTTTTAAGGACAAGTTACACATTTTTATTTCTTTGGATGTCTCGTGATCTTTATTTTGCATATCAGTTGTTTTGTATAAAAGAATAGTAGAGTGTGAAGTACATAATCTTTTACTCCAGGGAAAAAACACACCCTTTTTTTTTTTTCTATCAAGCCCTTGGAGTATGGGGCCATGCCAATATGACCTCTAGTTTAGCTAAATTTATGCTTTTTGAAGCTTTGGTTGGATTTAATTTACTAATGGCTTCAAGCATTTTGAAAGCATGCTCCAGGCTTTCTTTTCAGCATCAATTACAGCTGAGCACTGCCATGATTTCATTCCATGGGTGGTCTCTCTCGTTTACTGCCCAGCATCAGCCAGCTTTTCGGTTTGCTAAGGGTTTTCCCTTTGTTTTCTTTCCCTTTGTTTTCTAGTCCTGATCCTATATTTCTGTTTCTGAGAGACCTCTCTTTGTACTGAGGCTTTTCCTACAGCCTTTAGAAGGCAGTTGCTTCACAGTGTGTGAAGACCAGGGATGCTTTGGAGAATTTCTGTTAGGTCTCATCCCATACTCCTGCCTTTGGAATGTGGCTACACAGTACCTGGGTGAGCCTGAATACCTCGTAGAGGATATATAGCAACTCTCTTGCCCTGCCCCAGATAAGTATGTGTAGCAAAAACCTGCTGTTAAGAGTTAGCAGGGAGGGATTTCCCTGGTGGCGCAGTGGTTAAGAATCCAGCTGCCAATGCAGGGGACACGGGTTTGAGCCCTGGTCTGGGAAGATCCCACATGCCATGGAGCAACTAAGCCCGTGTGCCGCAACTACTGAGCCTGCGCTCTAGAGCCCGCAAGCCACAACTACTGAGCCTGTGCTCTAGAGCCCACGAGCCACAACTCCTGAGCCCATGTGCCACAACTACTGAGGCCCGTGAGCCTAGAGCCTGTGCTCTGCAACAAGAGGCCACCGCAGTGAGAACCCCTCACACCTCAATGAAGAGTAGCCCCTGCTTGCTGCAACTAGAGAAAGCCCACGCACAGCAACGAAGACCCAACACAGCCAAAAATAAATAATAAATAAATAAATAAATAAATAAAATTAAGAACTTTAAAAAAAAAAAGAGTTAGTGGGAAGACGTCGATAGACCTAGAGACTGTCATACAGAGTGAAGTAAGTCAGAAAGAGAAAAACAAATATCGTGTAATATTGTTTATATGTGGAATCTAGAAAAATGGTACAGATGAACTTCTTTGCAAAGCAGTAATAGAGTCACAGGTGTAGAGAGCAAACTTATGGTTACCAAGGGCGGAAGGGGGGGGGTGGGATGAACTGGGAGATTGGGATTGACATATATACACTACTGTGTATAAAATAGATAACTAATGAGAACCTTCTGTATAGCACAGGGAACTCTACTCAATGCTCTGTGGTGACCTAAATGGGAAAGAATTCTAAAAAAGAAGGGATACATGTATACGTATAACTGATTCACTTTACTGTACAGCAGAAACTAACACAACATTGTAAAACAACTATACTCCCAAAAAATTAATTAAAAAAAAGGAGTTAGTTGGAAATGCACAGTCCCTTTGGGGCACACTCACGTACATGGTTATGTACTTATACATAGATTCATACCTGTGAATCTACCGTCAAGTCTTTTGTATTTATGACATTAGATAACGTCCAACAAATGAATATTGAAGGTCCAACAATGGACACCTTTCCCTCTGTTCATAGTATTATATGACTGAGCAATATAGAAGAAAGAGGCTCAAGTTTCCCACAATAGACCCTTCCATTTCCCAGACTATTTTGTCATCCCTGCTCATTCAAGTCTCTATAAAGTTATATTAATAGGTTTTATTCAAAATTCCTATCTTAGGAAAGCATTCAGTCCTTTGTAACCTCACATATTAAAATGTCCAAACAATTATATTTCTACAGTGATGGCAGGTGGCATATTTGACTTTATAAATTGAAGGATGCACGTGTAGAGTGAAGATAACGGTATTAAGAATTTTCTGTTGAAGAAGAATCTCTTGGGAATTATAGTGTCTATGATCCGTTCTATTGAGGAGCAGGTGGAAACAATGCCCTCCTGGCTCAGACACTATGAAAGTGAAAAAGACATTTTCCCCAAGACCAGAGGTTGAACTGATGTCACCTCCGTGCAGTCGCCCACTTTCTGACATTCCTAACTGAATTCCCGATACTTTATACTTTCATTGTAACACAACCATTGCCTAATACTCTTCCTTGTTTGATGAAATTTGCCTAGCCAAACATCCACCTGTGGTGTTTCTTAACCTGCTGCTGTTAAAACATCAACGATTATCATTTAGTTTGCCCTTTCTTTGAGTGATCCCTTCAGGGAGGGTTCATCTGCCTGTTTCTTCCGGTTCTAGGCTGGGCTGAGTTGCCTCATGGCTTCGGCCAGTACACATCAGACACTTGTCTCTCCTCCTGGAGGCTGGCTCACAGTTGCCTGAGGGATTCCTTGTCTACGATGGCCTGGATGGAACAACTTGTCTGGGGGTGACAAGGAACAGCAAAGATTCAGGAGACAGAAGGGGAAATAGACTCCACCTCCTTATAGAAGGAATATATATTGAAAGGACATGGATACAGAAAAGGATGAAAAAGCATGACCAAGATTATAATCAATCTACCAGGCTGTGTACCCCCTTAGACCAGCTGGTATTCTTGACCAACTCATACCTTTCACTTCTGTACTCCCTACCTCTTTTCCATGCTCTGGTTCATCCCAGATTTCCCTGTTTATTCTAACCTCTCCCTGGTGTGAAAGGTATATCCCTCCTAGTCCCCAAATATGATTTTGTGGTTTGCAAGTTTCCATTCGAAGGGTAATCTTATCAGTGATGTTGTCCTTGTAGTTAATACATGATTTAGAGTGAAATCATTCAGGTGGATAATTTAAATCTGTTGAAGAGCTGGCGGTTGGTCCTCAAAAATGACCCTTAGCTCTCACACATGAGCTGGTCTGCTTTATGCCCTAATTACTCTTTCAGTTGTTAGCACGTCGTAAGTTAACAGTGAAGTACGATTTTCAGCGGACTCTAAGTAGTACCCATGTAATAGAGAAATCAAGCTGGACTTTGGTGCCAATTTTGGTCTTATTCATAGGCTAGTAGCTGAAACATTGTATACCCAGGTTGATGTTCAACTGAACATTATACATCACTAACTTCTTGCTAGTCCTGGGATAGGTGCCTTCTTTCTGTCTGAGGAGAATATTTCTTAAAGTTGTGACATAGCTATCCATACATTCTTGGGATGCAGGTAGGTAAATCATTCTGTTGCAGATTTTTCAGGGACCGTTTTCATATCCTCTTGAAAAAGAGAAGCTCATGCCATTCAAAAATGCATGGTTTGGATGATTTAAATGGTCAATGAGTTAAATTAGAGATTCCTTTGATGCATTTGGAGAAATCCTATTTTTCTTTCTCATGTTGACAGATCTTGCCTTCCGAAGTAGATTAAAGGATTGAGTCGTTGACTGGAAGACTTTGCCCAATTAAAGATGGACTTACATGGAGGGTGGATCCAGGGAGAGGCTAGCCTCTGTCTTAAGAGCAGTTTTTTGGAAAAAGGGATTAAGTCCAGGGAAAATTGAGGAGGGGACGCTATAGTCTAATACTTGCTTTCTCAGATAATGTTTCAGACGACCTAGTGATGTTTTCTTTAAGAACTTAAAAGCAACAGCTGGCAAGTAATAGAAGGAAAATGGAACATTAGTATGACAGCCATTGCTGGCCCCAATTCTGAAATCATGAAAAGTATTCCCATTAGGTGAGCTACTTACATCAATTTACTGCCTGTGCCTCACAGAGAATGCATAAGCCTTTTCTCTTTTCTAAGACCTGATTTTTATAAAGGCCAAAGCTAAAATGGTTGACACACACTGGAGCATTAAGAAGACTTGAGATAGATTACACATGCATTAATTTCGTCCATAAGATTTCCTGGAAACACAATTGTAGATCCTGGTCACTGATGTGCTCTCCTGCCTTGAAGTGGCCACTTATTAGGGCAAAAGTGCAGGTTGATATTCTATACAAGGTACTAAGAGTAAAGGCCACTCCTTGAAAATATGTGTAAATTACTTCCAAAAACATTTATGGTCACTCTATTTGTCACCTTTGCCATCAGTTTTTCAACCTGACCTCACTTCTGAATTCTGAAAAGGATGGTCGACATGGGCTAGTCTGAGCCACTCTGCTCCAGCCTGTAACTAGGGTCAAGGCTGTAGTTTGTTTCCGGTACGTCCTTTCTGTATTTCTCCTGGAGCCCAGGTGAGAGGTGGCAGTGGCATACCACTGGAACTCAAGGATAATTCTACGAGTGCTGGCCTTTTTTTCATCCTTACATGACAAGGTTGTGGATATAAAATTCATGACAAGGAAGTGGAAAAAATGCGACAGATCATGGAATCTTACATAAGCACTTTCTCATGTAACTTGGATGATAAAATATTCACTGATCAACGAGAGTCAAACATACACTTATGTTCTGAGAGATGGATGGATAAGGGGACATCACAGAGGAGTAGGATGAAGTCACTGAGTGAACTGTTCTGAGTCAAGCATGAGACAGAGAAAATTCCAAGGCAGGGGCATTGACCCAACACTTCCATGGATCTAAACATGAACACGTGAATTGATGTAAAGGGAAAGGAGGATTTCTACAAGAGAAGGATGTACATTTACACAAAATATGGAAGCTTAGAGGTAGAATGACATTTCAGAAGGAGCCTAGGATTCAAAGTTGGAAGATGAACGTTGGGATACTAGGTCTGCCTTCATCAAATAATTCCACTGGGACTCAGTGTTTTTCATATCAAATGTCCATGAGAATAGTAAATCTGGGTGAGATGACACTCTAGGGTTTACATACTCTAAAGCAGGATTCACAATTTGATGGAGGAACTGGCAAATTATACTTATGACACTGAGACCCCTAGAGCTTCATGAGTTTGCTGAAGTCACTCTGAAAGTTAATGGAATATCCAAAATATGGAACTGATGCTTCCTGATACCTTTAAAGAAGGCAAATGATCATACCTGGAACTCCTGATAATTCTAGAAAATACCATGTGTTCTGCTTACCAGGACTTTTCTTTACACAACTTTTAAGACAGAGTGTGGGGACTTCCCTGGTGGCACAGTGGTTAAGAATCTGCCTGCCAATGCAGGGGATGCGGGTTCGAGCCCTGGTCCAGGAAGATCCCACATGCTGTGGAGCAACTAAGCCTGTGCACCACAACTACTGAAGCCCGCACGCCTAGAGCCTGTGCTGTGCAACAAGAGAAGCCACCGCAATGAGAAGCCCGCGCACCACTACGAAGAGTAGACCCCGCTCGCTGCAACTAGAGAAAGACCGCGTGCAGCAACGAAGACCCAACGCAGCCAAAAATAAATAAATAAATAAATAAATAAATAAATAAATAAATTTATTTAAAAAAAAAAACAGAGTGTGAGTACTTTGTCATTAATCTCCCACTGTATTGATTTGGATGTAATTCTGTGACAAACATATCCTGCTAGTATAGTCTGGTGCAATTTACCATTTCTTTTGTTTTTCTAGCTTCACGGAGGTATAATTGACAAATAAAAATTCTATGTGTTTAATGTGTACAACATGATGCTCTGAGATACTTATCCATTTGAAATGATTACCACAATCAAGCTAATTAATGTATCCATCACCTCACTTAGTTATGATGTTTTCATGTGTGGTAAAACCCTTGAGATCTACTCTTTTGGTAAATTTCAAATGCACAGTGAAGTATTATTAATTATAGCCACCATGCTGTACATTAGATTAGATGTTTCCCTTGCATAACTGGAACTTTTTATCCCTTGACCAATATCTTCCCATTTCTACCAGCCCCCAGCCCCTGGAAACCACCATTATACTCTCTGCTTCTCTCCGTGGATCAATTTTTTTTAGATTCCACATGTAAGTGAGATCATGCAGTATTTGTTTTTCTGTGTCTGGCTTATTTCACTTAGCATAATGTTCTCATGGTCCCTCAGAGTTGACACAAATGTCAGGATTTACCTATTTTTGAAGACCCAATAATATTCCATTGTGTGTGTGTCTATTATCTATCTATCATCTATATCTATCTATGTTTCTAAGTGTCTATCTATCTTATCTATCTATCTACTATCTATCTTATCTATCTGTGTATCTACCTATCAATCAACCTATCTATCTCATCTTTGCTTTATCCATCCATCCATCCACAGACACTTTGGTTGTTTCCGCATCTTGGCTATTGTGAATAGGGCTGTGATGAACTTGGTAATGCAGGTACCCCTTTGAGATCCTGATTTCATCACCACTCCTTTTTTTTTTTTTTAATTAATTTATTTATTTATTTATTTTTGGCTGTGTTGGGTCTTCGTTTCTGTGCAGGGGCTTTCTCTAGTTGCAGCAAGTGGGGGCCACTCTTCATCGCGGTGTGCGGGCCTCTCACTATCGCAGCCTCTCTAGTTGCGGAGCACAGGCTCCGGACATGCAGGCTCAGTAGTTGTGGCTCACGGGTCCAGCTGCTCCACGGCACGTGGGATCTTCCCAGACCAGGGCTCGAACCCGTGTCCCCTGCATTAGCAGGCAGACTCTCAACCACTGCGCCACCAGGGAAGCCCCCATCACCACTCCTTCTTAACCCCTTGGTATTAAACCGTCAATCTTGCTAGATCAGACGATACACCACTTGCATATAGATCTGGGATATTAATGCTTTCCTGTAATGGATAGTTGCCTCTGATATATTTCCTTAAATGTTTGCCCAAACCTTTTAGAAACACTGCAATTGCTAGATTGCTTTGGAGTTCAGCTGCATATTACACCAATCTAAATGAAGTTGCTTGCAGTGGACTAAAGAATGTGGTAGAACCAATTGTTTTCTGCATTTTTGTAAGAAGCATTTTCAACTTCATCCACTCCTTCCACTTAAAATGACTTTGAGCGTCATTGCCTACTTTTGTGACAGCCGACGTGTATTTTCCAGGTGAGACATTTAGAAATGACTAACCTTGCTGGTGGATGACAGGACATGTTATAAATGAAGACAGAAAAGTGCCACCTTTCACATTTTTAAAAATTTCACACGTCTCCTACAAACCTGAGAGTTAATTAGACTTACATTTTGTCAGCAGTTTTCTTTTTCCAGGAGAGAAGCAAATTTGAAACTAAAGACAATGTTCTTTTGGCAACTTCCAGAAGGATGGGAGATTTCAAAGTCTTGCATCTTTTCAAGACCCCTCTATATATGAGTGTGTTCATGATGTATGAATTGCAGCTGGAAAAATTAGCATTAATGGATAGATTTCAAAATTCAACAGAAGATATTCTAAAGGATGCATTTCTTTGTGTTCTTGCTAAATTGGAGGACGGTAAGGCCATATGGAAAAAGGATATATTGTATATAATATACAGGTATTTCCAGATAACACATCCTATTATCAAAAACAAATCTGCATAATGGAAAAAAGATAAAGTGAGGCAAAGGGCTGTTATGTTGCAGAAAAAATAATTAGAGTCAAATCAGGTAATTATTGTCATCAGATATAAATCTTCCAATGTGAAAGGAATCTTAGAAACTGTTTTATCCAACCGACTTAATGTATAGATGAGAACACTGAAGACAAAGATTGTGTTGTATTTTTATTCTCAATAATAAAAATAATTACTGTTCAGTAACGTTTTCATTTTCTAACTGTATTTCTCAAAAAGTTATGCCCATATTTAGTAGGGAGGAGAAAATTCCATTTACATAAGTGTGTGAATGCTGGAAAAGCAGGATCTTTCATGCAGGATATTTAGGAGATTTTAATATTCTAATGTATATTGCAAATCTATAAATCTTATTTGACCCCAGAACCTACCCTCACCTTCTTCCCCCAGAGAATCTCATTAAATGAGTGTTCTGAGTCATAATACACTTTAGAAAGCATGGAGGTACGTTATACCCTTACTCCATCATGACCTTCCCTAGAGAGTGACAGCTTCCAATGGACCCAAGTTATTTCTACCCCTCCAGACTATGTCCCCGAATGGTCCAAGATAATGAATCCACAGGACATCCTTCAGACTACACCTCTTTTCTGTCTCGGATGGACAGATCTGTTCATGATCCTTAAGAAGATAGAGTATTCCTAAGCTCACTGAGAGGGCTTCAAATGGTTGGATTCAATAGGAAAAGGAATATATATACACATAGGGGCTTCCCTGGTGGCACAGTGGTTAAGAATCCGCCTGCCAGTGCCGGGGACACGGGTCGAGCCCTGGTCTGGGAAGATCCCATAGGCCGCGGAACAGCTAAGCCCATGCACCACAACTACTGAGCCTGCGTGCCACAGCTACTGAGTCTGTGCACCACAACTACTGAAGCCCGTGTGCCTAGAGCCTGTGCTCCGCAACAAAAGAAGCCACTGCAATGAGAAGCCCATGCACCTCAAGGAAGAGTAGCCCCTGCTCGCTGCAACTAGAGAAAGTCCGCACGCAGCAACGAAGACCAACACAGCGAAAAATAAATAAATAAATAAAATGTTTTTAAAAATAATAATAAATAAATATACACATATATTTGTATATATTTGTACATGTATACATATAACATATAAGTATATATAATTGCTCTAAATATAGATAGATATCACTGCTACATAGACACCATATCTATATAGATATCCCATTGCTATTGCTATATATATTACATATAATGTTTCTATATAAATATAAATATGTATTTGCTTATATGTATCTAAATTGTCCACTCACCTTCTACTCACCTGGGCTATAGAGCTTGTGTCTGGGATATAGTTACCCAGATGCATCCAAAAAAAGACAAGGTTTATACCATTGACTCTCTAAATCTCATTTTTTTTTTTTCTGAAATATTTTCTTGGACCCAGCTTCATCAATCTCATTAGTTAAAATCCTTTTCCACTTTGATTACTAGGTGTGTTTACACTACCATTACCTGTGAAGCAGTAACCACACCTGTAACTGGCATCTCAAAGGGAAAGAAGAAAAAATTGGACAAAATAAACAGAGAACACAAATTCTTGAGGTGAGACAGCTGTCTCACACACGTATCTGATGACCTCAAAGAACAAGGAAAACAGCAAAATTTCATACTTTAAATATGATTTCCTGACACATGATTTTTTCATCAGGAAATCATATTTAAAGTGTTAACAAACACTTAAGTATTAAAAGTCAAAAACTTAGTAAATCAAAGTAAAAATTAGAACAAAATCAAAGTAAAAATTAAAACAAGTACATATTGAAAAGACACAACATTTATTAAGAAATATTGATACAGCTCTATCATCACAGGGATGGATCTTAGTAACATTATCACATGTTAAATATAAAAAACATAATCCATCGTCCTCTTCAATAATGTTTTTCATCAGAAATATATGGTAGTAGGAAAATGTAATTGCATTTTCTTCCTGCTCACCATGTGTTAAAAGCACTAATAATAAAAAAAAAAGAACAACCCAGAATGTTAAAAACAGATTTGGGTCAAAAGGGGTAAATGTGGTAACACAAGATAATTATCAGGAAACCCTCAGTAAATGCCATTTCTCTGCAATGCCCATTGCCAATTTGGAAGGATCCCTAATCCACTGAACTTTTGTCAAAACCCAAATTGCCTGGAAGGTTTACGGAACTGTTATCAGGGATTAGATTTCCTTGAGAAGTTAATATAGTAGATCTTGCCTCTATAGTAGATCTTGCCTCTATTCTTCTGTTTAATTTGAATTATGATTCCCGTTCTTGGAAAGGAAGTTAAGGATTATTCCATAATCCTAGCTACCAAATTCCATCCAAAAAAGGCATTTCAATGACATCTTACAATAAATTGATTTTCCGTTTCAATTAGATGTGATTACGGGACTTTGGTTTTGTGAAGGAAACATCCACAAGATTACTGAAATTGGATGCTTATTTACTTTCTCAGAAACCATCAATGAATCTATTAAAGGTGGGCAAAATCACTCGAAGACGTTTTAAAGATCTATTTTTAATTCTGTACTTCTTTTGGATTCTTTTTTCCTGCTGTCTAAACAAATATATATGTATTTATTTCCCCTTGTTTAATTTCCATTTCACATTGGTTTTCTTATTAATTGTGTTTCTGAATTTAATTAACATTTTACATTTCTTAATTTCTTTCCTGGATTTGGGTAATTTTGTCTTATTAGCACTTCAAAGTCAGATGGAGAACTCCAAACAGAGGACTTAATTGCATGAGTAGTTAATTTCCTGTTACAGACAAACTCATACATAGTAAGTGGTCTTTAACCTTTTAGACGTTCACAGGAAAATTAGACTGTGAATGCCTTACATCCATTTTTACATATTAATTTTCTCCAAACATCCATGAAATAATAAAAGAAGATAATATATATTGCTGTCATTCAAAATAATCAAAATCTGGTGCGTTTGCTAAAACATCACAATTTTTTAAGCATCTGTTTCCCTAAGACTTGTAGATGAGAGCTATCTATCCCAGTTCAGGTTTGGTGAGATTTGTTGTTTGCCCTTTCTGGAAGAATTATCAACGTAATTTTTTCATTTAAAAAAAAAAAGGGATGATATATTTATTTTAGGAATTTCCTTTAGGAAATGATGGAGAGAGTGTGAAGGTTTTTAATGAGAATATTCACCACCAGCCCCACCACCTTTTATAGCTTATAAAAAGGATTCTTCAACTTTCTAAATAGATAGCAATAGATTGCTGGATAAATTATTTGTAATATATCCATATATATATATTCCATCAATTACTATGGTTGGACAGAAAAATATTTCATAGCAAAGGGGAAATTGTTTATAATAGCAATTGAAAAAATGCTTATTTCAAAAAATGTGTACAGCATGTAAATATTATGGTAAAACATCATATAGTATGTATTTCTACTTGTAGAGAATGATTGGCAGTATATAAAACAAAATGTTAAGAATAGATATCTCTTAAAAAAAAAGAATAGTTATCTTTAGGTAGGCAGGTTATTTTTTTTTTTCCTTTGGGCTTTTTGGTGCAATATGGAGTTTTTGACAGTGTCTATGTTTATATAACAAAAGAATGAAATTGCATTAAAAATATGTTTTTGGAAATGTATATTGCCACTATTTTGAACAGCTTAGAGTACAGTTACAGGATCGTGGGTCTAGAAACATAAGGTTGTATACTGTAATTTAACATACAATGACAACAATATTCACTTTTTCTTTAGTATTTTCACAGTCAACTTTGCCTTCCTGGTCACGGATACCTGGAGGGTGATGAAGGGGAAAAGATGATGCACAGTTGAAAACCTTCCAGATTAAAGGTAAGAAAGAAAAATCAGAGTCGTATCAGACTGGAGATACACCACAGAGAAGAGGTAACTATTAACTTAGACTCTACTGAAAAGCCTATGAACCTGAAAAATCACTCCCCAAGCTCAAGCAACTTTTCTTTATTTTTGTTAATATTCCTTTGGACTTCTCATCTTATACACTATACATGTGGCTTTCAGAATATCCTTAAATGTGCCTGGAATGGTTGCCAGGGAGTGATTGGCAATGAGATTCATTAAGGAAAATCTCAAAGACTTGGGAGAGCTTGATATGGAGAAGTTACTATGGACTGGTGAAAGAGGCAATGCTCTGCTCCTAATGCACCCCGTCTTCAGAGTGGTGTACTCATCCCTCTTTGCTGGAAATTTTGGCTGCTGGCGGCTCCTAGCTTCATCCCTTCCTGAGAACTACCGTAGAATGCAAGGCATTGCCTACCCTCAAGTCTGTACCTCTCCCCGAGGGGTGGACCTTGATCCATGATTGGTTGGTGTAGGGATAAAAGCAGGTAGCCACTTACTTCAGTTTGGGAGAACTCTGATTGGCCATTCTAGCCCCAGAGCTTCCCATCAGGTAGGCTGAACCTATGTTGCAACTACATGGCAGGGTCGAGAATGTTGATCAGTTTCAAGACTAGCTTGAATTTAGCAAGACTGCTTCATTAATGGTACTGAGTTCTTCCACCAGGATCAACAAAAGGCATGGTTGTCTCTCTTTTGGGGGATGTTACAAGACCTTGATGATCGTTGCCGAGATCCATTTGTTCGTAAGGGGCTGAAGAATAGGGGTACTTTCCTTATGCCCATCTTTCTTAACTTTTCACTTGGAATTGATCTATAAAGGAGAATTTCCTTCACCAATTGTGCAGTTACTAGAAAGCAAAACTGTCTAAGACTTCTAGGACGGTGTCAAAAGGTTTCTAGAGCCCACTTGAATGGGCTCCCACTGGCTAAAGATGACACACTCTGACCGTTAATAAGGATAGCAGTTTTAATGTATTAAAATACAAATTTTATTGCATGTATGAGTTCATGATAATGCTAAAAATAGCCACACTGATCATCTTTAGAAAATACTTGAGAATCCGCTCATGACTTTGAAAACTAGTAAATAAAGGTAAAGAAACAAGCATGTATCCTAATTTTCCTATAAAAACTCAAGCTCAGATTGATCAATGGAATTTTAATTTTAAAAAATTCAATTATTCAGGTTTTCATTGAATCCCTCTGAGATACTTCGTGTGTAAACATAGATCTTCAGTTTCCTATATAAATCTGTTAACCACATATATTATTCATGTTAGTGTAATGTGCTCACAGTGAAATAAGATGAGAAAAAAAAACCACCCTAAAAACCAAAGCAACCATGGTGCATTTTAACAGTGGTATGGAACCCACTGGGCTGTTTTTGTTTTGTTTTGTTTTGTTTTACCATGAAACTCCAATAGCTACTCAAAGTTGTGTTTTTTTGTGTCTGGAGGAAAGTAGTTTTCCTACTTTGTTGGCTGGTGGCACATAGTATATATCTTTGGGTATAACTTCAGAAGAAATAAAGATAGTTTTTTGGAGCATATTAACTTCTTATTATTACCTGTGGTGTGAATTATTTCCTCATGATTCCAATGCCTCTAATAGGAAATAAAGTCCAACAAAATAAGGGTGAGATGAAAGAATCCAATGAATAATGACAAAATTAGGTAAATATGAAATAAATTATAACCACCCTCTTAAAAATACAAATGGAATAATTTCAGATATCATAATTTTAACTTCCAGCTTCATTTATTATGTCCTGTGTGAATTCCTAAATTTACTCAGAAGCAAAATGAGCCATCATGGTGATTACAACTCATGCCATATTTTAAAGAAACCTTAGTTTAACACAAATGGACATTTTAAATTGGAGGGAAACGGATACAATTATGGAAGTTTGGGAATATCACTGGAACACAAATGCTCTGAAGGTCTGAAGTCCCACAGGTTGTAAATCAATGAACAGGACAAGGATAATTTAATAATATTCCAGGCATTGTTCCCAGAATTCATCATTTTTTCTGCTCTCCACTGGAAACACACCAAAGGAAAAGAATCAGGTGCCAGAAGCACCAAGTATTCTACAAACGCAGGCTAATTAATCTCCTTGTCACTATTGTCATGAAAGGCATTACTGTTTACTGTTGAGAAAAGAGAGTTGGACCTTTAAACGCCTATACTTTTAAATACCCATCTAGTTTTATAGCACAAAATGTAACCTGTAATAACAAGGTCATAAAAATGTCGGTCAGAACAGGTGCTGGGATTGAAAAAAAAAAAATGCCCATCGATTCCTTAGAGCTGACTTAGGATTTCCTCATATGTGGAGATGGTGATTTGAGTATGTAGGAATCTATTTTTATATAAATTATTTTTGCTATCTCCCCAAAGAAACAGGGATGAATTATAATCCCCCAGATTTAACAGCCAGTTAGTCTTGGGTTCCAAGTCGAATGCTGGCACTTACTAGCTGTGGATTCTTGGCCAATGGACTAAACTCCACCTATTTTTTTGGGCTGTTGTGAGAATTTGACTTAATGAAGCTAAAATGCTTGGTACAATGTAGCTCTTCAAAAAAGTGTAGCTATTACTCTGTGGCCGAGGCCCAGGACTGGCAAAGATTTGAAAATGCATACCTGAACAGAGCTTTTTAAAGGGCCCTCCGCTGCCGTGTACTCTTTTAACCATTCATTTACTCATTCACACATTTATATAACAAATTTTAGGGGCTTCCCTGGTGGCACAGTGCTTAAGAGTCCAGCTGCCAATGCAGGGGACACAGGCTCTATCCCTGGTCCGGGAAGATCCCACATGCCACAGAGCAACTAAGCCCGTGTGCCACAACTACTGAGCCCACGTGCCACAACTACTGAGCCCGCGTGCCACAACTACTGGAGCCCACGTGCCTAGAGCCCATGCTCTGCAACAAGAGAAGCCACCACAATGAGAAGCCCGTGCACCGCAACAAAGAGTAGCCCCCGCTCGCCACAGCTAGAGAAAGACCGTGCGCAGCAATGAAGACCAAACACAGCCAAAAAAAAAAAAAAAAAAAATGAATAAAATAAATAAAGTTTTTAAAATATAAAAAAAAAAAACAAATTTTAAGTATTGCCCCTAGCTGAGCATAGAGATACATGACAGATACATATATTTTTTTCTTTATTGAAGCAAAGTGACTCAGTTATACACATGTATACAATTTTTTTTAATATTCTTTTCTATTATGGTTTATCCCAGGAGACTGGATACAGTTCCCTGTGCTCTACAGTAGGACCTTGTTGTTTATCCATCCTATATATACTAGTTTGCATCTACTAATCCCAGACTCCCACTCTGTCCCTCCCCCAGCTCTCTCCCCCTTGGCAACCACCAGTCTGCTCTCTATGTCTGTGCTAACTCCTTTTGTTTTGATTTTATTCTCTTCAATCACAGGTGTGATGACCATTTTAACTCTACAGCAATTCTGAAGACCAGGAAAGTTCACGGCAAGCACGCTCTGTTGGATGTGGAGGTCTCCGCTGAGTTTCATTATGGTGTTTGCGTCCCAAAGCTCCCTCCCTCTCACCCCGATACCTGATAAAGTGCAGCTGATTGACTGATGAAGTCATCTTTTTAGGCTTGCCATCTGGGAGTCAGGGCCCAGACCCATCCCCGAAGGTAGCATGACCATTTATTTACTTTATTTATATGTTACCCTAAACGCCGGTCACGCTCAATAACACTTCTTAAGTACGACATCCATCCAGAAATATGATTACATCAAAACCTGAGTCAAGAACATAGGTTATTTTCAGCTACTAGGGAGTTAAAATTCACCTGTTAAAATCAAAATGTTGCTTAACTCAGGAAGACTTAATAGTTTAGCAATTCATTCCCCGGGTGTTTTTTTCACAGAACTTCACCTCAACGTACACCTTTCAGCATCACCTATGTCTGATCCTTTTCCTGTCAGTTCTTCTAAATTATCATTTTTTTCTGCAACCCTGTGACATCACTTTTTGTGCATCCCTGCTGCTCTGAAATTTTTCTAGAGTAGCCCATCCTAGCAAGAACATACCATAACTCAACATTTTATAGCTAGACTTCTGAGAGAAGCCGGGTCATTTGTGTAGAGACACAAGCAATCTGATTCTTATCATTTCAGAAAATGATAAAATTGGAAGCAATTTTTTTCTTGGTTTGCATCAATACTTTTATAGAAGAGTCCCCCTCTTGCTGGATATGCTATCTACTGCTGATTTCTTTCTTTTTTACTCTTGAACAAGAGTCAAGAAGACTAGTTCCAATTTTAGTTGTTTAATAAAATGGATGTGTTTCTGCAAAAATGTTTCCTTTTAAGAAGCAGGGGACAATTTAGCTTTTATGTACATTTTTTTTTTTTAATTTATTTTATTGGAGTATAGTTGATTTACAATGTGTTAGTTTCAGGTGTACAGCAAAGTGATTCAGATATATATATACATATATATATGTGTATATATATATATATTTATATATACTCATGCTTTTTCAGATTCTTTATCCATATAGGTTATTACGGAATATTGAGTAGAGTTCCCTGTGCTGTACAGTAGGTCCCTGTTGTTTATCTATTTTATATATAGTAGTGTGTATGTGTTACACCCAAGCTTCCAATTTATCCCTCCCACCCATATTGCCCCTTTGGTAACCGTAAGTTTGTTTTTGAAATCTGAGTCCGTTTCTGTTCTATGAATAAGTTCATTTGTATCATTTTATACCAGGGACCTTTCCCACTCGTAATTTTCTTATTTCTAGTTGTAGCCTTTTCTTTTCCACCTAGAAAAGTTCCTTTAGGATTTGTTGTAGAGCTGGTTTGGTGGTGCTGATTTCTCTTAGCTTTTGCTTGTCTGTAAAGCTTTTGATTTCTCCATCAATATATTTTTAATTTCAATATATTTTATATTATATATTTAATACATATATTTTTAAAATTAACATGTTGGCTTAGAAATGAATGATATCACAAATGATCGGGATGATTAACCTGAACACCCTTTAACATGAAAAATGTGTTACTGCACATTCTATTGTGTATTCTCAAAGTCACAGAAGAAAGACCAAGACGTTATATCATTCTGGAAAATCCACGTATTTCCCAAAGAGGTACTCTTTGCTTTATTTTGTCATGTTTCTGATGTATCAATCATGGAGAAAAACGGGAAGTAGTCTCACTACTTAAATGCATAAAAATATACTATGGATTCATGACTAATTCAGATGGACTGAAGCCACGGTCCCTCTCTTCAAGAGAACTGGAGAGGTATATTGTGTATAACATTTAAGCCTGTCCCCTCTCTGCTCTTAAGAATTTCAAGATTAAATTAATGTCCCAAGAAGGGCAGCTTCTAATTAGCCCCTTTCATTCCACTTAACCAGAACACAATAAATCCTCCCTTCAATTATGTTAATGGAATCCCTAGGGGAACAACCATCGGACTCTGCAGAGAAACCCCCTCACAGCAGTGACTTGTCACTGCTTCCTCAAGGTACATCAGCTCCTTCCGATCTCCCTGCAGCACTTCCGTTAATTTTGCAGTTGGGGTCAAGTCCTTGGCAAAACGAAGTTTCCAGCTACGCTGGGTTACCATCACCTTGCTGTCTCTCTTCAGAAGCCATTCATGGAGTACAAACATAAGTTCATTACTTTGAAAGAATTGCAACCTTGAGACTTATTTGAAACTATTGTAAAAATGGTTCCCCTTCTGAAATAGTTGCCCAATACAGACAGACCAACGCTAGTGGACACTACTTCTGTCACCCCTCCGGATTCCCTTCATGGGGTCATTGTACGTAATCACCAGCTGCCCTGAGTGCTCACTGCTGATCACACACAGCGTCATTCTTCTCCAGAAAAACGTCCTTCTAGAGTGTTCCAGCTTTGGTGCTATTGGCATCTGAGGCTGCATCATTCGTGGTTCTGGGGGCTGCTCAGTGAATTATAGGTTGTTGACGAGCATCCCCATTCTTCACACTCCAGAGCTCCCTGTAGGATCAGGGTGGAGCTGAACTCCAGCTGAAGCTGCAATGTGCCTCAACTTCTTCCCCTGCAATGTCTTTTTTTTTTTTTTTGAATTTTTGAATTTTATTTTATTTATTTTTTTCTACAGCAGGTTCTTATTACTTACCCATTTTATACATATTAGTGTATACATGTCAATCCCAATCTCCCAATTCATCCCACCACCATCCCCCCCCGCCACTTTCCCTCCTTAGTGTCCATACATTTGTTCTCTACATCTGTGTCTCTATTTCTGCCCTGCAAACCAGTTCATCTGTACCATTTTCTAGGTTCCACATCTATGCGTTAATATACAATATTTGTTTTTCTCTTTCTGATTCACTTCACTTGGTATGACAGTCTCTAGATCCATCCACGTCTCTACAAATAACTCAATTTCATTTCTTCTTATGGCTGAGTAATATTCCATTGTATATATGTACCACATCTTCTTTATCCATTCGTCTGTCGATGGGCATTTAGGTTGCTTCCATGAACTGGCTATTGTAAACAGTGCTGCAATGAACATTGGGGTGCATGTGTGTTTTTGAATTATGGTTTTCTCAGGGTATATGCCCAGTAGTGGGATTGCTGGGTCATATGGTAATTCTATTTTTAGTTTTTTAAGGAACCTCCATACTGTTCTCCATAGTGGCTGTATCAATTTACATTCCCACCAACAGTGCAAGAGGGTTCCCTTTTCTCCACACCCTCTCCAGCATTTGTTGTTTTTAAATTTTCTGATGATGCCCATTCTAACTGGTGTGAGGTGATACCTCATTATAGTTTTGATTTGCATTTCTGTAATAATTAGTGATGTTGAGCAACTTTTCATGTGCTTTTTGGCCATCTGTATGTCTTCTTTGGAGAAATGTCTATTTAGGTCTTCTGCCCATTTTTTGATTGGATTCTTTGCTTTTTAATATTGAGCTGCATGAGCTGTTTATATATTTTGGAGATTAATCCTTGGTCCGTTGCTTCATTTGCAAATATTTTCTCCTGTTCTGAGGGTTGTCTTTTCGTCTTGTTTGTAGTTTCCTTTGCTTTGCAAAAGCTTTTACGTTTCATTAGGTCCCATTTGTTTATTTTTGTTTTTATTTCCATTACTCTAGGAGGTGGATCAAAAAAGATCTTGCTGTGATTTATGTCAAAGTGTGTTCTTCCTATGTTTTCCTGTAAGAGTTTTATAGTGTCCAGTCTTACATTTAGGTCTCTAATCCATTTTGAGTTTATTTTTGTGTATGGTGTTAGGGAGTGTTTTAATTTCATTCCTTTACATGTAGCTGTCCAGTTTTCCCAGCACCACTTGTTGAAGAGACTATCTTTTCTCCATTGTATATCCTTGCCTCCTTTGTCATAGATTAGTTGACTATAAGTGCATGGGTTTATCTCTGGGCTTTCTATCCTGTTCCATTGATCTATGTTTCTGTGTTTATGCCAGTATCATATTGTCTTGATTACTGTAGCTTTGTAGTATAGTCTGAGGTCAGGGAGTCTGATTCCTCCAGCTCCGTTTTTTCCCCTCAAGACTGCTTTGGCTATTTGGGGTCTTTTGTGTCTCCATACAAATTTTAAGATTTTTTGTTCTAGTTCTGTAAAAAATGCCATTGGTAATTTGATAGGGATTGCATTTAATCTGTAGATTACTTTGGGTAGTATAGTCATTTTCACAATGTTGATTCTTCCAATCCAAGAACATGGTATATCTCTCCATCTGTTGGTATCATCTTTAATTTCTTTCATCAGTATCTTATGGTTTCCTGAAGACAGGTCTTTTGTCTCCCTAGGTAGGTTTATTCCTGGGTATTTTATTCTTTTTGTTGCAGTGGTAAATGGGAGTGCTTCCTTAATTTCTCTTTCAGATTTTTCATCATTAGTGTATAGGAATGCAAGAGATTTCTGTACATTAATTTTGTATCCTGAAACTTTACCAAATTCATTGATTAGCTCTAATAGTTTTCTGGTGGCATCTTTAGGATTCTCTATGTATAGTATCATGTCATCTGCAAACAGTGACAGTTTAACTTCTTCTTTTCCAATTTGTATTCCTTTTATTTCTTTTTCTTCTCTGATTGCCATGGCTGGAACTTCCAAAGCAATGTTGAATAATAGTGGCGAGAATGGACATCCTTGTCTCGTTCCTGATCTTAGAAGAAATGCTTTCACTTTTTCACCATTGAGAATTATGTTTGCTGTGGGTTTGTCATATATGGCCTCTATTATGTTGAGGTAAGTTCCCTCTATGCCCACTTTCTGGAGAGTTTTTATCATAAATGGGTGTTGAATTTTGTCAAAAGCTTTTTCTGCATCTATTGAGATGATCATATGGTTTTTATTCTTCAATTTGTTAATATGGTGTATCACACTGATTGATTTGTGTATATTGAAGAATCCTTGCATCCCTGGGATAAATCCCACTTGATCATGGTGTATGATCCTTTCAGTGTGTTGTTGGATTCTGTTTGCTAGTATTTTGTTGAGGATTTTTGCATCTATATCCATCGGTGATATTGGTCTGTAATTTTCTTTTTCTGTAGTATCTTCATCTGGTTTTGGTAACAGGGTGATGGTGGCCTCATAGAATAAGTTTGGGAGTGTTCCTTCCTCTGCAGGTTTTTGGAAGAGTTTGAGAAGAATGGGTGTTAGCTCTTCTCTAAATGTTTGCTAGAATTCACCTGTGAAGCCATCTGATCCTGGACTTTTGTTTGTTGGAAGATTTTTAATCACAGTTTCAATTTCATTACTTGTGATTGGTCTGTTCATATTTTCTGTTTCTTCCTGGTTCAGTCTTGGAAGCTTATACCTTTCTAAAAATTTGTCCATTTCTTCCAGGTTGTCCATTTTATTGGCATAGAGTTGCTTGTAGTAGTCTCTTAGGATGCTTTGTATTTCTGCAGTGTCTGTTGTAACTTCTCCTTTTTCATTTCTAATTTTATTGATTTGAGTCCTCTCCCTCTTTTTCTTGATGAGTCTGGCTAATGGCTTATCAATTTTGTTTATCTTCTCAAAGAACCAGCTTTTAGTTTTATTGATCTTTGGTAATGTGTCCTTCATTTCCTTTTCATTTATTTCTGCTCTGATCTTTATGATTTCTTTCCTTCTACTAACTTTGGGTTTTGTTTGTTCTTCTTTCCCTAGTTCCTTTAGGTGTAAGGTTAGATTGTTTATTTGAGATTTTTCTTGTTTCTTGAGGTAGGCTTGTATTGCTATAAACTTCCCTCTTAGAACTGCTTTTGCTGCATCCCATAGGTTATTGATCATCGTGTTTTCGTTGTAATTTGTCTCTAGGTATTTTTTGATTTCCTCTTTGATTTCTTCAGTGATCTCTTGGTTATTTAGTAACGTCTGGTTTAGCCTCCATGTGTTTGTGTTTTTTACGTTTTTTTCCCTGTAATTGATTCCTAATCTCATAGCATTGTGGTCAGAAATGATGCTTGATATGGTTTCAATTTTCTTAAATTTACTAAGGCTTGATTTGTGACCCAAGATGTGATATATCCTGGAGAATGTTCCATGTGCACTTGAGAAGAAAGTGTATTCTGCTGTTTTTGAATGGAAAGTCCTATAAATATCAATTAAATCTATCTGGTCTCTTGTGTCATTTAAAGCTTGTGTTTCCTTATTAATTTTCTGTCTGGATGATTTGTCCATTTGTGTAAGTGAGGTGTTAAAGTCCCCGACTATTATTGTGTTACTGTCGCTTTCCTCTTTTATAGCTGTTAGCATTTGCCTTATGTATTGCGGTGCTCCTATGTTGGGTGCATATATATTTGTAATTGTTATATCTTCTTCTTGGATTGATCCCTTGATCATTATGTAGTGTCCTTCCTTGTCTCTTGTAACGTTCTTTATTTTAAAGTCCATTTTATCTGATATGAGTGTTGTGACTCCAGCTTTCTTTTGATTTCCATTTGCATGGAATATCTTTTTCCATCCCCTCACTTTCAGTCTGTATGTGCCCCTAGGTCTGAAGTGGGTGTCTTGCAGACAGCATATATATGGGTCTTGTTTTTGCAGCCATTCAGCAAGCCTGTGTCTTTTGGTTGGAGCATTTAATCCATTCACGTTTAAGGTAATTATTGATATGTATGTTCCTATTACCATTTTCTTAATTGTTATGGGTTTGTTTTTGTAGGTCCTTTTCATCTTTTGTGTTTCCCACTTAGAGAAGTTCCTTTAGCATTTGTTGTAGAGCTGGTTTGGTGGTGTTGAATTCTCTTAGCTTCTGCTTATCTGTAAAGCTTTTGATATCTCCATCGAATCCGAATGAGATCCTTGTCGGGTAGAATAATCTTGGTTGTAGGTTCTTCCCTTTCATCACTTTAAATATGTCATGCCACTCCCTTGTGGCTTGTTGAGTTTCTGCTGAGAAATCAGCTGTTAACCTTATGGGAGTTCCCTTGTATGTTATTTGTCGTTTTTCCCTTGTTTGTTGCTTTCAATAATTTTTCTTTGTCTTTAATTTTTGTCAGTTTGATTACTATGTGTCTCGGCATGTTTCTCCTTTCGTTTATCCTGCCTGGGGCTCTCTGCACTTCCTGGACTTGGGTGGCTATTTCCTTTCCCATGTTAGGGAAGTTTTCGACTATAATCTCTTCAAATATTTTCTCAGGTCCTTTCCCTCTCTCTTCTCCTTCTGGGACCCCTGTAATGGGAATGTTGTTGCGTTTAATGTTGTCCCAGAGGTCTCTTAGGCTGTCTTCATTTCTTTTCATTTTTTTTTCTTTATTCTGTTCTGCAGCAGTGAATTCCACCATTCTGTCTTCCAGGTCACTTATCCATTCTTCTGCCTAAGTTATTCTGCTATTGATTCCATCTAGTGTATTTTTCATTTCAGTTATTGTATTGTTCATCTCTGTTTGTTCTTTAATTCTTCTAGGTGTTTGTTCTTTAATTCTTCTAGGTCTTTGTTAAACATTTCTTGCATCTTCTCGATCTTTGCCTCCATTCTTATTCCGAGGTCCTGGATCATCTTCACTATCATTATTCTGAAATCTTTTTCTGGAGTGTTTCCTAGCTCCACTCCATTTAGTTGTTTTTCTGGGGTTTTATCTTGTTCCTTCATCTGTTACATAACCCTTTGCCTTTTCATTTTGTCTATCTTTCTGTGAATGTGGTTTTCCTTCCACAGGCTGCACTATTGTAGTTCTTCTTGCTTCTGCTGTCTGCACTCTGGTGGGTGAGGCTATCTAAGAGGCTTGTGCAAGTTTCCTGATGGGAGAGACTGGTGATGGTGGGTAGAGCTGGGTGTTGCTCTGGTGGGCGGAGCTCAGTAAAACTTTAATCCACTTGTCTGCTGATGGGTGGGACTGTGTTCCCTCCCTGTTGGTTGTTTGGCGTGAGGCAACCCAACACTGGAGCCTACCTGGGCTCTTTGGTGGGGCTAATGGCAGACTCTGGGAGGGCTCACGCCAAGGAGTTCTTTCCAGAACTTCTGCTGCCAGTGTCCTTGTCCCCACGGTGAGCCACAGCCACCCCCCGACTCTGCAGGAGACCTTCCAACACTAGCTCTTAGGTCTGGTTCAGTCTCCTATGGGGTCACTGCTCCTTCCCCTGGGTCCTGATGTGCACACTACTTTGTGTGTGCCCGCCAAGAGTGGAGTCTCTGTTTCCCCCAGTCCTGTCGAAGTCCTGCAATCAAATCCCACTAGCCTTCAAAGTCTGATTCTCTAGGAATTCCTCCTCCCATTGCCGGACCCCCAGGTTGGGAAGCCTGACGTGGGGCTCAGAACCTTCACTCCAGTGGGTGGACTTCTGTTGTATAAGTGTTGTCCAGTTTGTGAGTCACCCACCCAGCAATTATAGGATTTGATTTTATTGTGATTGCACCCCTCCTACCATCTCATTGCAGCTTCTCCTTTGTCTTTGGATGGGGGGTATCTTTTTTGGTGAGTTCCAGTGTCTTCCTGTTGATGACTGTTCAGTAGTTAGTTGTGATTCTGGTGCTCTCGCAAGAGGGAGTGAGCGCATGTCCTTCTACTCTGCCATATTGAACCAATCTCCTGGCAATGTCTTGCTTCCATTACTTGCTTACAATCTTTTATGAATAAGTCATTTGCATCAGGTGCTGCCTCACAGGAATTCTGCCCAAGAGAACAATGTATTTCAATATCTTCTTCCTTCTCATCCTCCTCATCATCCAAATAGGCACTATCACCAGATTTTACATCACATATTTTACACATGTTAATTCTTATGTACATAGCATGTCTATACCTTAGAACAGGGGACATTAGAAGGATGAAGAAACTCGCCCATGGACTTATGGCTGATTCGTGACACATAGGAGGTGACTTGGATCCACATTTGAAAAATAATTCTGGACATAAGCACTGCCAAAGGGCTGTGCAAATTCTAAAGCACCCTACCCATTAGCTGTTCATTTTGCTACCTGATAACGGGCACATATTTAGTGGAAAATGAATTACACACAGTATTTCCCACAAATAACTATCTTGATCATCTCTTCTTATTTAGATTCAAGTAGTATGCAAAGATTATTTCTAAAGGCAAGTACCTGTTTCAGGACAGAACAAGAATTCATTGGAGGAAATATATGACACATGCATTACCGTGTGTGCATGCGTGTGTGTGTGTGTGTGTGTGTGTGCGTGCTGTCATAAAATGGATTGAAAACTTCAGCAAGGAACATATGGTTGCATGTGAAAACATATGAATATCCACAGGTCTGAAATCTGTGCCCATTTTTGCACATTCAGAAACTCCGGGGTGGTGTTTTTGCAGAGACTGCCCAGTAATTAGTTTTAGGGTCTGAACTGAACCCTTTGTTTGCTGTGATTCTGTGCAAGAGGTCTCGAGGTCCACAAAACATCATTACATTTGAGCTCCCAGCCCCCTGGTTTAATTCACCATACAGAAGTGATCTCTCTTGAATGGGAAGGTAAATGAGGGTTGAAGTCATCTTGGTTCATGTTTTAATATCCAGGCTCATCTCCCCCTTTAAGATCCACAAACATCCAGAGTAACTGACTTGCTACATTTCTGCGGCGAGGAAGCTCTTTGTATTTCTAAATTCTACACAACCTCCTGTGCTAATTCGACACTGTCCCTGGACCAGCATATTTCTGTTTGTTCTCTGCCACGTTTGATCTGATACCACTGTATCTTTATTTTGAGAAAGAGATTTTATTTCTAACAGCGGGAGATAGAGTTATAGCATAAGATAGAGTTATAACATAAACTATGGTCATCCAGGCCATTATTTCAAGAGTACGGTATTCCAGCTTCAAATCATCAAATCTGGAATATAATTCCTCATGGTCAAAATTGGATAGAACTCTACTAGCCTCCAGGTAGATATCAGTCCTGCGAGGCAACTGGCGCAGCCTGGAGAGATTGCATTTTATTTACTGAATAACGGGCCATGCTAGTGTCTGCCCAGGAGAATCATTTACAGATGCCTCGTAAATACATCCAGCTGCTGCTTTCCCTAAGGCAGCCTCGACGCAGGGAGGGGATGGAGAGGAACCAGCTGAGTCACCAGCAGCTGCAAATCAGAGCTTATTCCCTGGTGAGACCCTGCGATTCGGGGCCCCTAGAAGAACTCCTGGATGGTTTTCTCTGCCCAGAGAGGCTTAAAATGAGCACATTTCTCCTGGCCAGAAGGGGACTGCTCTCTCCATGTCCATCCAGATTGCAAAGGCAGTTAGGTTCTTCGAGGGGCCCTCAGAATGCCCCAAATGGCTTCTGGTGTGCCACATCCCCTGTAGTTTTGGTCAGAATGTTTCAAACACTCTGCAGATTTTGTGGAAATCTTTCCTGGGACACATGCATGCTGAAGAAATAGGCAGTCATTTCGAGAGTGAATTTTCTTTATATAGCTGATGTGTATGCATATAGCTGATAGATATAATGGATGGATAGATAGATAGATATAAATAGATGGATTGATAGATGATAGATGGATTGATATAGATGGATATATAGATAGATAGAGACAAGATAGATAAGATGGATGGCTAGATACATAAGATGGACATATAGATAGATGATTGATAGATTATATATATAATTACGTATATAGTTAAATGTTTATAGTTAAATATAACATACTTAAGTTTACTATTGATAAGTGTTATAATTTTGGAATATCAGCTAAAGATCAAAAAGCCATGAAATTAGCTAGAATTAATTAATCATAGAATTATTATTTGGGGTAAATTTAAAACTTGCCCTTCATTCAACAAAATGATTTTAGGTGTTTTTTAAAGATAACCTTATGTGGTTTCAGGATGGAGAAAAGCAGGATATTCGAACTAAGGTGCATATCAAAGGAATGATTTCAATGAGACCGGACTCTTGCACAGAAGGCATCACTTCCCCGTGGGCAGATGGGCTTAGGAGTGTGGAGTCCACGGTAGCCCCAAGGGAAGGGACCGTTAAAACAGTCAGCGCATCTCAGAAACTCATTTCCAAAGCCAGGGCCAACGAATCATGCCACATCTGGACACAAATGTGCAGGTATGTCTGTTTTTGTTTTTGTTTCTCTCCCGTTATTAAAAATGTCTTCCCAGAGAGTTTTCTTCTTTTCCCTCCTGACTTCCTACCTCCTGCCTCTCATGTTGTTTTGTCCCCTTCCTTCCTCTTCCTGTCGTAGAAGAAAAGGGGACTTGTAATTACACCACGTACTTCTGTGTACTGGCTAACAAAACATAACGCTAGGGAGACACTTTGATGATCCTTTGACTGTGGTCACGATCAGGAGGACTAATTTGCCCGCATGTGAAGTCAGTACCCTTTGCAGAGAGCGCTAGACACACTGCTCATGTCCCGTGTTCCAGTCAAGCAGCCTTCAGTGGGAGAATTTCGATAATACATTCAACTGAAGACTGTAAAAGTGAATTATCCTGTTAAATTATTTTTAAAGAAAAAAAAAATCCATTGTCCTTCGTTTTGTTTTAGTTTGTTTTAGTAGATGTCACGTTCACGTTCGTGTTTTTCCACGCTGGGGAGATGGTGGGAATGGATTCTAATTCATGCAAACAGTTCTTCTAAGGAGATGTATCAGTGATATTAAATGCAGTGTTCCAAACCTACCTCATACACGACACTGAACAACTAGGGAAATGTGTACGTACCTTTTTTCTATAAAACTAAAATCCTTTTTTTAGATTCCACATATAAGTGCTCTCATGTGATATTTGTCTTTGACTGATTTCACGTAGTATGGTCATCTCTAGGTCCATCCATGTTGCTGCAAATGGCATTATTTCATTCTTTTTTATGGCTAATATTCCATTGTATACATGTACCACATCTTCTTTATCCATTCATCTGTCGATGGACATTTAGGTTGCTTCCATGTCTTGCCTATTGTAAATAGTGCTGCTGTGAACATTGGGGTGCATGTACCTTTTCAAATTATGGTTTCCTCCGGATATATGCCCAGGAGTGGGATTGCTGGATCATATGGTAAGGGTACAAATGAACTTATCTACAAAATGGAAATAGAGTTATAGTGTAGAAAACAAACTTACGGTTACCAAGGGGTAAGGGGTGGGAGGGATAAACTGGAAGATTGAGATTGATGTATACACACTACTATATATAAAATAGATAACTAATAAGGACCTACTGTAGAGCACAGGGAACTCTACTCAATACTCTGTAATGACCTATATGGGAACAGAATCTAAAATAAGAGTGGGTATATGTGTATGTATAACTGATTCACTTTGCTGTACGCCTGAAACTAACACAACATTGTAAATCAACTCTACTCCAACAAAAATTTTTTAAAAACCAACTAAAATCCATCAGAAGAGTCTGATTACTGAACATTTCAAATGCATTTATCCACAGAATCATTTCTGATCCCCACGTAGACAGTTGCTGCTCTCAACTGAAAAAAAAAAAAAAGCACAACCTGAAAGTTGAGAATTATGTTTTATTTGGTGGACTTTCTGAGGACTTAAGCCCGGCAAGCAGCACCTCAGATAGCTCTGAGGGACTGCTCCAAAAAGGTAGGGGCGGAGCCTGGATATGTAGGGGTTTCTGCCACAAAGACCTAGTAGTTCCAACATCAAAACGTTGCTGTTAATTTAACTAGAGAAAACCAGACATCTCAAGTTAATGAATGTAGCGCATTTCTGTGTATGGGAAGATGCAAGAGTCTGGTCTCATTGAAATCATTCCTTTGATATGCACCTTAGTTCTCTGGGGCCAATATCCTGTTTTTCTCCATCCTGAATCCCCTCAGGATGCCCATTTGGGGGCGGCTGCAGTGGCTGAGGGCTTGATGGCTGCAACATCTTTGCTTGCTGACATGGCAGGCGACATTCTTAGCCACTCTGCCCCTAATATTTCCAGACTGGCGTTCAGGGGGCAGGAGTTGTGGAAATAGGACTAAAATAGTTTATAAAGGAGGAAAAGGATATTTTTATCTAGTGATTTTGACAGAGGCACTTCTCAAGAGCCACCGGTCCACTGGATTTAGTATTTTGGTCAACATCACACCCCTTGGCTAGCCAAAATGAGGACTGTTTTTAAAATATTGCTCTTACAGCTGAGCTGAATAAATATATCATTAAGAAAGAAAAATCTTAGTGTCTTCTGTCCTGCCCCCTGACCCCAGGAGAACTTTCTGCTTTAGAACATGAAACAAATCAGTGATGCCTTTCACTTACCTTGAGGGGATGGAAGATATGGAGTTTATAAAATAGACCCTCCAAAGAGAGGGTAGGGAAAGAGAATGCTGTCGCTGTGGGGAGACACCGTGGTTACCTTGGACTCTCCTCCAATGATTACTGATAATCCACAAGCTAAGACAAATTCAAAGAGGCCGGTGGTTAGCCTGTCTCCGACAATTACGGAGAGCGCATCACATCAGCAGGACCCTTCATGTCAGTTCTCTTCTTTGGTTAAGTTGTTTTTATGTATCTTTTCCCTTGGATCATTAAGTTGGGACCATGCCTTAGTTTTTATAGGAAAAAGGGAGACAGGTATATCTTCTTTTTTAAAAATTTTTTATTGAAGTATAGTTGAATTACAGTGTGACTCAGTTATACATGTATATATATACATGTGTGTGTATATATATATATATATATATATATATATATATACACACATACACATATTCTTTTACATATTCATTTCCATGATGGTTTGTCACAGGATATTGAATATCGTTCCCTGGGCTCTGCAGTAGGACCTTGTTGTTTATCCATCCTATCTGTACTAGTTTGCAACTGCTAACCCCAGACTCCCAATCCATTCCTCCAGTCTATCCTGCCACCTCTCCCACTTCCCCTTGGCAACCACAGGTCTGTTCTCTATGTCCCTGATTTTGTTTCGAAACAAAGTATATCTTATTGACCGATAATAAATCATTGAGTAGGGACCCTGAAGATGAGAAAAATCCTCATAAAATGAAAAAGAGAATGCTGTATTATACAGATAGCATGGATCAAATGATTCTAAAAGGACACAGAAAGCCGGGGTACAGATGGATATGGGATGTGCCTCTCAGACCTCAATACGGTGCAGCCAAGTGGATTCCAAGTGCAAACGTAGCAGTGGGATTTTCTCCCAATTGGATTGTATGCTGAGCCAAATGCACGTGACGGAAAAATCAAGGGCTTTGTTCTCCGGTCCCTGGGTCTCCCTCCTCGGTGGACTCTCAAGGCTCAGGGGAGCACAGGCTGGAAACCACCAGTGGAGGGAAGCTGATGGCAGTTAGTGGCAAGCACAGCTGCATTCAGATCAGGCCCCGACTTACCAGTTCTCCAGTCCCAACTTTACGTCAATTCTCCGTGCTGTGTTTTCCTTTCCAGTAAAACCAGGATAGTAATATCTCCAAGAGTACAAAGACTATAGAATGAGGTGAAGCATAGAAAACACTTGGTACGTAGCAGGCCCTTCGTAAATAAATGCTGGTTTATTTTAACGGGGCACTTCGGGTCCGCCCCAGTCCCTAACCTCAGACATCCTTTTTCTGTTAGAAGTCCATCCGTGTGCATATCCAGGCAATACAGAAAAGGCTCTTTCTGCCCAGTAGATTGTGAACACATTGGGGTCAGCAAAAGTGCTCTTTTCATCTTTCTGTCTGATGCATTTGGGCAGAATGGAAATGCTCAGTATATCGGGTTAGAATGGAATTGTCTCATATAATTCAGAAAGCTGCATTCCAGGTGGCCCCATGCGAGCGTGAAGCTTGATTCATTGTGGCACACATGCAAGTGTACACATATGTATGTGACGTGTGCATATATGTTTTATACAGTGTGTATGAGTATGTATATCCATACATATTGCATATACATACATATGTATATAAATAAAGCACAAATATTTGTATTAAGTATAAATACATATTATGCATAAAATAGTTATATTTATGATAAATAAATACATCCAATGTGTCTAGACATACATTTTTTTATTGAAGTCTAGTTGATTTACAATCTGTGCCAGTCTCTGCTGTACAGCAAAGTGACTCAGTTATACACATAGAGACATTCTGTTCTCTTTTTTTTAATTTTAAAAAAAATTTTATTTAGTTAGTTATTTTTGCCTCTGTTGAGTCTTCGTTGCTGCGCGCTGGCTTTCTCTAGTTGCGGCGAGCAGAGGCTACTCTTTGTTGTAGTACATGGGCTTCTCATGGCGGTGGCTTCTCTTGTTGTGGAGCATGGGCTCTAGGTGTGCGGGCTCAGTAGTTGTGGCTCGCAGGCTCTAGAGCGCAGGCTCAGTAGTTGTGGTGCACAGGCTTTGTTGCTCCGCGGCATGTGGGATCTTCTCGGACCAGGGCTCGAACCCGTGTCCCCTGCATTGGCAGGTGGATTCTTAACCCCTGCGCCACCAGGGAAGCCCCTATCATAGGATATTGAATATAGTTCCCTGTGCTGTAGGACCTCATTGTTTATCCATCCTATATATACTAGTTTACATCTGCTAATCCCAGACTCCCAATCCATCCCTTCCTCACCCCCCTCCCCCTTGACAACCGCAAACCTGTTCTCTACACCTGTGAGTCTGTTTCTGTTTTGTAGATAAGTTCATTTGTGCCGTACTTTATTTTATTTATTTTTTTAATAGATATATATATATTTTTTTAAATTAATTAATTAATTAATTTTTGGCTGTGTTGGGTCTTCGTTTCTGTGCAAGGGCTTTCTCTAGTTGTGGCAAGCGGGGGCCACTCTTCATCGCGGTGTGTGGGCCTCTCACTGTCGCGGCCTCTCTTGTTGCGGAACACAGGCTCCAGATGCACAGGCTCAGTAGTTGTGGCTCACGGGCCCAGCTGCTCCATGGCACGCGGGACCCTCCCAGACCAGGGCTCAAACCCGCGTCCCCTGCATTAGCAGGCAGATTCTCAACCACTGCGCCACCAGGGAAGCCCCTGTGCAGTATTTTAGATTCCACATATAAATGATATCAGATGACATTTGTCTTTGACTGACTTCACTTAGTATGATCATCTCTAAGTCCATCCATGTTGCTGCAAATGGCATTATTTCATTCTTTTTTATGGCTGAGTAGTATTCCATTGTATATATGTACCACATCTTCTTCATCCATCTCTCGATGGACACTTAGGTGGTTTTCATGTTTGGGCTATTGTAAATAGAGCTGCAGTGAACATAGGGATGCATGTATCTTTTCAATTTATAGATTTGTCTCAATAAATGGCCAGGAGTGGGATTGCTGGGTCATATGGTAATTCTATTTTTAGTTTTCTGAGGAAGAGACATACATTATATACATGATCTGGATGAACATCTGTGTTTCCCCAAATTCATATTTTGAGGTGCTAACCCCCCATATGATGGTATTTGGACATGGGGAGGTGATTAGATTTAGATGAGTTCATGAGGGTGGGGTCCTCACACAGGATTAGTGCCCTGATTAGAATAAATATATGTGGTCATGCATTATAATTTCTCCTACAATCCATTCAAGCCATACAGGGGCAGGTAGCCCTCTCTGAAATCAGTGTTTTTCCTACCATGGAACTTAAACGACCTTTTAATTTCTTGTTTACCTTCTGTCTCCCCAAATACCGTTAGGAAAGGGACTGGTTCTATTTTAGTCATCTAATTCATCAATGGAACTCAGCTGAAGACCTCACACACATGAGAAACTCAGTCAGTTTTTTTCTGAATGGAGAGAGAGAGCTGGAAGGCTAAGAACTAGATTTTAATACCTTTGTTCTTTTTTGATTTACTTGAGAGATAACTGACATATCACATTATATTCGTTGTAGGTGTACACTGTCTCAGATTGCCCTCTTATTAATGGATTAACAGGATGAACTCTGCAACTTTGGAAAAATTAGGAAACCTCACTTACTGTAATTTCCTCCTCTGTCCTCTGAGGGATGAAGTCTAATTATAGGAACTCGCAGATTCCAGCTGTACTGCTCCTGGCCCCCCAGCTCCACATGTGTGAACCATATGTGTTGACAAGCCTGAGGTCCTGAAGCAAAGCAAATAGTGCTGATTCTGCCTTAGGTAAGTGATGTGGGCCTGTTTCTATGGGGTTGGGTGGTTGATGGAAGCACAGGAGTTGAGACTTTTGATGGAGATGGAGTCGGGGGTAAATGTTTGTGGTTTGCTTTGGGTGGTTTATACCAGATTTTGTGTGCAGCTCTGTGTGTGTAGCCTAATATTTGTATATGGGCATCTAAATCTGTATCTATTCTCAAGTTGCTACAAAATTCTCAAAAGAATACCATCTTTCATTTTAAGCAGAGGAATGCTAATATATTGTCTGGGTCAGAAAAATTACTATAGAACAAAAGCAAATATTTCCATAGGACTTAGGGAAACTAGGCCGAATGCTAAGGAAACTTGCTAATAACTCTTTAGGAGGGACATGCCAACATTTTCCCAAATACTCGGGGTTGATTAGTAAAGGGCACTGTGGGCCAGAGTGGACCACATGTAACAATGTTCTCTTACAAGTCATCTCATTAATTTATATATATATATATATAGTTTAACTTTTTATTTTATATTGGAGTATAGCTGATTAACAATGTTGTGATAGTTTCAGATGTACAGCAAAATGATTCAGTTATACGTATACATGTATCTATTCTTTTCCAAATTCTTTTCCCATTTAGGTTGTTACATAATATTGAGCAGAGTTCTCTGTGCTATACTCAAGTCATCTCATTATTAATCAAATCTGAACATGTTGCTGTGAGCGAAAACGATTTAGATGGAATCCATACCCGTCCACTTCACCTGAAACCCATGTCTATTACAAATGCTAGATTGGGAGGAAGCATGAAAGATTAAGAGTTTCCTTTAGTTCTCCCCTGGTCTGAGCAGTACATGATGGCAGAATTCCAAAGTGGAATCCTAAAAGTCTTTGCTGTTTCCAGGGGATGTATTGAAGGAAAGCTCCCCAGTGCCCCAGAAAAGCTAGCTACATAATATCCCGAAGCCTGGCCCCATCTTGGAAGGCAGGACAGGTAGGGCAATTCCTTCGCTTCTAAGAAAGTGAAGTTGTTTGATTCCAAAGAGCTGGGGAACCTATTTGTATTGGGGAGCTGTTTGATGGGCCCATTAGTATCAGAGGGCCTCTGATTTTTATCAACACTGTACACACCTCTCATTTCAGCTGGACACCCCAGTCCTTATCTTTGATCCCCGACAGTGAATAAGCAAGTCCCCGGGAACAACCAGCCATGAAACAATTTATATTCTTCAAAGAACGCAGAAGTATTTGATTCTATCAGTGCCCTCAGACAGAGGCTTAAAAATGAAGTTTGTTTCCTATTATAAATCTCCCTTCACTGCTCTCTATTTATCAGCTTTCGATTATTTTAAAAAAAATGATCATCCAAGTAAATGTTTAGGTTAGGCAGGTAATGACCTCAGTCTGATTAGTCAATTTTTCCGTTCCCCTTCCAACAGGATACATCAGACCTTAAAATTCCGCAAACAAACATTTACATAATCATTGTCCTAAAACGCCATAAATGAACACAAACAGCACAGGAATCATCTTCGCTGGGGCTCTTTCTGCCTGACACATTTGAATGTCATTTTCTGCCCTTGAAATTCGTGAGCGTTTTATGAACAAAAGGAAAGTATATTTGAGACTAGGTAGAAAGTATATTTGAGACTAGGTAGAAAGCAGTACCTCTAAAGCACATATTTGTGCAAGAAAGGCCACCTTTGAACTCTGTCATGGAGATTTACAAACTGAAGTATGAAGATGATCTAGTGACAGTTAGACAAGTTGTACATAAATACGTCATGACACGGGGTATGAAATTAGAGACACAGAGAAGGAGTAATAGAACCTTTTGTCCTGCCACTGCTTGATATCCTAAGACAATGGATTTGATGGTGTTTTTGGAAAAATCCGCTTTATCTGTGCAAGAAAAGGAGCCTATATATCTACGTGTTTTTGTTTGTTTTTCAGTTCATGTCAACAATAAGAATTTATATGTGTGTGTGGACCATTCTGATGGTCTAGACTTTAAGCACATTATATCTTATCTATCTGGTTTTATAAAAGCATATTTATATATAAAACACACACACATATATAGTTATTTATTCAGAATAAACAATGATAAGAAATGCATATTGGAAGTATTATTTTGTTTCTTTCCTGAAAAAAAGAAACCCTGATGTTTCTTGAGGACATATCGTATGTAATATTTGTATATTTTGAAAGAAAGTATTTTCTGCTATTAAAAGAGATGGGTCATCACGAAGATACTTGACATATTAATCCTCTGTAGGATTAATTCGAATTGTGACTTATGAATCAACAATTACTATGGAAGTTGAAAGGAAAGAAGGAAGGGAGGAAAGAAGAAAACATGGAGAGTAGATGAATAGAAACCAATAATTTTATGTTTTATTACTTCTCTCTGCATCAGAACTCCAGAGCAATGCAGTACGTGAGGCAAGTCTTGACATATATACACTAATATGTATAAGATGGATAACTAATAAGAACCTGCTGTATAAAAAAATAAATAAAATTCTAAAATTCAAAAAAAAAGAAGAATTTGGGATGACGGGGGTGGGGAGTGCAGTGTAGTATATGGAAAAGACTTGGTTTTTAAAAAAATTTATTTCATTGAAGTAGAGTTGATTTACAATGTTGTATTAATTTCTGCTGCACAGCAAAATGATTCAGTTATACATACATATTCTTTTTCGTATTCTTTTCCGTTATGGTTTATCACCAGATATTGAATATAGTTCCTTTGCTGTACAGTACAACCTTGTTGTTTATCCATCCTATATATATAATAGTTTGCAAGACTTGGATTTTTGCAGAAGCTCTGCACTTTACTGGTTGTGTGATTGGGGCAATTACTGGGTATCTTTTTTTTTTTTTTAATAGATCTTTATTGGAGTATAGCTGCTTCACAGTACTGTGCTAGCCTTGTCGCACAACAAAGTGAATCAGCCACATGCAGACATACATACCCATATCCCCTCCCTCTTGAGCCTCTCTCCCACCCTCCCTATCCCACCCCGCTAGGTCGTCGCAAAGCACCGAGCTGACCTCCCTGTGCTATACAGTATCTTTTTATCTCAGTTGTTCAACAGTAAATGGAAGAAAATAATCTCTCCCTCTCATATTTGATGTGTAGATTCAAGGGGATATTTTCATGGTGTCTAGAAGAGTATGTGCCTTTTAATTATAACCAGCTAAGTTTTAGTTCTTTATTGTACTTTCCTTATAATTTAGAAACTGTATTTGATTGAATTTGAATAATACCCATTCCCTGTACCTTTTTTCCACTCTTTTTTTTAATTGAAGTATAGCTGATTTACAATATTGTGTTAGTTTTAGGTGTACGGCAAAGTGATTCAGTTATATATATATATATTTCAGATTCTTTTCCATAATAGGTTATTACAAGGTATTGAATATAGCTCCCTATGCTATATGGTAAACCGTTACTGTTTATTTTATATATAATGGTATGTATCTGTTAATCCCATACTCCTAATTTTTCTCCCCCTTTCTTTCCCCTTTGGTAACCAAGAGTTTGTTTTCTATGTCTGTGAGTCTGTTTCTGTTTGGTAGATAAGTTCATTTGTGTTATTTTTTAAATTCCACATATAAGTGGTATCATATAATATTTATCTTTATGTGACTTACTTCACTCAGTATGATGATCTCTAGGTCCATTCATGTTTCTGCCAATGGCAATAATTCATTCTTTTTTTATGGCTGAGTAATATTCCATTGTATAGACGTGCATCTTCTTTATCTACTCATCTGTCAATGGACATTTAGGTTGCTTCCATGTCCTGGTTACTGTAAATAGTGCTGCTATGAACATTGGGGTGCATGTATGTTTTTGAATTAGTTTTCTCCGGATATATGCCCGGGAGTGCGATTGCTGGATCATATGGTAGCTGTATTTTTAGTTTTTTTAAGAAGCCTCCATACTATTCTCCACAGTGGGTGCACCAATTTACATTCCCACAAACAGTGCAGGAGAGTTCCCTTTTCTCCACACCCTCTCCAGAATTTATTGTTAGTAGACTTTTTGATGATGGCCATTCTAACAGGTATGAGGTGATACCTCATTGTGGTTTTAATTTGCATTTTTTGAAGAATTAGCGATGTTGGGCATCTTTTCATGTGCCTATTGGCCATCTGTATGTCTTCTTTGGAGAAATGTCTATTTAGATCTTCTGCCCATTTTTGGATTGGGTTTTTTGGTTTTTTGATATTGAGCTGCATGAGCTGCATGTATATGTTGGAGATAAATCCTTTGTCAGTTGCTTCGTTTGCAAATATTTTCTCCCAGTCTGTAGGTTGTCTCTTTGTTTTGTTGGTGGTTTCCTCTGCTGTGCGAAAGCTTTGAAGTTTGATTAGGTCCCGTTTGTTTATTTTTGCTTTTGTTTCTATCATGCACATTTTCTCTTTGGGCACAAGGTGATATTTATTTCTAAGTAAAACTACCTTTGTTTTAAACCCACATTGCTGGCAATCCTGTCAGATAAAGTGAGGACGGAGTAAAGTGTTAAAAAGTCCAATATAGTTGTTTAGTTTCTTGAAATGAATTCATTTCATTCCATGAAATAATTGTTTTCTCTTTATAGTCTTCATTTCCCACCTTTCCTTCCTGTAATTTCTGAGAAAGTACTAGCTTTGTCTCTGCCACATGAAAATTTCAAAATATATATAATTAAATCTGTTTTAATTATGTATTTACATGAGGAAATATTTAGATTTCTCTCAGAAAATAGTGTTCTTTTTGTTTTGTTTCCTATTATGACTCAAAATATTGAAATCCTCTAAGATTAAGATTATACGTAAACATTTTCAAAAAGAATTTATGTAACTTACAATTCAATTCATCTAACATTTGAGTATCTACTGTGTGGAAAGTTCTGTGTTACAAGACAAGTGGAGAAAACCCCTGTGTAGTTTCTGCCCCTGATTGGTTGATGTACATTGATGATGGCATATATAAGTGATGAGTTAAAATCAATTATAAAAATAGACATTTTGAGAATTCCCTGGTGGCACAGTGGTTAAGACTCCACGATCCCAGTGCAGGGGACCTGGGTTCAATCCATGGTCAGAGAACTAGATCCCACATGCATGCTGCAACTAAGAGTTCACATGCCACAACTAAGGAGCCTGTGTGCCGCAACTGGTGAGCCAGCGAGCTGCAACTAAGGAGCCCGCCTGCCGCAGCTAAGACTCAGCGCAACCAAATAAATAAATAAAATAATAATTAAAAAAGTAAAGTCTATAAAAAATAGACATTTTATACCAGATATACAAAAGGAATAAAGAAGCGACTAAACCTTGGAAGATGTGGGTGTAGATTCTTAGGGATGTGAGCATTTTATCTGAAAAATAGAGGCAAATGATGATTTGAAGAGAATATGAGACAAAGAGATTCTAGTCTATGATAAACCATGAGTCAAAGCATCAGACACTAAAATAAAAAAGTTGCATACACAACTTGAAATCATGCTTTATGCTTGGGGTACAAAATCAGAACTGAGTGAAGTTCTTGAAAGATCTTTACCGGTATAATCACGTACCCTTATTCTGTAATACGAGGTGATCATCACTACTATAATTAGAATGATTTATTGCTAAAAATATTTTAGGCTCATCTAAAAAAAAAGCAGATACAGAAGAAGGCAGAATTAAACCAAGATGCTAAATCTGAAAGTGAGCCAAACAGATACGTTGGAAAGATCTTATTTTTAAAATATATACTTTGATAATGAGAATTAAACATAGTGTAGAAGTGTCTAAGAAAGAACCAGGAAATTGGAATAGAATGGTAAAAAAGAAAAGAAGAGAAGAACATGAAACTTGTTATGAAGGAATTTGCAGAGAATGGAGGACAGAGACAAAAATAGTCCAACTATCAAGCAGAAGGTTAGAAGCAAAATAGATGAATACAGATGGTATGAAATATATCTATTTGGGCTCTCAAAGAAAGAGTAGCAATATATGAAGAGCTGATAGGAAATATGAGTGGTGTATGCAAAACTGTACCCAGAACAATCAGATTCAGTAGTTCACAAGTCTTTCTAACCCACCCTGTGCTGTTTGAAGGATTAGCCCTAATGACTAGAAGAGTTTTCCCAAATGTTTCCCACCTGGTTGTCTGAAGAATACAAAACATTCAACGAAGTCACCAGGAAAATCAAGACACAGGAAGCTCTAGCTGTCTTTGACCAAAGCTACCCATAACTTGGTTGAGTTTATGGTACTCTTACCAAAATTTTCTTGCAGAAATCCAGGTTCCAAGAAACCTGAACAGTTCTCAGGTTCAGGTGGGATAACAAGGCAGTTCTAAGGAGAAAGGGGATGTATATGTTCCTTGTTGAGACCAGTAGTCTTAAGGGAAAGAGCATCTTCAATCACAAGTAACAGAACCATCTGACAGAAGCCCAGTGATAAAAGGAACTATCCTTTGTCTGACCTATGTAGCCAAAATATCACCTTCCTTGAAAAAAGCAATCACCTCTTTCGTACCACCTATTTCCTCTTACCCTTCATGACTTTTCTTCTTTTTTTTTTAAACCACCATATGCACAGGTCACATTAGTTTAGTGTTTATAGATCATACATTATTGAAGACTAGGTCATACATTTTTGATTAGTGATTTCCATTCCTTTATTCTTTCCCACCCTCTCAATCTGAGCTGTGGTTTTTTCATCCCATTAGTCATTTTCTGATATTTCCCCTGAGGCTAAAACTTCATTTTCCAATTCTTTTTTTTTTTTTTTGCTGGGATTTCATTTTCTGCTAGTTTAGCTTCCCTGAAACCATAGGATAAAATTTAATTTTTCAAACCTGACCTGTTTCTATGATTTCTTTCATCCCACTTGCTTAGTTACAGGCTGTCTTCAAATAATACACCTTGGAGGTGGATTCCACAGGAAATGAGCTGCTATCTGGATAATTAGGAAGTATAGTCATTTCTATTGAATAACAGTATTTAAAACATGCTATTTATATGGGGTAAGAATCGCAACTTACACAATTGCTCAACAGAGTAAAAAATGTTTCTAAGATGTATCCAGTGAACATATTCCAATGTATACCAATGAATTGATTTATCAGGCTACACGGATTTCAGTCTTCCCCATTTATCCTCTTTACTTCTGGGGATCATGGACCCTTATCCAGGAGATCATGGACCCTTATCCAGGAGATCATGGACCCTTATCCAGGAGGTCATGGACCCTTATCCAAGAGGTCAATGATGCTTATCTAGGAGTTCATTGATGCTTATCTGGACCAGCTGTTGAACATGCTGCAGCTTTAACCGTGGCTTTCACCATCAGGTTACACCATCTTTCATGGACCTCCAAATCTGATGACATGGATTCTTCTTCATTTCTTACAGTCTTTATTTTGCCAACAAAGTCCTGTAACTGGATCCATATCACGTTCCCCATAATTGGACCCTTGACCTGACAAACGCTCTGGTTGCCCAGAGATTGGCTTTGTCTGATGTGTCATCTGTCAAGTCTCAGCAAAAGCATTTTATCCCCCCAGTGAAATCTCCCTTCGTCTCCCTCATCTGTCTGCTCGCTTAGAATCCTGGGTCATGACCAGTTGCTTACCTGTGTGCTTTCCTTACTAGGCGGGAAGCCCCCCACCCTCCCAGGACGGGTGGGATACCTCATCTGACATAGTGTCTTCCCGGTCCCTCATGGACGTAAAGCAGCACCCGGTAGATGCTGCCAAAGAGTTATTGAATAAAGTAATGAAATGTCCTATTTGATTCTCCACATTTGGGGTTTAATTTAGACATAGGAAATCCTGATTCTAATGCAGTTTTTTGATGCTTTTTGCCTATTCTGATGGGATGGGCCATTTTAGATTTACGTTCTTGGATTGCATGCCCTGGATTTAGTTCCCATTCTTTTATTCTGAATTTGTGTGTGTGCTTTTCCCTTACTCATCTTGGGTAAGGTGACAGCTGTGAACAGGCTGGAGAAGGGCAGTGCCTGAGCCTCAGGGCTTCACAGCTGCTCTAACTGTGGGAGTAGCCGTGGACAGTCTCACGTCCTCACTGGTCCAAAGTCACTCCCCGAATGACTTCCTGGGCTGGTTCATTGTCCTCCTTTACTGCTCACTCTGTTTCCGTGGTTTTCTGAGATGAACTTAGTACATTTTTTTAAAGCTACTCCCAGATTCACGGCATGCATGGCCCCCAGGGTTCTTTTTCTCTGCCTGCACTTGCATCCTTCTGTTTAGAGTGAAATTCTCCTACCCCGTGCCGCTGATGGCTTTCTGCACCCTTGTGCACGGAGCACCCTGGAATCTGCACCCTCTCCCTGGATGTGGAGAGAAGCAGAAATGGAAATGGGTGGCAGATACTCTGGGTAAAGAACCACCCCGTGTCCTGCTCTGGAGGGTTGGAGAAATTTTGCACAGTTTGTTTTCGGTTTTGTTTGGTTTTTTTTTGTGGTGGTGGTTTTTAATTTAAGCCTCGGCTTTGCATAAATGGCAAGAAGCCTGTTTTCACTTCTTCTTAGGTGGCGTCCGTAGCAGAGGTTGAGCAACTACACACGGCCCTCGGGCCCTGTGACCTGTTTCTGTAAAGTTTTACTGGAACCCAGATACCCCCATTCTGTTGCCTGTGGCCAAGGTCTGCTTTTATCTTATCAGTTCAGAGGTGATCACCTGGCCCCCAGAGCCAAAAACACTGATAATCTGTCCCCTTGTAGAAAACTATGGCAATCCTTTTTCTAAGTTGCAAGATGAAGCTGGGGTTTGCTGTGAGCAAAAACCGTGTAGATTTTCTCATTTGTTTTGCTTCCTGTTCTGAATTCTTCCCAGATGTGTTCGCACCGGGTTCTCTGTCGTATTTATAACGTTTAGTGACACTTCTCTCTCTTTCTCTCTGTCTACCTTCCCAGTATAAAGTTGGAAGAGACAAAGGCTTTGTGATGCGAGCAAAAGAGCTATATCCTGAATAAAGGGTGTATGTGACAGAAACATTTTTCTTTTAATTAAGACTTGTAATTTCATGGTAAGACGGTTTATACTCTATGTTAGATATTTCCAAGCACACTCTAGAAAAAGCAAGAGAGAGGGCATTTCGCAAAATGTAATGGACAAAAAGGACCTACTGTATGGCACAGGGAACTCTGGTCAAAATTATGTAACAACCTAAATGGGAAAAGAATTTGAAAAAGAAGAGATACACGTATATGGATAACTGAATCAATTTGCTGTACACCTGCAACTAACACAACATTGTTCATCACCTATACTCCAATATAAAATAAAAAGTTAAAAAAATAAAATAAAATGCCATAAACATAAAAAAATGGAATGGAACAGTGACAAAAAAGACTTTAGGTAAAAATTGCACAGGTTGTTAGATACATGTAAAATAAAGTTGTGTAAATTGATACAGGATATTCAATCATTAGCTCAAAAACTGCCCTTGATTTTTTTTTTTTTTTTGTAGAAGTATAAGTTAATATTGTAAAGAATTCAAGGGGAAAAGTACATTAATGCCAAATGATCATAATATGACAGAAATCCTGTAACTACCAGATGAAGACAAAGAGCCTGTAGGGGAAAAAAAGAGATCTTTTATTTTAAAAGGTAAATTAAAGGGGGAACACTTTTGAAATGAAGAAAACATACAAAGGAAAACAAAATCAGCATTATCCTACCACCACAGAAATAACTAGTGTTAACTACACAGTTTCACTTTTTGATGCCTTGTCTCTTTCCCGTTTGCTAAATGATTAATATTTTAAGTAGCATGATTGCTCAACATGGACATACAAGAAAGGGAGTATCGAAGAAACTTCAAAGCCAATGGTGAAAGGATGTTTAAAATAAAAGTCAAATATAGTTTAAAAATTAACTTAGTGGCCAGTGTTTGAGTATGCATACCTGTGTCTGTACACATCTGAATACCAGAATAAAAATTCAGTATAATGTGATTTTCGTAAGAATTCAAGAATCATTTAAATAGGAAATTAAATAGGGCATATATTTCCTTTGTAAAAACATTTTGAGGACAAATTATAAACAAACAATTTAGTCCCAGAAGTGCCCTTTGGGGAAATGCTATTTGCTTATTGAAACATTCCAAAGTATTGAACATGATTCAGTTTAATCATTCTCTCAAAAGGACAATTTAAAAAAAAACCTAAACTAAAAAAACTATACTTTGGAAATAATCATTATTTGGAAACAGTGCTTTTTTAAAATTTTCATTTTAATGTTTAACAACTGCTTTGAGCTTATTGCCAAATCATGTATTGAGATTTTTATCTTATAACTAAATGGTAATACTTTCCTCTGTAATGATATTTTTTTCCCTTGGGGAGAACTATATCCATAATAGAAATTTAATGATAAAAAGGGTTTCCATTATTTGATCATAACAGGGACCCCAATTGCATCCTCCAAGTACAACCATTGATAACAAGTGTGATTTGATTGGGGTCTATATTTCCTCTTTTATCTGCCTTTGAAGATCTCAAAGGTATCCTCTGAGACTCCACAGCAAAAATGTACTCTTCTTCCACGCAGCCTTTATTTTCGTCCCTGAGAAAACTGACAAATGATGGAAGCTGTCACCATTAGGGTTTCCTCTGTAAAATTAATAAACAAGTTATGTGTGTGTTTAAAATATGGCAGACACGATTCAATGCATTCAATACGTATTATGCCATTTATTTGTCACATGGTAAGAAAAGTCCAATCATCTTCCCCTTTTAATATCTGAGGAAATTGAGGCACAGAAAAATTAAATTGTCCAAAGTCAGGAGGGTAGTCAACAGAATGGCTGAGATGGAAACCTATCCATTTCTTTTGCTCTTAGATCACTACGTAGTTTAACAACATAAGATCATGTATTTGACTCTAATTTGAAAAGATACATGTAACCCAATGTTCACAGCAGCACTATTTACAATAGCCAAGACATGGAAGCAACCTGGAAGCAACCTAAGTGTCCATTGACAGATGAAAGGATAAAGAAGATGTGGTACATATATACAATGGAATATTACTCAGCCATAAAAAAGAATGAAATAATGCCATTTGCAGCAACATGAATGGACCTAGAGATTATCATACTAAGTGAAGTAAGTCAGACAGAGAAAGACAAACGTCATATGATATCACTTATACGTGGAATCTAAAAAAAATAATACAAATGAACTTATTTACAAAATAGAAACAGACTCACAGACATAGAAAATAACCTCATGGTTACCAAAGGGGAAAGGGATGGAGAGGGATAAATTAAGAGTTTGGGATTAGCAGATATAAACTGCTATGTATAAAATAGGTTAAAAAAAAAAAAAAAAACAAGGACCTACTGTATAGCACAGGGAACTATGTTCAAATTCTCGTAATAAACCATAATGGAAAAGAATCCGAAAAAGTATATATATATATATATGTATATATATATATATATATATACACACACATATATATATATATATATATATATATGGCTGAATCACTTTGCTGTACACCTGAAACTAACACAACGTAGTAAATCAACTATACTTCAATTTTAAAAAAAGAATTAAAAAAACAGATAGTGTATTTAATAGGCATGTATTACCATTGATACAGATGTGATTACCTGAGATATAGATGCAAGAAGTAAAAATTATTCTGTATCTTTTCTTTAAGCCAAGAAACTGGCTGCCCCTGGAGGTCATAAGCCTTCAGAAGCCCATGATCTTTCCAGGATGTCACCTTCTTTTTGTAGAAAAGGGTGTATTTTCCACCTGGAGTCCTTACCAACTCTGCAAATGTTGACATTTCCTGATGGTGATAATAGGGTTTCAGGCTTTGAGTGATCTGCCCAGTCGTCCTTAGGAGCACGAACATTCATGGATAAAACGGCTGAGCCGGATTAAGCCTCCGGAGCAAATCTAATACTCGTAGACCTGCAGTGGGAGGTATTTTTGACTTGATCTCATTTGCAGGCTACTCATCCCTGTGGAGTTGAACTCAGGGCTGTGCACATGGGACCAGATAAGCACGTAGGATGTCCCATGTTACAGACCATCCTCCTTGACACCTTTGCATGCACTCATTCCCATGAACACTTACAATGGTCTCTTCCTCCCATCAGGGGAAAAAGGCATGATCCCAAAGGACTACGTTTTGAAACAAAATCCTGGTTCAAAATTTAAATAGCACTTTGACACATGACAGATAGGCTTACTTTGTGTAGGATTAATTTTCTCCTAGAAAATAGAGAAGGGTGCTGTTTGCCATATTCAGAAGTGAATCATTGGTAATTTTACTGTCAGTGAAACAGAAGAAGCTGGACTTGGAGGTGGGTCTAGAGCATCCATCAGAACGTATGCCAAGCCGTTGGTGAAAGTTTGCTGTTCATGTCACGTTTCCTTTTCACACTTAAGGGAATCAGTTTGTGAGGTAGACAGTAAGGGTAGTGTGCATCTGGCTTATGGAACAACAAATTAGTTACCGTGATAAAACAAATTACACCGAATATATCTAGACGGGCGGATCAAATGCGTGCAAAGGAAAATAGTCAATTAGCAGGAAAATGTAGCTCTACTCTTAAATCCTATTTCAGTGATGTATGTTGATTAGCAGAATTATGCAACTTCAGTAGAACTGGTTATGTAATAAACATTCAAGGAAGTGACTTGGCTGTGACATGCTTTCATGGTTTGTACTTAGAGAAAGGATGCTATCACACTGCAGAAAGGAAGGAAAAAAATCACTTACGTAAAAGATTAAAGGAAGGAAGATGTAATAGATTTCTGTGCCTTCCTTCTAGAAATACCATCAAAAAAATAAAAGGTCTGTGGAGAGGAATGTGAGAATAACGGATTTATGGAAAGGTCAGTGGAACACCCAGGAAACTGTGCATAGTATCAGAAAATGAACCCCAATACACATTCCATCCTCCTTCACAGGAATCCAGCGTACACACATGGACCCCTGTTCCTGACTTATGCCATCATAGTTTTACCTCTGACCTATGGGCATATGCACTTTCTTCTTGGTTTTCTTTTTTTTTTTTGTAACAGCTTTATTGAGTTGTCATTGATATACCCAAAACTGCACATATTTAATACGTATATACAATTTGATAGGCTTGAACGTATGTAGGGACCCATGAAGTCATTAGCACAATCAAGGCAGTAAACATCCATCACCTCCAAAAGTTTCCTCCTGCCCATTTTTATGATAAGATCATTTAACTTGATTTCGACTCTCTGAACAAATTTTTCAGCGCGTAATACAACATTGTTCCCTGCAGAGACTGCTCTCCTGCAGATCTCTAGAAGTGGGGAGCTCTGTTTTCTAAAACAGTCCCCTCTACAAAATAAGTACCACCATCCATTTTCCCAAACTTGTCTACAATGATGCAGAAGTTCCGTAATTATTTTTCACCTTGAAGGTCAACCTGTTGGGTTGATCTGTGTCTCCCCAAGTTCATGGTCACCCACAACCTTATTTGGAAAGAGGGTGTTTGCACATGGCATCAAGTTAAGATGAGGTTATATTGCCTCAGGGTGGACCCTACTCCAATGACTGATGTCCTTAGGAGGAGTGGGAATTTGGATGGGGACCTGCAGAGGGAAGACAGCCACGTAAATGTGAAGGCAGAGATTGGGGTGATGCAGCTACAATGCCAAGGATTACCAGGGACCCTTAGAAGCTGGAGGAGCAAGGAAAGATCTCCCCTTACGGCTTCTGGAGGGCGTGCTTTCCTGTTCGCACCTTGATTGCAGACTTCGGGTCTTCAGGACTGTGAGGGAATATGTCGTATTTTCTCCCTCTCTCTCTCTCTCTCTTTTTTATTTTTTGACCACCCAGTGTGTGGCACCTTGCTAAAGCAGCCCTGGGAAACTAACACAGTTATTTTTTTTTTCCAAACAAACAACTTTTTTAAAATTTATTTTTTATTGAAGTGTAGTTGAATTACAATGTTGTGTTAATTACTGCTGTACAGCAAAGTGATTCAGTTATATATACATAGATCCTTTTTCATAGTCTTTTTCATTATGGTTTATTACAGGATATTGAATATAGTTCCCCCAAACAACTTTTTGTTGAAGTATAATTGATTTATAATGTTGTGTTAGTTTCAGGTATACAGCAGTGATTCAGTTATATATATTCTTTTTCAGATTCTTTTCCATTATTGGTTATTACAAGATATTGAATATAGTTCCCTGTGCCATACAGTAGGACCTCGTTGTTTATCTATTTTATATGTAGTGGTGTGCGTATGTTAATCCCAAACTCCTAATTTATCCCCCCTCACTTTCCCCTCTCATAACCACAAGTCACTTTCCCCTTTGGTAACCATAAGTTCATTTGCGTCATATTTTAGATTCCACATAGAAGTGATATCATATGGTATTTGTCTTTCTCTGTCTGGCTTACTTCACTTAGTGTGATAATCTCCAGGTCCATCCATGTTGTTGCAAATGTTGGATCTATACAATAACAAGTAATTTTGCATCAGATAAAGAATAAGTTCTTCCCTGTATACAAATTGATATAGAATTTCTATGTCTTTTCCTGTTTTTATCTTTCCTTAAAAATATAATAAGGCAAATCTGTGATACACTTCTCATCATTTATCTTCCCTGGGGAGATTTTAAGAGGATTAACAGTCACATTTTGTAAATCTCTCTATGAAAAATATAGTGTATAATTAGCCAAAAGATCTGCAAATATCATTGCAAAATTGTCACTGAACATCTAAAGTCCTTAGAACATAAAATGGCTTTGAAACCAATTTAACTGGGAAAGCAGCGACTCTCAGATTTGGGGGATACTTAGGAATTACTTGTAAAATGCATTAAAATTATAGATCCCGGCCCTGCCCAAGAGTCTGCTTCTGTAGGTCTGGAGTGAGACTAAGACACCTGTACATGAGTGAGGCAGGTTGATCAAAGAGGATACTGCTCTAGTACTATCTCGTATTTATATTCCAGTTCTGGCCTTTTCAGTTCCATCTCAATGGAAAGTTCACCCAACTCTCTGGGCCTCAGGTTCCTTATCTACAAAATGGGAAGACACTATGACAACACCTTGTATGAATATTAGGATGAAATGAAATGAAAGAATATATATGTATACATCTATATGCAATATAAAGTTATACTGTATATTGCTCTATATAATATGAATGTAATTTTAACATAATATATTAATAAGCTATTATATGATATAAATATGCATGCATAGATTGAATATTTTACATATGTAAATAAATACATGTGTATTATATATATTATGGCATTATAAATATGTATATGTATGTATAAAGTATTCACACAATATATATACTTTTCAGTCCAGTGTGCGGGTCCATTGAGTTCTGCATAAACAGCAGAACTTTTCAATTTTAATTTCAAAGCCATTGTTTTGCAAATGAGAATATTAGAATTTTAGAGCTGAAGATAAATTTTCTGTAGTTGTTGACGTGGCCAGGGTCATGCAGTGACCTCACACACCAGTTCCATAACAAAAATCCGATTTCCTCTTCCCAATCCCCTCATTTAAAAAATCACCAAAAAGATACATTATTTTATAAATGTGCTTTATTGTAAAGTCTTCATATTTTTAGAATCGCATTATTTTTATACAGTTTACCCTTTTAAGGAAAAGAAAAAGATGTTGCTTACTGAACATAATGGTCATATTTGGTCATATCATTTAAAACCATGATTTATTATTAGGCTATTTAACTTGAGTGCAATGCTTCCTTCCCACAGACAATTGTGAAAGGAGCTATGAGATGACACTGTAAATATAAGAATTTATCATTGGAAATTGAAATAATACATATTTTGTGGAGCTAGATAATTTCTGAGTAATACTTTCCCCTGCTGTATGTTATTTTGGAGTGCAGAAAAATCAACCTCTGTGCTTTTTCTACCTTGCACATTATTCTCAAGAGACAATCCCCCTGCAATTAGAAACCATCCATTGTCAGCGAGAAGGTTCATAGATATTTAATATTTGCCGAGTGAGCATCTACAGTGAGCGGAGTAGAGATCCGTCACTCCCAAGGTACACTGACCTTTGGCTCTGGGGAGAGTGACACTTTTATGGCTGGATAATGATATCTTGTTCAATAGAAAGATCCAAACATGCTTTATCTTCGTCAAAGCTGTAATTACAACCAAGCAGGTGGCCAAGGGGCTGAATTGCCTTGGGGTGCGCAGAAGCGTTAGGTCGTCAAGCTGTGATTCTGCTGCTTGGGTTAAAATAAAGGGATATCATTCTTCATGCTGCCTGCTGCAAACACCTGACTGAGGAGAAAGGCACAAATCAACCTCAGTCTCTCCAGCATGAGAGGATGCTTGTCAGTGGATGATGGGCAACAGGGTAGAGGGGACTCTCTCCTTGCATGAGACTTCAGATCTGGAGAGAACCGTGCAATGGTCTTTCCTTTCTCTCATGCTCTGTGTTTCTTTTTCCTTACACAGTAATTGGGTTCCACATTGTCCTACCCACCAATGATGGGGTTTTCAGTCCCTGTAGAGAGACAGGACTGCAAGGCTAAAGGGACAGTTAGATTTCACTGTTTTCTTGCATGTTCTCGTATCATCTGAGGAGTGATGCATGCCGTCCGAGTCATCCTTGACATCTGCACTGGAGATTAAAACCACCAAAATGAGGGCAATCTGGGGTTTGGTCTGCATGAGTTTCCTAGGGCTGCTGTAAGAAATCGCTACAAATGTAGCACCTTGAAACAACACTAATTTAACATGTTGTCCTGGAGGTCAGAAGTCCAAAATGGGATCTCCCTGGGGACTTCCCTGGTGGTCCAGTGGTTAAGACTTCGCCTCCCAATGCAGGGGGTGTGGGTTCGATCCCTGGCCAGGGAGCTAAGATCCCATATGCCTCGCAGCCAAAAAAACCAAAACATAAAACAGAAGCAATAGTGTAACAAGTCCAATAAAAACTTTAAAAATAGTCCACATCCGAAGAAATAAAAATCTTTCAAAAATACAAAGCAAAGCAAAATGGGGTCTCCCTAAGCTAAAATATAGGTGTCCACAGAACTGCATCCCTCCTGGAGGCTTTAAGGGAGAATCCATATTCTTACCTTGTGCGGCTTCTAGAGGTGCCTGTAATTCTAGAGGTGCCTGTAATTGTAGAGGTGCCTGTAATCCTTGGCTCCCGACCCCGCTTTCAACTTCAGAGCACATCACTCTGCCCTCGGCTTCTGTCTTTGCAGGTCCTTCTGTGACTCTGACCCTCCTGCTTCCCTCTTAGAAAGACCCTTGTGATGACATTGGACCCACCTGGATAATCCAGCATCATCTCAGCATCTCAGGGTCCTTAATCACATCTGCAAAATCCCTTCTGCCCGGTAAGGTAACCCATTCACAGGTTCCATGGATTAGGATGTACACATTTTTGAGGGTTGTTATTTTCCCCCCACAGGTCCATTCTCAGTTCTTTTTTTGTTTAATTTATTTTATTGAAGTATAATTGATTTACAATGTTGTGTTAATTTCTGCTGTACAGCAAAGTGATTCAGTTATACATACATATATCTATTCTTTTTCATATTCTTTCCAATTATGGTTTATCACAGGATATTGAGTATAGTTCCCTGGGCTGTATAGTAGGACCTTGTTGTTTATCCGTCCTATATATATAATAGCTTGCATCTGCTCATCCCAAACTCCCAATCCATCCCTCCTCCACTCCCCTCCCCTCCCCCTTGGGAACCACAAGCCTGTTCTCTCTGTCTGTGAGTCTGTTTCTGTTTTGTAGATAAGGTCATTTGTGTCATATTTTAGATTCCACATATAAGTAGTATCATATGATATTTGTCTTTCTCTGTGTGGCCTACTTCACTTAGTATGATCATCTCCAAGTCCTTCCCTGCTGCTGCAAATGGCAATATTTCATTCTTTTTTACGGCTGAGTAATATTCCATTGTATATATGTACCACATCTTCTTTATCCATTCATCTGTCGATGGGCACTTATTTGTTTCCATGTCCTGGCTATTGTAAATAGTGCTGCTGTGAACACAGGGGTGCATGTATCTTTCTGAATTAGAGTTTTGTCTGCCATGCCCAGTTCTGAGCTCCAAATACATAAACAGCCAAGGCAGGCACCTGGTGTCTCTCACTTCACACAGCGAATAAGAGCCATAAAGACTGCAAGGCTGAACTAAAACAGCCAGTTAGACTTGTCACTTAACTTTATTTAACTGTGTTGGAATGCTTTAACTATCAGGAATATTTCTCCGTATAAGCTGGGGCTGTACATTTTCATTCGTGTTGGGATTTAATTATCATAGATATTGGGAAGGTGATCTGTATTTGCATTTAACATGGTGTATGGATGAAGTAAGAAAAAAAATATATGATTGATGGGTGGGATTATTAGAAGCAATATTCAAAGGGCGATTGCTTTCACAAATGATCATTCAGCTCTCCAGGCATGGAAAATGGATGACATCTTACTTACTGTATGCAGTAAATGTCCTGTGATGCAATCTATATTTATAAATACATTCCTAACTGCTTGATGAATTTTAGAAATAACAAAGCCATATCGCTCAACCCCGAAGGACGATTTTAACACTGTTGCAGGAAGAAGAGGGTTAGAATGAGATTTAAAATCCCATAATTGGAAGGCTATTCAAAATACTCTGACCGCTAATGATTTCATAAATTTAGTAGTACTTTTTTTCCCCCTGATTCTTTAACCATTTCAGTGCATAAGAGAGAAAAGGGTTTACTGTGCCTTAGTTGTAGAAATCAACTGTGCCTCTTATTGAGCTGCTAGACACATAAATTTATTCAGAAAGGCTCGGGGAGCCTATGGTGTGTCAAGCCCTGTGCTAAGGACAGTGCTCGAAAAGATGGGAATGTCTAGGACATTGACTTCAAGAGTCTTGCATATGGAAATACTCAGAAGTAATCGGACAGTTGCTAAGCTTTCCCGAAAGCCATCAGGAGCGTGTCTGGAAACATTTCCTAGAGTGTGTGTCTTTCCTGGAACCAACACTCAGGTGTGTCCTGGGAACCAGGGCACAGATGTGGAGGGTTTAAAGGAAAACCTTAGTCCAGCTTCTTGGTAGAAAGGTATAGATTCTGATACTCACAGTATGGCCAGAGGACCAGCAGTGCATAAGTCCCCTAGGCTGCTGTAACAAATTATCACAAACTGGAGATCTTAAAATAACAGAAATGTATTCTCTTGCCATTCTGGAGTCCAGAAGTCTGAAATCCAAACGTTGGCAGTGCCTAGCTCCTCCAAAGTCTCTAAGGAGGACTCCTTACTTGCCTCTTCCATTGTCTAGTGATTTCCAGCATCTTTGGCGTTCCTTGGCTTATAGACACATCACCCTGATCTCCACCTCCATCTTCACCTGGCCTTCTTCCCTCTGTGTTTCTGTGTCCAAATCTCCCCTCCTTAGAAGGACACTAGTCATTGGATATAGGGCCCATCGTGACCCAGTATAACCTCCTCTTAACTTGATTACATGTGCAAAGACGCTATTTCCAAATAAGGCCATATTCACTAAGGTTAGGACTTCAACACATCTTTTGTGGGGGGACACCGTTCAACTCACTACACCAATCATCAGCATCCCTCAGGAGATCATTAGAAATCAGATGCCCCAACTCTGTGCCAGACCTCTTGAGTCAGAATCTGCATTTTTTTCAAGACCCCCATGTGTTTTGTATGTACAATAATAGCATGGGTATAAGGCAAGATAGAACATGTCCCACTCTAAGATATGCAAATAATTTAGTACGATCTCAGATTGAGAGGTGGTACAACAGAGACTTGGCAGAAATGGCAGGAAAACGAGATTAAGACGAAGGGAAGGGACAAATCTTGAAAGAGCATCTTGCTGAAGATTTCTGGGGGGTGGGACCGTGAGATACTTGCCATCCTGTGGGTACCATGATAAGAGTTGCCTTTTGAGTTTGTGTGCCTGATGTGGAGAAGAACTGATGGGATAAAAACTGGACAGAGGGATACATTTAAGAAGACCATCCAGGGATGCAGGGTGGAGTAATGAGAACCTGCATCAAAGCAGCAGGGAGGGAAATGAGCCATGAGATTCAAAATATAGGGGAACAAAAGGTTGGTTCCATGAGAAACGATGGTCATCTGAATGTAGGAAGCTGGAGAAGGAAAAATCAATGATGATCCATAGTGATACTGAGCAGCTTTGTGGACAGCGGGGCCATTCACCAGGGATAAGGCAGTTCACGAGGACCAACTTCGAGGAGGCTGTAGAAATTTCAGACATCGACATTTCCAGGTGTCGGCAGCCCCTGAAGGAACAGGAGCTGTATATGTTTGGTACCTTGGAGAGTTGATATGCTTAGAGACACATTTTGGGGGCCTCATCAGGATATTGGTCCCTTTTGAGTCGTAAAAATGAGTGTCATGATCCCAGGAGAGAATTTAGAAGGAAGGAAAGAGAAAAGAGGGACAAGGACAGACTCTAGAGATAATGACCTTGACTACTCTTGTTTGGAACCATATTTGGGAGAGATAAAACCAATGGGATGAAATGAAGATATCTCCCCTTGGGTGTGTCAACAGAGCAAAGGGAACTCCGTCCCGGAGACAGGATAGCGTAGTGGTCAAGCCCATTGAGTCTAGAGTCAGCCTTCCTGAGTTTGTCACTCGCTCTGTGATCTTGGACACATGATTCAATGTCTATGGGCCTCAGTTTCCTCATCTGTAAAAATTAAGGATAATGACTCTACCCACCTCTTTAACACATAGTAAGAGCTATATGAGCATTAGTCATTTTGATTATCACCATTATTATGCTAGGATTGCAGTTTCAGTATGGGGGAGTCCTTCCTTTTTTAAGCGGGTATGGGTAACGTTTAGATGCCCTTTTTAGGGAAGTACTATTGTTTCTGAGCTATCAACACTCTGCAGCTTCAGCAACTTCATGGTTGACTCCTCTGCAGAGAGTAACCTCAGAAAGGTATGCTCCTTCCATGCCAGGGGCATAAGAGTTTGACCATCCAAGCCCCCCTCCCCAACTCCTCTCCACAAGGTCTCAGAGAACCCAGAGTTCACCTGGATTGGCTGGCACTTTGTTAAACGATTTCCCAAGCTCCGTTGTCCTTCTGAGTCCTGCTTCCTCCGCCTTGACCCCCAAATACCTTACTCAACCTCCATCTCAGCATCTCCTTGGTAACAGCGCGGCATGTGACAATGACCATGCCATGACACTGTCACAAAGGCACCCATCATCTCACAGGATGATGAATTTGGGGGCAAAGAGCAAACATTAAATGAGGTGATTCTTATGATTTATGGACACTGCATATGGTAGGCTTCTAGTAGTGGAAAAAATAAATTCCTGTCTTTCCATGTTATCTGGTTTTATCAATGAGTTACTAGTCAGTTCAGGGTCCCAACTCAGAACAGATGACACTCAAATTAGGATAATTTAAAAGAGATATTTACAGGGACTTCCCTGGTGGCACAATGGTTAAGAATCCGCCTGCCAATGTAGGGACACGGGTTTGATCCCTGGACTGGGAAGATCCCATGAGACGCGGAGCAACTAAGCCCGTGCGCCACAACTACTGAGACTGCGCTCTAGAGCCCGCGAGCCACAACTACTGAGCCCACATGCCACAACTGCTGACACCCACGCACCTAGAGCCCCTGCTCCACAGCAAGAGAAGTCACCACAATGAGAAGCCCGCGCACCGCAACAAAAAGTAGCCCCCGCTCGCCACAACTAGAGAAAGCCCACGTGCAGCAACAAAGACCCAATGCAGCCAAAAATAAATAGATAAATTAATTAATTAATTAATTAACAGAACAGATATTTACACAGTGTATTCATTTCCTATGGCTGCTGTAATAAATGAGCACAATCTTGATGGCTTGAAATAACGCAAATTTATTATCTTACAGTCGGAAGTGGTCATTCTGGAGGTCAGAAATCAGAAATGGAATTTTCTGAGCTAAAATCAAGTTTTAGGCAGGGCTGCATTCCATCTGGAGGCTCTGGCAGAGAATCCATTTCCTTTCCTCTTTCAGCTTCTGGAGGGGCCTGCATACCTGGTATGTGGCCTTTCATCCGTCTTCAAAGCCAGGAATTCCGTCACCTCTTTTTCCATCTTTACATCTTCTCTTTGACTCTTATCTTCCTGCCTCTCTCTTATAAGGGCCTTTGTGATTAAAATCCCCCTACTTTAAGATCCAGAATTTTAGTCACATCATCAAAGTTTATATCTGCAATGGAACATAACATATTCACAGGTTCTGGGGTTAGAAAGTGACATCTTTGGGGGTCCATTATGCCAGTTACAATGCACCAGGACTCCATACAAAAGAGTGGCTGTGTTACAGGGGAACTGCAAAGAAGCAGCAAGTAATCATAATACTGGAGATGTTTACTGCTCAGAAGCCCACTGGGAGAAGGGGAAGGAGGTTACCAGAACCTAAAGGAGATGGTCCCATGGAGAAAGGATCATGATAAGCATTGCCTTTGCTTGAGAGACCCTGCCATCCTAAGAAGCATCATAGGGAGAAAGCCAAGAGAATAAATACCCTCAAGTCATGTTCCCTTCACCCCCCTCTCTGATCTCCTTGGCAGGGCTCCCCATTGGCCAAACCCAAGCAAGACCATACAGGCAGGGACCCTATTGATGGAATCCATACAACTCAACCTCTCTGGACAGGCAACAGGGTGAGGGTGACAGGCATATCTGCCTGTGTGAATAGAAGATTCCCAGCATCATTCACCCTCCATGCCCCTCAACATGCATGCACATCCTTTATCTGGGACAATATCCTGACCTCAATATTCTGTCAACCTCCAAATCATTGGAGGTGGATACCAATCTGTTCACAGTCTACCCATAACCTTAAATGTCAGCCATCACCCTGTCCTTGACATAAAAGATAAAAGGATGTGTAAATAAGTTCATTTGTATCATTTTTTTAGATTCCACATATAAGTGATATCATATGATGTTTGTCTTTGTCTTACTTCGCATAGTATGATCATCTCTAGGTCCATCCATGTTGCTGCAAATATATGCACATAACTAAATCACTTTGCCGTCCACCTGAAACTAACACAACATTGTAAATCAACTATACTCCAATAAAAAGTTGGTTGTTTGGAATAAAAAAGATAAAAGAGAGTATAAAGGGAGAAACAAGTAACACAGGCTACAGTCTGCTTCTCTGATCATGGTAAGAAGACCCAATTGGCGATGATACCTGCTTTTCTCCATCACCATTCTTCATTTTTCTGTCCATCTGCCAACAGCCCAACTTTAACTGGTGGAGGCAAAACCAAATGGGATTTAGCTTATTATTGTTTTCTTACGCTTCTGTTTGTACCCACTAGTCACTGAGGTAAGCAGAAATGTGCTTATTGTTATGACATCCTTACGCCCTGAAGTAGAGAGAACACCTGATTTTTAAGAACGTTTTCTCTAATCACTTCCAATACATCGTTTGCCTCATAAAAATTTGCAGGTGTGCTCATAGCTTGGCAATGCCAGTGGCAGGTCACTAAGCGGAGATGGAAAAGAACTGCATTGGTTGCCATTTAAATGAAATATTAATTACACTCTTCTTTTAATGCAGCTCATTGAGTGTGTGTAAATCTAAAAATTTTAAGATGCTCTTGCATTCTACCCCTAAAAGCAATAGAAATGGAATAAATGTAGACAGGTTTGGGGTGGGCTAGTAGGGGAAATGATATAGGCTACTGTGTTTTAACTGTTGAAATAGAGGTGGACATTTTCTTTTTTAGTGCAGTAAAATTCAGATAACGTAAAAGCAAACTATTAACTATTTTAGCGTATACAATTCAGTGGCATTTGGTACATTCATAATGTCTTGCAACTATTACCACTAGCTACTTCCAAAGCATTTTCGTCATCCCCAAGGGACATCCCATTCCCCTTAAGTGGTCTCTCCTCATTATGCCACTGGAGTCTGTGTGTGTGTATGTGTGTGTGTGTGTGTTTAATAGTATATTGTCACATAGGAATAGAAGCAAATCATTCCACCTACCTTGGTTTATCTTGACATGCTGGTCCTGAAAACAGTTAATGCCATTCTTGTCTTTAAAGCTCTTTTTGAACAGGAGAAAATCTAACAAAGTTTAATAACATGTATACATAGGAGAGACCCAGGAAAACTGACTTACTCTTTAATACTTTTATACTAACTTTTTTTTATTATGGAAACTCTCAAACACATGCCCAAGAAAAGAGTGAATTCCTACAGACCTATCATGGATGTCCTATATGAATACTTACCACGGATGTCCCAATATAAATATTTGCCAACCTTTGTTATTCATTCCCCTGCTTCTGCTTTATAGGTTTGTCTTTGTTAAAAGTCTGTTTGGGGGACTTCCCTGGCTGTGCAGTGGTTGAGACTCCACGCTTCCACTGCAGGGGGCATGGGTTCGATCCCTGGTCAGGGAACTGGGATCCCACATGTGTCGCAGCATGGCCAAAAAAAAAAAAGAAAGTCTGTTATACCCAGTTCCAGAGAGCACACGCTTACCTGTCATCCCTTTAACACTCAGCTTTGACAGAAATGAAGGTTATAAATAAACACGATGCTACTATCACATCTGGACTTGTTTCCATAGTGTCCACCTGGAGCTCATGTCACGAATGTGACCTTACTTGGGAAAAGGGTCTTTGCAGAAGTGATAAAGTTAAGGATCTCGAGATGAGATGTTCCTGGATTGACAAGTGGGTCCTAAACCCAATGACAAGTGTCCTTTTAAGAGACAGGAAAGGAGGAGAAAGAAAGACACACAGAGCAGAAAGTGTGAAGACAGAGGCAGAGATTGGAGGGATGAAGCCACAAGACAAGGAGACCAAGAGTTGCCAGCAACCACCAGAAGCTAGGAGAGAGGCATGGGACCCATCCTCCTTCAGCATCCCTGGACGGAACCAATCCTGCTGACACCTTAACTTCAGACTTCTGGCCTCCAGACTGTGAGAGGATATATTTCTATCCTTTTAAGCCACCCAGAGTGTGGGAATTAATACAGCCTTCTCTAGGAAACTAATCCAGCACTTAACAACTTTCACAATAGTTTCTGAAAGTCATCTAACACTTGTTCACATCCAAATTTCCCTGATCTTCTCCCCAAATGACTTTTTTATACTTGGTTTGTTTGGATTAAGATCCAGTTTAGGTTTGTAGGACCATCTTAATGAGAAACGCCAATCTGGAAAACATCCCATGTTGAGGAGTGGTCACATCCAGCCATGCATATAACAAACCCAATCTCTGTCATTGCATAGGACAAAGTGAATGGAAAATAGCTGCTCAGATTTGTATTAACTATAAAGGTAAACAACCCCAAAGTCACACACAAATTCGTATGTCACCATGCAGACACAAATGCAAAAAACACACACAAAAAAATCTAAGAGAAAGTATCAAACAGAGGCACTTAATTTGGGAAATGGAAACAACTCATCTAGGATGACCCAGTAAATACACATGCATGCTTTTTAAAAATATTTATTTATTTATTTGGCTGTACCGGCTCTTAGTTGCGGCACGCGGGATCTTCGTTGCTGCGTGCGGGATCTTTTAGTTGCGGCATGTGGACTCTTAGTTGCGGCATGTGGGATCTAGTTCCCTGACCAGGGGTTGAACCCAGGCCCCCTATATTGGGAACGCGAAGTCTTAACTGCTGGACCACCAGGGAAGTCCCACATGCATGTTTTTTTTTTTTTCCTCTCTTTTTCCCAAAAGATAAATGGGGTATTTTGTGTCCTGGGTAGAATGTGGCAGTGAATATGAATTGATGGAGTTCTTATGCCCCACCATCCGAGATCTGTGAATCATCATCTGTTCGGTTTGGAGATACCCCGGGATTCATACGTACGATAGAGTGTGAGATATACTGCTTTACTGTGACTGGATGCCCCATGAGGGCTTACTGAACTCAGCTGAATTTACGTTAGCTTTGACATGAGGGCAATCTGTCTTGCGTCTTTTGTCCTGGATGGATGTAGCTCATGAGGCTGAAGCAATTAGAGCCAAGGTTTATTTCCGTCTGCTTTGTCCAAGAACCTGTATCTGACCTTCCTAGATAAACACCTTGATTCGGGATCTATCAGGTAGAGATTTTTCACTGTTTTTCTCTGCATTACCTTTTCCACACTTCCCTGATGCTAATGGATGCCCTGAAGGAGAGGTAATTAATAACTGGATCTAAGCTATCCCAGAGAAGTGATGAATTTCTTGTATGTTACTAAATTACTCCTTCCTCCTAGGCAGACTTGGTTACATAAAGATACTAATTTAGAACTGTGATGAGGAAACCTGATGCCTCAGAGTGATGGACCATGGGAGACAAATTACTCAATATTTTCACATCTCACATTTTAATTTTGTACTCTCTGCTATACTTCGGATGCGACTACAAATAGCTTCTTTGAAGGTCGCCGTGTGCTTTTTAGCGTGTTAAACGTAGAAGTGTGGTGAGAACTAGGTGTTTTTAAATCCTTTGCAGAAAGAAAAAAGATCTTAAAAAATATCAGCCAAAATGTTCCTTCCTGTACTCAAAATATCTTTCAGTTATGTTTGAATGTTTGATATCCACGTGTATACCTATTATGAATGTGGTTATGAAAATCCTGCATTTATTAAAATGAGATGTTTTAATCGTGCAGCTTTAGAAGAGATCATCTTAAAGTCCTGTCATTGAGTTTTAATTTTATCGTACAATCAGGGCTTCAGTACTAACAAATCCATATAATGTGTTGGTAAGTATTAAGATTAACCATGAAAATGAACTCTGATATAGTGTGTTGATAATGAAAGGGGCATGCGCAAACAATGAATGTTTGAACTGTTCTAGATATATGTCTTCTTTGGGACAAGAGGAAACAAAGAAACTCGTGAATATTATAACTAAGAGACTCTTGTGTATTTACAGAATATAGGATGGCCGTTTTGACCCAAGCAAAGCAGTGAATCTGAACTCTAGGAAATGACCTCCAGAGTTTACGTAATTTCTGAGCAGAAATCAACAAAAAATTGAAAGTTGCACATATGACACACATCATAGTTTAGAGATCAAAACCAATTCTTCCTGCTTAAACCAGCGAGACATCTGAGGTTCAGTACCTTTAACCAACTATGCAACTTCGTTTCCCAATTTGTCCCCAAACCACAGCAGATTTTTCTAGAGTTGCAGCTCCAAAGCAATGTGCTCCGTACTTGTAGAGCAAGGGGTGGTTGAGAGGTGGGCATTCAGGGATAACTGAGCATTGCACCTATTCCTTTGTATTTGGCCGTTGCATAATAGGGCACAGCTTCTTGCCCGGGATACCCAAATTTTCCTAGTAAATGATGCCAGCACCACATTCAGAATGGGTAGCTTTTTGTTCGACCAAACAGTGAGTATTGACCTTAGGCTCATGAAAATGTGATTAGGATCTGTCCACTCTCTCCCCTTTTCTTTCTACTCTTAGTTACCCAGGAATCCAAAGTCATTATTACAGTTTTCTTTAGTAGAATAATTGACACCCAATCTGAGAGGTAACCATCAACAGCTCCACTTTGCAGTGAAGGGGGATTACAATACTTTGAGGGTATTTGGCTAAATCCTTTGGCTACACTATGGGGTGCCTTTCCCACCTGTATCCCCAAAGACTTTTGCAATCATGGCCTCTGTGAAGTGCATACAGCAGAATGATACGTTCATACACTTTGGGGAGTGAATGATACCTTCATGTATCTGTGAAACACAGTATTCACTGTTACCAACTTTTCCTAACCTCAATCAAAGGAGAACAGCAATATATACTCTGTATTGCTTTTTTCATTCCTTCGCCTTAGTTTATTCTATTTGGATATTTCTGAGGCATCTCTTATGCCTGCCATAAGACGGCGTGCTTTAATTCAATAGATAGCGATCATTACGTTGTTTTTTGCAAAAGTTCAAACCCTACGCATTACACGTTTTGAAATCAGAAATCACACACGAGACACAGCGTTTAATTCATAAAACTTTGTTGCATTTCAGAGAACGTAACATTACGTTCTGAAATACTGATGCACACATTATGTTCATTATGGATCTTAAAATGCTAATAATTCAGCATTCTGAATATGAAAGCATAGCAACTTGAAAATAGCTCTTTTTATGTCCTCATTACACAAATGTGTAATTATATGAACCTGGAATTAGCAAGGAACTCATTGTGTTAAGCTTTTTAGGTAGGAGCTTATTAATCACCGAAGCTGAGTTTCCAGAGCTTTTATTTCTGGGGTGTAGAGAGGTCAGGTAGGATCCCGACATCATAGTATCGCTTTGAGGATGAAATGGGGGAAATGAGCACAGAGTGAGATGGGCTGGGACCTGGGAGCCTTTGCTGCAGCGCTCGCACCTGGACAAACATCTCCGCAAGCAATAGATACAAAGAAACTAAGAGGGACTAAAAATAACTGCTTGCGTGCACAGCTGGGGCGAACTAGGAATAATAAGATACAGAAGGGCTACAGACCAACTGCCTGTTCTCAGGGGCCAGGAGCAAAAGCAGGGTCCTGTGCGTGATCCCTGCACACAGCACCACCCAGGGGGTGGGCAGCCCACCTGAGCCACCGCTCTGGCCCGACCCACCAATCCGTCCCCTACCCTCACCCCGTTGAAGTAACCAGCCCGCCGACCTCGGGGAGCGTGAAAGGGCACCTGTTACTTGTTCTCACTCCTTCCTGCTGTAGCACGAGTCCCAGTAAAGCCTTGCCTGAAATGCTTATGTGACCTCATCAATGTTTATTGATCTAAGAGACTGAGGACCCAGGTCAGTATCACACTTTGTGGCACCCCAGATGGGATGCCCCTGGGGTCTTTTGCCCAGGAGAGGATCCAGGTCCCTCCGGGACCACCCAATGCAGCTTCCCCCGGTCCGTGGGTGACAAGCAACCACCAGAACCTCTTGTTTCAGCTTCACCATTTGGTAAGTCTGCCTTCGTCACCCTGAGGGCCTCAGGACCCTCATTCAGGCAACGCTCTCCTTCTCCCCTTTGTCCTTTTTCCTCTCCTGATAGCTCTCTCTACTTCTCCTCTTTCTCTGTCCTCTCCTTCGGAGAGGGCTGATTACAGAATCACTCCTCTGAGCTTGTGAGACCATGCTCCCCTGAAAGAAGCATTCCATAAATGTCTGCTAGCACGGGTTATTTTATACTGTATTCATTTCACATTTTCGTTTGCTCCTGGAAGAAAATATATCCAATTATTATTCTGATCCTTATACTAAGACTACAGTAATTGTCTTTTCCATGTTGCATATCAACATTTGTGCAACATTTGAGGAAGCCTGCCCTATATAGACATCTACTGATGAAAAAATCTGGGGAAGTTTTTTTGGAAAGAACTTTATAATGGCTATAAAGAGGATTCGTTTTAAATAGTTAAATTATCACAGTTCCTATGTGTACTAAAAGTCATTGAAACATACACTTAACACGGATGAATTTCAACCTTCGTAAATGGTAACAATAAAGATGTTTAAAGAACACCATAGATTTTATTGACCAGCCAATTTGAAATAGAGCTTTAAGAACATAATATCTAAGGGATAGACTCGAAATTAAGTTTCTGATTAAAAAAATCCTATTTACAACTAACTATTCAGGAATCGCTAAAATTCTGTAATTCACTTGCAGCTAAGGAAACAGATGGTGCTTTGCCCTATCAATCATGACTTTCTCCTAATTGTCTAAGATCTACTGAGCCTCTTCTGGGTGTCCCTTGCTATCCGTGTCTCGTGGTGGGATACCCTGGGATGTTGTTGCCACGGAATTGCACCTTAGGATAAACTTCAGAAAATTATTTATTTCGGCGTATGTAATTTCTGAGTTTAAGTACTATGTCTTCATTAGCAATATTCTTTCAGAGCTTTGCAATTCTCCAACATGGTGTATGAAATCTCAAACTTTTCTTACTTACGATCTTAGGAATGAAACCATGTCTTCAAAGGAAAAAAAACACCTATCTATCTAGAATTAAGTATTTAGTAAAAATAGCCTTCAGAAGGAAATCATAAAGAAAAACGACAGAGAGGATCAAAAACCAATACAGAGAATTAATGAACCCAAGAGTTGTTTCTTTGAGAAGATCCACAGAATTGACAGATATTTACCTAGACAGACCAAGAAAAAACAGGAGTCAAATTACTAAAATCAGACATGAAAACTTATCTAAATGAAATGGATTATAAGAGAATGCTATGAACAATTATATGCCAAATGTTATGTAGCACAGATGAAACGGGCAAATTCCTAGAAAACACAAACTACCAAAACTGATGAAAGAAGAAATAGAAAATAGGAATAGATCTGTAAATTATACTTCAAAACTAAAGGAAAAATGAAAATATTTTTAGATGAATAAAAGCTGAGAAAATTCAGAGCTCAGCAGACAATTGCACCTTCATTAAGATTTCTTGTAGTTTATCTCGAAGGGAAGTAAAACCAGATAGAAACATACCTACACAAGGAATGAAGACAGTTAGAAATGGTAATTATACAGGTGAATATAGAATAATTGTATCTCTTTTAATTCATTAAATCATAATTTATCATGTAAAGCAAAACAGTATAAAATATTCTGTTATATAATACATGTACAAGGAAAATGTGAGACAATAATAGTACAAATAAAAAGAGGGGAATATGGATGTTTAAAATTTGAGGTTCTTACATTATATATAAAGTGGTACAAATTATTTGAAATTTGCCGGTAATAAGCTAAAATGTTGTAAACCATTAAATAACAACTAAATCAATAAACAAAGAGGCACAAAAAGCCAATAATGGAGCTAAAATGAAATGCTAAAATAGGCCCAATCCGAGGAATAAAATGTATGGCAAATTGAAAACAAATAACAAGATGGTAGACATATTTTTATAATATTTATAATTGCATTAAAGTAAATGGCCTCTTCTAGGACTATTTCAAGAGAAATGTAAAGTGAGCCAAAACTCTGAGCTACATGTGTAATTTTAAATATTCTACCTGCAGCCATCATTCAAAAAGTACTGAAATGGGTGAAATCAGTTTTAAGAATATATGTTATATAATGTGATATAGCCAAAATATTGTTTCAGGATGTAGTGAATGAAAATATGAATGAGATGTAACATCTTTTGTTGTTGTCATTGACCATCCAGAATTATCCATGGGTCAAATAAGGAATCACAGGGGAAGTTGTAAATATTTTGGATTGAATGATATGGAAACCATAACTATCCTATCTTTTGTCTTGTAGAATCTGAGGTGATGGAAATGCCCTTTCTCTTGATAGTAATAAATGTCCTTCATCTTGTGGATTACACAGGTTGAAACTCAAATTATTTCCTTTTATTTGTGTAAAAAGTGGATGTGTAAGAAGCTAACATAATGAAACACCAAAATGATCAAGCAACAACACCAACAAAAATACAACATTTGTGAAAACAAGGCAGGTAAATAAAATTCTCTATATTGGAATATTATTTATATGAATAAATGAATTATATATAAATGATTAATATAAATTAACATATTTATAGTAATAAGGTTCTAGAGCTTCAGGCAGGACAAATTTATAGGCAGCAAAAGGCAACAAATTTGGAAAAAAAATTATCAGAATGACTCAAAAACATGTTGAGTACCATCTTCAATTGGTTATCAATACAGTATGTTCTGTGCCTACTTGGACACTTTAAAGAACAACTTTCTTCCTTTCTTCTTTTCTTCCTTCCTTCCTTCCTTCCTTCCTTCCTTCATTTCTTTCTTTCTTTCTTTCTTTTTCCCTCACTCCCTCCCTCCCTCCCTTCCTTCCTTCCTTCCTTTCTTTCCTATTGAGGTATAGTTGATTTAGAATGTTTTAGTTTCAGGTGTACAGCAAAGTGATTCAGATACACACACATGTACACACACACACACGTATATAAATTCAGATCCTTTTCCATTATAGATTGTTACAATATATTGAATATAGTTCCCTATGCTATACAGTAGGTCCTTGTTGTTTATCTATTTTATATATAGTAGTGTGTATATGTTAATCCCAAACTCCTAATTTATCCCCCATCACTTTCCCCTTTGGTAACCATAAGTTTGTTTTCTAAGTCTGTGAGTCTGTTTCTGTTTTGTAAATAACTTCATTTGTGTCATATTTTAGATTCCACATGTAAGTGATATCATATGGTATTTGTCTTTGACTTACTTCACTTAGTATGATAATCTAGGTCCATCCATGTTGCTGAAAATGGCATTATTTTATTCTTTTTTATGGCTGAATAATATTCCATTGTATATATGTACCACATCTTTATCCATTCTTCTGCTGATGGACATTTAGCTTGCTTCCATGTCCTGGCTATTGTAAATAGTGCTGCAATGAACATTGGGGTACCTGTGTCTTTTTGAATTATGGTTTTCTCAGGGTATATGCCCAGTAGTGGGATTGCTGGTCATATGGTAGTTCTATTTTTAGTCAAAATCAGAAGAATTTTATGGAACTATTATTTCAGTAACGTATTTTCGCAGGGGTCCAGTAGATCTCAGAAAATAACATTCAAAATGCCCTATGACCCCACGATCCTGTTAAATAAGTCAGATAATGTAAGTATATTCAGCATGTCCAAATATATCAAGGGGTAGCCGGGATATAAGAGTGAACATCTCCTGAATAATAAGGTATCTGGGTAAGGGCACAGCGGTTCAAAGTGAACTCTGTTCTATTTTCTATCATGCGTTTTACAATTTTTTCTTTAAAAAAAATATCCATCTCAGCATCACCAGCTGTCTCTACTGCTTTTTGTTAATCCTATCATATCCATTTCTGTGAAAACAAAATGTGTTAGACCAAAAACAATAAAATGCAAAGGAGAAAGAACGTATTTTATTTTTGTTCTTTATTCCTCTCCAAATGAGGTCAATTTGAGACACCTTCAGTATGTGAAATATGTATGTCCAAAGCAATTCACCCCATTAATTATGTATCTGTGGCTTTTCCCCTGTATTTCTTCTAAAATGTAGGCAAAAATCAGCAATTATGTGAACTGACAAGGCTTTGCCTGTTTTTACTTTTAAATCGGAAATCTTCATGTTAAATGCATAGCTATGAAGAAAGGCAGTTGCCGAGAGACATCTCTCTTCCTATTTTGTTTTTAATTATTTCAGTGAAACTATGAAAAAGGAGTCACTGAATTGAGTTTTTGGAAACTATACAAGAGTTTTTCCAGTTCTACGCCTCATCCTTTCTCAGTAAAAGGTTGAGTTTATCTTGCCTTCCTGAGCTATTTATGCCATTTGCAGAGATCTAAACAGATGTGTTTCATTCATATTTTGTTTAGAATCATGTCTTAATATGAAGGTTTGATTTTTTTCCCCCTGAAATTATTTAGACTTTAATTTCTTATTTTCTACCTTATGTGGAAAAATCCCTTAATCTTTCTCTAATGGAATTCTTGGACGGAAACATAGATCAATTTGAACCAGGCACATTATTTAGTCTTTAGAATTGTTTTATATACGACTGCACTTTTTGAACTGAGAACACATCATATTTTATAAAATAGGTAAGTATGGGCAGTAATGAAGTATATCTATCACTTGCACATTAATGTTTCTGTTCATGTTTCTGTCGTGTATTTCACTCCTACAAAAAGTAAACTACATTTTTTTCTTTTTTCTTTTTTTTTCTGTTGCAAATTCAGTTCTGGTCGTTTTACCCCATAGCAGTAAATTCATAGAGGCTCAGAGTCAATGGTCTTAAACCCCGAGTACCATAAATCAAACTTGCATTGGCTTTATAATTTCTGTTTCATTTCTTTGGGTCACAAAAGTTCTATCTTAATTGGGAACTATCTTAAGATGCATTTTTCTAGAATACTGCACAGTTTACTGAGCAGGGGAGAGCACTTCCCTATGGTATTAATTAATCCATTTCTTCCTTGCTGCCTTTTGAGGACGCGTGGTGAAAAATCCCAGACCGAGAGAAGAAAACCAACTCTCCATCACTCACATTTCTGGAGGCCTTGAAGGAAAGCAGGATGCATTTTCCATATTTAAAATAATGTGGTGTCAAAGACTTCCATCATAAATATAGTGCCTGTATTTCCAGCGTAAGTACAGGTGATATACTTTTACATCCACACAATGGTAGAAATATCCGTGTTTATTATTGCCTTTACCGTTACTTTGATTTTTTAGTTCAGTACGTTTATTATTGCCTTTACCATTAATCCATGCCCCTTATGTAGAGCTGGAGACATAAAAATGTAAATTTGACAAAGTTGGGTTCACTTTGATGAACGTTTCACTCTGTATGCTAAACCAAAATGTGGACATTACAGGAAAACTGAGGTTAGTAAGTGGCAGGTACAATTGACTAACGTCCATCCCATACATAATAAGTATGTGAATAAGATAAATATCTTAACATTGTATATATATCAGTATAAACATTATATATAATATGGCTATTTCTATTTTGCTGGGGGTTTTCTTTAAATGAAAAGTTAGTGACATTTAGTCAACGCCTTTCATCACTTATAGCAATTACATATATATGGTGATGATAGTCGTACGTTTAATAAATTAACAGAAGAATTTACATTTGTTCTTGAAATAAACCTCAAGTCATCACAGTGAATTTTTCTTTAAACGTCAACTGGATTCTATTTGCTAGTTGTTTAAAACATATCTATCAATTTGTTGTTGTTTGTCTGGTATTTCTTGGATTTTGTCAGTGCTTTGCTAGCTTCATAATCAAATGTGGAACTATTTCACCTTTTCTGTGTCCTAAACCAGGGTAAATATTAGCAAGTAAATCTTATTTTCAAAGAAGAAAATTGTGAAGCCATCTGGAAATGCCATCTTTGAAGGGGAGAATGGGTGAGGCAGGGAGTGAAGTTGGGTCTCTCTGGGATTATATAATTAGTCAGTTTCCAGTTTCTCTTTCTTCTGGGGGAGAAAAATGGATGTAAAGCAAAGCATCCATTTTACTCAAGTTTTCAAATGCATTTGCACGGACTGGACCAGACAAGTTGATTTTGATTCCTTAATCTCCTTCATAGCTAAAATTTCGTCTGCTCATTTCCTACATTATACATTTGGACTCCCCGCCCTTTTTTATGATGATCATGTTAAACAGTTTATCTGTCATATTTTTTTCTTTACCAAAGAACCCATACTAGGAAGTTTTGTTAACTTCTATCCTCGTGTATCTTTTTTTTTTAAAATAAATTTATTTATTTATTTTTGGCTGCGTTGGGTCTTCGTTGCTGCGTGCGGGCTTTCTCTAGTTGTGGCGAGCGGGGGCTACTCTTTGTTGTGGTGCGCGGGCTTCTCATTGCAGTGGCTTCTCTTTTTGGGAACATGGGCTCTAGGTGCGCGGGCTTCAGTAGTTGTGGCACGCGGGCTCAGTAGTTGTGGCTCACGGGCTCTAGAGCGCAGGCTCAGTAGTTGTGGCGCACGGGCTTAGTTGCTCCGCAGCATGTGGGATCTTCCTGGACCAGGGCTCGAAACTGCGTCCCCTGCTTTGGCAGCTGGATTCTCAACCACTGTGCCGCCAGGGAAGTCCCTATCCTCATGTATCTTTTAAAAATTTTAGCCTTTATTAATTCCTCTCTAATTCCTGCAGCATCTATGTACTTTGGGCTGTTGTTGTCTTTTGGATTTTGCTTGGCAAATGCAAGGTGTGGTTAGAAAGCTTCCTTCAAGCATCAGCACTGTTCAGCAGCATGAACTGGTTTCTGGAATAATATAACTCTATTACTCAAAGTAACTCTTTACGGTTCCAACACTCCTGGCTGCAGCATTCAGAAACATTACTCTTTAAAATTTCATGCCCACTAGGCATAGACCATATCACAAAGTATACCCAACATGAGTATGAGGAAATAGCATGGATTTCTGTCAGCAACCAACCCAGAGGAATTTAAATATACTTTGGGAATTTGAGCCCAGTATTGTTTTCCAAAAGTGTGAAGGAAGCAGGGATACTTAGTGGAAAACATTAAGTTTTAAAGTTTTTCCACCAGCAGAACCCTATTTAATGAAAAGTGCTAATACGTTACTTCTTCTGATTTCTTTCCTCTTTCTCCTACTAGGTTTGAATTACTCAGTATTTGACCTAGACAGGAATTTCCAACCATATGCACAATTATGAGAACACCAGAGTGTTTCAAATATAGCTTTTTTTGTTGAACCTGAAGTAGAAATGGTTCATTCCATTAATCCAAACCATCTATTTGAGTCAAATGTTTTGGTGCTGCTACCCAGCTTTTTTTCTTTTTCCTTTTTTTTTTTTTTTTGCTGACAAGCTCAACTGTAAATTTGGGCACTTATAGGTTGGGTTTCTAGTATGATAGAGACCTTCAACTGTTTCACAATATCTGTATAAAATACTTTCTACTGAAGAAGTGTGATTACCCATGTTAGCACTAATGGAAAATGTCTCCATGCCAGATCGTTTTCAGTAAACGTACACCAGGTGTCTTGGAATAAGACTAGCACTGGGGTTTGAGGCGGTGCCCTTAGGAAATTACGTGCTCCTTGGAATTTTATCACCATCTTACTTTGTTATTTAACAAAAACTTGTAAAATAAACTGATTGAAAGAAAAATCTCTACATCAACTCTTTTCACAGCAAGGATTCTTAAAGTTGGGCTTTATGCATTTATTAGCTACTCTAAGACATCACATTCAAATTTGGGTCAGAAAAGAATTTAGGACAAAAACATTAGATACCTGTTTTAAATTATCATTTTATTTTATTTTTATTTTTTCCAGCTTTATTGAGATATAATTGACTTATAATGTTGAGTACATTTAAGGTGTGCAATCTGATGATTTGATACACATGTATATTGTGAAATGATAATAACAATGTGTGGTGAGAACTTTTAAAATCTCTCTTAGCAACTTTCAAGTATATGATACAGTATTAACTGTATGTTTACTGGATTTATACGTAACCATGCTGTACATTAGACCCCAGAACTTATTCGTCTGGTAACTGAATATTTGTACCCTTTGACTGACATCTCCCCATTTTCTCCACCCCCCCAGCCCCTGGTAACCACCGTTCTACTCTCTGGTTCTATGAGTTTGTTGTTGTTGTTTTTTCAGATTCCACATACAAGTGAGATCATACGGAATTTGTCGTTCTCTGTCTGACTTATTTCACTTAGCATAATGCCCCCAAGGTCAGCCCATGTTGTCACAAAAGGTAAGAATTCCTTCTTTTTAACATATATATATATATATATATATATAAATTTTATAATAACCAAGATATATATTATATATAAACATATATATTATATATATTACATATACATATACAATATACATATACATATATGTGTATACATATACATATATAATATATATCTTGGCTAATGTAAATATATATATACCCTTTTCCTTTGGCTATATACCCAGAACTGATATTGCTGCATTATATGGTAATCCTATTTTTAGTTTTTTGAGCAAAGTCCATACTGTTTTCCATAATGGTTGTAGCAATTTACATTCTGACCAACAATATACAAGGGTTCCCTTTTCTCCGCATCCCTGCCAGCATTTGTTATTGCTTGTCTTTTTGATCATGGCCGTTCTAACAGGTGTGAGGTGGTACCTCATGTGGTTTTGGTTTGCATTTCCCTGATGTCCGTTTAGTGATGTCCATTCCCTGATGTTTGCATGTAGTGATGTCCGTCACCTTTTCGTGGGTCTGTTGATAGTTTGGTTTAGTCCCACTTGTTTATTTTTCATTTTGTTGCTTTTGGTTTCATATCCAGAAAAATCATTGCCAAGACCAATGTCAAGGAGTTTTTCCCCTGTGTTTTGTTCTAGGAGTTATATGGTTTCAGGTCTTTCATTTAAGTTTTAACCTATGTGAAGTTAATTTTTTGTGAGTGGTATAAGATAGGGGTCCAGTTTCATTATTTTCATGTGGTTATCCAGTTTCTTCATCACCATTTATTGAAGAGACTATCTTTTCACCATTGAGTATTCTTGGCTCTCTTGTCCAATATTAGTTGACCATATATTAGATGTCAGTTTTAAGGTGTGATAATTCTAGGTAGACTATAAGTTTTGGCATGTGTGGGATTCTTTAATAATTTAACTCAGTAGGGAATGAAATGGCTATCAAAGCAACACAAGTTATCCAAAGCAAGAATCAATTCACCCTGGCTTACATGAATTGTTTCTTTTGGAATTTTCAGTCAGTATTAGCTAAAAGAAAGAAAAATGACCACAAGTTTACTTAATATTCAAATTTAGTCTATGAAGTAAACCAGTATGTTTTCTTAATGTTCTTAAGGCAATTTTCATATTAGCAAATAATGGTTTCTAATACCCTTGCATCTAACCCACCTGTTCTAATTCTCTCATCGCCTCTATTTGGGTGAAGTGCGCAATGCAACAATCATACAGAAAAATAAGAAGGATACGACACGTATGCTGAAATGCTTTGCTGTTTTGTAGGGACATGGATTTTGTAGGGCTCGTGGCTTTGAACACTCCCAGGGGAGCAGGAATTGTCTAGGCATTTCGAGGTGGTGATGGGCCTAATATAAGACTCTGTGTCTCAGACTGACACATCTTGGTTTCACATCCTTTTCCTCCCTTCTGATGGAAGTGCTAATAAATAGAAAAATGGCCAAGAGACTGTCAATGCAAAAAAGGAATAATAGGAAAAGAAGAGCTCTTTGGGACGTGACTGCATTTTTAAACAGTTAGGGAATGAAACCCTGTTATTACTATTGTTGTATCATCTTTGTTTTTAAGAAACTATTCCTATATTATGCTTTAAGACAAACCTGAAATCAACCTGCATAGATCGTGCTGGTTAATCAGAGAGGGGGAGAAAAAAAGAAGAGAATAAATAGGTTCATATAACATTCTTTTTTTAAAATATTCTTTTCCATTATGGTTTATCATAGGGTATTGAATATAGTTCTCTGTGCTCTACAGTAGGACTTTGTTGTTTATCCATCCTTTGTATAATACTTTGCATCTGCTAATCCCAAACTCCCACTCCATCCCTCCCACACTCCTCCCCCTTGACAACCACAAGTCTGTTCTCTATGTCTGTGAGTCTGTTTTGTAAATAAGTTCATTTGTGTCATATTTTAGATTCCACATATAAGTGATATCATATTGTATTTGTCTTCATCTTTCAGACTTACTTCACTTAGTATGATTTACATGCAGGTGTCCAACTTTCCCAGCACCACTTGCTGAAGAGACTGTCTTTTTCCCATTGTGTATTCTTGCCTCCATTGTTGAATATTAATTGACTGTAGGTGTGTGGGTTTGTTTCTGGGCTCTATATTCTGCTCTTTTTATCCGTATGTCTGTTTTTGTGCCAATACCACGCTGTTTTGATTCCTGTAGCTTTGTAGTATTGTCTGAAGTCGGGGGGGTTCTGCCTTCTGCTTTGTTCTTTTTCTTCAGAACTGCTTTGCCCATTCTGGATCTTTTATGGTTCCACAAAAATTTTAGGATTATTTGTTCTAGTTCTTTGAAAAATGTCATGGGTAATTTGATCAGAATCACATTAAATCTGTAGATTGCTTTTGGGTAGTATGGCTAAATGCCTCCTTTTTTTGGGGGGGGGGTGCATTGTGTCTTCGTTGCTGCATGTGGGCTTTCTCTAGTTGTGGCGAGCGGGGGCTACTCTTCGTTGCGGTGCGTGGGCTTCTCATTGCGGCAGCTTCTCTTGTTGCAGAGCATGGGCTCTAGGCATGCGGGCTTCAGTAGTTGTGGCACACAGGCTCAGTAGTTGTGGCACATGGACTTAGTTGCTCCATGGCATGTGGGATCTTCCCGGACCAGCGCTCGAACCCATGTCCCCTGAATTGGCAGGCGGATTCTTAACCACTGCGCCACCAGGGAAGCCCCAAAATGCCTCCATTTTTGAACGTGCATCCCACGAGAAACACGTAACTCAGATAGTCCTGCACAGAACACCAATTACCTCACCTTTTCCCTAACCTGCAATCACCTTTCCCCATACCTAAGACCACCCTGCTTCTTCATCTTGTAAATATCTCAAGCCCCTCCCCTTCAGGGAGGTGGAGCTGAGATTTGTTCTCCCATCTCCTTGCTTGACTGTCTTGTGAATAAACCCTTTCTCTGCTGCAAACCTCAGCATCTCAGCGTTTGTCTTGCTGTGCGTTGGGCAAGCAAACCTGGGTGGGTTACACCTACTCATCTAAAACTTGTGTCACCCCTCTTCTAAAAGAATACCCAGTGGTGGGGATCAATCAGTACCAGGAGTTACTCTTACACACTCAGAAAAAAAGAAGGAGAATTGGGTGGCTTGGGTATTTAAGTACCCCAATTTCTCCTCCCCAGTGAAATTTCTTCTATGCTGCCCTCCTGACACACCCTCAGATGGGAAAAAGGAGCCATGCGAGTGTGTCCTGTGGCTTGAAAAACTTCTTCAGTTGATGAAGGAACTCATCCCTGATTCTAAAGGAGAGATTCCTCTCCTAGAAAAAGCTCTTGGGACTAACAGTTAATGGTACAAAGACTTGGGTGATAATACTTACAAGTTACTGAGTCTCACATGCAACCTTTATGGTTAGAACTTTCATTATTTCAAGACTTGGAAAAGTCCTGAAGTAGTAAATCCAAGTCTTCAGAGCAAAAGTCATTCCTCAGTCTTTTTCAGTGGTTATGATTTTCTCATACTATTACTATTTTCAATCCACATACTTATAGGTTCTGGGAGATCCAAGGCATAGCAGTGGTTTGGGGGAGAAGGAAAAGCCATGAACCCGAATATATTTCTCTGTCCCAGTATAATTCTGTGAGGCACATCCTATTCTTATACACCAGTACAGTTTTGCCCATATGTAGGATTCCAGCAGCTCCGTGGCACCATCACAAAGCTATAAATTCTTGCCAATGGAAACGTCCACCCAACATCATATAGTAGGTGACAGATCAGGGGTTTAAATCCAGAACTTCTGCCTAAAAAGTTAGTGCAACATGGGAGATACACCTGAGAATTTGTTTTATTCATGGGGCCAAAGATTAGTAGAAAAAAATAACTGTTTAAGAAAACTTGAGGGGCTTCCCTGGTGGTGCAGTGGTTAAGAATCCGCCTGCCAACGCAGGGGACACGGGTTGGAGACCAGGTCCGAGAGGATCCCACATGCTGCGGAGCAACTAAGCCCGTGTGCCACAACTACTGAGCCTGCGCTCTACAGCCCGCTAGCCACAACTACTGAGCCCGTGTGCCACAACTACTGAAGCCCGCATGCCGAGAGCCCGTGCTCCGCAACAAGAGAAGGCACCGCAATGAGAAGCCCGCGCACCGCGACAAAGAGTAGCCCCGCTTGCTGCAACTAGAGAAAGCATGTGCGCAGCAACAAAGACCCAACACAGCCAAAAATAAATAAAATAAAAAATAAACTTATAAAGAAAAAGAAAAGAAAACTTGAGTTCTAGTTCTGTTTACTGCTTTCTAGATGGTAGATATTGTACTAGTCACTTCATGATTTGGGGCTACACTTCCTTCTCTATAAAATTGAATTAGTTAGTAATGCTTATCCTCCTTTCAATTTTTTTTTTTCACTGCAAGAATAAAAAGAGAAAATGCATGGGAAGCACTGTGTAAGTTCCACAGCATTATAAAGATGAAAGGTGGTATTACTTACCGATATTTTTATGCTTCACTTAAAAGCTCAAATAAAGCAGTCCTTCCTATAAAGGGCAGTTTGCTTCTTCCTGAAATAAATTCTGATACTAAAAATCATCAGATTTCTTTTTCCTTAATGAGAACTGGGCAACGAGTTTGCTATAGTACTTTTGACCTCCACCTTGACGATAAATGTGCAAGATGGACTTTTGTGTGAAAGGCATTCTGTAAAATGACCGATTCAGTAGAACCTTGACAGTTATCCAACCATCATGACCAAAGTTCTGGCATCGCTTTCTTGTAGAATTCAGCCTTACAGTGGGCGCAGGTGGGCACACCTGTATTGGAAGGTTTAAACTATGTGAGAATAAATAGGAACTTGATCTGTTGAGGATTCGTTACCTGAAATCATTTGATGCACCCCAAATATAGATGTCTGCTAGTATCTGACTATCTTTAAGACTCATAATGTGTAGAACTGCAGTTCATAGAACATTATTACAGTGTCAAATTAAATGTCCGAAGCCATAAGACTGCTCACCACTCATTTATGGAGAACTGACCTTTTTGTTTTATTTAATATGTTTTACAATTTTCTTTTCCAGGAACCACATTTTTAAAACTTTCTGTTGTAGGGACAAAGCATCCATCATCTTTGGAATGTGCACGTTGTTGGTTGCTCTCTGCGGCTACCTTCCCTAGCTGATAGCCCACAAAATCAAATTATGAAAAACATATTGATTTCCAAGAGATGTAAACCTGTAAAAATTGTTTTTCCATGTTTTGAATTTGAAATTTTGAGTTACTGCTTTCATTTTTGATGGTGTTTGTTTAGTGCTATCTAAACTCTGTCAGATATTTGCCATTTGATTGATACTCTTGTTAAAGTAGGCAAACTACAATGGAATATGTAACTGTAACATTTAGACTCTGAGACAAAACAAATATTGGAAGGAAATTTCAGTGTGGCATATTTTTTCCCCATAGGGATTGTTTGAAAAGAAACCATTTTCTAGATTTCCTTTGAGTTCTTTGGAAGCTCCTCCAGTGGCTAGTGTAGCCCGATGTTATTGTCGATTTCCAAATTTGGGGTTGGGTGGCGTAAACACACATAAAACCTAATTGCAGATTCTAGATCTGTTTTCCCTATCAAGGTAGTCATTTCCACAATACCACCCTAGTTTCCTTCTCTAATGCGGGTCACTCTTTTTTCCTCCACTTCATGACTTACCTCCTTCCTCTCACTTCCTGCAAGAAGAAATCCATACAAGAAAAAGACATAGCTATAATACAATATAAAATAATTATTACACATGAAAGTATGCATTAGAATTAGAATATTCCTTCTTTCCTTGCTGGACTCATTTGAGGTCAGTCTCCCAAACATCACTCCCTTTATTCCATATGAAATTTGACTTCAATTTCTACATGAGCGGGTGGTTTCATCAGCCTTCTGGCATTTTTTCCCTTCTCTCTCTGCTGCATTTGGTGTTTTACCCGAGACCTGGACCTGCCATGCGTTTTAGGGGTCAGCAGTTATCACTGAGAAGTAGGTAAGGATTTGAGGACTACAGCCAGTGTTTTTATGTCATCAGAATTGATTCACCCTCCAATGACTTATCTGTTCTGCTGGTGGTGAAGTGGAAATTTTAAAACCATTCAATACAGAGGGTTAGCGGACCATCCTCACAGAAGGGATTATGAGAGTGGGTGGGATTGAGGGGGGATGCTTGACCACCAACCGCTGCTGGAATTGTCAAGCTGTCATTGCTGGGGTCTCGCTACTTAAAAAAAAAAAAAAATCCCTCTGATGTGTAGAAACATCTAGCTTCTCTGACTTAAAGCTCTAGGGAGCCGAGAGACACTTCCCCAAAGTTGTGAGGTTTTGTCAAGATTCTTTCTATTTGGGATTCATTGGTTTATGCCTTTTGCATGTTTTCCCAGCTCTTCAAAGAAAAATACAGGTCGACGACCTCTCCCTTAATTTACTCATTTCCTACTCATCCTTGAAATTAAGAAATGTGCACACAGATCCTATTTGTGCCCACATTTATTGTGTATTTTCTACGGTGCTAAATTCTAAGTTTACGTTTCTCCTAAGTGCTGGGGGGTAAAATGAAAATGCCTGCCTTCTTGATCATAGACAGTATAACTTACTAATGAGTGTAAATATTATTACTGAGCTATATTGCTGAGCTGTTGAAATGCTAGCAGGAATGTGTCTAATAGGAGAGTGGATGCCTTGTCTTGAGTGGGAAAGTGGCCCTCAATTTAAATTGACATAAGCCACGGTAGAGAGAGAGGGGAAGAAGTGTGGTGAAGAGACACCAATGTCATTTTAAATGTTTTAGTAAAATAAATTACAAGATCATTTCACGAGGAACTTTTACCATCAAGGTAGAGAGAATGGTCTTTCTTTTTTTGTTTGACGTTGATTATGTTTGATTTCAGAGGTGTCCTGCAAACTTTCCAGTGAGGGCGGAACTTTCTGCATACTTACTATATGCAGACATCTCAGGTTTTCACGTCTGTTTTTCTTGCTCTTTCTACAACTTTTAAAAATCATTGTGTATGTTGTCTGTGGAATTGTCGTTCCCCCCCTCCACCCGCCATAAAGTTGGTGTCCTCAACACTGGCAGCTGTGACTGTGATTTTTTTTTTTTTAACTTTTTACTTTATATTGGAGTACAGTTGATTTACAATGTTGTGTTAGTTTCAGGTGTACAGCAAAGTGAATCAGTTATACATATACATATATCCACTCTTTTTTAGATTCTTTTCCCATAGAGGTCATTACAGAGTATTGAGTAGAGTTCCCTATGCTATACAGTAGGTCGTTATTAGTTATCTATTTTATGTATAGTAGTGTGTATATGTCAATCCCAGTCTCCTAATTTATCCCTCCCCCCCCATCCCCTGGTAACCATAAGTTTGTTTTCTACATCTGTGACTCTGTTTCTGTTTTGTAAATAAGTTCATTTGTACCATTTTTTTAGATTCCACATATAAGTGATATCATATGATATTTGTCTTTCTCTGTCTGACTTATTTCACTCAGTATGACAATCTCTAGGTCCACCCATGTTGCTACAAATGGCATTATTTCATTCTTTTTTATGGCTGAGTAATATTCCATTGCATACATATACCACATCTTCTTTATCCATTCCTCTGTCGATGGACATTTAGGTTGCTTCCATGTCTTGGCTATTGTAGAGTGCTGCTGTGAACATTGGGGTGCATGTATTGTTTTGAATTATGGTTTTCTCTGGATATATACCCGGGAGTGGGATTGCAGATCATACAGTAGCTCTATTTTTAGTTTTTTTTTTTTTCCCCTGTGACTGTGATCTTATTTGGAAATAGTCTTTGCAGATGGAATTAAGATGTAAGTTAAGATGAGGTCATATGGGCATAGGGTGAGCTCGTAATCCAATATGCCTGGTGTCTTTATAAGAAGAGAAGAAATACAGAAACTAACATGCACAGAGGGGAGACTTCCAGGTAGAAAGAGGGACACACAGTGAATTCATGTGATGACAGAGCCAGAGACTGCAGTAAGGCAGCTACAAGCCAAGGAATGTCCGAGGCTGCTGGTAGGCAGGAGGAGAAGGATTCCATCCATATTGTGAGAACACAGCCCCAAGGACACCTGGATTTCAGACTTCAACTCCACACCCGTGAGAGAACGAATTTCCATGGTTGTGAGCTACCCAGTTTGTGACAGTTTGTTCTATAGCAACCACAGGAAAGGAACAGAGTCTATTTTTATGTTTCTCTCTCACGTCTCCCTCTTTCAGTGTCTGTCTGTTCCCGTGTCTCTATGTCTTGCGGTTACACCTTCGTCTTGCATTTCCTTTCTCTGATCTACTGCCTGTCTAGCTGTTTTTCTTTTCCCATCTCTGAGTTCTTTTCCCCATCTACCCCTTAACTGGCAAGACAGAGAGCCAACATGGGACGGAGGAAAGAGCGTGGATCAGGGCTACAGAGCCCTGTGGTTTTTATTCCTCGTTTGCCTCAAATGTCAAAAATCCCATTCATCCCTAGCCTTACTACCGTGCTTGGTTGTTGTGGAAACACCATGGATAATTTCTGAGAAAACACGTCCTAATTGATAAAAGACAAGGTCATTCTAAAGTATTGAAACTGATACAGAGATTTACATTTGCCATGTGGAATTAATGAATGTATATATGTTCCTCATTTTCATATGTCTGTCTATAAACCAATATAAAAGTTTAATTTTGCATATGCAAATGTACTTAAAATCTTCTGGGTCTCAATGCCCATTCATGAATAGGTTGGAAAATTATTTTCCTGTCCTTGCTAGTCATGTGATGTCTCACCGAGCCGTTTCCCTGTCCTATCTCCTCTAAATTTCAGAATACATTTCTATGAACATATTATAGCATTGTGCAAATTATGACCATGATTTTCCTCCCTCTCATAGAGCCTCTGAGCCTTGCATGGATTCATTTTCATCTCCTGGGGACACTTGGAAACGAGGTGGTGACACAACCCTCAAAGATGAAGATGTTGAACTTGGTTTTAGATTATAACATTATCCCAATAAGCTGAATACATGAAGAAAAGTTTCTTGTCATTTTCTTTAGCCTGATGAGACCTGAATAATATTCTGGGTCGATAGACAGAGCTAAGAGTGAAATATAGACCTTATTATAAAGACTCTATTTGGTCCATATTTCAAATAAGCTGGTCCATTTTCTTCCCGGTTCATACAAGGCTGTGTAAGTTTCCAGATATTATGTCAAACCCAGAAGCTTATCTCATTGGGAAATCTTCTTGAAAATATGGAAGAAAGGGCAATAAAAAGTATAAATAAAATACACAACATGGACTAAAAACATAGCAAAGGCAGATGAGGATAGCAGCATAATAAACAGAGACAAAGGCTTTTTAATAAGCATTATCATTTAGATCTATTGTTTCTGGTCTCAGCTGAGAAGACTCTTCGATTTAAAAGCTTGGAGGTCCCGTTGAAGGGAAGTGAGAACCTACAAAGGATCATGCTTACTTTGGGAAATTCAGTTTTATCTAAGATAAGAAAATATGTATGTACTGTAACATTTATGCACAAAGGGTCAAAATAAGGAAAACACATCTGTGGGAATTACTTCTGAAAATGTAACTCACTGATGTCTGCACAGGTGGACCATCAGGGGTTCTTTCCTGGGTGTGAGATATCCTTCTGTAGCCAGAGGCTGCTATCGCAAATCCCTGTGGAGATTAAAGCCATTTTCCACATAACTTGGGTTTTCACAACAGCTCAAAACACTTATACCTGCTCCAGCACGGTCACCAAGGTAAATGGTGTCATTTGTTAGTTCTTCTGAATATTCTCCATAATTATCTTTGTTTTTATTTCATTTCAAAATGATGGATCTGATGGCCACCAATATGGTTATCATGGAACAGAAATCTTTACGGTGAAAAAGGAAGTCTCAATAATTGTAACAAATGTCAAAGAACAGAGGACCGTTAGTAAATTCAGAGGCTAGTTCAAATTGGTTGTCCATGAATATTTATTGAATGAATGCCTGGCATTCATTAACTTGTTTATATATATATATACACACACACATATATATATACATATATATACACACACACACACACACACATATATATATACATATATATATACACACACACACACACATATATATATACATATATATACACACACACACACACATATATATATACATATATATATACACACACACACATATATATACATATATATATACACACACACAAATATATATATATACATATATATATACACACACACACACATATATATATACATATATATACACACACACACATATATATATATACATATATATATACACACACACACATATATATATATACATATATATATACACACACACACACATATATATATATACATATATATACACACACACACATATATATATACATATATACACACACACACACATATATATATATACATATATATACACACACACACATATATATATACATATATATACACACACACACATATATATATACACATATATATACACACACACACACACATATATATATACACATATATATACACACACACACACATATATATATACATATATATACACACACACACACACACATATATACACATATATACACACACACACACACATATATATATACATATATATATACACACACGAATTTATGTGTATATGTGTATGTTATATATATAAATTTTGGTTTAAATAATACACTATCCCTATATATATATTATACATATATGTATATATATATGTTATATATAAATTTTGGTTTAAATAATATACTATCCCTATATATGTGCATATATATGTTATATACATTTAAATTTTGGTTTAAATAAGAGACTATCCCTATATATATGTGTACAAGTATGTGTGTGTGTATATATGTTATATATATATAAATTTTGGTTTTCAATAAAACACTATCCCAATATTTAAAAATATATACTATTATATATAAATATATAATATATATAATTGTATATGTATGCTATATAGTATAAATACATACATGTATTATAGATACATATAAAATACTATATATATTAATGCATATACACATGTTAATAGTATTTTATATGTATTTATAATACACGTATGTATTTACACTATATAGTATCTGTTATATAAATATACCTAATATACATAATATAATGTATAACATAATATATAATTTGTGTATAGTTTTGAAATGCAGTGTATTAATGGAAAATTTGCGGGAATTCCCTGGTGGTCCAGTGGTTAGGACTTGGCACTCTCACTGCTGGGACCTGGGTTCAATCTCTGGTCGGGGAACTAAGGTCCCATGTGGCGAACGGTGTGGCCTAAATAAATAAAATTTTTTAAAAAAACAAAAAAACCAGAAGATTTGAGGTACTGTAAAGCTCACAAGTGAGAAGATGACTGTCATTGAAAAACTAGTTTGTTACCTACAGCTCCCAGAAGGAGGGGCACAGCACACAGCCCCAGGGCTGGTCAGGAGCAGAGGACAGGGGAGAAAAACATGGAGAGAGAGCCTTTACTGTGGTTATGACGGCGAGGAACAGGTGAGGCAGGCTTAGGATTGGATAGTTTGGGTCATTTCAGCGGGATCTGGGAGAGAGGGCTGTCCCTGGGTGTCTGGTACCTGCTCTGGGGGGGATGGTGGTGCAGAGTATGGGAGCCCCATAGAGGAGGAGATTGGGGTGTGGGTCCTAGACTGATTGGTTTGTATTTGAAAAATGCACTTGGGGGCTAGTTACTGTCTCTAGGAAGTCACTGGCCCTGGGAGATGCGGTCCCTTATGGACAGCAAAATCCAAATGTCAAACATCAGACTACAGAAAATAAAGACGTGGTTATTTGAATATTTCTCCCTCTCTCTCTCTGTCTCTCTCTCTCTGTGTCTCTCTGTCTCTCTGTCTCTCTCTCAGCACTGCACTAAGCTTGAAGTCTATGTAGAGCCAGCAGATGCAGGCTGTAGCAGGTTTTCTACTATCGTCTTCTAAATGCTCAACGGAAATGAATCATTATTTCCTTCAGGCTTCGACAGATAAATCCATTCTTCTCTTTTCTAAACACGGAGGTGCTGTTTTCATGCAGTTACTCCCATTCAAAATCCAGTCAGACAGATTCTCAGATAATTATAGCAACATTAACTGCAGTCTCGTTGAATATTGCAGAATTGTCCTTGGAGAGTTCAAAGAGAACTTTGAGGTCTTCCAGGAGTTTGGCGGACGCCTAAAAACTTTGTTATAAGCGAGGTGACCTTGTCCATCAAGACCGGCAAGCCTGCTGACTGCTTCCATGCTTGAGTTTGGGGAAAACAGTTATTAGTAAGAAAGAGGACGTGCCTGTGTTTCAATACATGCCTTAAAATAAGAGGTCAACATTCCAGACTGGCCATGAGAAAATGACACAGAAGCATTGAGTTTGCTTGAATTTGATACGTTGAATCAGGTGTCCGTGAACCATGGCCATGGATCAGGTCCAACCTAACAACTAATTTATAAAATAATCTTTATCAGAAAATAGCCACGATTCATTTCTATGGCTGTATGGGAACTAAAGGAGTAGAATTGAGTAGTTCCAACAGAGCCCTTATGGTCTGCAAAGCCCAAAATAATTATTATTTAGATGTTTTACAAAGAAAAAGTTTTCCCACCCTGTTCTAGATCCAGGCAGAGAGCGTGTGTGTTAAAAACGATGTGCTTATTATATTAGCTGTGTTAGCGGAGCCTACTGTGGTCATCACTTGACAATATACATAACTTGAACCGTCATGGTATATGCCCTAAACTTACGGTGATATATATATCAATTATTTCTCAGTAAAACTGGGGAAAAAAGAAACGTGCTGAGGGAACACACAGTAGCTGTTCTACATATTGAGACTGAACACTATGATTTTTATATGCATTTATTTTTTCTTTAGAAGACAAGAAAAAAATCACAATGATCATAATCAGAATAATAGCAATAATGTATTCTTTAATCTCAGGCAACATTGTAGTTTTGGGTCTGGCATCAAAGAGAAGTGATAGTGTATCATTGGAGTCTTAAACTCTTTCTTCAGATATTTTATCATGAAAGAGCGTATTCTGTCCAAAAGTGCTGTGGTTGAAATGAGATACAAAACCCTCAGAATTATGACCAAAGAGAGCAAAAGAAAAACTCCATATGTTCATAAAATTCTGGAAATAATCCAGTATGTACGTATAATTCTTGCAGTACACATTAAAATGCGTAGAGATGCTTTTAAAGGATGTTTTAAGAACTGGATTTGCATGTGATTATATGAAATGTGTGGAATTTCATGTATGGAACTCGTTCTTTGAAACTAATTCTCCGACATAAATGTAGACACTGACCATTTATAATCAGGAATGGCTGGTGGTTACCATATTGTACAGCTCAGATACGGAACATTTTCATCACTGCAGAGAGTTCCACTGGAAAGTACAGCTCTAAAAAATAGAACGAATTCTGTTTCTAAAAGGCAAATCATTCATAATTCTAAATATTGCGACATCTTTTCTAAAGTGAAAATACTTACTTTATAATGCATTTTTCAAATTCCACTCTCTGGTGATATTTGAAGAATTACGACAATTTATAAAATATATATGGGAGTACAACTGAACTAACAGCAAGATTTCCTTTATCTTAGAGAGGGTACCCTTTGTTTTTTTTCATAGTCAGTTTTGAAATATCCATCTTGCACATCTAGAGACTTTATTTGAATCTAGCAAAAAAAAAAAAAAAAAAAGGCTCAAAAGATGACCTTTTCATGCAAGATAAGTTAAATGTGGTGGCATTATCCTATCATATGTTTTATTTTTTCCATATTCATCAGCCTAATGCAGAGTGAAAAATGGTGGCTATCTTTTTTTCACCCCTAAAACTCAATAAAGTGTTATTATGTGGACCCTGGAAGGCATTTATTAAGTCTCTATAAGGCATGGTGCTGGGGCAGTCAATAGCCTGGTTATTGGTTTCTAGGGTCTAACTTCATATTTCAGAAATAACTTAATTTGTGTGTTCCATGGACTTGATTTTCAAGGGACAGTATCACATTTCACACACAAAAAGTGGAGACATCTTTCAGAGATAAGTGGCCATTTTTCATGCATTTCAAATAAGTGTGAGTCATCTAAAAATCAACAAACTGCTTCAGGATCAAAGACGATAGACTGAGTGGTTCATGAATTATTGTCAGCGTCACTTGAGAATGAAATAAAACGGAAACGCCCTTTCTTTCCTCACACCCTACTCATTTATTTTTCCTAGAAACCTTCTCTTCACTTACGCATCCAGTAGAGTCTTTCAAACAAATTTTAACTGCCTTTCCTTTATGCAAGATCTGTCTCCTTGGGAGTAAGGGAGGAGACAAAAATTAGGAAGAAAACAATGATTAAAAATTATTCCGAGAGAAGACAGCGATGTTCCCCTAAGAATTGCCTTTTGCTTAAATCATTCAGTTGATTATATAAAGAACCTCTTGTTCTACCCAATACTACCAATTATTATAATATTACTCAAAATGAAGTCTGTTTTCAAGAAATGTTTTTCAAACATTTGTATAAAAGTATATAGCTTATGGAAATATTTATGGCATCACATGTTTAGCAAACCACTTTAAAAAAATTTTCACCTTATTTCTATTTAATATTCTAACTGGTCAGTTGGAAATTTTCTGGGCATATGGTATAATCCCCTTTGGGGCTCTAATAGATGTAATTCACCATGTCTTCCATGTATTAGATCAGTAACCACTCAGAATTTTTATCCACTAGCTTTTTCGTTAAGTATTTTTTAGAGAAGCAGTTGGTCCAAAAATTTAGTTGTGTTATAATCTTTTTTCTTTAATTGGGGTATAGTTGCTTTACAATGTTGTGTTAGTTTCTGCTGTACAGTGAAGTGTATCAGCTATACGTATCCATATATCCCCTCTTTTTTTTGGATTTCCTTCCCATTTAGGTCACCACAGAGCACTGAATAGAGTTCCCTGGGCTATATAGCAGGTTCTCATTAGTTATAATTGATGAAATGTTAAAATACAACTGTGAGTCAATCCATCGTTTTCTCCTTCATTCTTTCTCTTTCTCTGTCTCTTATGAATAGTCTTCAAAAATACTGTCCACGAGCCACGTGACTTGCTTATGTTCCTGAGAACCATTGCTGAAAATGATGGCTTTTGAGCCACCAGAAACTACATTTTAAAGAAACTTTCCAGAGGGATTTTGCGACGCTGAAATCTGAGAAATCTGGAAATCGGTTCCACTCTCTCAAGGAACAAATGGGAATCAATCACTCACCAGGTAAGTTTCCTTCTGCCATTTTCCTCTTGCTCATATGAGTTGGTTAGCTCCTGAGCCCTTATCTCTGAGAGATATTACATAGCTAGTGATTTTTTTTCAATGTAAGTCAATACTGTCTCCTTTATTTCTGTTCTCTCAAGGTCTGATGCAGCTGGCACTCTATTCTTAGTTCAGGGGCCAACTTACTACCCTCTGTATGTGAAAATTAGCCTTCTCCCAATCCTTGGTTGTTAGTTGATAGGATGGTGTCACACAAAGTAGTAATTCAGCTCAGTATGCTAATTATGTCAATCCGATTACCTCACTAAATTAATTACTTGAGGTGGCATCTAGTATCAAAATACTTTATTGATTTATTTACTTCGCTCGTAAGAAGGGATGCAGCTTTACTGTAAGTAAGCAATGCATATGTTTAGTATAACTTTTCCTCATCGTATATGCATGAAAATGATTCGCTCCTTGTGATAGTATACCTTGTGGATTTTTGTTTCCCTTGGGCTTAATCTTGTTGATCATGTAGCCTGAACACAGTAATCTTTTCCTGCATCTTTTCTCTTGTTTTGAAGTGCAAGCATACAGAACAATTTTTTGACGTACATAATTAGAAAATACCCGTATTGAAAAAAAAAGAAAAAAGAAAATACCTGTACGTATCAGCATGCATTTATTACAATAAATCATTTCTTCCCACGTGTTACCATCTACCTATGGGACTCATCTGTGTCCTTATGGCGATTTGCTCAGGAGTTTTTAACGCAAGTACAAGGGTTTGTCAGTCAGATAAATGGGTCCATGATCCATGTTACCCAGAGGACTTACGAAGCCATGTTGGGAGAAACGATAGGAAAGAAATTCCTCAGGAGATTTAAAGATCATGGTGGAAAAAAGGATTTACCAAAGGAAGGCAGTATATGAATTGGCTTTGGCTATGTTCCCTCTACTGGATACCAGATTTAAAACCAGTGGAATCCATTCTGAATCTTTGGAAGGAAAAATCTAGGTTTTTCTGGAACGCTCAGCTTGGCTATTGTACAGGTGTTCCAGTTGTTGAGATATTACTATTTTAAGGAACACTTAAGACCCATGGACTCAGTAAATGACTACAGTAAGTCCCCTCCATACGAATGAGTTCTGTTCTGAGAGCGCGTTTGTAAGTGCAATTTGTTCGTAAGTCCAACAAAGGTAGCCTAAGTACCCAGCTAACACACTCGGCTATATAGTACTGTTCTGTAATAGGTTTATAATACTTTTCACACAAATACTACATAAAATACAAACACAAAAAATAAAGAAAATATTTTAAATCTTACAGTACAGTACCTTGAAAATTACAGTTGTACAGTACAACAGCTGGCACACAGGGGCACGTTCGGATCTTTGAAAGTTCGCAACTTGAAGGTTCGTACGTAGGGGACTTACTGTACTCCCTCACCTCAGTCCTTTATTAACTGCTATTTTTTGAAAAATGTCACCAGACTTCAGACTCCTTAGTCTGGTGGGAGGAAGGAATTTTGTCTCCATCCCATGCCACCAATGTTTTTTTTTTCCCCCTTCCTAGAATGGCACACTTAGATTATGGGTTTTACTGTCATTGGATGCAGGAGAAAGCTCAAAATGCCCAAATATTACACGTCAGTATGTGAAAGCCAACCGATTAAAGATACTTGGGGTGGATAAAATATTTTGGGAGGGTTGAGGAGAGGAGCGACATTGTCTGTCCTTCCAGGTGTGGATGAATTTCATCCAGGTAAAACACAAACCTAGCCTGAGCTGGGTGATGGAGGAGTTGAAGGTGAGGACAGTGAATCCTGCGGGTCTTTGAAGCAGGGACCACTCTAGACTAGACGGCGCTAATGGAACATTTATATATTCAGGGAGCGTCCACGGGGACGTGAGCTGTTGCCGGAGGTAGTGGGGGAGCTAGGGCAGCAGGAAGTACGGGAGTTTCAAAGCTGCAGTCACCAGGCTCTGTGTGGCTAGGAAAGCAATGTGAATCCTGAGCTGCATAGTCTACGCTGCTTTTCCAGCACATTATGGGCATGTCACGAGCCTAAAGCTGAAATCATGGTGGACGTGTGAGAGAGCTCATAGATTTGTGATGTGTTTACCTAATAACCAATACATCTGCTGCAGAAGTGAAAATTAGAGCTGTAGAACCAGACGCTGTCCCCCAGGGAGCGGGGACAGAATTGGCACGGTGTCACAATGATGGATTCCGTTCTGTGCTATTCCGTCACCCTATTCCTGATTTGTCTATTGCCTTTGGTTGGCATGGGGCAACTGTGAGGAAAATCCCTAAGCCATTGGGATTTTTACGTCCTCTTATGAGGACTGCCTGCCAAACCAAAGAGACAAAGATTCTTAACATAAAGACTAACGTAAGAGCAAGAGAAGGGGTTTTCTTTTTGAAAATGGAATTTGTGGATACTGTTTTCAACTCAGATGCAGAATCTCCACTATCACCTTTCCTAATCAACTCCCACCTTCACCCACACCCCCTCCTTCCTACACACACACACACACACACACACACACACACACGTCCACAGACACTGTCTAATCTTACCATTTATCAGCCTTTGCTTCCAAGGCCCGTATAATTCAAAGTTGAGGACCTGCACCCTCAAAATATGAAAACCCGTATTACTTTTCTTTTCTTCCTTCCTTCCTTCCTTCCTTCCTTCCTTCCTTCCTTCCTTCCTTCCCTCCTTCCTTCCTTCCCTCCTTCCCTCCTTCCCTCCCTCCTTCCTTCCTTCCTTCCTTCCTTCCTTCCTTCCTCTCTTCCTTTCTTCCCAGTGCAGTATAGAAATTAGTAGCTGCCTAATGAACATGTACATGCACAAAATCAGCCGTGGGAGTAATTTTTCACACCTGCATGGCTCCTTCCAGAACAGGTGTGACTTAAGCTCATTTGTTAAAGTCGTCAAGAAAAACACTCTGGTTGTCATTTCTTAAAAATCAGTGTTTCTCAGGGGGAATATTGATCCGGTTTATTTGGCTTCATTTCCTCATAATCCCACATCTCTTTTAAGTGCAGTTTGCCTCTTTAAAGACACATTCTGGGATTTAGTTTATATTTTGTTTATTTCCATGTCCAGTGGTTTTTTAAGATGTTTGTTTGTATATGTTCACTTCAGTGATAAAAATAATATAATATTGTAATAGGAAATTTAAAAATAAGTTTACTAAATATTCATTTTATGTATATGTATTTCTTTTTTTGGCTTTTTTTCAGTTTCCATTTTCCTTTTTTTTTAATTGAAGTATAGTTGATTTACAACATTGTGTCAGTTTCAGGGGTACAGCAAAGTGACTCAGTTTTATATATATATATTTTTTCGCTTTCAGATTCTTTTCTCTTAAAGGTTATTGCAAGATATTGAGTATAGTTCCCTGTGCTATACAGTAAGACCTTGTTTGTTTACCTGTTTTATACATAGTAGTGTGTATCTGCTAATCCCAAACTCCTAATTTATCCCTCCAACTCTTCCCGCCCTTTCCCCTTTGGTAACCATAAGTTTGTTTTCTATGTCTGTGAGTCTATTTCTGTTTTGTAGATAAGTTCATTTGTGTCATACTTTAGATTCCACATATAAGCAATATCATATGATATTTGTCTTTCTCTGTCTGAGTTGCTTCATTTAGTCTGACAATCTCTAGGTCCATCCATGTTGCTGCAAGTAGCATTATTTCATTCCTTTTTACGGTTGAGTAGTATTCCATTGTATATATGTACCACATCTTCTTTATCCATTTATCTGTCGATGGACATTTAGGTTGCTTCCATGTCTTGGATATTGTAAATAGTGCTGCTATGAACATTTGGGGCACATGTATCTTCTTTTTTTGTTTTGGTTTGGTTTTTTTGGCTGCATTGAGCCTTCTTTGCTGCATGCAGGCTTTCTCTAGTTGTGGTGCGTGGGCTTCTCATTTCAGTGGCTTCTCTTGTTGCAGAGCTTGGGCTCTAGGCGCACGGGCTTCAGTAGTTGCAGCACGCGGGCTCAGTAATTGTAGCACATGGGCCCTAGAGCGTGTGGGCTTCAGTAGTTGCGGTGCACAGGCTTAGTTGCTCTGCGACATGTGGGATCTCCCTGGACCAGGGATGGAACCCATGTCCCCTGCATTGGCAGGCAGATTCTTAACCACTGCACCATCAGGGAAGTCCCTGCATATATCTTCTTGAATTATGGTTTCCTCCGGATAAATGCCCAGTAGTGGGATTGCTGGGTCATATGGTAGCTCTATTTTTAGTTTTTTAAGGAACATCCATATTGTTCTCCATAGTGGCTGTATCAATTACCATTCCCACCAACAGTGCAAGAGGGTTCCATTTTCTCCACAATCTCTCCAGCATTTATTGTTTGTAGATTTTTTGATGATGGCCATTCTGACTGGTGTGAGGTGATACCTCATTGTAGTTTTGGTTTGCATTTCTCTAAAGATTAGTGATGTTGAGCATTCTTTCATGTGTTTGTTGGCAATCTGAATATCTTCTTTGGAGAAATTTCTATTTAGGTCTTCTGCCCATTTTTTGGATTGGGTTGTTTGGTTTTTTTTGATATTGAGCTGCGTGAGCAGCTTGTAAATTTTGCAGATTAATCCTTTGTCAGTTGCTTCATTTGCAAATATTTTCTCCCATTCTGAGGGTTGTCTTTTCGTCTTGTTTTTGGTTTCCTTTACTGTGCAAAAGCTTTTAAGTTTCATAAGGTCCCATTTGTTTATTTTTGTTTTTATTTCCATTTCTCTAGGAGGTGGGTCAAGAAATGATCTTGCTGTGAGTTATGTCCTAGTGTTCTGCCTCTTAGAGTGTCTTCCTCTAAGAGTTTTATAGTGTCCGGTCTTACATTTAGGTCTTTAATCCATTTTACGTTTATTTTTGTGTATGGTGTTAGGGAGTGTTCTAATTTCATTCCTTTACATGTAGCTGTCCAGTTTTCCCAGCACCACTTATTGAAGAGGCTATCTTTTCTCCATTGTATATTCTTGCCTCCTTTATTAAAAATAAGGTGACCATATGTGCGTGGGTTTATTTCTGGGCTTTCTATCCTGTTCCATTGATCTATATTTCTGTTTTTGTGCCAGTACCATACTGTCTTGATTACTGTAGCTTTGTAGTATAGTCTGAAGTTCAGGAGCCTGATTCCTCCAGCTTCGTTTTTCTTTCTCAAGATTGCTTTGGCTATTCGGGGTCTTTTGTGTCTCCATACAAATTGTGAAATTTTTTGTTCTAGTTCTGTGAAAAATGCCACTGGTAGTTTGATGGGGATTGCATTGAATCTGTAGATTGCTTTGGGTAGTATAGTCATTTTCACAACGTTGATTCTTCCAATCCAAGAACATGGTATATCTCTCCATCTGTTTGTATCATCTTTAATTTCTTTCATCAGTGTCTTATAGTTTTCTGCATACAGGTCTTTTGTCTCCTTAGGTAGGTTTATTCCTAGGTATTTTATTCTTTTTGTTGCAATGGTAAATGGGAGTGTTTCCTTAATTTCTCTTTTGGATTTTTCATCATTATTTTGTAAGAATGCAAGAGATTCCTGTGCATTAATTTTGTATCATGCTACTTTGCGAAATTCATTGATTAGCTTTAGTAGTTTTCTGGTAGCATCTTTAGGATTCTCTATGTGTAGTATCATGTCATCTGCAAACAGTGACAGCTTTACTTCTTCTTTTCCGATTTGGATTCCTTTTATTTCTTTTTCTTCTCTGATTGCTGTGGCTAAAACTTCCAAAACTATGTTGGATAATAGTGGTGAGAGTGGACAACCTTGTTTTGTTCCTGATCTTAGAGGAAATGGTTTCAGTTTTTCACCACTGAGAATGATGTTGGCTGTTGGTTTGTCCTATATGGCCTTTATTATGTTGAGGTAAGTTCCCTCTCTGCCTACTTTCTGGAGGCTTTTTATCATAAATGGGTGTTGAATTTTGTTGAAAGCTTTTTCCGCATCTGTTGAGATGATCATATGGTTTTTCTCCTTCAATTTGTTAATATGGTATATCACATTGATTGGTTTGCATATATTGAAGAATCCTTGCATTCCTGGGATAAACCCCACTTGATCATGGTGTATGATCCTTTTAATGTGCTGTTGGATTCTGTTTGCTAGTATTTTTTTGAGGATTTCTGCATCTATGTTCATCAGTGATATTGGCCTGTAGTTTTCTTTTTTTGTGACATCTTTGTCTGGTTTTGGTATCAGGGTGATGGTGGCCTCGTAGAATGAGTTTGGGAGTGTTCCTCCCTCTGCTATATTTTGGAAGAGTTTGAGAAGGATGGGTGTGAGCTCTTCTCTAAATGTTTGATAGAATTCGCCTGTGAAGCCATCTGGTCCTGGGCTTTTGTTTGTTGGAAGATTTTTAATCACAGTCTCAATTTCAGTGCTTGTGATTCGTCTGTTTATATTTTCTGTTTCTTCCTGGTTCAATCTCGGAAGGTTGTGCTTTTCTAAGAATTTGTCCATTTCTTCCAGGTTGTCCATTTTATTGGCATAGAGTTGCTTGTAGTAATCTCTCATAATCCTTTGTATTTCTGCAGTGTCAGTTTTTACTTCTCCTTTTTCATTTCTAATTCTATTGATTTGAGTCTTCTCCCATTTTTTCTTGATGAGTCTGGCTAATGGTTTATCAATGTTTTTTATCTTCTCAAAGAATCAGCTTTTAGTTTTATTGATCTTTGCTATCATTTCCTTCATTTCTTTTTCATTTATTTCTGTTCTGATCTTTATGATTTCTTTCCTTCTGCTGACTTTGGGGTATTTTTGTTTTTCTTTCTCTAATTGCTTTAGATGTAAGGTTAGGTTGTTTATTTCAGATTTTTCTTGTTTCTTGAGGTAGGATTGTATTGCTATAAACTTCCCTCTAAGAACTGCTTTTGCTGCATCCCATAGGTTTTGGGTTTTTGTATTTTCATTGTCATTTGTCTCTAGGTATTTTTTTATTTCCTCTTTGATTTCTTCAGTGATCTCTTGCTTATTTAGTAATGTATTTTTTAGCCTCCATTTTTTTGGTATTTTTTACAGGTTTTTTCCTGTAATTGATATCTAGTCTCATAGCGCTGTAGTCGGAAAAGATACTCGATACGATTTCACTTTTCTTAAATTTACCAAGGCTTGATTTGTGACCCAAGATATGATCTATCCTGGAGAATGTTCCATGAGCACTTGAGAAGAAAGTGTATTCTGTTGTTTTTGGATGGAATGTCCTATAAATATCAATTAAGTCCATCTAATTTAATGTATCATTTAAAGCTTGTGTTTCCTTATTTATTTTTATTTTGGATGATCTGTCCATTGGTGAAAGTGGGGTATTAAAGTCCCCTACTATGATTGTGTTACTGTCGATTTCCCCTTTTATGGCTGTTAGCATTTGCCTTATTTATTGAGGTGCTCCTGTGTTGGGTGCATAAATATTTACAATTGTTATATCTTCTTCTTGGATTGATCCCTTGATCATTATGTAGTGTCCTTCTTTGTCTCTTGTAATAGTCTTTATTTTAAAGTCTATTTTGTCTGATACGAGAATTGCTGCTCCAGCTTTCTTTTGATTTCCATTTGCATGGAATATCTTTTTCCATCCCATCACTTTCAGTCTGTATGTGTCCCTACGTCTGAAGTGGGTCTCCTGTAGACAGCATATATACAGGTCTTGTTTTTGTATCCATTCAGCCAGTCTGTGTCTTTTGGTTGGAGCATTTAATCCATCTACATGTAAGGTAATTATCGATACGTATGTTCCTATTACCATTTTCTTAATTGTTTTGGGTTTGTTATTGTAGGTCTTTTCCTTCTCTTGTGTTTCCTGCCTAGAGAAGTTCCTTTAGCATTTGTTGTAAAGCTGGTTTGGTGGTTCTGAATTCTCTTAGCTTTTGCTTGTCTGTAAAGGTTTTAATTTCTCCATCAAATCTGAATCAGATCCTTGCTGCGTAGAGTAGTCTTGGTTGTAGGTTTTTCCCTTTCATCACTTTAAATATTTCTCGCCACTCCCTTCTGGCTTGCAGAGTTTCTGCTGAAAGATAAGCTGTTAACCTTATGGGGATTCCCTTGTATGTTATTTGTTGTTTTTCCCTTGCTGCTTTTAATATTTTTCTTTGTATTTAATTTTTGATAGTTTGATTAATATGTGTCTTGGCGTGTTTCTCCTTGGGTTTATCCTGTATGAGGCTCTCTGCGCTTCCTGAACTTGACTATTTCCTTTCCCATATTAGGGAAGTTTTCAACTATAATCTCTTCAAATATTTTCTCCGTCCCTTTCTTTTTCTCTTCTTCTTCTGGGACCCCTACAATTCGAATGTTGGTGCATTTAATGTTGTTCCAGAGGTCTCTGAGACTGTCCTCAATTCTTTTCATTCTTTTTTCTTTATTCTGCTCTGTGGTAGTTATTTCCAGTACTTTATCTTCCAAGTCACTTATCCGTTCTTCTGCCTCAGTTATTCTGCTATTGATTCCTTCTAGAGAATTTTTAATTTCATTTATTGTGTTGTTCATCATTGTTTGTTTACTCATTAGTTCTTCTAAGTCCTTGTTAAACGTTTCTTGTATTTTCTCCATTCTATTTCCAAGTTTTTGGATCATCTTTACTATCATTACTCTGAATTCTTTTTCAGGTAGACTGCCTATTTCCTCTTCATTTGTTTGGTCCAGTGGGTTTTTACCTTGCTCCTTCATCTGCTGTGTGTTTCTCTGTCTTCTCATTTTGCTTAACTTACTGTGTTTGAAGTCTCCTTTTCGCAGGCTGCAGGTTCGTAATTCCCATTGTTTTTGGTGTCTGCCCCCAGTGGGTAAGGTTGGTTCAGTAGGTTGTGTAGGCTTCCTGGTAGAAGGGACTGTTTCCTGTGTTCTGGTGGATGAGGCTGGATCTTGTCTTTCTGGTGGGCACGTCCACATCTGGTGGTGTGTTTTGGGGTGTCTGTGACCTTATCATGATTCTAGGCAGCCTCTCTGCTAATGGGTGGGGTTGTGTTCCTGTCTTGCTAGTTGTTTGGCATAGGGTGTCCAGCACTGGAGCTTGCTGGTTGTTGAGTGGAGCTGGGTCTTAACGTTGAGATGGAGATCTCTGGTAGAGCTTTCGCCATTTGATATTACGTGGAGCCAGGAGGTCTCTGGTGGACCAATGTCCTGAACTCGGCTCTCCCACCTCAGAGACACAAGCCTGACACCCTGCTGGAGCACCAAGACCCTGTCAGCCACATGGCTGACCCAGAGCTCAGACTCTAAAAAGCCACACCTTGAGGGCGCCAGGCCAAGCTGTACTGTGATTCTCTTAACAGTGTCTTTTGAGGAGCAGGTACTATTAATTTTTAAGTTCTGTTTATAATTTTTTTATGGATTGTGATTTGGGTGTCATATCTAAGAAATCATTGGCTAACCCTAGGTCACATTTCTTTCTCTTATATAGATTTAGGTTTTAAATCCAAATTTAAATTCAAGCTATGGTTCATTTTGAGTTAATTTTTTAATGCAAGGTATATACTCAGGTGTTTTTTTGGGCGGGGGGGTGGGATTGGCATATGGATATCTGCTCCAGTATTATTTGTTTAAAAAACTATCCTTTCTCTGCTGAATTACCTTTGAACAATTTTTCAGAAATCAGTTGTTCGTATGTGTGTGTATTTCTGGACACTGTATTCTGTTCCACTGGTTTATTTGTCTATGTTGTTGGTGATAGCATACCATCTTGATTATGGTAGCTTTAAAATAATGTAATATGTGTAATGTGTGTTCTCCAACTTCATTCTTTTTTTTCAAAGTCATTGTGATCAGGCTACATCCTTAGCATTTCCATATGCATCTCAAATTCAGCTTGTCATTTTCTACCCAGAAGCCTGCTGGGGACTTGATTGACATTTAATTGAACGTATAGATCAGTCTGAAGATAGTTGACATCTTAACAATACTGATTTTTCTGACTCTTAACACTGTATATTTCTCAGGAATATGTTTTTTGGTTGACAGTGTACAGGACTTTAAAATATTTTGTTCGATTTGCCCCTACATATTCTGTATTTTTGATGCCACGGTCAAAGGTATTCGTTTTTTGATAAAGAGTGTTTTGGATTTGATTCTTTTAGCCAGTGTATAGAAACACAATTGGTTTCTATACATGATTGTATCTTATGCAGTATTTTTGATGCAATGCTGGACATTGTGCATTTGACCTTGTTGGATGCTGGATATTTTTGTATTCTTATAGATATCTTTGACATTTGTTCTGGGACACACTTAAATCATGTGGACACAGCTTGACTTTTTTACATCTTGCTGTTAATATTTGTTAGACTGGACCAGACTGGTTATCAGGTGGAAGCTAATTATCCCTTAACGAGCATCTTATCCAATATCCCATGCAAGCTTTGTGAGGTTTTCCAGGATGGATGGTTGGAACAGGAACTGATCCTGGTCCTGGGTGATCTGTGGGAAATTTTAGGTTTTTGGTTTTCCCCAGCCTTGAGAAGCTTGAGTAGTTGTCTCCTTATATATATGCTCTGATCTGATATCTCAGCTGACAACATGGGGAGGATTCTTTGCAGTTCTCCTTTCTTCTCTCTGGATGAAACCATCTCTTTCGTGGTACTCTGTCCTGAGAACCCTACCTGCCCTGGTCTCCTAAGATTCAGAGAAGTTTTCTGCGCTCTGCCTAGATTCCCCTTCCTAGGTCATGGCTTGGGAACACTCTGAATACAATAAGACCAGGCAATTGAGGGTTTCAACTGGTTCATCTTGAGTCTCTCAAAGATCACTATTCTCTGTGTCCTGATAGCTACTTCCTTGAAAGCTGTCTTCTATTCTATTCTGTAAGGTCCCCCTTAGTCCATTTTGGCCAACGATTGATGCATCATATCACCTCTTACTCCTGACTTTTAATTTAAAACATGGTAGTTTTCTGTAGCAGTCCCATTTTTCTATGTATATTTAAAAAGAGGATTTAAAAAAAAATTTTATTTTATTTATTTATTTTGGCCACATGGCATGTGGGATCTTAGTTCCCCAGCCAGGAATCAAACCTGCCTCCCGTGCATTGGAAGCTCAGAGTCTTAACCACTGGACTGCCGGGGAAGTCCCTATTTTTATTTTTAAAATTTGATTAAAGTATAGTTGATTTACAGTGTTGTGTTAATTTCTGCTGTAGAGCAAAGTGTCTCAGTTATACATATATATATTCTTTTTCATATTCTTTTCCATTATGGTTTATCACAGGATATTGAATATAGTTCCCTGTGCTATATGGTAGGACCTTGTTGCTCATCTGTCCTATATATACTAGTTTGTATCTGCTAATCCCAAACTCCTAATCTATCCCTCTCCCACACCCCTCCCCCAATGGCAACCACAAATCTGTTCTATAAAGAGGATTTAAAAACATTCATTTTTGTATTTTGAATGTGATTGATTTCCATCTCCTCATTGTTGTGACATCAGATTTACAGATATTGATATTTTCACTTTTTTGCCCACTTCTCTTAATAGTTTTCTTATTTCTCTTAGGTTTTTTTAATGTTCCTGTTTTGCTTCATGTCTGATTGCACTTTAATGTGTATGTTATTGCTTGTGTCTTGGGATTTCCCGAAGAAAAGAAAGAACTAGGTCATCGGATGTGAATTCTCTTTTAACTTGAAAATCATTGTGGCATTTCATAAGTTCCCCGCCCCCTACAGATACACAGTAAGCAACACCCCTCCTATTTGACGTAATACGTGCAATACACTAAAATATCAATGCTATTCGTTCCATCACTTAGGCTTAAAAGACCCACAGGCATTGTAAGTGCAGTGCAAATGAGATTTTCACACACTGTTCCTGCTGTGCTTTATATTCACTGCCTTTCTGAAACAAGAATACACCAGAGCCACCAACTCTGGGGAAACAATGTTTTAGGGACCCAATTCCGTTTATAGTTTACTGTTACTGACTATTCTAGTTACCCATTCTCCCTAGTCTCCTAGTTTCGACTGAAAATTTCAAAAAGAGCCTTCATGTGGATAAGTTATTAAAGAATGAAGATACAGTCACACACATGAAATTCAGATGGTTCCCAAAGGAAGAATTCTATTTTGGCACAAGCTAAGTCAAGCCAAAGGGTTTGGTAATCTTTTCCCATCCCTGGAAGGGATAGATTGTGTAGGTTTACCAGAAGCCTGGGACAATATTTTTAGCCGTCTCATGTTGTCTGATAGTCTTTAAAGGACTCATGCAAATATCTGTGTGGGCTGTTTTTAAAAGCCAAGCCACTTAACAAAGTGTTCTTTAATCAAAGTATTAAGTCGTTCATAAATGAAGACTGTTTATCTGCAGAAGGGCTTCAAAGCCTATTTTGATGAAGATGAGCTTTCTTTCTCTGCGGCAGCTGTCCTAGCCCATGGAGGGGGAATTCACAGCCCGGGGTGGGCAGGAGTCCAGGGCAGTGGGAGGAGATGGCGGGGGCTTTTAGGAAGGTTTCATTGCAGGTGTTTCCTCTGAGTGCAGTTTAGACTGTTTCTGAAATGGATCTGGAGAAAGGAGGCCACTTCGTCTCCTTCCAGACCATTTCATCTTGCATTTGGATAGAATCACTTGTTCACTTAGCACAGTGATTTCCCCTACTGTATTACGTAATGATTCCAAAATTTACGAAAAGCATGCCAGTCCTAATTATTTGAGAGAATCTCTCAATTTAGATTAGATTTGGGTCAAGTTTGAAAACAAACAAACAAAAGCCTAGAGAATAAAATAAACGTTACCATCCCAAAATAGGACCTGTAGGTACAACGGAATGCAAAATGGGAATGAGAGACGAGAAAGGGAAGGTGAAAGAGGTTTGTGAGGATGCTTAGAGAGGGACGGATATAGCATCATTGTTACCTAGACAATGGACCAAGACCAAGCTCATCACTGTCACTGGTTGTTGAGTGTCTTATTTTAGTTGACAGAAAGCACCCTTGGACGGATTGGGTCTGGAAGGTAAACATGTGGATGACAAGCATATGAGTACCTGGTGATATCAGGGGGGATATGATGGGGCTATCCTTAGAGACAGAGTCTGTCCTACAGAGTGAAGTAAGGCAGAAAGAGAAAAACAAATACCGTATGCTAACACATATATATGGAATCTAAAAAAAAAAAAAAAGGTCATGAAGAACCTAGGGGCAAGACGGGAATAAAGACGCAGATCTACTAGAGAATGGACTTGAGGACACGGAGAGGGGGAAGGGTAAGCTGGGACGAAGTGAGAGAGTGGCATGGACATATATACACTACCAAATGTAAAATAGATAGCTAGTGGGAAGCAGCCGCATAGCACAGGGAGACCAGCTCGGTGCTTTGTGACCACCTAGAGGGGTGGGATAGGGAGGGTGGGAGGGAGACGCAAGAGGGAGGGGATATGGGGACATATGTATATGTATAACTGATTCACTTTGTTATAAAGCAGAAACTAACACGCCATTGTAAAGCAATTATACTCCAATAAAAATGTTAAAAAAAAAAACAAATGAAGAGACCAGCTACATGGTCCCTGTAATCACTCTGACCTCAGTGATGGGAGCACAAAAAATCAATGTTCCTACATTCTTTGAGGGTCTTTAGAAGTTATTACAAGTTAACTTTTGCTCAAATTTTGCTATAATATATTTTAAAACTATCCACAAATCGAGTTTCCTGTCTCCTGACCTTCTTTAATTCGACCTCTGGAAAACAGGCTTCGGCAAATAAAGCAAACGTAGGATACTCATTTACCATCTCTTTATCAAAATGAGGCTGAATAATTGACAATATTATTAATACCCAAAAGTGAAATATTCAATTTGGAAAGATCATTTTGGAAGACTGTCAATGTAATTGTGAGCTTTTTGGTCGTGTGTGTGTGTGTGTGTGTGTGTTGACTTAAGAGAAATATGTTTTTATGTGGGGCCAGAAGTAATTACCTCTCAAAGCTCGCCAAATTGAGCAGTTTCTAGAAAGGAATGAAGTCCTTGCTTTAGATGAACACCCCACCATTGCCTAAATGTGTTGTTTAATTATTCACCACGTACTTTTTTGTTTCCAGTGAGAGTAAAAGTGCACTAGATCAGAGAAAACTTCCAGAAACCTGGTTTTCAGCCACATGCAACTTAAAATCATTCATGCTTTCTACATATACTTCTGCATTAGTGTGGTTTTGTTTACTTAGGTATGTGGAAGAGAAAATGACACTGATTAATTTTGAATCTGATACTGACAACAAGACATAGTCATCTTTATAAAGCCAAGGAACTACATTACAGCATGCCTTGTTAATAATTTTTAGTGGTTTCTCTACACCACGGTAGTTAGGATCTGTCGCATCTACTATTATTTGTTATATTTAGGAAAAATTTGAGTTGATATTTTCCACCCTTGCATGCATGTACCGTTGTGGCCACCTGCTACACCAGCTGTTTTCAACTGAGGGAACTGAGATGAAAAGGCTGCAGAAGTCAATTAATGCATAATGTTCTTTCCTTTCAAGATCAGTTACTAAATCTTAACAGGTTTAGGTCTGATATAAACCAGCTCATGCAAAATCCGGCTTCCAAGTATCATCAGAATATTCTATGGATTACAAATAATTCAGGAAAACAGCATGGTCCCGAGAATCTTATATTGGTTGTATAAATAAGGTTCTCTTATCACATGCTTTAGGGCTATTTACTATTTCAAACCAATACATTCTTTTCTTATAACTTAGAAATGCTATGGTAAAGATACCCATCCATCTTAAATTAATCTATAAGTGGGATGTGGTTCAATCAAAAGGATAGGAGTTTTGGCATAATTTACCAAAGTAAGTCTCACATTTTGGGGTTGAGAAATATGCTATGATGATTAAGAAAAAGATTTTGAGAACGAGATATTAAGGGGGAAAATAGTCCTTCCCCAGCTATGAATGCGTCCTCCTCTACTACTGTAATAGAAACAGTAGATAACTGAAACACAGAAAGAAAAAAATATAGCATTAAGAAACCGAATTTTAAATCTAAGGCAGATCCAAGAGTATAAGGCATTTATCATATATTAGAAGATTATATCAAATCAATGAGTCATTTGCCTAACTGGTGTTAGGATATTTGCCTATGTAAGAGGGACGGTGATAAAGATAGATTCCTACCTGCACAAATAAGATTTAAAAAGTCTTAAAAATCTGAAATAAAACCAAACCCAAAAAAAATTATTAGGAGAAAAGAGGGATAATATTTTCTAGATTTGGCAGTGGAACGGTCTTCCTAAGCTTTTACATGACAGCAGAGAATCATAAAATCATGATATTGGATACCAAAGACTCTACTGATCATATAGAAGCCATAAGCAAGCAAAGTAACAAAAGCTGAAATGGTGGTCTTATCTCTTCTATCATTTCAACACATAGGAGGAGGGATGGACCAATTTCAGTATTTTAAGAAAGAGTACTTCACCCAAATGTCCATCAACACATGAATGGCTAAAGAAGATGTAATACACACACACACACACACACACACACACGCACACACACAATGGAATATTACTCAGCCATAAAAAAAGAATGAAATAATGCCATTTGCAGCAACATGGATGCACCTAGAGATGGTCATACTAAGTGAAGTAAGTCAGAAAGACAAATAGCATATGATATCACTTACATGCGGAATCTAAAAAATAATACAAATGAACTCATTTATGAAATAGACTTACATACATAGAAAACAAGTTTATGGTTACCAAAGGGGAAAGGAGAGGAGTGATAAATTAGGAGATTGGGATTAACATATACACACTACTATATATAAAATAGATAAACAACAAGGACCTACTGAATGGCGCAGGGAACAACATTCAATACCTTGTAATAACCTATAATGGAAAAGAATCTGAAAAATTATATATATATATAATTTTTCAGGTGTACAGCAAAGTGACTATACTTCAATTAAAAAAAAATGCTTCAAATCTGTAAGAAAAATTAATGGAATAATCAGACCCCTAGAATAATTTTAAAATATCAAAGGATGTATCCATGGAAAAAATGTAAACGGTTCAAGAACATACGACAAAGGGTGCGTCGCATCAGGAATCAAAGGAAAAGCATGAAATAAACACGGACACAGAACAATGTTGGAGGAGGGGCTCCAGGCAGAAACAGTGCCGTCAGCTCCAACCATCATTTTGAAATTAGTTCTGCGGTGGTCTCATCAGCATCGTCTTGATTGCTTTAAGCACAGTTAATCTTCTGTTCCAGGGTCGGTTTGTTCCCACCTCCTGAGGCCAGTTCTTGGAAATGTGGCAGCTTATGTCCTGGCTACAGTCTCGTCATCATGCAGTTAACTTCTTCCACCTGGTGGGGTTTCAGTATCTACAAAACAGCTCAAAGGATACGGCTCAGAATATGATCTATCCCCCTTGAGGAGGAACTCAATGTCCTTGACTTTGCTTAATGGCTCAAGTATTATTACTTCGCCTTGTTTGACTGCTTTCCTTTGCTACTGCATTTTCTTCTCTGATTGAACTTGTTCTTTGGCTAAAGTTTTTCTACAAACAAGAGGCAGGTGGAGGCCCTTTGTCGTGGTGGTGTCTGTCCTGGGAAGGCCCCATAAGGTCCTGCTCTGTTACGAGATGACAGAAGGATGTCATTTCCCCTGCTCTGTTTATCTTCCCATCAACTCCACTGCGTTATTTGTTTGTAGTCTCTTTTATGCAAAATGCGTCACATTCTGATTCCCAGCAGCGGTTCACAGCTTTGCCATCAACCTGAACTTAGACAGAACCTTAGCACGTAGGGGAAGCAACACATGGCTGAATTAGAATATGTTTAAGGACGCTTGGCCCTGCTTTTGTGAAGAGAGTTTACATGATGTTTGTAGAACGTCGCGTTGTGTGGCCGCCGACCGGAGGCGGAGTTAATCGGCACAAAGAAGAATTGTTTAGTATTCCTTCTCGGTTGCACGTCTTATTAAAGCACCGTGCATCTGGCAGTTGTGGATTAGCAGACACACTCTTTGGAAAATAATTACTTTGTGCCTTTGGGCAAATGCCTCCGTCTTGGAATTTGCTCCATTCTACATTTCAAATTACATGGTGCTTTCTAACTCGAAAAAACGTATTTACTTCCTGATCTGAATTCACCTGCAGGGAGCTAGAGAGAAAATTACCGTAAACAAAAAAAGGTAGGGGTGGAGGGTTACTCATTGTTTGATTCAAAGGATTGGGTTTTGAAACATTGCACAACACTGGGGAAAGATGACTTGAAAACAAAGGTTCTGATGAGTTCTGAGGTGGAGGAAACGCTTTCCAACGTGGAGACCTAACATGCATTTCTTCGGAAACAATGAACACATGCTGCTGTCAGACAGAAGGATGCTGGTCTAATTTACGTTCTCAGCGCTGTTGCTCCAAATGTTATGGGTGACACCCAATAGAAGCCAGGTCACTGGTTAAGGAGAAATTAGCGGATGGTTCAAATGAGGTAATACATGAGACAATTTGGGGGTAAAAAAAGGCTGTAAGGCATACTCTATTATTTTTATAATACAGTCATTTGTGTCAAATTATCTAGAAGTTTTGGGGGAGAAAACAGGATCTGATGGGAATCATACCCATCATATATTTATCTATCTACCTATTTGTCTCTCTGCTTTCTTTCTTTTTTGGCCTGTGGGATCTTAGTTCCCTGACCAGGAAGTGAACCCGGGCCCCCTGCCGTGAAAGCAGCAAGTCCTAAGCACTGGACCGCCAGGAAATTCTGCGTCTATCTATCCGTGTGGTCAGGCCATTCCAGATGGCTGTCTTCGTGCTCTCTGTCTATTACCTGCTTGACCAGTCAGCGCTTCACTCCCAGGACTATCCAATCCTCTTAATTATAGGGCTTAATCAGTAACTGCCTACGTGCTTGCCCCCTGCCCCAGCCGCTGGTTTCCCAGGTAACTGATGAGCCAATCTGACGTAAATCCCGCCCCCTATAAATGGTCGCCTCCTCCGCCCCCTGGGTGAAGATGGCTGCTGTGTCTTGTCTGTTGTCTGTTGCCAGCTGCACATGGTCGGGTGTTGCTCTAGGACCCTGCTTCAGACGTAAGGTCCCCCATCTCTTAAACCGTTGAGTCTCTGTTGCTGACTCCCAGCTCTTTCTTTGGTCTTGAGGCTGGGCGACTACAAGCTTTGCAAGCCTGCTGGCTGCAGCCCCCAAATTCATGAGCCAGCCAGGAGGCGGAGGAAACCCCAGTAAGTGCTGAGAGGTCGAGAAATAAGGACAGAGAATGGAAAATTACGGGGGTGATCCCAAGGAGGCCGCCTGCTAGCTTCTGCAGCCCTGTGGCAGCTGACCCCCGTGAGAAGAATCTTTCTTTCCCACTATACTGAGGATGCCCTCTTAACCTCAGAGTCTCTGGAGTTTGAAAGTAGCAGCCCCGGGCTCCTGGCTCATGATATCCCTCACGAGCTTCAGGGGTATCAACGCAGGGACAGGCTTGTGATTCGGATGTGGCTGGTCACCCGGAAGGCTGGAGCTTGTGGCAATGGCAAAGTAACAAGAGTACCGTTGGGCTGCTGGTCCCAGCCATGGAAGCGGGCAGAGCAAGGTCATGGCGGGATGTGAGCCCAGCTGTATGCTGTCTACAATGTATTACATCAGGTGGGAGACATTAAAAAAAGGCCGGCGCACGTCGTCTAGCAATGCAAAACCCCACTATTTGGGTTCTACAACGGTTGTGCGTGACCTATGGGACCCCCATGGACATGGATGGGGACCCAGCAACTCACTTTAGCAGCCGTAAAGGTCAGGAATGGGCCGGTACAAATAACAAACCCCTGCCTTTCCATCCTCCTTACCATCCCGCGGCTGCCCGGCTACGAACGGATGACTTAAATGAGAAGCGCGATGGGAAACTTTGCTCTCAAACATGTGGATACATCGCAGGGACCATTGACCCAGTGCTTACGCCATGTTAACCCAGAGGCAACTAACTAGTCAACACCATCCGAGTTCAACTGTTGACCACCAAAGGAGTGAAACGCCGCTGCAACTCTCGGTGAGGACAATAAGTCACACTTGCCCTTGCCGGTGGATCTACCCTGGGGACCACGTTGCAGAACGGCCCTGGACCTGGCAGGTAAGTCCCTGGTGGTTTGGGGTGGCCGCCCCCGTGGGGAACAGGATAGAACGTGACTTGGAGATTTCACCTGTCTTTACCCGGCCCCATGCAGGACTCCTAAGGTCATTAATACAGGTTCCCTAGTGGAGAAAGGCACCATTCTGTTAACCCTGTGGTGTCTTATACCGTCTCTCTAGTATTCGGCACCAGCTATGAGGATGGAGAGGGGACGGGAGGAAAGGTACTGCAGGAGAGGACAGAAAACACAGGCGGGGCTGGCGTTATCTCCGGAGGCTGTCCTTGCTTGGATCTGCTTAATGGTCGTGAGCCTGCCTGTATCGTGCCTGTGAAATGTCTTATATCTTGTCCTGTGTCTGAGCGGAGGGAATCTGTTGGCAGACTGGGTGGCAGTGATGGCCCCCCTGGGAAATGAGTCTGGACCCTGGGTTTACAGTGAGATGCCCTGGTTGTCGTGCTCCCCACTTTCCTGAAAAATTGCACTGAGGAGTACTTGGCTTAATCTTGATACCCTCTAGCTGCCGGCGTCTGCGCTGCATGTGTGGTATTTGGTTGCAATGTCCCTCTGCACCCCTGACCCCAGGGATACCTCGGAAGAGAGGCGGACCGAGATGGCAAGGGTCGTGCAGGGTGTGTGGCAGGAGCAGTGTCTGGTCAGGCCGCTCAAGGTGGCCGGTCTCTTGCTTTCTGGACCAGTCGCCACTTTGTTCACAGGACTATCCAATCCTCTAAATTAGAGGACTTAATTGGTAACTGCCTACGTGATTACCCCCTCATCCAGATGCTGGTTTCCCTGGTAACACAGGAGCCAACGTGATGTCACTTCCCCTATAAATGGTAACCTCCTTCTCCCCCGAGTAGCAAAGGTTATCGCCGTGTCCTCTTTGTCGTCTGCTGGACATGGTGGAGGTGTTGCCCCAAGACCTTTTGCTTAAGATCCCCTGCCTCTGTCCCCATCTCTGGGCTCTTTCCTCGGTCCCCATGCTGGGCAACTACAAGGCTCGCAGGTCTGCGGGGTTCAACCCAACACTGTATCTATAAATCACCTCCCTCTCATCTAGTTATCTGTCGATATCTGTAGATATATGTATACATACCCATATATGACATACATGATGTATATATATGGATATATGTGTGAACACACACGCACACACACACAGGAAATTACTGAATATAAGGTAAGGGCAGTCTCTTACAACACACCCTATCAGGTGGGAAAAAATTCCTGTCCCTAGAAAATGGAAGGATGTAAAAACCAAGCCTAGATGAATAGAAACAGCCACCTGCAGAGCCAGTGCACCTTTCTGGTCCATGTGTGAAATGATGTGCACCACACAGGTATTTTTTTTTTTTGCAGGAGGGTTACATTTATTGGTATTTACATTAGAAATAAGAATTTTTTTAGATTTTTTTTATCCAGTTTAAAATAACAAACAAATGCCATTAAAAAAAAAAAGATAATGCATCTCTTTTAAAGGAGGTATGTTTTCCAAAAAGTAGTGAGAATAGAGGAAATATCTTAGGTTCTTGCAGCTCTATTGCGTGACTAGCTAACTGAAACCCAGCCAGGGTCTCCCATCCCCTTTGCATTTAGCGTGTCGTGATGTCTAAATCTGTGTAACGTGTGGTAAACAGCCCTGTACGTACTCTCTCCGAGAAAAAGATGCAAGCAGTAAATCAACTCATGTTATTAAGACTCTTGACCTTGCGGACCCCCAGATGTCCCCAGTCCACACTTGGACACTTTGAGAACCACTGTTCAGAGTTCCCTCTGCTTGTCTATCTTGCACTAGATCGAGTATCACCTCGAATGCCGGGTGACCCTCAGCGGCCCTCTCATAGGTACAAGAGAGGCACTAAAATAAAGATGGAAGCTCTGTGTTTGGACAGGTGTTGCCGACACGTGGGGCTCACACTTAACTGGGGGACAATAGGGACATGTAAATGCCAGTATCTCTTCTGTTTTCTCCTCTCTGTTTTCCTGGAGAGAAATGTTTTAACCCGTGCTGTTAGCAGTTTTTAGAATCCACTGGAGATTGGGCTGAGCATCTCAACATTTGATGTATAGACTTTACCTTAATTCCTTTGTTTTCTGTATAAATCCACCCCCTGCCCACTAGCCATGGTTGCTGATTGGAAGGATGGAGCCCCATGGAGAGAAATGATCTCCAGTGGGTCAACTGCCAGGTCCAGTAGGAGGTGATTTTTCTAGCTATGTGGGATGGAATATGGGGATTGGGAGACTGAGTTTTTCAAGGAAGTCCTGCTTTATCCCCACCTGGGATTCCACCTTCAGAGGCCTCTTACACCACCAATTACTAGCGTTCCTGGCGTTTGGGGCCAAGATGTGTCCTATTTCCTGGTTTTACTCCCTTTATCTTAATCTGGATACATTGCATGTGTCCATCTGACTTCCAGTTTGCATTATTTTGCTGAAATCTTGAATATACTGTCGTTTGCTCTCCTTCTTGTGAATTTTTGCTTCTTATGCATACTTTCCTTTAATCCTCCTGGTGAGTTTATGGGGACAAAAAGTGTTCAGTTTGCTGTGTTGAACGAGGCAGCTGCAAATACCCTCACATTTAGTCCCTTTGTTATGCCTTGAAGTAGCCCCTGCTTGAGCAACAAATGGAACATTTACCATCAACCACTTGCATCATTGGATAATTAACATAGTCTTACACTCCATGAATCGGCACTAACTGTCCACTCGATGACACCCCATATCTGTCCTTCTTTGTATCTTTTCATTCTCTTCCCTTTCCTGGGGATGCCCATTCCTTACCCTTCATGAACAAAGGAACAAAACAGAAAGAGAGAAATAAGCACAATTGAGGTGGTGTCAGTAAGGACTTGAATCAGAGAAGGTGGTAGTCAGCACTTGGAAGAGAAAGAGTTGGCTGGAGAAGTTCAATGCTGGGCAACTGTAGACTCACGCTTCCAGACCTGCTTATGTGTCACCTTCTCTCTGAAGCCACACAGATGACATTCCTTTGCTACTGCATTCTTACCACTAGCTGTAAACGTTTGTAAAGTTGGGTATCATTTATGTGCCCACCTACCGGCCTCTGATAAAGGGCTGTAAACATCTCAAGCTTCCTGGAATCTGTTGAAGTACCTCAAGTGTATGTCATTATCTTAACCTGATATTTAAATCCAGGTGATCTATATTGATATATTGTTAAACCCAACAGGCAAAAAGTAACATTTTTGAATGTGTAAGAAAGCATAATATGTACTAGATTAACACTGCATCAGTAACACATTTTTATTAAGAAAATCTCTTTGTGCATACCTCATTGTACACTGGCATGAAATCCCAAAACATTTACCTACCTGTCATAGACAAATAGTTTGAAGAGTTGACATAGCCAATATCAATTACAGAAGCAAGAAGTTAAAGTGTACATACAATTGGAATTTTGTGTCTGAAAATAGAACGTGTCTCACCTGCATTCGTTTCTCAAAATAACATTTCCCATAATGAAATGTTCAGATTCCAAAAAATTTTAAAGATGGTCTTTACATAAATCTGCCTTATATTTATTATATCATGCAATGTGGATATCCCATGTTGAAGACTAAGATTCTTATTATCAAACCAGTTTTATTCAAGTATAACCGTAGGAACATAGGCTGTAATAAATTGATTTGTAAGAGAAATCCATGGGAGAATTCATTTCCCCTCTGTAAGATAGAAACTGTATTTAAAAGTAGATTTGGATTGTTTATGATGCCGAATCCAGCCTCTGTATCCCGACATTGAATTAAATCTCGGAGGAGTTTTGGGTAAACTAGAAGAGAATAGCTTTATTGCTTTGCCAGGCAAAGGGGGCCACAGCGGGCTCATGCCCTCAAAAACTGTGTGTCCCGACCTGGAGGGGGTAGTGAGGGGTTTTATGGTCATGGTTCAGAGAGGACGTGATCAGCTCGTGGACCTTCTTCTGATTGGTTGGTGGTGAGGTCATCGGGAATCAGCATCATCAAACTTCTGGTTGCAACCGGTCTGAGGTCTTTGTGCTGGTGGGCAGCATGCAGTTAACTTCTTCCACCTGGTGGGGCTTTCAGTATCTGCAAAAACGGCTCAAAGATGTTGTTACATGTATCCCTTGAGGCGGAACCAGGACCCTGCCCCCAGGCTGCACTATTGTTTCTTCAGGGCTTTTCCCTTGTCTCTTTGTCCCCTCCCTTCCCTGATGAGCAACTGCTTGAATCTGCCCCTTGGAACTCAGGGAAGGTCATGGGGGCTGAATGAAGCCTATTTCCTGTAATCAAGAAACGGGGGACACAGGAAGGCTTTTGTGCCCAGGAGCCCCACAGGGCCCTGCTCAGTTTCACGTAGGTTTTGGACTGGTAGTGTAAAACAAAACAAAATCCCACGTATTTAGTGGCTTGAACATCCAAGAACAATGACTGTCAGTCTTTAAGTAGCCTGAAGATAGTTGCTCTGGGACTCGCATGGTGATGGATGGTGTTAGAAATCAGGGGGTTTTCTGCCTTGTTGCAGGTCCAGAGTCTTTTCATGATTTAATATAAATTCTTAACCTCCTGTTAGGAAAAGAATGGCTAGTGTAAAGAGCTCGCCTCTCTGCCTTAAAGTTTTCTGGATGTTATTCAGACAACTCATCTTTACATCCATTTGTGCACAATGTGGTCTCATGGACACACCCAATCCCAAGAGGGGCTGAAAAATACCGTCTATGCCCTACTGACCAGGGCTGCACAAAGACCACAGTTCATTAACTGAAGAGGAAAAGTGAAATGGATCTCAGGGAAAATCTAGCCTTCTCTGCTGTAGGATTGAAGGCATTTTTTTGTTTGGTTTTTTCTACATGGAAAACCACAAGCTTCTCATGAAACCATACAGATTATAAACATCAGCATATGACTCTCATCTTCCTAATGCAAGGTTTTAAAAGTACTTGTGTATCCTTTTAGAAGTTTTATCCCAACATGTTGATTTTTTTTTTTCCTACATCCATTGTAAGAACTGAGATGGGAAAAGGTATGAATGAATATGATTTTGGGAGACATGAAAATGCTCCTAACAATTCGCATCTGTTCACACCATGAGCATCTTAACCACATCTTCAAGTGACAAGCAAAACATTTTCTAGAGAGGAAAATGATTGGTTATCCATGCATGTAAGGAGTCTGCACAGTATTATTCCTGTTACCAGATATCTGCCTTCTTTGGTCGAGGTCTCTGTGACTATTACCTTTTGAATGTTATGCAGAGGACCATGGGACCCCTGGAAATCCTTGTGAAGAAAATTGCTCCTAAGGAGAAGGCAGGCTTTGAGAAGTTTTGAAAGCAGAACCACACAGTTTTGATTGAGGTGTGGAGGTCAAACTAAAAGTAGTAGACAATCAAAGAACATAGACAATTGATGAACATGGTGGGTAAAGGAGAGGCAGATAAAATGGACAAAGGTACATAAGAGTGTACCCAGCCATGCACGAGACATGTATGAGGATGCAAAGGTCTTATGCTCCAAATTCAAGGGGAAAAAAAATAAGACTTATTCCCCCTCCATAGCCACATAAAACACCAGAACTGGTTTCCAAGTGACCCAATCCATCAATGTCACGTATGCATCAGGAATGATGGGTCTGAAACCCACCAAACCACAGAGCCTTGTACTTTGGAAAGCAAGTCCGTCAGCCACCAGCCTCCAACCAGAAACCATGTTTCCATCAATCATCCCATGAAAATTCCATGTTGAAAGTTTGCCAGAACTTCCCAAATAAGAGCAGCTGACTGCTTGCTTCATACACACTTGAATCTATAGGCCCAGCTACTATCGCTCGGCAAGCAATACATTAAACCTTTTGGGTTTTGTTTTCAGACACTTCTTTCTTCAAACGACTTTCGATTTGTAGTAACTTCTAGAAAATATGCTCTTGCTACATAGTTTAGAGTGTGAAGTTAGCATTTTTGCTGCTCAGTCTGCCTGCCTTATTGCATTGGTGTGACTCGGCTAAACCCACATTTTTTAAAATTAAAGGATAGTTATATACACCTAAAACCTCCATAATATTGCAAAACATAGTGATTCAAAATTTTTGTAGATTGTACTCCATTTAAATTTACTGTAAAGTATCAGCTATATTCCCTGTGTTGTACACTACATCCTTGTAGCCTGTTTATTTTAAACGTGGTAGTTTGTATCTCTTAATCCCCTACCCCTATCCTGCCCCTCCCCTTTTCCCTCTCCCCACTGGTCACCACTAATTTGTTCTCTATACCTGTGAGTCTGCTTCTGTCTTGTTTTAGTCACCCGTTTTATTTTTACATTCCACATATAAGTGGTAACATAGAGTATTTAACAAACATACATTTTTAAAGCCATCACTAACCATTGTGATCTGCAGCCCATTGTGATGACTCGTAAGTGCCTTGTGAAGCAAGACAGCAGTACCAACAAGTCTAAAATCTTCAGATCATGGACAGTCCATGGGAAAAGTTTAAGTATTTGTTTCTGTTCACACGGATAACTGTAAATGTACTCGCTTGCTTTCCCTCAGTAGCTTAACTGTCGTTTTTCCGGGTGCAGCCTGAAATGAAGTCGGAAATTATCAGAGGTGCTTGAGCAAGGCAGATGAGAAGGCTGGATAAATAGGGCAGCATGGGATTATTGCTTTTTATTATGTAATCCAGGAGACTTGCCATTTTAGTGTGTAGTGTATTGATGGCCTCAGGATTTACTCTGACTCTGTCTAGGAAGACGCCGTGATTTAGCCTTGAGGGCCAGTTGCCGTTTCTGACTTCCTCGAAGGGTATGCTGTTTGTTACAAGAGAATTTCCTATGTAGAATTTTAAAACAAAAGTGCTTGAAATATATATGGGGTTTCAGGGGGCGAGGGGGTATTAAGTGCTGTTTTGCATAGATCCTGGGTTTTGGGGTCCAGAAACAAGTTTTTGCTATATTCTTGACAGTCCTTATAACAAGTTGTCACACATTTAAAAAGCTACATTTCAAATCCCTCCTCTAAAAATGGAGAAAACCACATCTTCCAATTCTGCTTTGATACACTGTATTATGTATTCTAACATGTGTGTGTACTTGCATCCTTAATTCTGTTCTACACATTTATTACAAATATATACATGGATATTACATACACACGTATATACACGTGTTACGTGTGTGTATTGTTATTAAGAACGGTACAATGTGGCTTTTATCTTCAGTAAGGGTGATGTTTGGCCCCCATCCTTAATGTATATATATTCTTCCTTCCCTTTATCTTTCTGTCCTGGAAGCAACAAATTCTTTTGGGTTACAGCTGGGAACCCTAATATTGCAACATGAGTCATATATAATATACATGTCTTACCTATCTACTGTTTTATGTATGCATATGTGCATGTATGTTTATACTCGTATATATAATCATACATATACATATACTCATGTATGTATAATGTTTGTGCACTTTAGAAATTCTTTTCTCCCACTATCTCTCTCCCTCTCTCTCAAGTATATCTCTATATATTACTAAATCTCTCTCTATGTAGAGAGAGATTTAGTAATATATTACTAATTTAGTAATATTATTAATATATTTTAATAATACATTAAATATATTAAATGTAACAATATGTTAAATATATTAAATTTAATAATGTTAAATATATTATTAATATATTCTAATTAATTATTAGTAATATTTATTAATATATTACTGATTTACTACATCAGTAATATATATTACTATTACTGTATTAGTAATGTATAGAGATATATTTATAGAGAGATAATATAGAGAGAGATAACATGGAGAGATTTAGTAATATATGTATTAAAAAATACAGAGATTTAGTATATATTACTAAACTGCTTGGATATTTATATAATTTTTAGTTTTTTATTTCAGATCTATCACAAGGACATTGATAGCCAATGCTGCTACTCCCTAAAGAGATATGTCTTTTTTTTTTTTTTTTTCCCCCTAACAGGCTTATAAAACACTGTCTTTCAAGTTTTGACTGGATTTGATTCGTTTTGGCAGGTCGTTACCTTGTCACTTTGCATTACCTGCAAAATCAAGTCCGAACTATTGGAGGAGACATACAAGCTCACTGGGGACTAATTTTTAATACAAACATTTGTCTTGGAGGCTGCAAGGCTGTTGAGTGGCATTTGCATCACAAACATGAGGATACAAAGGCCGCCCCCTCATGCTGTTGGGATTGGCCTCATCTTTCTCAATTGTTAGACCCACCAGTTTTTATCCCAGAGAAAAATCTTGATGCTGGTGACCTGGAATAGGTTTCCTAGTGGTAACCACAAAACATTGCCATGATTCCCATGAGGGCGAGTGAGAATTCCTCTTGATCCCTCATTCTGGCTGAGCCTGGTTTTGATTTGGGTGACAGAGAAAGGTTGCACCAACTGTCTCTTCCTTAGCATAATTAATGACTTGGTTTTTGCGACGTTTCCCAAAGTAACCAACAACTACCAAAGCCCACGATTTTCCCATAGTTGTATTAGTCCAGTATTTTCCAATTCATCTGTAATGTACTTTTTTCATTCATCCTTCTTAACTGGTCCCTTGTTAGGAAGTCACACTCTAAAGCACCTGTTTTCGCATTTGTCACCTAAAATTGAATGCATGACACTTGAAGTGATTCAAGAAGGATGGAGCAAATTTCCATCTGAATGAATTGTTGGCTGTCAGACCGTGGGTGCACCCGGTGTTGAAAAGCTTTGGCAAAGAGCCAAAATCTCACTGAGTCAAGTTGTAGCCTCTGCAGAAGAAAAATCACCAGCAAACACTGACAGTTGCAGTGCAAAGGAAAAAAAATCATGATGACATATACACATGCATATATATTTAACGGCAAAAATCCTATACGTAAAATATGTCAATGGTGATAAAAATCACTCGTACTCCAAAGTAGAAGTAGTTGAAGGGCTTAGGGAGTTTTCACTCCTGAAAAGGATCTCCAGGCACACTTAATGTTTACCTAAAGTAACTTATTTATTTATTTTTGGCTGCGTTGGGTCTTCGTTGCTGCACGCAGGCTTTCTCTAGTTGCAGCGAGCGAGGGCTACTCTTCGTTGGGGTGTGCGGGCTTCTCATTGCGGTGGTTTCTCTTGTTGTGGAGCACAGGCTCTAGGCATGCAGGCTTCAGTAGTTGTGGCACGCGGTCTCAGTAGTTGCGGCTCGTGGGCTCTAGAGCGCAGGCTCAGTAGTTGTGGCACGCACGCTCAGTAGTTGTGGCTCGTGGGCTCTAGAGCGCAGGCTCAGTAGTTGTGGTGCATGGGCTTGGTTGCTCCGCGACATGTGGGATCTTCCCGGACCAGGGCTCGAACCCGTGTCCCCTGCATTGGCAGGCGGATTCTTAACCACTGTGTCACCAGGAAAGTCCCCTAAAGTAACTTAAAAATTGTATATTTTAAAGAAAAGTATGAACCTTGAATTCCATTCCTGAATCAAAATATCATTTTCTGTTTTGCACCTCTTCCTCAGAGTATGACATCTTTTTACATACACATCAGCTGCCATTCCGTGAACTCTCTCACCTTCATTTAACACAGCTTTAGAGGTATTTTGGCTCATGATCTTTTGTCAGTTTTTATTATTTATGGTCAGTGGTTTAGAAGTTTCTCCACTTCCAGTGGTTGGATTTAGGCAGAACATTAAAAAGGGGAGACAAGAGATTCAAAGTTTAGATTGATTACTGAATTCTTAAATTGGGATCCACATAAGTACGTCTGGTCTTCTGTGAGGGTTTACATAATTAGGAAATTTGAAATAGTCATCAAAGATAGTCTGACTTTCCTTTCCTTTGACTGGGAACAAGGTAGACCGAGAATCACAGTGCCATTCATTTCAGAACTGGGAGTCGAAGGCAAGACTTTGGACACACAGACTGTGACCGCACGCCCTAGCTCCAAAAACATGGTTTATCTTGACCCAACGCTAAGCGATTGAGGGTAAACATCTAAACACGAAGTGCTTTCCCAAGAGGAACAGATCGGGTGGTTTCCATAAGTGCCAATGAGCTCTTTATATGACCCTAAATTTGTTGTCTTTGAAAGACAGTAATGTAATGTAATTATTATTATATCCTCATGACCCTAGTGAGTTATGAATGTCTACCACAGACCAAAGGGCTGTAACCTACATCAGAGCCCTCATTGGCTGATAATGAGATTGTGGCTCTAAGAGGTGAGGTGTTCTGCCCAGGGTGGTAAAGCCCACAGGAGAGAGTGTGCACAGGATTGCCTTGCCTTTAGACTGTTTTGGGTGGAATTTCCACCCTAACTCTTCGTTGCCCTGTGGCTCGAGGTGAATCATTGAGTCTCTCTGCACTTCAGTTTCTGCACTGACGAAGTGGTAAATGTAACATTCCATTCCATAGTGTAACACAGCAAGATAACGTAGCAGCCATATTAGTCTTACTAGGGCTGCCATAACAAAATACCACAGAATGGGTGGCTTAAAGAACAGAAATTAATTTTCTCACAGTTCCAGAAACTAGAAATCTCAGCTCATGGTGTGTGAACAGGGCTGTCACAACTCAACACGGAACCCTCGACGCGACACAGCATAACGCAGTATGGTTGTAACGAGGATTAAATAGTGTGCTTCGGATACTTAGCAGAGTCTTGGCATTTAGCAGGTACTGGCTGCGTGTTCGAAGTAGCCAACTTCTCCCCACACCCACACCTCCACACACACAAGGAAAAGAAAAAAGAAAATTGGTAGATCTTAGATTCAAGCCACGGTCCTCCATCTCTGCAGTACAGTTCACACTTCCCTGTGGTTGACAGCAATAGTGGAACAACCTAAATGAGCACCTAAATGAGCCACCTAAACGAGCGTTCCAGCCCTTTCTATTCTTGCCATTGGCAACTACCACGTCACGGGTGTCTGTCTGTGATCGCCTGTCCCGTTCCATTCAGAGATACGCTGCTACGCAGGCGCTTCGTTTGGTCCACTGCTGTCATGCAGGGCCGTGTAGTAGGTGTTCATGAAACCCGTGCTGATGGAAGGAAGGACGTCTTTTCCTTTACTGTTCCAGTGTTTCTGTGGAGCTCTGATTTATGGAGCATCTTAGAATGATCTCTGCTTTAAAGAAAGATGCTAAACCACATGACGGGATTCTCCCTTAAGTGACTGCTAAGAGAACTATGAGAAGAAAAATTAAATGAGAAATGCTAGTGAACACCAAGAAGGAAGTCCCTTCCAAGTAATCCTCATTACCTCTGCCTTATCGTTCACACCCCAAAACACCTGGGGTGTGTGCCTGTTCAAAGTATGTGCATGGCCTTTTGACAACAGATAAATTGTTTTCTGAAAAAACGTATTAAATATGTGAACAGGAAGAGATGTGATGAATGAGTGTTGTTATTGCAAAAATGATAAATAACGTGAGTTAATACAGTTGTAAAGAATAATTTGTCTCACGGATCAATATGCTAGGTTTATGATGTTTACTACATTTATGAATGAATATCATGTCTTGAGGATTAACCAAGGACACCAGGAGCCTGTGTGTAGGACAGCACAAGTAACTGTCAGTCTTCCATTAAGCCATTCATGGAAATGCACAGACAGGACAAAAATTCTAAGGGAAAATATTATACTAGTAAGTGTAGGATCAGGATATAGGGTTTGGTAGTCTTTTTTTTTTTTTTTAAAAGGTCTTTATTTTTTTTTTATTTATTTATTTATTGGCTGTGTTGGGTCTTCGTTGCTGCATGTAGGCTTTCTCTAGAGAACTGTAGCTGGATGCTGAAAACCTGACCTTCTCTCTCTCTTTGTCTCTGTCTCTCTCTCTCCAACCTCTGCAAAGGCCATCAGGGGCCATGCAGCCTCCTTCCCAATACTCCTTTCTGCTACATGTTTTACATGCATGGGCGTCTCGGGTGGGGAGGGCAGTGTCCACTCAACCTGGCTGTGTTACATATAACTAGGTATATATGTACATCTAGTCATGGGGTTCAGGGCGGGAAAGCCCATTGGTCCATAGATATAGAATAAAATAGGATAGGGTAGAATGGAATAGAATAGGATGGAATGGTATAGAGCAGAACGGAATAGAACAGAACATTACAACTGGGCATTTATCTTCAATAACGGTGATATTTGGCCCTCATCTGTTTTATTCCACCCACATCCAATTTCTCATTTCTTCAGATCCTATATGCTATGATTGAGGATTCTCAAAGGCCTCGAAATAACCCTCAAGCTGGCCAGTGTTGAGACATTATGATTTGTTTCCAAATAGCTAGGACCTAGCACAGTGCTGAGCTTCTTAATTTTTTAATTGAAGTATAATTTCTGTGCAATATTATATAAGTTACAGGTGTACAATATAGTGATTCACAATTTTTAATGGTTGTATTCCATTTATAGTTATTATAAAATATTGTCTATATTCCCTGTGTTGTACAGTATATCCTTGTAGCTTGTTTTATACCTAATGGTTTGTACCTCTTAATCCCCGACCCCTGTGTTGGCCCTCCCCACTTCCCTCTCCCCACTTGTAACCACTAGTTTGTTCTCTGTATCTGTGTCTGTTTCTTTTTAGTTTTATTCATTAGTTTTTTGTATTTTTCAGATTCCACATATAAGTGATATCATACAGTATTTGCCTATCTCTGTCTGACTTATGTCACTTAGCATAACGCCTTCCAAGTCCATCCATGTTGCTACAAATGGCAAAATTTCACTCTTTTTTTTGGCTGAGTAGTATTACACTATACACACACACACACACACACACACACACATATGTATATACACAAATACATACCATATCTTCTTTATGCATTCCTCTGTGGATGGACACTTAGTTTTCTTCTATATCTTGGATATTGTAAATAATGCTGCTGTGGACATTGGGGTGCATGTATCTTTTCAAATTAGAGTTTTTGGTTTTTTTGCATAAATACCCAGGAGTGGAATTTCTGGGTCATATGGTAGAGTTCTATTGTTAGTTTTTTGAGGAACCTCCATAGTGTTCTCCATAGTGGCTGCACCAATTTACATTCCCACCCACAGTGTAGGAGGGTTCCCTTTTCTCCACATCCTCACCAACATTTGTTATTTGTGTTCTTTTTGGTGATGGCCATTCTGACAGGTGTGAGGTGATATCTCAGTGTGGTTTTGATTTATATTTCCCTGATGATTAGCAATGTTGAGCATCTTTTCATGTAACTGTTGGCCATCTGTATGTCTCCTTTGGAAAAATGTCTGTTGAGTTCTGCCCATTTTTTTATCAGGTTGTTTTTTGTTTTTGATGTTGAGTTGTATGTGCTGTTTATATATGTTGGATATTAATCCCCTATTGGTCATATCCTTTGCAAATATTTTCTCCCATTCAGTAGATTGTGTTTTCATTTTGTTGATCATTTCCTTTGCTGTGCAAAACCTTTTAAGTTTAATTAGGTCCCATTTGTTTATTTTTGCTTTTGTGTCCTTTAGCAGATGGATTGAAAACAATATTGCTGTGATTTATGTCAAAGAGTGTTCTATGTTTTCCTTTAGGAGTTTTATAGTATCCAATCTTATATATAGGTCTTTAATCCATTTTGAGTTTATTTTTGTATATGGTATTAGAGAATGCTCTAATGTCATTCTTTCACATGTAGCTGTCCAGTTTTCCCAGCACCACTTATTGAAGAGACTGTCTTTTCTCCATTGTATATTCTTGCCTCCTTTGCTGTAGATTAATTGACCATAAGTTCATGGGTTTATTTCTGGACTTTCTATCCTATTGCATTGATCTGTGTGTCTGTTTTTTGCACCAGTACCATACTGTTTTGATTACTGTAGCTTTGAAGTATAGTCTAAAGTTAGAGCGTATGATTCCCCCAGCTCCGTTCTTTCTCAAGACTGTTTTTTGCTATTCAAGGTATTTGTGTTTCCATACAAATTTTAAAATTATTTGTTCTAATTCTGTGAAAAATGCCATTGGTAACTTGATAGGGATTGCATTGAACCTGTAGATTTCCTTAGTAGTATAGTCATTTTACCAATATTGATTCTTCCAATCCAAAAACACAGTAAATCTTTCCATTTGTATCATCTTCAGTTTATTTCATCAGTGTCTTATAGTTTTCCAAGTACAGCTCTTTTGCCTCCTTAGGGAGGTTTATTCCTAGGTATTTTATTCTTTTTGATGTGATGGTAAATGGGTTTCCTTCATTTCTCTTTCGGATAGTTTGTTAGGGTATAGAAATGCAACAGATTTTTGTGTATTAATTTCATATCCTGAAATTTTACCAAATTCATTGATTAGCTCTAGTAGTTTTCTGGTGGCATTTTCAGGATCCTCTATGTATAGTATCATGTCATCTGCAAACAGTGACAGTTTTACTTCTTCCTTTCCAATTTGGATTCCTTTTTTTCTTCTCTGATTGCTGTGGCTAGGACTTCCAAAACTATGTTGAATAAAAATGTCAAGAGTGGGCATCCTTGTCTTGTTTCTGATCTGAAAGGAAGTGCTTTCAGTTTTTCACCATTGAGTATGACGTTAGCTGTGAGTTTGTCATATATGGCCTTCATTATGTAGAGGTATGTTCCCTCTATGCCACTTTATGGGGAGTTTTTAATCATACACGGATGTTTTAGAGCTGATGATTCTTTGATGGAATTTGTCTATGATCCTTTAGAACCTATAGAGCCAACTAGATCACTTGTTCTACACTCAATTCTAGTTATTAGTCCAACTAAGTCATCCTCAATGACAAATAGATAGTTGGTGTTTTCACTTATAAGCTTTAAATCAAACTGTCTCAGCCTTGCTTTTACCAGTAAAATATATTGAGTCATTGTGAGTTCCCTTACAATATTTAGATGTTGACATGAGAGCAAGAAATATGGTCGTGATGTTGGCTCAAGAGAGAATATGATGAAATTTTTGAACTTTTAAAAATAGTCCTTTGTTCTTTGAATTTTTAAAAGCTATATAAGCAGTGTCTAAACTATTGATCTTCATTACAAGCCCTAATAAAAAGAATTCATTTCCAAATGTGAGAAAAACTTGAAAGAGGCTGTGTATAACAGCGTGGGGATTGGAGATGATTAACATTTGTGATTAAGTATCACAAGTGAAAGAGTGAAACTTTTTATAAAGGAAAAAATCAAGGAGACATCTTTAATCTTCCTTCAAAAGACATTTAATACAAATGAATAATTTTACTGCTTTCCATTTCCACTCTTTTTCACATTCATGCATCCACTTTAAAACAAAGTATTGATTAAAAAGTGCTTAATTGTTAACTTACAATGTTGATTGATTATATTGTTTAAACTGTTGTTTAAAGTCATTTTATATTCCTAAGTCATTTATTTCCCCTTGAATTTGAATTTGATTTTGTCATACTTACCTTCTGTAGTAAAATTTCTAAAACATAACTCTAACCCTTTTATGAATATTTTAATAAACTCAATAACCATGCCTTAATCATCTTGTTATGGACATCAAATTTTCCAAATTAATAATGAATTAGATGAGTAGAGAGAGAAATAGATTTCTTTTACTTTTTATTTATTTTTATTGAGATATACTTGACATATAACATTGTATTAGTTTCAGGTGTACAACATGATGGTTCTGTATTTGTATATATTGTGAAGTGATCACCACAAGTGACATCTAGTTAACATCCATCAACACCTGTGGTTTCAGTTTCATCTTTCTTGTGATGAGAACTTTTAAGATCTACTTTCTTAGCAACTCTTAAAGATGTAATACAGTATTATTAACTACAGTTACCATGCTGTGCATTACCTCCCCAGGGCTTATTTATCTTATAATTAGAAGCTTGTCCTGTTGGGTCATATTTAAATCCAGTGCTTGAACAATTTGATTTTTCTTAATGACCCTGGCAATTTTTTAAATGTATCATTTAATGACATTGCACAACTTTTAAAAATATTTTTATTGGAGTATAATTGCTTTACAATATTGTGTTAGTTGTTGCTGTACAACAAAGTGAATCAGCTATACGTATACATATATCCCCATATCCGCTCCATCTTGAGCCTCCCTCCCACCCTCCCTCTCCCACCCATCTAGGTTTTCACAAAGCATCGAGCTGATCTCCCTAATTGCACAGCTTTTTAAAAATGAGAACCTTGTATAACAATTGGTAGAGAAAAGTTTTCTAACTCTTTTGCAACCAGGATGATCTAGGCTTGTCTATGATAAAATCATTTTTTTTTTTTTACAAATCAAAAGAATGCTTATGGTCTAAATGCATGCTGTCTGTGGACCTCCACATCTACAGGTATCTTCTCTGCAACTGGGACATGGTTTTCCACTTATTAAGGTGGGTAGAAACTGTGTCCCTTGCCTGTTGCCCACTTGTGGCATTCTGTATGTGACCAAAGACTTCTCGTGGGGACCAAACCAGAATCTGGCATCACGACCTGAACCAGAAAATTAACTCCTATTGAAAAGAGAAATGGCTGAAAGAAAGAACAGGAAGACCTAATATCTTAACATGTACTTGTCACACACAATGTAAATTCCAAAATCAACAAATAGGTGCTTGTCAAAATGTGTCACTTCACTGCAGTGGCAGGCTGACAAATCGTGAGATATTTTAGGTGCATTTTGACAACAAGGAATAATGAACTGTGGTTGCATTTGAGAAGGATTTTTTAAATATACATTTTATTTATATATTTTAAAATTTATTTTACATTTATTTATTTTTGGCTGTGTTGGGTCTTTGTTGCTGCGCACGGGCTTTCTCTTGTTGCGGTGAGCGGGGGCTACTTTTTGTTGCAGTGCGCGGGCTTCTCTTGTTGCGGAGCATGGGCTCTAGATGCGTGGGCTTCAGTAGTTGTGGTGCGTGGGCTTCAATAGTTGTTGCACGTGGGCTCAGTAGTTGTGGCTCGCGGGCTCTAGAGCGCAGGCTCAGTAGTTGTGGTGCACGGGCTTAGTTGCTCCACGGCATGTGGGATCTTCCCGGACCAGGGCTCGAACCCATGTCCCCTGCATTGGCAGGAGGATTCTTAATCACTGCGCCACCAGGGAAGTCCCCAAAATGATGAATTTTTAAGTTTAAACCAGTAGTTGGTGGATGGGATTTAAGAAAGCAAATCTGGTAGTTTAAAAATTATCAGTTTTAGGAGTTGGTCCACAGATTTACCCTCAAATAAATTCCTATGCATTCATTGTCCAGTGACATTTAGAAAGCTGCATTCTTGTGTTGTGTTAAGCACCTACACAAATTGGTTATAAGAAAAGTAGTATTTATAGATACAAATAAATAGCATTGTCTTCTAAACTTGAATTACTATCCAAGGGAAACATCACCTTTAAAAAATACAGTTCAATAAAATAGACAGTTTCTTAAAAAAAAATTTTGTCAATAGATAATCCGTGAATGCTGGTTTTGTGGTGTGTTTAGGATTTATAAAATTCCCCGAAGAAACCTGCCACTACTCATTATAATACAACTGCCAGGCACAGCCATCAACACCTACCTTACATTTACTAAGAATTACTTTGAGTTGGTATTTATTTACACTAAAGCGTTCAGATCCTAAAGAGATGGTTTAAATTGTGGCATTATTTCAGTCATTCTGTCTTTTAAAGTTTACCTAGAAAGTATTCTTGCCTGGGCTGTTAAAATCCAACTGCTCCATTTTGAGAGGTTTGGTAGATGAAGCACTTCTGTTGATTATTTAGGGCTGAAATACAATATATAATTGGCTTGAATCAGAATGAGAGTGATCAAAGGATAGATTCAGCAGCAAACATATTTTGCTCACGAAAAGGTCAACACAGCAGAGAAATGAAGCTCACTTATCCTTCTGATCAAATGGTCCTTCCTTTTCAATCCTGGGGGTCAATTGCAAGGCACCCAGTGTTGAGACAACTCAACTCTATCCATCTCAGATTCAGCATATGCATATGTTACTGTGAGGATTTATTTAGAAAATACATATTGACAACAGCCAAGACAAGGAAGCAACCCAAGTGTCCACTGACAGAGGAATGGATAAAGAAGATGTGGTACATATATGCAATGGAATACTACTCAGTCATAAAAAAAAGAATGAAATAATGCCATTTGCAGCAACATGGATGGACCTAGAGATGATCATACTAAGTGAAGTAAGTCAGACAAAGACAAATACCATATGATATCACTCATATGTGGAATCTTAAAAAATGATATAAATGAACTTGTTTACAAAACAGAAACAGACTCACAAACTTAGAAAACAAACTTATGGTTACCAGAGGGGAAAGGAGGGGGGATAAACTAGGAGTTTAGGATTAACATATACACACTACTATGTATAAAATAGATAATCAGCAGGACCTACTGTATAGCACAGGGAACTCTACCCAGTATCTTGTAATGACCTATAAGGGAAAGGAATCCAAAAAAAAAAAAAAAAAAAAAAAAAAATATATATATATATATATATATATATGTATGTGTATATATATGTATAAAAAACTGAATCACTGTGCTGTACACCTGAAAATGACATACTGTGAATCAACGATACTTAAGTAAAATAAAAATTAAAAAAAAAAGGAAACACACATAAAGCACCATCCTGGCCTATCACAGGTGCCTGGCACATCTTTATATATTTAAGAAAATATCCTGAACCCATTAAAACTGGAGTCTCATTAATGGTGTGCTACCTATATTTATGTCTTTGACCAAAGAACCATGTCTATGCAAGATGTTAATATTAGGGGAAGCTGGGTGAAGGTTATACGTGGGAACACTCTTCACTGTCACGGTACATTTTCTGCAAATCTAAAAATGATTCTGAAACCAAAAGTTTATTTAAAAAAAAAAAAAAACAGAAGTCTGCCTGGATTAGTGGAAACTTGAGGACCTGAGATCAGATTTGCCTGCCACGCTCCATGGGATCAGTCAAATCCCTGCTGGCAGGCAATGGATCCTGGTTGCAAGTATCACTGGGTCTGTCCCCATCAAAGGTGTGTGGTGAAATCAGTAGCTACCCTTGGCTAAATGCAGCCCCTGCAAATGTAGGGCACTGTCATTGCACTGAGACACCAAGAAAAAATCCTGGGGATCGATTTAGCCTCCATTCCTGTGCAACGTATACCTGTTGTCTTTATGTCTACATCAGCATCATGAAAGATAAGAACTGTGTTATCTCACGGGTCATTCAAGTCTAATTAATTACATATTTATCTAATGTATAAGTAATATCAGTTACATTAATTAAAGAAACATTATTAAGGGGGGAATAGGCAGAAGGAAATAATTTCTTGACCCATGCTTTTGACATAACTGTGTCGAATCCTCGTTTGCTTTGTGAATACAGGCTTTTCCTGTGTGGCCGATAGACAAGGAGAATATTCAATCCAAAAGGAAACAAAGAATTTGGCCTCAATAGGGCAGCCTATTTTGTAATGTATTTTTAGAATGCTGCGGATTTAGGACTAAAAGGAGTGACTCTGATCGTGTTACATGAGGCATTCACACATCTGTCCTACAATGGATATTGTATCTTTGGCAAAACATTCCTCTTTCAGACCAATTTCTCATTTCTTGTCCATCAATGATGCTTTTATATGTCACAGAAAGGAGAGAAAAGCCTTTATGATGAAAATACTTTTGATACTGCCTTGACATAGAATTTATGTGGGAAACTTTTGCCGCCTCATATTTGAAATTATTTAAAATAGGTTATTATTGTGCTAATAACTTCAAGTTTATGCATTTTCCCGCTTAATTTACAAACATTACATGGGACCAGTATTTGTTGGCAATCAATGTGACACTGGTTGTGGGGATGAAGTCATATTCAACACAATGCAGGTGAGTAAGAATCGGGACAACTGAGTTCAAATTTTCTTCCAGGCTGGCAGTTCTGATAGGAGCTACTTAATTGGATTTGCTAATCTAATTATCCCCAGCAGAAAACTAGGATCAATAATATTATTCCTACCAATGAGTCTCTATGAGCTGTTTACTAGATGGAGTTGTTAAGATCAAACAGCATGAGAGGAAGTTTCCTTGTACATCATAGGTACTTCATTTTATTAACATATAGATGAATATAGAGGATTTTCATTGAGGACCACGAGTAGCCTGGTAGCTATTTTATTATAAGACCCAATATAAGAATTTTGATTTTTAAAAAATTTCCCAAGAGTTCTAGATAGTTTAAGTATTGACTCTTAACATTTAGAATTAATTCTTTTGTTCCTATTTTAAAAAATTTTTAATCTTTCATATAATTTTAGAAGGTTGCACTCCTTCGACAGTTATTACAAGATATTTGCTATATTCCCCATGTTGTAAAATCCATCCTTGTAGCCTGTCTTACACCCAGTAGTTTGTAACTCCCACTCCCTCACCCCAGTACCCACTCCCCACCACTGGTCACCACTAGTTTGTTCTCTGTATCTGTGAGTCTGCTTCCCTTTTTATTTTATTCACTAGTTTGTTGTGTATTAGATTCCACATATACGTGGACACGACCATCCAGTTTTTGAATTCCCTTGGAACTCTTGGAAAGGTGATTTTCCATTTACAAACAATGACAGAACAATTAAAAAGGACAGAAAGAATGTGATAGAAAATAGCCAACATGCTTTGGAACCCCTGCGTGCGTGAGCCTCGTGCAAGGACTGTCTCACTTCTGCTTCTGTGAATTCTTCGTGGTGTTTCCTCTTGTGCATTTGGCCCTGTGGATTTCCATCCTGTGGTTACAAGCTTGGCTGTTCCTCAAAAAAAAAAAAAAAAACCTTTGAAAAGTCCTACACCCTATGTCACTGGGTTTGCAGAGCATGTGGGTTCTACCATTTCACTCACAGTGGCAGACGCATTCCTTCAGCAGACATTTAGTTGAGCACATACTATAGACCCAGGACTGATAGGGTTGGTGTTGCAGCAGGAGAGAGAAAGGAGTCATGGGTGACGCACACTTTTCTATCTGATGATGTAGACGGCGATGCTGATGTATTCTGAGAGTAAGAGGAGCAGGTTTATTGGGGTAACGTGACTGCTGTAACTTAAAATACTTTTCCTGGGGCTTCCCTGGTTGTACAGTGGTTAGGAATCCACCTGCCAACGCAGGGGACATAGGTTCAAGCCCTGGTCTGGGAAGATCCCACATGCTGCGGAGCAACTAAGCCCGTGAGCCACAACTACTGAGCCTGCGCTCTAGAGCCCACGAGCCACAACTACTGAGCCCACGTGGCACAACTACTGAGCCCACACACCTAGAGCCCGCGCACCACAACAAGAGAAGCCACCGCAATGAGAAGCCCACACACCGCAATGAAGAGTAGACCCCGCTCGCTGCAACTAGAGAAAGCCCCGTGCAGCAACGAAGACCCAACGCAGCCAAAAATAAATAAATTAAAAAAATAAAGAAATAGCTTTCAGTGAGTAACGTCAAGAAGCAACTGGTGATACAACTCTGTGGTTCAAGGGATAGATTAATTGGCAATCATTAGCCCATAGTGATTAGAAGATAGATTTTTCATACAAAAATGTTTTCAGTCCTATCTTATTTCATACATTTTCTACTTTGTTGTACGTGCCTCAGTTACATCTAATTTTCAGCAGAACTGGGTAAACTCATACCTAAAATTCAATGGAAGAAAATAAACCAAAACAGTCACAGTGGACGTGTCAACATCATTTAACAAGACCTGATTGCACACAAGAACACAAAACCTATGAGAGGTTTTTCCTTCACCTTACAAAACTCCTCCTTTGGATTTCACATCCAAAATTAAACTTTCCACAGGTGGGACTTTCCTGGTGGTCCGGTGGTAAAGAATCCGCCTTCCAATGCAGGGGACGGGGGTTCGATCCCTGGTCAGGGAACTAAGATCCCACATGCCGCGGGGCAACTAAGCCCACGCACCACAACTGCTGAGCCTCGGGGGCTCAACTAGAGCCCGCCTGCCACAAACTACAGAGCCCACACGCACTGGACCCTGTGTGCCACAACTAGAGAAGAGAAAACCCACACGCCACAACTAGAGAGAAGCCTGCGCGCCACAATGAAGAGCCCGTGTGCTGCAACGAAAGATCCCGCGTGCCTCAACGAAGATCCCGCCTGCCACAAACTAAGACATGATGCAGCCAAAAAACAAAGCATAACAAAATCCACAGGCTAACGTGCAACAGGACCTCGTAACTTATCAGAAGTAAAATTTCACATCAGCCAGTGGAGGATGGACATGTATATTGTAACAGAAATGATGTGTTTGTGAGCATAGGATACAGCTGCTTCATTTTGACTCTTAAGTATCCCAGTGTTTGGGACACGTGCCCTTATGAGCTTATCATCTTTTGCAAATTAAAAGTTAGAATGAATGAAAAGCAATGCGCCAGGAACAGAGAACAGTTAGTTGCCTGATTAGATGGTTAATCCAGAGAGTTGAATACTATGTACACATTTACTAAAGAACAAAATATATGTAAACCTGGTGAATAATTCTTGGACAAGAGATGTAAACTTTATTATCAGGGAGCCATCCAACCATAAAAGTAGAAGATTAACCTAGTATGGATACGTAGAAGGCATTTCCTAGTTTTATTATTAGTGCCGTCAGATGGTTTGAGCAGAAACTCAAGGCACAATTTATAAAAATGTGTTTGAAAACACGTCTGTGTGCTGCAGGGAGTTAATCGAAACAATCTACATCCCATCACGCTCTGCTTTCATCCATTGAAATGCTTTTTGGCGTTCTCCCATTTTGCCTCCGAATGGGTAAGCTGTACATTAATATTAGCATACATGGTGCCCACGTCTTTCTCCTCTTAATCCAGTGATACATTATGTGGATGACATACATGAAAAAAGGATTAGAGCCTACACAGGCATTGAACATCGAAAACCCAGTATTATTGACCCAGTTTTTACAGATGTGGAGACGCACACCCTTTGGAGAAAATCTCCAGATTTTCTGGAAGCAGCAAACTCCATAGGAGTGTAAGCGTTGGATCCGTGGTGCTGAGTTCTCCACAACATGAAGCTGAAGACCTTATAGTATCTCCCTTTTCCTACATTTTAGTGGCTTCATCAAACGAGGGATATATACGGCTGTTAACCACTCTCAAAGCACCAAGAATAATAAATTGCCCTGTGAAATGGCTAATCCAGAGATTTGTACACTATGTACACATTTACAATAGAGCAAGGTATATATTATCTATATAACCTGGCGATTAATCCTCATGGGAGGAAGGTTTAACCTTCATTCCACCAAAGTTGCCATCATCGTTTCTATTCAAATGTTTACGCATTCAAGCTTTTTCTCATGTATAACACGTGTGCCACAGTGTCCAAAAATTCTTACTTGACATCACTGGCTCCTGTAGCTTCAGACCCAGCTGGTAAAGGCTTCTGTGTTGCCAGCAATTTTGAGAGCCTTTTTTTCCAGTAATTAACAAGACTCAACCTGTCAACTTTTTTCCCCTACAATTAGAGTAAGGTCAAGGTAATCACCCTAAAATGCATCACTGTCTTGCAGTTCCACGCACTAGTTTTCTTGCGTTGGAGACCAAGGAGAACTATGAAAACACCTGGGGATTTTGACTTAGTTTTAAACGGCTGCTTCTGAGCTGAGGCTGGCATTAAAAGGCTGTGCTTGACACGGGTTAGAAGTTGGGGTGATGATTTTGCTGATTCACTTCCCCGACAGGTGTTCTGCATCGTATTAAGAGCAGTGTTTGCATCTGGCGCACATCTTTTCCCCGTCATCCTGTGCTTTGCAGGCTGCCGCCAGACAGGGAAATGATACAGGGCATCTTTGTGTGGTTGCCACCGAATGGCCCGCGGAGTGAGGCGGGGCACAGAGGCCCCCAAATTCCCACACTGGTGGCAAGACTCAACAACACTGCGCTCAGAAGCTACACCCTAATAAATCACCCACAGCACAAGTGTGCAGAATGGCCTGGAAGAGATGGGCAGGTATCACACCATGCAGATGAAGACTGTGAATCATCTGTACAAAACCTAGACTCCTTCTTTTTTCCCAAAACTTTATATTTTTAGGGCAGTTTTAGATTCACAGCAAAATTCAGGGGAAGATAACAGAGATTTCCCATATAATCCCAACCAGGACCCATGCATAGCTTCCCCCATTATCAACTCCCCCCTCAACCGCAGAGGGTACCTTTGTTCAAATTGATGAACCTACACTGATACATCATGACCCAAAGCCCATAGTTTATACTAAGGTTCACGCTTGGTGTTGTACTTTCTGTGGGTCTGGACAATGTAGCCTTCATTATAATATCATGCAGAATAGTTCCACTGCCCTAGGACTCCTCTGTGCTCTACCCATTCACCCCTCCCTCTCCTCACCCCCTCTAAAGAACCCTTCTGTCAATCACTGATCTTATTTTTACCGTCTCTGTAGTTTTGCCTTTTCCAGAACGTCATAGAGTTGGAACCATACAGTATGTAGCCTTTTCAGACTGGATTCTTTCACTTAGTAACGTGCATTTAAGGGTCCTCCATGTTTCTTCATGGCTTGATAGGTCATTTCTCTTCAGTGCTCAATAATATTCCATTGTCTGGATGCACCCAAGGTTATTGACCCATCCACTTACTGAAGTTGCTTCCAAGTTTAGACTCATTCTTTATTTACTTTTATTCATTCCTATTATGAATATTTCCCCCAAATAAAGAAAGGCATTGAAATTAGAGTCTAGAAATAGTAGTTTCACTTGTTTTTGTTATAGTTAAATTTGAAAAGCTTACCTTGTGTGACATGGTAATCTTTGAGTCAATACATGGTGGTACCACAGAAGATTTTATGGAAAAAATTGCTCTAAAACACAGTTTACAAGATCTTTTTGGAGGACCATAAGAAGATTTTGAGGATAAAAATGGCACAATCACAAGCATCTCATTTAATAGGCCATGGTACATATCAATCACAAGACCATGTAACCGGTTCTCATGCTTGAGTTAAGGTACTGTTTGTCTCAACATTTGGAAAAATCACTGTAAAGCGAAATTATGGAGTCGCTGGAGGGTTTGCTTTTGAAGGAGCAGAGAACCTCTCTGTTTTGCTGCATTCCTCTTCCATGCACATCCCATGCAGTTGCCGGTGGGGTCTGTGTTTTCCAAAGTTTTTCTGCATTCAAAGCCAATACGGGGGAGCCCTGATGTCAATCAAACACTAATCAAGCAGAGTTTCAGCTGTGAACAGTGAGTCTTCATAAAAGGGAAAAAAAAAAAATCCTTAAGTACCAGAGTCAATACGGAAATCAACTAAGATTTCACTGGGCTGCAGACACGGATGTTCAAACCTATGCCCCCCCCCCACCCCCGAGGCTTGGAGCAAAGCATGAAAGAGTACAGCCCGCCCTGGAGCACCAGGGGAGACGGAATAAATAAAAGAGAAGCACGTTCACGTTGTTTCTCCGTGTTTCTTTCTCCTACATAAAGCGTTGTAAACAGGAATACAATGGGGGCACAGCTGTGAAGTTTAGCAAAGACGACTGGCCTGCGGGAAGCGATGGTGGGATCCGTGAGATCAGACAAGGTAGAAGCCTAGTTTCCTAAGCTGGCCTGGCATGGCTATTTGATCCACAAATTGGAGAATCCACATAGAGATGTTTAATAACTGACTGATTGCCGTCAGGGTCCCCCCAGAAAAGGAAAAAGGGGTAATTTGTTACCCAGAGGTAGATAACTAATATCACCACCCATCTCTGAATTACTTTATTTTGAATATCTGTATAATCTCTGAAGAAGGCACAGGAGCCTCAAATGAATCCCTCAAAATAAATATATATATACTTTATATACATATATTTGTATACTATATATCTGTATATAATCCTATATAATATACAATATATTTTATATATTATTATATATAACATATAATATATAATCCCTCAAAAGTATATGTATACACAAATAACTAATTATATGTACTAATAACTAATAAGCATTAGTTATTACTAATTGTATATATATATGTATAATTATATAGTTTTATATATCATTACTAATAACTAATATATAGTAATATATATTTATTTGTCTATGTTAATAACTTATATGTGTATATTGTATGTATATAGTAATAACATATATTAGTTATTACTAATGGTATGTAGTATACCTAATTATGTATAGTTATTACTAATAATATATACATACTACTAATATATAGTAATATATAAGTGTATATGTATATAAACACTATACAGTATATAGTAATATATATTAGTATATATATGTTGCATATATAACTAATTGAACATTTAATATTTTTTGCTGACGGCATGAAACTATCCAAGTGACTTTTAAACACTTTAAATCCATTTAGAAAGGCATACAGTAAATGCTTTGTTTGTAGAGTGAACAATTCTGCAGATACCAGTAGAATGGAAAACTAGACTCATCACGGTATAGAAATCAGCACTTGTGCCTTACAAGAAAATTTTCAATGACTTCATGGTGCAAAATCTGCTTGACCTCAAGTATTCCTTAGTTGGAGATGAATTTGATGTTTATGAACGATTGCATTTGGTTCCTTGTTTGGAAGAAGACATTGTTTCAAAAATGTATGGAAAAGTGCGTAAAATTATGAAGTGTAGAGGAGATAAAGCAATGTTTCTAAATTAAGATATTATTTCATATTAAATTTAAATGCTTGAGACTTGGGATTTGATCATTTCATCTAATTCTCTAAATATTTATATATTCAAATTGCATAAATTTATTTTTAAATCTCTCTCATTAGAAAGGTCAAGGATCTCCCTGTATTCAGGATCGAGGTTACTCATTGATGCCCTCGGTGGGCCAGGGAATATGGAATGTTTTGAGAGAATAAAGATAAATTTAAAATTTTGAGGCTGCATTAACAGAGGTTTCTTTCTAGTGGCAGAGACAGGATATAAAGAGATAATGTTTTAGTAACGTGATGGATTAGGTAGAAAGGTAGAGAGAGGGCTAGAGAAACATGATGTGGGTTTTCAGAAGAGTTACTTGTTCATTGAAAGGAACAAGTCATGTCATCAACAACTAGTGAGGAAAAGTCATGGCAATTAAGGCAATAAGGAATTGCACTCCTAGCGTATGAAGCCCAACAAACAAATCACAGACACTGCAATGGGGCAGGGTTGGAGGGACTGTAGTTTTCTATCTTCCTCCAGCTTGTAATCAGCCGGAAAGACGTGGAATTTGACTTGACACACGTACACAGCAGTCGGGACACAGCCTTCTCCAGAGAATAAGAAATTCATGTATTAAATAAAGAATCTATATATTCTTTTCTGACTTTGGAGAGAGAATGTGATATGCTGTATTTGGATGTGCAAACCACTCCAAGTTTCAGACCACCATCCATGGTACCCAAGAAACATTGGACGGCTGTGCACTGCTGAGATTCACAGGTTACAGATTTTTAGTGCTATGAGGAATCTTCAAAACAGACGTGCTCATATTTAGGTTCGCGATGCCTCATGCTACAATAAATAAATACGTCAATAAATTCTGTCCTGTCGCTGTTGAAAGCAAACCTGACTTGAATTCCGTTTGTACCACTACCACCAACATCTTCCTGGACATCCGCCGAGCCTTCTTACTCATCCTTATATTTTCCACTCTTGCCTCCTACAGTGTGTTCTCCACAGAACATCTGAGGATCTCCTCTGTTTGACTCTTGCATACTTTCCTGTGATAATTAAGAACAAGCTTCAAACTGCTGTATATAGCCTCTGAAGACCAGTACGTCCTGGACCGGCTCCTGCTCCCCTACGCTGATATTGACCCAGTCTTTTTTCCAGTCACTTTTTTCACTCATTTCCCCAAGATTTTACCTTCTGCTATTCACCCAGCTTCCAACCCTGTGTGTGGAACAACCTCCAGAACTACTAGGGAACATTATGACCATCAATCAAAACCAAGGACACTATCCCACTCTCTCTTTCCCTCCATGATAGAACTTTCTAGAATCTGGCATTAGCTGCTACATCTTCATTTACTCAGTCAGATACACTAGTTCCTCAAAGGGACAATCGGCTTTATTTGTCTCACCACTGTGTGTCCAGGCCCTGGAAGGGCATGTACAAGAAAGCAGGCTCTTCTATGGTGGTAGAGTACATAAAATATTAAATTTGCTTTAAAAATTGTCCTTCTGCTTATAGGAATACATTGATATCCACAGAGGCTGATATAGTGGCCTTTTTTGTTTACAAACCTTCATATAAAATAGGAAAACAATAATCATAGAAATATTTATAATAGAGTAAGTAAAATACTGTTTGTTACTAATCTAGAATAATTTTATTTTATTTTTTTTTTAATTTTAAGACTTTATTTTTAGAGCAGTTTTAGGTTTACAAAAAAAGGGAGAGACGAGAGATTTCCCATTTACCTCAAGCCCCCACCCACACATAGCCTCCCCTGTTATTGACATCACTCACCAGAAAGGGACATGTTTACCAAGAATGAACCTACACTGACGCATCATAATCACCCCAAATCCATAGTTTATCTTAGGATTCACTCTTGGTGTCGTACTTTCTGTGGGTTTAGGCAAATGTATAATGTCATGCATCCATCATTATAATATCATACAGAATATTTTCACTGCCCTAGAAAAATCTGTGCTGTCTATTCATCCTTCCCTCCCCACTGATCCTTTTTCTGTCTACATAGTTTTGCCTTTTCCAGAATGCCATAGAGTTGGCATTACATGGTGCGTAGCCTTTTCAGACTGGCTTCTTTCACTTAGTAATATGCATTTGAAGTTCCTCCATGTTTTTTTCAATGGATTGATAGCTCATTTCTTTTTAGAGCTGAATATATTCCATTGTCTGGATCTAGCACAGTTTATTTATCCAATAACCTACTAAAGGACATCTTGGTTGTTTCCAAGTTTGGGCAATTATGAATAAAGCTGCTGTAAATATCTATGTGAAGGTTTCTGTGTGGACCCAAGTGTTCATCTCCTTTGGGTAAATACCAAGGAGTGTGATTGCTGCATCTTACGTTTAGAGTATGTTTAGTTCTACAGGAAACTATAGAACTGGTTTCCAAAGTGGCTGTACCATTTATTTATTCCTACCAGCAATTTATGAGAGTTTCTGTTGCTCCAAATCTTTGCCAACATTTGGTTCTGTCAGTGTTGGGGATTTTGGCCATTCTAATGGATGTGTACTGGTATTTTAATTCATATTTCCCTGATGACATGTGGTCTGGAGCATCAATTCATATTTTTATTGCCACCGTTAAATCTTCTTTGGTGAGGTGCCTGTTAAGGTCTTTGGTCCATTTTTTTAATCAGGTTGTTTGCTTTCTTATTGTTGAGTGTTAAGAGTTCTTGGTATATTTTGGATAACAGTCCTTTAGCAGATGTGTCCTTGGCAAATATTTTCTCCAGGTCTTTGATTTATCATCTCAATATCTTGACATTGTCTTTCACAGAATATAAGTTTTAAATTTTAATGATGCCCAGCTTATCAGTTATTTCTTTCACAGTTTGCATCTTTGGTATTGTATCTAAAAAGACATAACTGTACCCAAGGTCATCTGGGTTTTCTCCTATGTTATCGTGTAGGAGTTTTATAGTTTTGTATTTTATATTTAGGTCTGTGATCTACTTTGAGTTAAATTTTGTGAAGGGTATAATGTCTGTATCTAAATTGATTTTTTGCATGTGGATGTCCAGTTGTTCCAGCACCGTTCGTTGAAGAGACTATCTTTGTTCCATTGTATTGCCTTTGCTTTTTTTTTGCCAAAGATCAGTTGACTATATTTATGGGTCTATTTCAGGGCTCTCTATTCTATTCCATTAATCTATTTGTCTGTTCTTTTACCAATACCACACTGTCTTAATTACCGTAGTTTTATAGTATGTCTTGAAGTTAGATAGCGTAAGTCCTTTGTTTTGTCCTTCAATATTGTGTTTGCTATTCTAGGTCTTTTGCCTCTCCAAATAAACTTTAGAATCAGTTCATCCATATCTATCAGAATAACTTGCTAGGATTTTGATTGGGATTGGTATCAAATCTATACATCAAGTTGGGAAGAACTGCTATCTTGACAATATTGATTCTTCCTATACATTATCATGGAATATATCTCCATTTATTTAGTTTTTCTGATTTCACTCATCAGAGTTTTGTAGTTTTCCTCATGAAGACCTTGTACATATTTTGTTAGATTTATATCAAAGTATTTTATCTTGGGCGGGGGTGCTAATATAAATGGCATTTTGTTTTTAATTTCAAATTCCACTTGTTTATTGTTGGTATATAGAACAGTAGTTGACTTTTATGTATTAATCCTGTATCCTACAACCTTGCTGTAATCACCTTTTAGTTCCAGGAGTTTTTTAATCAGTTATTTTAGACGTTCTACATAGATGATCATGACATCTACAAACAGGTTGATGTCTTTCTTCACAATCTGTATACCTTTTATTTCCTTTTCTTGCCTTATTGCATTAGTAAGAAATTCCAGTACAATGTTGAAAAGGAGGTGGACATCCTAGCTTTGGACCTCGTCTTAGTGAGAAAGCTTAACTGTATTTTTCATAGATAGTCTTTATCAAATTCAGAAAGTTCCCTTCTATTCCTAGTTTACTAAGAGTTTTTATTATGAATTCTTGTTGGGTTTTGTCAAATGCTTTCCTGCATCTGTTGATAGAATAATACTTTTTTTTCCACTCTGAATATATATTACTAGAACATGGAAATCTATTAGTGGTTTCTACCTTCTCAGCTTCTAAATGAATTTGGATAACAATATTATTTTTGTAGAAAAACATAAAAGTACAGTGTTTTATTTTACACATAATGTATCAATACCAGTGGATATCAGAGGTCTTGATGTGTTATTTTTATATCCATATATCAGCTACTTTAAATTTGTACATAATTCTGTGTTGCCAAAATACAGAATAGCCAGTATACAAATGTGACTATCTTTGGTGTGTTTAAAAGATCAAAGAAAAAGATGCCAGTTCTCTCTGTGTCTACTTCAAAAGTGATTCTGGCTTTTTTAACATTTCCAAGAGTACCACTACCTGACAGTGTTTTAAAATGGCCTGGGCTTGTCAAAATCATGCCTGTTTTATGTCAGACATCTGTGGTTTCTCAACACTAAAAACAGCCCTTCACCTAAGAGAGTTCTTAACGTCACAAAAACTTCACTGAATAACATTTTATGTTAGAATCACAGTTTCTCAAAACTAAGGAAACTATTTTATTCCCTTACAGTCAACACCTCCATATCACAGTGCAATTAAGAGTCTTGTAAACTTATCATTACACTTTGAACACATAGAATATATTTTCCTTTTACTCACTGGGCATCTACAATGTGCAATTGGCACCAATCCCTCAAAAATGCAACTCCAGACATTCACACCACAAGCTTAGTTGTGACTGGGCAAACATTAATGCACTGGTCCTGTTGTTTTCTCTCCCATGAAGATAAGTAAACAAGGTATTTTAGCAGGACAACGAATTCTTTTGATTTGGTGAAGGGTCCTCAACCATTCCTACAAATTTTAAACAAGATATGTTTTAGATAAAGTAAAATATGAATAAGTAAAAGGTTTCATATTTTATTCGATACACATTAAATGATGAATTTCTTTCTAATTGCCGTATTTCTTTTCTTGAATTTTTAAAATTTCCAAAACGTTCAAATGTACAGAAATGTAGAGCATTGTGTATAATAAATACTAAGCACTCTTTCCCTAGATTTGACAATTTTTAATATTTTGCTATATTTGCTTCACTTTTATCTGGTAAATGATGTCAAATTAAAGATGACTTTTTTTATAGTTTAATATTTCAATATCCTTTCTAAACAATGTGTAATTCTAGTTTTACTTCTGAAAGTAAATAATTGTTAACAATTCCATAATATCTGATACCCAACTGAATTTCTTTTATTATCTCTGAAATGTATTTTATCCTTGGTCAGTTCAACCCAGAATTAAATCAAGGACTGACTGTAAATCTCCTTTTTTTTTTTTTTTTAAAGAAATTAAGGACAAAGGTGAATACCTTTCATTATAACACATTTTCTATAACATCAAATAGTATATAGTATTCTATTTTTTATAGTATTCATTCTATTTTATGTAGTATTTTTAATAAAGAAAAAGATACAGATATGTTAGAGCACAAAATAGACTATAATTACTAAATGTTTAGTAATTATCCTAAAAATATTAAATATCCAAAGTCAACTAAAATCAGAATATTTTAAGTTTCAAATATCACCTTCATCTAGTGTAATTTTGTTCCATCTTAAATCATTATTTTTTTTCTTTAAATAGTCTCCACTTTAAAACTCTTCTTCTGCTTCCTTACTCATTTCTGTGAGTACCTTTAGGCAGCTATTATACATAGGATATTTATTTCTGTTTATATTTAGATTTTTCTACAATTGATTTAGCAGTCATCCACCCAGTCTGTGAGCATTGACCCTTCTTTGTCATCTCGATTATTATTTTAATTTAGTGACAGAAATGGGAATTAGTGTCCTAGGGTCCATAACATAAAGGGGATACACAGAAATTTGTTTATAATAAAGGTAGTTTACACTGTTAATTTCTTTGCAAATAATATTGCTTACAAATGTATTGCCAAAGAGTTAATGACCTGAGCATTTATCTAAAGTCAATAACAAATTAATTTTTTAAGTTATAAAAAATTGTAAAAATTATAAAGGAAGAAGTTACCAGATTTTTCCTTATATGCCAATGGTACCCTGTGTCTATATCATACCCGTCCTCCACACCATGTCCCATTTCTGGGTGGGTTACATTCCCACCGCTAAAGACACAGACATGCCTGAGGTATACTGGATTCCAGTAATGTCTGTGAACTCTGAAATATAAAACTATCTCGGGGAGCAGAGAGAGAGATAACAAAACAATAACCAAGACACAATTGCAGAGAAGTCCCTACCTTCTTCCAAATCTTTGTGCGTTTATTAGACAGAGGGCTCTTAGTAAACAGGGGCTAAATCATGTGTCATTTATCCTTCCACCTGTGTTGGCTGCCTTGGTATTCTGCAAATAAGAGGCATCCATAAACTTCTATCAAACTGAAGGATGCAAACACTTGCAGCAAAGACACAGAAGTATTTCCGAGCTCCTGGTGTGCCGTTGTTCCCTGTCAAGGATGTTTAAGAGGAACAAAGAGGGTTGCATGCCTGTTTTATTCACTACACCTAGGCTACTGCATACACCTATGTAGTAGGTGCTCAATAAATATTGAAGATACGAGTAAGCCTGATGGTTTTTATTGAATCTTTCCTGACACGTGAAACTGGTTTTTTGCCATAATCGTTTAATTTATAAAAATGATTCTGGGCAGATTTTTTAAACCATTTTTTAGATTGAACTATAGTTAATCTACAATGTTGTGTTAGTTTCAGGTGTACAGCCGTATATATATGTACATATATTATTCTTTTCCAGATTCTTTTCCACTATAGGTTATTACAAGGTATTGATGGGCAGATTTTTTTTTAATACATTTTCAAATGAACACTCATTTTGTAGTGTATTCTCTTGTTTGGTTTTATGCCTTTCTCTAAGTCCTGGTGAGTTTCTGCATTTGCCCCAATCTTTTGTTTTCATGGAATGCATTCATCATACTCAATAACTGGACTGTCTAGAAAGGCTCTACCAGAGTAATTGCCCAAAACTCTTTCATAAGGATAGAAAATGGTGCAAAGGGATGCAATCAACGGCGATAACTATTTTAGTAATCAGATGGCATGCCGAAAGATAAAATAAACAGACTTTGCAGTTAACCCTTATGGGTACTATGCGATATTGAATTAAGTTAGTTTAAAGAGAAATTGTAGAAATTGTGTTCATATTTTCATTTATTTATTGATAAATGTCCAGGTAGGGTGCTGTTTTATTTATTTAATACCTGTTTTCTTTTATTTATAATTTTTAACTGAAATATAGTTGATTTACAATGTTGTGTTAATTTCTGTTGGACAGCAAAGTGATTCAGTTATACATATATACATTCTTTTCCACTATGGTTTATCATAGGCTATTGAATATAGTTCCCTGTGCTCTGCAGTAGCACCTTGTTGTTTATCCATTCTATATATAATAGCTAACATTAGCTAACCTCAAACTCCCACGACATCCCTTCCCCAACCCCCTCCCCCTTGGCAACCACCAGTCTCTTCTCTATGTCTGTGAGTCTGTTTCTTTTTTTTTTTTTTTTTTTTATTAATTTATTTATTTTTGGCTGTGTTGGGTCTTCGTTTCTGTGCGAGGGCCCCCTCTAGTTGTGGCAAGCGGGGGCCGCTCTTCATCGCGGTGCGCGGGCCTCTCACCGTCGCGGCCTCTCTTGTTGCGGAGCACAGGCTCCAGACGCGCAGGCTCAGCAGTTGTGGCTCACGGGCCTAGTCGCTCCGCGGCATGTGGGATCTTCCCAGACCAGGGCTCGAACCCGTGTTCCCTGCATTGGCAGGCAGATTCTCAACCACTGCGCCACCAGGGAAGCCCAGTGAGTCTGTTTCTTTTTCGCAGGTAGGTTCATTTGTGTCATATTTTAGATTCCACCTATAAGTGATATCCTGTGGTCCATATCTGTATTCTGACACAGAATTGTCCCAGACAGGATGCTGAAGATACTTCGGTGATGAACGAAACAAAAATCCTTACCCTTGGGGGTCTTGCAATTAGTAAAAGAGTCAATGAAGAATATAGTAAATAAACTAAAAAGTATTTTAGAAACATACAATAGCAAGTGCTATTGAAACAGTTGATGTAGAGAGCTGGCAATCTGTGGGATAGAAGTGTGGAGTTGTGGGCTGAAATTTTCACTAAGGTCTAAAGGCAGAAGGGGAAAGCAAAACGGGCATGACAGTTCTTGAAGGAAGAGTTGGAAGGAGGGAGGGAGGGAGCTACACAGATGTGGGGACCAACCAATGCAGAGACCCCAAGGCAGGAGTGAGCGGGTGTCTCCCAGGTAACCTCTGACTTGAAGGCAGGGAGGGTAGGAGAAATACAAGATGAGGACTCAGTGTGACAGGGTACCAGATACTTAAGTCTGTTTCACTGGCTACCTTGGGGAGCTATTGCAAAGCATTGAGCAAGGCGGTTATTATCTGCTTACCTGTGTTGGGAAATGCCTCGGACATGGGCCCGAGTGGTGGAGACCAAGGATGCAGAAATTCATGGGGGAAAAAAAGTGGAGGGTCAGCCTTCAGGGCAATGCTGTTGAGTTTGGTCAGAAGTGGTATCTGATCCTCAGAGTATTTCAAAGGTTTAGCCAAAAGGATTCGTCTAACAGATTAGATGTAGAATATGAGAGAGTGTAGACAGAAAGATGTCTACGGTTTTAGGAACCTATGAATTGTGCACAGTTTCAAGAGCTCATAGCTAAAGTCAAAGCCCACACTTGTATTAACCCTCTGGATGGGGATTGCTTTGAAATCCATAGTTTTGAAACTGGAAGGGATATTACTGTTGTAAAATATTAGTGGCTGAATCATAGGTGTCATTGAAATTTTGTGTTATTCACTTCAAAGAAAGGTATTTCACTTGAAAGCATACTGACTTATTCGCCCCAGCATTTCAGGGTTACACTTACTTTAAAAACCCTCTTCAAGTATATTCTAGAGAGCTTCGATATACAGATTCATGAAATCAGTGCTACCTTGCTAGTTAATTAAATTGCAACAAAACTAGTGAGACGTTCTCAAGAGAAATTGAAATATGTATTTGTGGTATTTCAGCGGCAAATGGGCTGTTTACTAATGCTTGAAAATATGAAGATGCATTGCTCTGAAAATTGTTAATATTAATTCCTGTGTTGCTTTCCTTTTTTTACATCTACAATTCCTATTTAAAAGTATATCAAGAAAATGTGTCTAACATTGCATATTCTTTAATTATTTCGGTTACAGATGAAAGAACTTTTGGAAGTAAGAAAATGAAAGCAAAACTATATTACAAAACTACTGGGTAATAATAGGCCAGCCAAAACCAACAGCAACAGCATAAAATTAGATTAAAAACTGCTAGTTAAAAGAAACCATGCACATAGATGAAATGAGTATTTTTATAAAAAGACTGTTCCCCAATAACTTAGAAATAATTTTTATTTTAACCAAAAGCATATCAATATGAGCAAAATGAAACTAATTCATCTGGATAATGCAAACAAAAAAAACCCGAGAGGGGACTTCCCTGGTGGTGCAGTGGTTAAGAATTCGCCTGCCCATGCAGGGGATGCGGGTTCGAGCCCTGGTCCACGAAGATTCCACATGCCACGGAGCACCGAAGCCCGTGCGCCACAACTACTGAGCCTGCGCTCTAGAGCCTGCGAGCCACAACTACTGAAGCCCGCGCGCCTAGAGCCTGTGCTCCGCAACAAGAGAAGCCACCGCAGTGAGAAGCCTGTGCACTGCAACGAAGAGTAGCCCCCGCTCGCCGCAACTAGAGAAAGCCCGTGCACAGCAATGAAGACCCAACGCAGCCAAAAGAAAACAAAACAAAAAAAGAAGAAAACCAGAAAATTCTATTGACCCTTCATCCATTTTTTTATTCTAAGGAGGCTTTAACATACAGTCATCAGTATTGGAAAGTATTTGCAGGAGAGAAGAGCATGGATTCGTAGCAATAGGTCAAAGATAGAAATGGGGATCTCTTTTTAATATCAAAATTAAGTTTCCCCTGAATATGCAGTGTCCTGTAAGAACTTGAAAACATATTTAAAATGTATTATTGATACAAATGTATTAAAATATATTAAATTGTATATTAAACACGTAGCACAGGCATGTTTCTAAATTTATAGTATTCCATCAGATAATAATTTTCATAGATATAAGCAATGCAAACATTTCCCAAGAATGTACAGCACATTCACAGCTTGGGATGAACTGTTTTTCTGCTCTTAAAAGTTACTGTCTGCATCAAAAAAAACAAAAAAAAATCATGAGAGCCAACTAAATAAAGCATTTGAGTTTGAATATCTCATATTATGCCAAAAATATGGCTCACTTTGCTCTTATTTTTTCATATTACTCGTCAAAATATACTAAAATTCATCTGTGTGAAGGACAAGAAAAAAACTTTATGAGTTGAGAATATACTGATTTATGTATTTAATATATAGACATGGCTGAATAAATACAAGGACAATTTTAATAATACTCTTAGGCACTCATTAACCTTTTCATTAAAGTTAATGGAACTTAGTTGTTGGTGACAACACATGGAATAAGTAGTCATGTATGAGCAAGGCAAAAAAAAAAGAGACTATAATGAAAATTTCCCAGTGGAATTCATTTAAATATCCCAGTTGAAAACTACCATAATTTCAAAATCACTTAGTTCTAGCAAAATCATCTAAGAAGTGTGAAGTTTCAAAGATTGCTTATAAAGAAGGTAAAGAAAACTGTTTCCATGGATAGTGATATTATACCTAAGCTGCGTAGACACAATAGACCAGTTTTCAGTCATATTTTTGAAGAATAACTTGTGTTTTTCAGGAACCACTCAGTTATGAATGGATTGCTTTAGCCAGCAAATAAGATACTCTTATACTTTCTTTTACCTTTTACAGTCTTTATTCATTCATTTTCTTGTTCATGGATATACTTTTTAAAGGGAACTCAGACTTTCTAAGTACCATTGAAAAATAAATATATTGAAAAATCTTTTGATAAATTAGAAATTTTTAACTCATTCATTTGATTTAAAATGGATTGGAGAAATTTTGGAAGTTGGTAATTTTATTCCTTTGCCCACAACAACAGATAGTGAAAATCAGACACAAAACAATACAATGAAAAGAAATATCCATAAGTTCAAGTATATGGAGATGGTCAACATAAAATATATTTGTTGTCAAATATTCAAGGAATTTAAAAAACTCATAGAATAGGAAACTTCTTTTTTTAATATAAATTTATTTATTTACTTATTTATTTGGCTGCGTTGGGTCTTCGTTGCTGTGCGCAGGCTTTCTCTAGTTGTGGCAAGCGGGGGCTACTCTTCGTTGCGGTGCACGAGCTTCTCATTGCAGTGCCTTCTCTTGTTGCGGAGCACGGGCTCTAGGCTCATGGGCCTCAGTAGTTGTGGCGCGTGGGCTCAGTAGTTGTGGCGCCCGGGCTTAGTTGCTCTGCGTCACGTGGGATCTTCCCGGACCAGGGCTCAAACCCGTGTCCCCTGCATTGGCATTCGGATTCTTAAACGCTGCGCCCCCAGGGAAGTCCCTAGGAAACTATTCTTATCTTCAAATATATGCTTACTGCTTTTATTGCTTCTCAAAACAAGGATTATATTTCCATTTAGATGTACAGTCTGCATTTTTTAATTAAAATATCACACTAATTTTATCATGTCACTAACGATTCTTCCATTCCATGATTTTAATAGCTACAAATGAGTCCCTCCAAGGCATGGATCATATTTTTGGCATTTGAGGTGGTGTGTCAGTCTGGGTGCAATCAGGGAAGCAGACTCAGGGACGCCTCTTTACACAGTGCTGAGAGTGGGTTAACACACCCTATAAGGCTGTCATTTGTAATATCTGACTTTGGCTCTTGAAGTCTACAGTTAGAAGAAACAGATAAATGTCAAGTGGAGAGAAATAGAGCAAACAGAAACCCACAAGCACACATCTGCACATTAGAGCAGCACCAGAATTGGTCAACTCATCCATTATATTGGGACGGTAATAATACCTACAATATAGCATAGTTGTAAGTTGTTATATAGCATAGTTGTAATAATACCTACAATATAGCATAGTTGTAAGGACTCATCCATTATATTGGGACGGTAATAATACCTACAATATAGCATAGTTGTAAGTTGTAATATAGCATAGTTGTAATAATACCTACAGTATAGCATAGTTGTAAGGACTAAACGAATTGTTAGGATGCCACCTGGTATAAAGGATAGTCCCTTTTCAGTACAAGCAGTGCTAGTACCAGACCTGTAGTCCTGGTGTTGGCAGCTGTAGGGTTAGTACTAATGACTTGGTGAAACCACTCTTCATAAAGCATGTTCCTACCAATACTACCAACAGGACACGGGAGATTCCCTCCCATCTTATCAAGCAACGGCTGGCATGAACGTTTCCGTTTCTCCCCATTCCCTAAAATAATTCCCATCTTTTAAAAGCCTTCTTTAAATTAAGCTCTGTTTAAACATCGGCTATACTTCAAAGGCTTACATTAATCTTCAAACTCTTACACAAAGGAAGACATCGACTGTTCTGAGAATGATAAGGAAATGACTTGTTGTTTATGCTTAGAAAACACACATCAGCTGTTTCAATATTTTGAGTGAGGAAAATGTCAGAAACATATCTTTTGGGTACTTTTTCATTTTCTAACATATGTATGATTTTTGTTTTCTTCTTTGATATTTGGTAGGGCATTTGGAATGTCAAAAATATACCATAGTCCAATCTGACCCTCAATTAATTTTTAAAAATCTTTGGAAATAAGCCTGATAACCAAAGATCACCACTGGAGCCAACATTTGAATATACCATGGACAGAAACCTCAGATAATCTTGGGGAACACATGGAGTGATAATGTGAAATTTTAAATAAATGTCTAAAAATATGTCTCAACCTTTTCAGGTGGGAACATTTGTTTGCAACAGAGATGATTGCTCACCTAGAATCTAGCACCTGCAGACCCATCCAAAAAACCTGCTGGGGATCAGGGCCCCAGCGATTCATGTTTACAATAACTGCTGTAAAGCATTTAGGAAACCAGCTGCACATTTTACATAAAATAAGACGCATTTAGATCGATGGCTCCTAGATTTTGTCAAAGCTTTCTATATTTCAAACACTTTTGTAGAAAGAGCTACACTAAGTCATGTTTTGTATGAGATCAGTTAACTGGGTATTGATCTCACCAGGTTAATTTTTTTCTTTTTCTTTTTTTTTTTTGGCCATGCCACGTGGCATGCGGGATCTTACTTCCCCTACTAAGGGATGGAACCCTCGCCCCCTGCAGTGAAAGCACAGTCCTAACCACTGGACCGCCAGGAAAGTCCCAGTTTAGTTTTTTTCGGGAAGTGTTGGTAAAAGAATTTTGGCCACTTGTGTCATCCAGCTTATTTTAAAGTTATGTCTGTAACAGAAATAAAGTCTTACAGACTGTTTAAATTTCTGATACTGAAACGAGACACATGTGAAAAGTGGAGAAGACTCAAGGAATTCAAAGGGAAGATGTCCAGAGATAAAAGATGAGATTATGAAAAGAAGGGCACCAGGAATAATACTTTCTTGCCGTGGTTATTAGCAAGCGTGCGGGAAGATAGAACTGGGATTTGACAGTGCAGGCATTTGCTGCCCACACCAGGCAGTACTGGGGACCTCTGTGTGGACTAAGAAACTGCAAGAGGTCTGGCTTTTTGTGCATTCAGAGAAATTGCTTTGGAGAATCATTGTCACAAACCACGTGGACTTCGATTTCTAAGCTCCCTTCCCTGTTGAGAATCCAAGGCTAAGCATCTCACAGGTGTCCAGGGCCAGTCCCGAGAGGCCGTCCATTTTCTCTAACTTTCTTTTAGGACTGGTGAGGGGGGAGGCATGTGTGTGTTTTGAGTTTGAAGGGCTATCCAGCTTGTATTTAAAACACATTTTTGGTGCAAGCACCAAAAGTTTTCTCTAACAGAACCTTTGCTCTTACTGTATCTTACTTCCATTTTTCATTCTCAACCCCTTGACAAAATTAACTTTTGTCTTTAGAATATAATTTATGGGCTATTGCTTTGGCTTGTGTGTGTATACATAAGTACATGTATGCATATATATGTAGATAGATGGATGGATAGATAGGTGAATAGATGCATGATTGGATGGATGGACGGATGGATGGATGGATGGGTTGAAGGATGGATGATTCAATGGACGGATGATAGATAGTGAGACAGAGAGAATTTGTATTTTCCTCTTTTCTCATAGTAGATGTGTTATCATCCACAATACAACCCTTGGAGGAATCTCAAAATCCAAGTTTTCCACAGTATAGAGTTTGAATGTTTGAATACACATTCCCATCATAGAATGCCTCTCCATGAACTCTTACAGAGAAATCTTGCCTCACAGTTTTAAACAGTGTCTATTTTCAGTTTGTCTAGCCCTATTTAAAATACACACTTTTGGTGCAAGCACCAAATGTTTTCTTTAACAAAACCTTCGCTGTCATTGTATTTACTTCCATTTCCCACTCTCAATCCTTGGGTGAAATTAACTTTTTTCTTTTAGATCATAATTTATGGGCCATTGCTCTGGCTTGTTTGTGTGTGTTCATAAAATACGGTTGACCCTTGAACATCACAACATGGGGGGTTAGGGGTGCCAACCATCTGTGCAGTCAGAAATCCATGTATAATGTGTAGTTGGCTCTCTGTATCCACAGTTCCACATCCATGGAGTCAACAAATTGCAAATTATGTAGTACTGTAGTATTTACTATTGAAAATAATCTGCGTATAAGTGGATTCGCAGAGTTGAAACCCACTTTGTTCAAGGGTCAACTGAACATTTATGCATATATATATATAGATTGATAGTTGGATGAATAAATGATGGTATGGATGGATAGATGGAAGGATTGATGATTGAATGGATGGATGGATGAATAGAAAGATTGATGCTTGGATGGATGGATGGATAGATGGATAATAAAATGGATGGATTATTGGATAGATGGATGAATAAATGATTGTATGGCTGGATAGATGGGAGGATTGCTGATTGGATGGAAGGATGGATCATGAACAAGAGAGGTAGACAATTAGATTTTTCTTTTTTCTCACAGTGGGTTTGTTATATATCATCCATTACGACCCTTGGAGGAATCTGAAATCCCAAGTTTTCCACTCTGTAGAGTCAGAATGTTTGAATACATATTTCCATCATAGAATGCCTCTCCACATAATCTTATAGAGAAATCTGGCTTCACAGTTTTAAATGGTGCCTCTTTTCAGTTTGTCTAGACACTTGCAAATCCATGGCATAAGTTTGGATTATCACTCAGGAGCAGGGTAGAAGGAGACCCCGCCCCAGATCTATAGAATCAGAATCTGCATTTCATCAGTGATCTGGGTGCACATTATGTTTGAGAAGCACTGTTACCTTGTGTGTAAGTCAGCTCTAGGTCACAAACATGGCAGGAGTAGTCACCTAGCATATTCGGGAAAATATTAAGTGAAATAAAAGACAACCTAAGGCCAAAGTCACAGAACAAAGGTGTGTCCTGGTGGGAGTTAATAGTCAACTAAATCAATCTAACACTCTGCAAAGCTGAATGCATTACATAATTCTTCAGGATGAGAGGATGGCTCGTGAGGTCTGCCAACCCTGAATATTTTTCCTGCCTGGCTTTATGTCTGTCATCTATTATGTATGCCTCAATCTTCTCACTGAATTATGGTGGTGTGTTTGGATGTCTGCCTCTCGGGCTGCGGGTGGGAGATTTTTGAGTATGGAAACTGCATTTGAGACTGCCTGGATGGGGAGCTATACAATATACTGAATTGAAATAAATGCCACATTTTATTTAGTGGTTGTTAAAAAGAAAAAAAGAAGCAAAAGACAGCAGCTGATGTCTTCTGAATCCCTCCATGCTCCGTGAAAACCACAGCATCATACACAGCTTACCTGAAAAGCTATTAACGCTGAGGTGTCAGCTTCAACACCTGGATCTCTTGCCCTTAGCTGGCAAGCTGTGCATCTGCCCATGAACTTGCATACAATTGCACTTGGAAAACTGTTTCCAAATCAAGTCAAGGATACTCTGAAACAAGCGACCACATTTGGTTGCTCCATTTTCTGTATCAGACACTTGATACTTCCCTTTCCATGGGAATCCATAGTATGATTCTATAGAGACTATATTGTATCGACATTGAAAGATACAGACATATTTTGAAAAGTTATAAAGCAGGAGAAAATGAAGATCTGTAGCCACCCCTATCATTGTAGCTATAACTACATGGCAGGGGCTAGCATCCTTCTCTGCCATGCTTCTTCATAATTCTTATTATTTAGGTGACAGCAAGTTCATTCCTTTAGTACTATCTTGTCTGACTGTACTCCGGGGAGCTGAATTATGCTCCCCTAGCCCCCCAATATGTCCATGCCCTAACATTTCAAACCTGTGAATATATTACTTTACATGGTCAAAGGGACTTTGCAGATGTGGTTATCTTGAGAATATCTAGAGATGGGGAGATGGTCCCCGGGGATCCAGCTGAGCCCAGAGTCATCACGAGGGTCCTTTTGAAAGGGAGGGCGGGGGCTCCAGTCCTAGAGAAGATGTGAGGACTCACGAAGAAGTCAAAAAGGGAGATTCGAAGATGCTGTGCTGCTGGATTTGAAAATGGATCAAGAAGCCAGAAGCGAAGGGACGCATATCACTTATATGTGGAATTTAAAAAAATGACAGATACAAGCTCCTTTACAGAACAGGCATGTGGCATAAACAGACACACACAACCATATATCAAAAAGATCAACAACAAGGCCCTACTGTAGAGCACAGGGAACTCTATTCAATATCTTGTAATAACCTATAATAGAAAACAGTGTGAAAAAAAATTGATGTGTGTGTGAGTGTATATATATATATAAATATATATATGTACTTTTCTGTACACCTGAAACTAACACAATATTATAAATCAACTCTGCTTCAATTGAAACAAAAAGATACAGAATTATTCCCTCACTACAAAGATCTACCTTGTGCTACCCTTTCACATTCTCAGGCTCTCACGATCTCCCACCTCTGACGACCATGCATCTCTTCTTCATCTCTATAACTTTGTCATTTCAAAAATGTCCCAGCAGGGAAGCATACCAACTTCTTAATGTGTGAGGTAGAGCTTTTTCACTCAGTGGGTGACTCTTGTTTTTATTTTATGTTTCTTTTCGGAAGCGTGGTGCAGAAGTTAAACCCAGGGGACTCACGGGGAGAGGGTCTGGACTCTGACACTTAGGAGAGAGAGTCACCCAGCTGTCTGACCCTTGAATTTCTTATCTGTAAAATGGGGATAACGGTGTCATCACAGAATGGTACGAGGATTGAACGAATTAATGCATGTCAGTCTCTGATTAGACTGTTGGTTACAAGGTAAGACATCAATTAAAATGAGATGTTTTACTATGGAAAACAGTGTGGAGGTTCCTCAAAAAATTAAAAATAGAACTACCATATGATCCAGCAACTCTACTCCTGGGTAGTTATCTGAAAGAAACAAAATCACTATCTTGAAAAGACATCTAAACCCCTATGTTCATTGCAGCATTATCTACAATACCCAAGATATGGAAACAATCAAAGTATCCATCTGACAGATGAATGGATAAGGAATATGTGGTATATCTATACACTGGAATATTATTCTTCCATTAAAACAAAGGACATCCTGCCATTTTCAACAACATGGATGGACCTTGAGGGCATTACATTTAGTGAAATAAGTCAGAAAAAAAATACTTTATGATTTCAGTTATATGTGTAATGTATAAAACAAACCAGCAAACAAACAAAAAGAATCCATCTCATAGATACAGAGAACAGACTGGTGGTTGCCAGAGTTGGGGGGGGGGTAGGCAAAATCGGTGAAGGGGACCCAAGGGTACAAACTTGCAGTTATAAAATAAATAAGTCCTGGGGTGTAATGTACAGCATGGTGACTATAGTTAATGGCACTATTTAATTTTTTTTTTATAATTAATTTTTATTGGAGTATAGTTGCTTTGCAATGTTGTGTTACTTTCTACTGTACATCAAAGTGAATCAGCTATACGTATACACATATCCCCTCTTTTTTGGATTTCTTTCCCATTTAGGTCACCAGAGAGCACTGAGTAGAGTTCCCTGTGCTATTCAGTAGGTACTCATGAGTTATCTATTTTATACATAGTATCAATAGTGTATATATGTCAATCCCAATCTCCCAGTTCATCCCACCCCCTCCTTTTCCCCCCTTGGTGTACATACGATTGTTCTCTACGTCTGTGTCTCTATTTCTGTTTTGCAAGTAAGATCATCTTTACCATTTTTCTAGATTCCACATATATGCGTTAATATATGATATTTGTTTTTCTCTTTCTGACTTACTTCACTCTGTATGACAGTCTCTAGGTCCATCCATGTCTCTATAAATGATCCAGTTTTGTTCCTTTTAATGGCTGAGTAATATTCCATTGTATATATGTACCACATCTTCTTTATCTGTTCCTCTGTTGATGGACAGTTAGTTTGCTTCCATGTCCTGGCTATTGTAAATAGTGCTGCAGTGAACATTGGACTACCTGTGTCTTTTTGAATTATGGTTTTCTCTGGGTATACGCCCAGTAGTGGGATTGCTGGGTCATATGGTAATTCTATTTTTAGTTTTTTAAGGAATCTCCATACTGTTCTCCATAGTGGCTCTATCAATTTACATTCCCGCCAACAGTGCAAGAGGGTTCTCTTTTCTCCACACCCTCTCCAGCATTTATTGTTTGTAGACTTTTTAATGATGGTCAGTATGACAGGTGTGAGGTGATAACTCATTGTAGTTTTGATTTGCATTTCTCTAATAATTAGTGATGTTGAGCATCTTTTCATGTGTTTGTTGGCCATCTGTATGTCTTCTTTGGAGTAATGTCTATTTAGGTCTTCCACCCATCTTTTGATTGGGTTGTTTGTTTTTTTGGTATTGAGCTGCATGAGCTGCTTCTATATTTTGGAGATTAATCCTTTGTCAGTAGCTTCGTTTGCAAATATTTTCTCCCATTCTGAGAGTTGTCTTTTCATCTTGTTTATGGTTTCCTTTGCTGTGCAAAAGCTTTTAAGTTTAATTAGGTCCCATTTATTAATTTTTGTTTTTATTTTCATTAGTCTAGGAAGTGGGTCAAAAAAAGATCTTGCTGTGCTTTATGTCCTAGAGTGTTCTGCCTATGTTTTCCTCTAAGAGTTTTATAGCTTCTGGCCTTACATTTAGTTCTTTAATCCATTTTGAGTTTATTTTTGTGTATGGTGTTAGGGAGTATTCTAATTTCATTCTTTTACATGTAGCTGTCCAGTTTTGCCAGCACCACTTATTGAAGAGGCTGTCTTTTCTCCATTGTATATTCTTACCTCCTTTATCAAAGATAAGGTCGCCATATGTGCGTGGCTTTATCTCTGGGCTTTCTATTCTTTTCTATTGGTCTATATTTCTGTTTTTGTGCCAGTGCCATACTGTCTTGATTACTGTAGCTTTGTAGTATATTCTGAAGTCAGAGAGCCTGATTCCTCCAGCTCCGTTTTTCTTTCTCAAGATTGCTTTGGCTATTCGGGGTCTTTTGTGTTTCCATACAAATTGTAAAATTTTCTGTTCTAGTTCTCTGAAAAATGCCTGGGTAATTTGATAGAGATTGCATTTAATCTGTAGATTGCTTTGGGTAGTATAGTCATTTTTACAATATTGATTCTTCCAATCTGAGAACATGATATATCTCTCCACCTATTTGTATCATCTTTAATTTCTTTCATCAGCATCTTATAGTTTTCTGAGTACAGGTCTTTTGCCTCCATAGGCAGGTTTATTCCTAGGTATTTTATTCTTTTAGTTGCAATTGTAAATGGGATTTTTTCCTTAATTTCTCTTTCTGATCTTTTGTTGTTAGTGTATAGGAATGCAAGAGATTTCTCTAAATATTTGATAGAATTCGCCTGTGAAGCCATCTGGTCCTGGACTTTTGTTTGTTGGGAGTATTTAAAGAATTTCAGTACTTAAAATTGGTCAGTTCATATATTCTGTTTCTTCCTGTTTCAGTCTTGGAAGGTTGTACTTTTCTAAGAATTTGTCCATTTCTTCCAGGTTGTCCATTTTATTGCATATAGTTGCTTACAGTCATCTCTTATCATCCTTTGTATTTCTGTGGTGTCAGTTGTAACTTTTCCTTTTTCATTTCTAATCTTATTGATTTGAGTCCTCTCCATTTTTTTCCTGATGAGTCTGGCTAAAGGTTTATCAATTTTGTTTATCTTCTCAAAGAACCAGCTTTTAGTTTCATTGATCTTTGCTATTGTTTTCTTTATTTCTATTTCATTTATTTCTGCTCTGATCTTTTTGATTTCTTTCCTTCTACTAACTTTGGGTTTTGTTTTTTTGTTGTTATTGTTCTTTTTCTTGTTGCTTTAGGTGTCAGGTTAGATTGTTTATTTGAGATTTTTGTTTCTTGAGGTGAGATTGAATTGCTATAAATTTCCCTCTTAGAACTGCTTTTGCTGCATCCCATAGGTTTTGGGTCATTGTGTTTTCTTTTTTTTAAATAAATTTATTTATTTATGGCTGTATTGGGTCTTTGCTGCTGTGTGCGAGCTTTCTCTAGTTGCGGCGAGCGGGGCCTACTCTTGGTTGCAGTGCGCGGGCTTCTCATTGCAGTGGCTTCTCTTGTTGCAGAGCACAGGCTCTAGGCACGCGGGCTCTAGAGGGCAGGCTCAGTAGTTGTGGCGCACGGGCTCAGTTGCTCCACGGCATGTGGGATCTTCCCAGACCAGGGCTCGAACCCGTGTCCTCTGCCTTGACAGGCGGATTCTTAACCACTGTGCTACCAGGGAAGCCCCCAATCGTGTTTTCATTGTCATTTGTTTATAGGTATTTTTTGATTTCCTCTTTGATTTCTTCAGTGATCTCTTGGTTATTTAGTAGCATATTTTTTAGCCTCCATGTGTTTGTGTTTTCTACAGTTTTTTTCCTGTAATTGATTTCTAATCTTATATTATTGAGGTCAGAAAAGATCCTTGATATGATTTCAATTTTCTTAAATTTACCAAGGCTTGATTTGTGACCCAAGATGTGATCTGTCTTGGAGAATGTTCTGTGTGCATTTGAGAAGTGTATTTTGCTGCTTTCAGATAGAATGTGCTATCAATATCAATTAAGTCTATCTGGTCTAATGTATCATTTAATGCTTCTGTTTCCTTATTAATTTTCTGTCTGGATGATCTGTCCATTGGTGTAAGTGGGAACAACACTTTTATATTTAAAAGTTGCCAAGAAAGTAAATCTTAAAAGCTCTCATCACTGGGAAAAACGATGTGCGGTGATTTATGTTAACGAAACACATTGTGATGATCATTTTGCTTATATACTTGTATCAGATCATTATGCTGTACACTTAAAACTAATACAGTGTGGTATCTTAACTATATCTCAATAGATAGATAAATAAATAAATATTTCACGAGCACATTGCTCTCTCTCAATAGATAGATGGTAGATCATAGATAAATGATAGATGGGTAGATAGAGAGATGGATGGATGGATGGATAGAAGGATGGGTAGATAGATACGTATATATGATCTTAAATATACATATTTCCTGTTGATTGATGCTTAATAATCTAGTTTGATTGAGTACATGGTAGGAGACTCAAACCGTGTAGTTTAACCCATTTTTCCATTTGAGAAGGGAGGGTGTATGGTCAGCCCATTTGCGATGGCTGTTGTCATCTTTCTGTCCATCCCCTGCTTGACCAGACGCTGCTTCACTCACATCCTTTTAATGATAGGGCTTAATCTGTAACTGTTAGGATAAATAACTGTTAGGATAACTGTTAAATAACAGGATAACTGTTAGCCTCTGTGCTTGCCCCCTGCCCCAGCCGCTGGTTTCCTTGGTAACTGTTGAGCCAGCTTTCCAATCCCCCTGTAAATGGTAGCCTCCTTCCCCCCTGAGGAGCAAAGATTGTTTCCGTGTCCCGTCCGTCATCTGCCACACACGGTCCGTTGTCACTCCAGGACCTTGCTTCAGATGTGTAAGGTCCGCCATCTGTTAAACCACTGATGTCTCTGTTGCTGACCCCAGCCTCTTTCTTCCGTTTCCAGGCCAGGCAAGTATAGGGCTTGCAGGCGTGCGGGCTGCAGCCCAACAGAAGTCAAATGGAATTAAAACCTCCATTGCTGTACAAAAGGTAAAAATTGCCAAGATTTTAGGTAGATTCATATGGTGCCTTTCTAATCAACTCCTAAACGTTCACATGTGTTTACTATTGAGAAGTTAGAGCGGAGCATAGTGTAAGTATGTGTAGGAAAATCATGTTCTGTTTTTAAAAAACAACCTGCCTTTCTGTTCTGTCTCTGCTGTGTGTAGGACACAAAGGTAGCTGAGTTTGTGTGACTTTTTCTTCTCTCCTCATTATTTAGCACCTTCTGATAAACGGAACCCAGGCACAATTCATCACGCAACACAAGCTGACAAAGCTCAGCTGGAAACATTTAAAACACAGCCTCTGTGAAAGAGAAAATTGTGTAGCTCTGTACATGCAAAATTGGGGCCATGATCTAGTTTAAATAATTCCTTTTTCTAAAGCCTGCCAGACACATGACTGTAAAATACATCATTCGCACTTATATTGGTAATTAAAAAATGCCAGCCTGTAATCTAAAGGTGTAAAAGGGAGGGAAAAATCTTGCTTGTTTCCCCTGCAGTTCAAACATGACTTTGTCCTTATCCCAACATTTCAAAACAGGCAACTGTGTGTGAAATCTACATAAATCATCTACTAATACAGGAGTTATGCTCTATAAAAATTTAAAATACATCAATGTTGGGACTTAAAATAGTCAAATTTATCTGGACAATATGGAAGAGAACATTACAAATTAACAAGATACCTGAAGAATTTCCTTGTTATCAGTTTCTTCCAAGAGCAGAAAGTAACCAGGTATAGATCATTAAAAGATTTCTTAGTAGGTTCACTTAGCAGGCAGTTTATGAAAGTGAAAGACAATTTAATATTAACAGACCAGTCAGCCCTTGAGACTGAGTTAAGATTTCTTTGGTTCTTTTTGTTCTTAAGATAGTTTAGCTATTTTTCTTAACTCATGTTATTAATTTTCAAGCAATTTGTTGAAAAAGACTGTATAACCATCAGCCCAAATCCTCTTTAAATTTTTCCAAATATGTCATTGATTAAATCTAAGTTAACTAGTTGTTTGGCTTAGATATTACTAATGAATGAATGATTTGCAGATGTCATTTTTTTAGGTGGCTCAAGGCTTATTTAATTGAGCTGAGATGTGGCTTTCCATCTTTGATTTTTTTTTTAATTTATTTATCCTTTATTTATTTACTTTTGGCTGTGTTGGGTCTTCGTTGCTGCACGCGGGCTTTCTCTAGTTGCAGCGAGCGGGGGCTACTCTTTGTTGCGGTGCACAGGCTTCTCATTGCGGTGGCTTCTCCTGTTGTGGAGCACAGGCTCTAGGCATGTGGGCTCAGTAGTTGTGGCACGCGGGCTCAGTAGTTGCGGCTTGTGGCCTCAGTAGTTGTAGCACACAGGCTCAGTAGTTGCAGCACGTGGGCTCTAGGGAGCGTGGGCTTCAGTAGTTGTGGCTCATGGGCTTAGTTGCTCCGCGGCATGTGAGATCTTCCCGGACCAGGGATCAAACCCGTGTCCCCTGCATTGGCAGGCAGATTCTTAACCACTGTGCCACCAGGGAAGTCCCCATCTTTGATTTTTTTTAAGTAACAATCCAGCTTTTAATTTTTTTTAATCACAAGCATCTGCTAGAGCTATCTAAGAAAAAGAGTAAAAGTCTACTATCTTATGTTCTCATTATTTCTTTTAACAAGCTCTTCAGCTTTGTGACACTGGTGTGTGAACGTATGTAAGGCTTTTTTGATGCTTGATTCATATGCATTTTTAGTTTTCATTTTCTTTACTAAAATATTCTTTTAATTGTTGGACATTTACATCCTTGTCCTTGCAAGGCTGTTTTTTTTTTCTGGTATAAAAGTATTATTTTCCTATTCAGAGTGCATTTATAAGTATTTTATGAGATATTCCTTTTTTTTTTTTTTTTTACAAATAAATGATTAAGTATATAATCCCTCGTTATTAACTATAGTCACCATGCTGTACATTCGATCCTCAGCATTTACTCTTGAAAGTAGCTGAGAGTAGATCTTAACTGTTTTCACCACCAAAAATAAAAAAATTTATAAAGTTAACTATGTGAGGTAATGGATATGTTAATTATCTTGATCTTGGTAATAACTCCACAATATACATGTGTATCAAACCATCACATTACACACTTTAAAGGTACACAATTACATTTGTCAATTATTCCTCAGTAAATTTTTTACAAAAATCAAAAATGCATCAAATGATTTAAGTTTCCAGCGTTTCACCTTTGACAAGGCAGATCTGCGTAGGAAACCCAACGGAGGAAGTCCTTTGTCACAAACAAATCCCTTCCTGTCCCCAAGCCCACAAAGCTCCCCCTCACTATTTTTTTGCCCTTTAAACTGTTACAACAGGGATATTGACCTTCCCTCCAGAATTAACCCTATTTTCATGTCTCCCAGGAACCAGTCTTTACTACCAAGAATTGCCAACTTATGTCGATAGCTTGTCTTCTTTAAGTGACACATTGCTGTTTTGCAGTTTCTACCAGGACATGCATATTCATTGGTAAATTAAAATAAAGCGAGAAAGCTTCCCCACAGGTATGCAGATGTTTTGTAAGATAGCCACCTTGAACACATTGCTTCATCCCCGCCTTGGTATCAATACTTGCAGATATGCGTCCTCTCCATCAGAGGTGCTTTGCTGTTCGCCTCAAGTTTGATAAATTGTGGTGCTTGCCTAGTCTATTATCCAGTCATATCGTGTCTACTCTTAGGAAAAGTATGGCTCAGAAGTCAGTAAACTTTAATATCATCCTTAACATCCTCTTTAGTAAAATCATGGTATCATTTGCAGATGTGAAATAGGGTGGACTTTTTATGAGGGTTCTGGGATGTTTCAGATGTCCCTTGCAGTGAATTAATTAGTTCTGTTCATTTGAAGTCCGATGGCTTAATTGTACTTACTCCAGTCAGGTGAAGTCCAGTCACTTTTAATATCTGCCCATAAGGAAGCATGTTGGCGGGTCATTTCTCTTTCCTGGATTGAAGTGAGCTGGGATATTCTGTGATCTGAAAGACTTGTCCAATATTAATTATAAACTACTTGAAGGTCACGGGAGACCTGAGGAAAGTTTGGCCATGGGGATGGTGGTAGAGATTGAGGGTTGCTCTGAGTCTAACCACGGGATATTCTTTCTTTGTAAATTTTTAATAACATCTTAATGACCAATTTATTAATGCCTAAGTTAACGGTGAACGCAAAATCTGTTAACAGCCTTTGGCCATAGCAAATAGCCCATGTCTCAGATGAAGTGCTGAATTGGTTCTGTGCTTCTATACCTGGGGATTCTTATTTATCACAGTCAGCAGTATTCTTTCTCCAAGGTTATCCCCCCAAAAGATCCTACCCTGTGTTCCTGGAGTGTTTGAATGAGCTGGACATACCATGAGCCCTAAGATTACAGGATGCTTAGCCTGTATTTGGATGTTAACAGTCACTGTGTTATATCGGTGTTAAACGTATACCTGCCCTGGGATAGAGGTGTTCCCACAGTGAACAGAGTGTACACAGTATGTGTATAGAATATACGTTCACACAGAGGAGTACAGAGCTGCAAGGTGCAATAAAATAGCCTATGAGCACGTATTTCCATGAACACTGCAAATGTGTCCGTTCCAAACATAGCCATACTCTGAATCTAAAATCTAAAATTTAGATTGGGTTTGACTTATATACATATATACATTATATACATATATACACTACTATATATAAAATAGATAACTAAGGAGAACCTACTGTATAGCACAGGGGACTCTACTCAGTGCTCTGTGGTGACCTAAATGGGAAGGAAATCCAAAAAAGAGGGGATATATGTATAGGTATGACCGATTCACTTTGCTGTACAGCAGAAACTAACACAACAATGTGAAGTAGCTATACTCCATTAAAAATCAATTAAAAAAAAATAAACACACTGAATGTCAGAGACTTTGTAGGAAAGAAAACATAAAATATCTCATTCACAATGTCTTATAGTGATTGCATATTCCACTATTTCATACATATTGGGTTCAATGAAATATATTTTAGAAATTAATTTCTCCCATTCTTTTCTTTTTCTTTCATGAGGCTATTTGAAAATTTGACCTTATATATATGGCTAACATTCCACTTCTGTCAACTGTGCTGGGATACAGGATATATACTCAGATTTTATTGTAATAGCTTTTATTGAAATTACATACAGATTTTATTTTTATTGCTTGTTACAGCTAAAAGTTTTAAGCAAGTGACCTGTCCATCACTGTGAAAATTGTTAAACCAAGCATGCCACATCCATACCATTAGAATCTTCAAAGTGAGTAAAATGGCATCGATTCCTATCTCGAGACATGAGAAGTTTTCTAAATTACAGTGTCTGATGGAAAACGAAAAGAGACCCAAACAGGACATAAAGTGGGGTAGTGTTATGACCGAAAATTGTATTCAGGTTTTCCAGAAAAACAGAACCTGATTTGGGGGCTACCTCCTGAGGGCCCCCATCCCATATTTGCTGAGTCAGAGACTGTCAAATTGTCATCTAGCACGTTACGGAAGATGCAGATTTCCCATCTCCCCCTCCACAGATTCATCCTTGAGAAGTCCTTGTCTCGCTCAGGAAACCTCCAAGTTCACGTGCTCCGTGGTGGGGATCATGGCAGAGAGGGATTTCCCTTCTGCTCTGCTCAGTGGGCAAGGGCTCTCCTTCTGGAACCTTCCCTGGCTGGACAGGGCTTTCCTCTTACCAGGAGCTGGTAACCAGGTAGAAGAGTTCCTGTTCGTGCTGACCTCAAAGTCCTGCACGTTTTATACTCCATTCTGCATCTGGGCCCTTTCCAGCTAAGGGTCCCTTCTCCCGACTTTAAAACACCACCTATGAAGATGAGCAGCCTTGATTGCACCCCCAAATCATTGCCTTCTTGCCTGTCTCTCTTCATCCTGAGCCCTGCTAGCCATCCAGTGTAGATCTCATCCCTAAGGTCAGTTTCTCGGGGTGATCTACCCTCAGTGCTCCCAGAGTGCATCACGTCAACTTGAAATGAGAATCCCATTTCCCCGATGTCCTCTTCCTAACACTTACTACTCCACGTTGTAATGACATATGTCATAATGTAAACAATATGAGGTGTCTTCAGAACCCATATGGTTAAGGACAGTGCTATATTTCTTTTCTTTTCTTTTTTCATATTTATTGGAGTATAATTGCTTTGAATTGCTTTATTCTTTTCTTTCTTTCCTTTTTAATTTTCTTTATTTTATTTTTGGCTGCCTTGGGTCTTTGTTGCTGTGCGCGGGCTTTCTCTAGTTGCGGCAAGTGGGGGCTACTCTTCATTGCGGTGCGCGGGCCTCTCACTGTGGTGGCTTCTCTTGCTGTGGAGCACGGGCTCTAGGTGTGCGGGCTTCAGTAGTTGTGGCTCGCGGGCTCAGTAGTTGTGGCTTGTGGGCTCTAGAGCGCAGGCTCAGTAGTTGTGGCACACAGGCTTAGCTCCGCGGCATGTGAGATCTTCCCGGACCAGGGCTCAAACCTGTGTCCCCTGCATTGGCAGGCGGATTCTTAACCTCTGCGCCACCAGGGAAGTCCCCGTATGTTCATATTTAAAAAAAGTTAATTTTATATTGGACTATAGTTGATTTAGGATGTTGTGTTAGTTTCAGGTGTACAGCAAACTGATTCTGTTAGTTTGTTTTGGGGGTTTTTTTTTCCCATCTTTATTGGAGTATAATTGCTTTACAATGTTGTGTTAGTTGCTGCTGTATAACAAAGTGAATCAGTTATATGCATACATAGATCCCCATATCCCCTCCCTCTTGAGCCTCCCTATCCCACCCCTCTAGGTTATCACAAAGCTTATCTCTCTGTGCTATGCAGCTGCTTCCCACTAGCTATCTATTTTACATTTGGTAGTGTATATATGTCAGTGCTACTCTCTCACTTCGTCCACCTTCACCTTACCCCCCTGTGTCTTCTTTTACGTTAAAACAAAAGAAACATATTCCCTTACAGTCCTGGATGCCAATGTCCATAAAGGGTATCACTGAGCTACAGTCAAGGTGTTGGCAGGGTCTTGTTCCTTCAGGATGCTCCAAGGGAAAATCTGGCCCTTGCTTTCTCCAGCTTCTGTTGGCATCCCTTGCCCTGTGGCTTGTTGCATAAGTGTGCATTTTGAGGCCGTTTATTTCCTGTTACTGACATATGGGCAGTGTTTGAATGAGCCATTCCAATCTTCCAAGTGCTTCTCTGGTGGAATATGGCTTGTTTCCTTTGTGGATTGCCTCTGTGGTGCTTCCATGGATGTGCTGGTTCCTGTAGCATCAAGAATATTCTGGAATTGTTCAAACTCAAGAAGTCATCAGAGGAATAGCCAATTGTAGGAGATCTCTTTGGTTTCCAGAATCCGCAATAATAGTTCTTCAATAAGCACATTTGCTTCTTCAGGTCCTAGATGTCTCAGCGGTAAGTGATGAAGATTCAAGTCCCTCTTGCACAGGAATATTGATGCTTCCCTTAGGTTGTGTCTGTGGACCATGGGGCCATAGTGAAGTTTTCTGAAAGTGAAGAAGTGATGATAATGATGAAGATGATGGTGGTAATGATGAATACTGAAGTTTTTGAACAATATAATTGCATGAAGTGTCCAAACCTTTCAATAGACAGCTAACAACATAACATTTAAAAGGAGAGTCAGGGAGGGGAAAATTTCCCTCTACCCCTTGTGAGTTATTGTGGCTTGACTAATAATAAAAATGACCCAAGATAGAATAACAGGAGCAAAAGAAACACATTTCAATCATGCGCACAGAGGTCTCCTAGAAATGGGACCTAAGAAGTGGCCAAAGCAGGCAGTTTTTTAGACAAAGAAATAAATTCGTGAGAAATTGATAGGACAAAGAAATTTGGGCTTTGGGTGCTTAGATAGTGGAGAATCTAAATCGAGTTTGGGCTTGGGGTGGCAAATTAAAGAAAGAACAAGGTTTCTTTATACAGGGTTCTTACCCCAAACTCCCTGTCTCTGGGGATAAGGGTGTCCTTTTACCTCTAGATGCAGGGAGGATACCTTTCACAGGGGAGCTGTGTTTCCTGCTTTTAGGGAAACTGAGAGGAGGGTCAGAGTGTCCGTCTTACATTGGCCATTTCATAAGGAACTTTAATTCAAAATAAGCAATATGACATGGAGGCATATTTGGGAGTGACCTACCCTGATCCCCAACAGGAGCTATGTTTTGGCAGAAGTCCACGCAACTTCTGCCAAAAGCATGTCTTTCTTAAAAAAATGATGCAAACACTCCTTATCTCTTTTTCCCATCTCTGCCTTGAAGATTCTTCTCACATAAGACCTTGAGCCAGTTGCAAGGAAAGCAAACCACTAAAGCATGATGTTGCAATAACCATGCTGCTAGGACAACATCACCAAATACGTTTTCCCTTGCCTTGTCACTTCCCTCATGGCCATCTCTGCAGTCTTGGGGAGAACTCTACAGGTGCCAGGCGTCCCTTCAGGGATACAAGATGGTTCAAGGTTAAATCGTGTCCGTAAACATTGGCTGTGAATAAAACCAATCCCAATCTTTTTCTCTGCAGTCTTGGGGAGAACTCTCCAGGTGGAACCAGCACCAGGCACCCCTTCAGGGGTACAAGATGGTTCAAAGTTGAATCGTGTCCATAAACGTTGGCTGTGAATAAAACCAACCCTGCTTTTTTCCTCTGGTCCTTAGAAAATTTCCCAAGGTGTTGGTTGAAACCCAGCGAACACCGCTGCAGCAATTAACACAGTGCCAGAGTCGTTAATGGATTGGCTGCTTTGTGGGCTGACCAGACATTTTCTGTGGATGGGCTGCATACCTCTTACGGATAAATATCTGGACCAGTGATGTGTGGAGGGTTGCCTAGGGAAACAGCAGAACTCAAAATTCTCTCTTATCTTGATATTAATACCTTCCACAAGGAATTTACCGTGTGTATTGGGTTTGTGGCAGATGGCATGCAGGAGATGCAGTTTCTTGTATGTTGTCATATTTCTGTTGTAGGTGGGGGAAGGGAGCAGAGAGATTGGAAAGGGAAAGAAAAACACAGAGATCACAAAGATGAAGTCATCCTAGACTTGCTTTATTTGGAAATGCGAGTGATTTTCTCTCTGGCTTCTGAGCTCCTGGAGATAATGACTCTGCATGTCCATCTTTTGTTTTTTTAAATATTTATTTATATAGTTGGCTGCACCGGGTCTTAGTTGCAGCGTGTGGGGTCTTCGTTGAGGCATGCGGAATCTAGTTCCCTGACCAGGGATTGAACCCGGGTCCCCTGCATTCGGAGGGCAGAGCATTAGTTGCTGGACCACCAGCGAAGCCCTTGCATGTCCATCTTGGTATAAACCATAGCCTTTATCTATCCGAACCCTTGCTCTGAGGCAGTACTCAATGCAAGGACTTAAAACATTTAATTCTGGCTAAAAAACACATACCTCTCTGTGCTTGATATCAACACCTTAACTTTTCTTCATCATGGGAGAATTCAGTGGTTATATAATTTGAGATTTTGTTTGAACACAAATGGACGTTGGGACCAAAAAATTAAAGTTTAAATTGATTTGCCTGAAGTGTAGAACACTTTTCAATCAAAAATGTATAATTTTGTCTCAATGGTAATATCCACAGTCCTGTACTCTTCCTAAAATATAGAAAGCCCTCCACAGTCAAAATAATCCCTTTGGATTATGTGTAACTGAATCACTTTGATGTACACCTGAAACTAACAACATTGTTAATCAAGTATACTCCAATATAAAATAAAAAGTCTGAAAAAAAAAAAAAAGGAAGAGAATATTTTACTCAACCCCCAAAGTCCCCATAGACCTATCTGACGTACCAGACCTACAAAGATACCATGGATCTATAGAAAAGAACATAATGGGATAGAGCCACAGGGATTGATGAATACAGCCCACAGAATAGAATCTCTGAGTTCCCTCCGGGTGGGACTCATTTGATGATGTAATTTAAACTCCAACTTGGTGGTTTTCGACGTGCAGACCCCCTGGGCAAGGAATAAACAATGAATCACAAACTCTGCAGTTGGGGCCAGCAAGCTTTGTTTCAGAACTGTGGCAACAGGTAACAGATCATCTACAGGTGGGAGTACCTCTTTGCTTCAGATTCCTCCTGCCCTGCCTGGCTTCCCTCAGCATCTTCTCTTGAGAGTTCTTCCTCAGTCAGTCTTTGCACAAGGATTCCCATCTCAGGTTTGCCTTCTAGGAGACTTACGAGGCTGGGATGATGGCTGCTATCAGCAGTCTTCTTTGAAGCGTCTCAGTTCTATGGACCCAGAGCTTCAGAAAGGATGGAGCAGACTTAAAGTAATGACCAGACCCCTGAGGGTTTCTAGAACTAGGAAGTGGGGTTGAGTGGAAACCTTGCATTCGTTGAGATCTCCATAAATGAAAACTACACGTCAAGGATGCCAAAATTGACCTTGGGCAATGGGCTCCTGATTTGTCTTTCTTCCTAAAATCTCTCCCACCCCACTCCATCCTCCAAACTGGTCCAGGTCTGAAAACTGTAGTTATTCTCCTCTGACCTTACTTGTAATCATCAATGTCCAATTGCTGCAAAAATGCCAGGACCAGGGGTTTGAAACCAACCCCTTGCAACAATGGGTTAGGGTATTTTTCTTTCATTCAAAATCAGGTCAAATAGTATCTCTCCTCCTGAGAGATCAGCTGATTTCCAACTCCTTTCTCCACCCTCCCCACTCCAATACCAAGTCAACTGGTGTTTCGAGCCAGAATGCAAATGCTTCTTTGCTAAGACTCCTTCACATCCCCTTCAATTCCTAATTAATGCCAGATGTCCTCTCAAATGTCCTTCTAAACTTTCTTTCTTTTATTTCTTCTCTCCTCTCTCCTTTTCATTCTTCATTCATTCTTGATTTCTTACCAGTTTAATGAAAGATCTACTGTACAAGAACATTGGGGTTGAAAAAAATAAAGACTTTCCATCAGGGAATCTACACTCAATAGAGAAACTTGCATAGATAATCGCAATGTGTGACACTCAGTAGTCTTCAGCTTTATTCTAACATTTGCAGTGTCCTTTGTTTTATGACTTTTGTGCTGGCCTGTCACTGATTTCAACAGTATCTTCTTCGTATTCACAACAGGTTATGCAGCTGTGTTCATTCTGTTCACTGTAGGCTGTTTGCTTCCATATTTCTTCAGGTGAAATATATTGAATTGAATAAACACAGTCCTCTGCTTACCTTTTTATATGAAAACAGCAAGTTGTACCTGATACAGCCTCTACCAGTTTCATATGTAAATCATTGCAATTCAGTGCATTTAGCGTAATGAGTTGTATAAATGCATCAGAGCTATGCAAAGATAAGCAGGAAAGGGAGAAAAAGGCACGTCCCATTTCTGCAGCTCCTGGGGAGTATTTTTAATGTCTCTCGAGAAGATTCACATCCTTCTCAACATAACCACCACTGAACACCTCCCTGTTTGTGAGAGTCTAGTTGATTAATTTCTCATCTTGAGGAAATGGCTCTAATTTGTATTAGCTTCCATCATTAGCTTCCTCCAAGAAAATCACAGTCAGCAATCATCGACAGAACCATCACCTCTGGGTCCTGCCTGAAAATACAGGTGTGTTGTCTAACCGCGTGATGCACCTGCCTTTTCAGAGATGCAAAGGATGAATGATCTATGGTGTGTTGGAAAGAACGCAGCTCATAAGATAACTTGGAGATGGTTGCAGCTTTAATTTATTGGAAGCTCTGAGTGAACACAGATTGCTTTCTTTGGATTTCAGTTTTCCCATCATAGTAAAATGATAAACACTACTGTATGCTCAGGCCATTCCAGATGGCTGTTCTCTTGGTCTCTGTACCTCCCCCTGCTTGACTAGTGCCTGCTTCACTCACAGGACTACCCAGTCCTCTTAATGATAGGGCTGAATTAGTGACTGCCTACCTGCTTGCCCCCTGCCCCCCTGCTGGTTTCCCTGGTAACGGATGAGCCCACCTGATGTCAATTCCTTCTATATATGGTAGCCTCCTTCTCCCCCAAGTAGCCGAGATTATGGCCGTGTCCTGCCTGTCGTCTGCTGCACACGGTAGGGTGTCACTCAAGGACCTTGCTTCAGACACGAAAGATCCCCCATCTCTTAAGCCACTGACGTCTCTCTTGCTGACCCTGGGCTCTTTGTTTGGCCTCAAGGCCGGGCAAGTGCAGGGCTTGCAGGTGGGCAGGGTGCAGCCAAGCAACTACCCACCTTACAGAACAGATGTAAGATACTATACACATATAAGATTCTTAATTTTGAACATAAGAGGTTACAGTAAATTAAAGATATTTTACATCCATTAACATAGTGCACCAAAATAATAAAGAAGCCATAGAGAGCATTGCTAAGACTGGGGACTTCCCTGGTGGGCCAATGGTTAAGACTCCATGCTTTTACTGCTGGGAGCATGGGTTCGATCCCCAGTTGGGGAACTGAGATCCCACATGCCATGTGGCCAAAAAATAAATAAATAAATGAAAAATTAAAAAAAATTTTAAAAGTCCCCTTCCTGTAAAAAAAAAAAAATATATATATATATATATATATATATATATATATATATATATATTGCTAGGACTAATCACATCAAAAGTATAGTCATTGTAGTGAAATTAAAGAGGACCCTGTGGGGGCCCTCCTGGGTACAAAAGCCTTCCCATGCCCCCTGTTTCTTGTTTGTAGGAAAAAGGCTTCAGCCTCCTAGACCTTCCCTGAGTTCCAAAGGGCAGATGCAAACAGCTACTCATTAGGGAAGGGAGGGGATGCAGAAACAAGGGAGGAACAGTCAAGAAACAATAGTACAGGGATGAAGCAGGGTCCTGGTTCCTTCTCAAGGGATTATACATAAAAATATATCCCTGAGCTCTTCTGTAGGAACTAACCCCCCCACCCCACCACCAGGTGGGGGATGGTAAATTCAGGCTGAGCAAAAGCACATCAGCCTGGACCCCAGACTGATTGGAACCAGAAGGCTGATGAGATTTCCTGGAACACCACCCTGTTACCTCACCACCAACCAGTGAAAGGTCACTTACCCTTTAGACCTTCCCCCAAATGTTGCTTATAAAAACTCTTCCCTGAAAACCACCAGGGAGTTCAGGCTTTTTGAGCATGAGCTACGTGTTCTCTTTGCTCAGCCCTTGCAATGAACTTTTCTCTGCTCCAAACTCTGACATTTCAGGGTGTTTGGCCTCACAGTGTGTCAGGCACACAGACTTGGGTTCAACAGCAATTTTGGCAAGCTAGCCAGGAGTCCATGCCCATGACCGATTGACCCTAGTTGTGGGGCAGTCCTTTCCCTGGATCTCCGGCAGCTACCAGAGCTCATTTTGCTCCCAGGAAATTGGAGGGCCTCTCCCTGATGGTGCTGGCCACGCTCGGCATGAGGTTATCTGTAGGGAAGAAACTGGACCATGGTCCACCTTCAGTTTTTTTCTGGGGTGAATCACTCCAGCATGGGCAAGCTGGAAATTCCTCTGCTCTGGACCCATTCTCTTTCCAGAGCTGGGCCAATCTGTTTGGAGGCCTCCATCTGGGAATGGGAATGGAATTTTGGGACTACACCTGGTCTGATCTGTTGTTTGTGGGGCCATGTTTGTTGTTTGTATCTTTGTGAGGGCATCAGTACTTGCATTAGCTGGTTGAGACATCTTTGGTAAGTAATGGAGCTCACGTGTGATGACACCAGCGTATCCTTCCCTATTGTGTTGGTTTTGCTTGTAGCAGAGCATTGGTTGGGATTTTCCCTTTTGGACTAAGGCCTGGTCATTTGGCTTCATCTCTGTTGGGGCATTGCTCAGGGTTCTCTGCTTTAAACCCAAGTTTGGTCATAGGGCTCCATCTCTGACTGACAGGGCATTGGCTGGGAATCTCCCTTTCTGGGGCTAAGGAACTGTGACCCTGAGAGCCCGTTTTGCATTGCATTGGTTTGCTGTTTACTTGATATATGACAACACCTGCTGTGAATAATTAAGTATGGGTAATCAGAGCTCTGTTCCATCTTGTACTCCCCTAAGATGTATTTTGCAAAACTGGGAGACCGTCAGCTGTGTTCCCATGAGTGAAAGAAAATATTTTGTTGTAACACTGCACAGCCTTAGTATTCCTTGGATCTGTAGAACAATGGCTCTAAATTATAACACCATCTTTCAACTACAACTGTTTTGTAAAAGGGAAGAGAAATGGTATGAACTTCCTTGTGTATAGGCTTTTATGCTCTTGTGTCAAAGTGAACCTTTTGGAATTGGTGTGGCATTTATCTCAGGAGTGTGTGTGTCTTGGTACATGGGTCCATATCCTGTTCTCTCTTCCTGGTTTTGACCCTTCTTAGGGGGTCCTAACTTGAATGCTGATTTCCTTTCCTCCAGAAGTGAGGCATATGAACATGAGCGATATGTATTATTGTCTATTACTGCTATCGATTATAACTGAACTGAAGGAAGTCTTGCCCTGAAAATAGCTAAGATGGAACTGGACGTTCTAAAACTGATTTTTGCATGTGCAGTTTAAGGAAGCTAGTTTTCTAGGAGGAACTTGCATTTCTCTCCCTGTGCCTTTGAGATGTAAATTATCTATCTGGGTTCTCAGGAACTTGTATCTAATCATCTGTGATTCTTGAGACTGAAGAAACTCAAGCAGGAAAACTATGAGATCTCTGTCTGTCTGGATGGATGGATGGATGGATGTCTGTGTTCATTATAGATATGTCTTTACCTCTGGGTGGTATTATCAAAATTAATTTGTAAATGAATTCTATTTAATTGGCTTAAAGGAAATTAAGTGCTTATATAAATTCTCAGAAATATAAAAGAAACTGGCCAGAATGAATTTCAGGTTCATATGATCTGGGAATGCATTTTGTTAAAGGAAAAATAAAAAGGGTAGTTTTGACCTAGAGCTGGTTGTGCCATGAATGGAAAAGAAAATAATGGACAAAATAATGTGGATAAATAATATGGATACAGAAAGTTGTAGAAAGTTTGTGAAAAAGGATTGGCTAAGATTAGATTAAATTTAATTAGGTAAATGGATTTTGTTAAGAGTAGGCTAGTGCAGGATTGGATTTCTCTGTTAAGAGAACAAAGTTTTCTTAGAATATTGATCTGCTTTTGACAACAGATTGTATGAGTTTCTTGGCCTTTAAGTAATCTGTGTTTGCTTTTAAAATCTTTTATTGTCACTTTGATTAAGTATTGTTTCACAGTGACATGTGGTCCTGTTTGACCAAGTGTTTTGAAACATTTTTGATATTTTTGACAAACTTTCCAAATAACAAATTCTTTTTTAAATTAATTTTTATTGGAGTATAGTTGGTTTACAATGTTGTGTTAGTTTCAGTTGTACAACAAAGTGAATCAGTTATACATATACATATATCCAGTCTTTTTTACATTCTTTTCCTATAGAGGTCATTACAGAGTACTGAGTAGAGTTCCCTGTGCTATACAGTGGGTTCTTACTAGTTATCTATTTTATACATAGTAGTGTGTGTATGTTAATCCCATTCTCCCAATTTATTCCTCCCCCACCGTTCCCCCTTGGTAACCATAAATTTGTTTTCTACATCTGTGACTCTATTTCTGTTTTGTAAATAAGTTCATTTGTACCATTTTTTTAGATTCCACATATAAGAGATAGCATATGATATTTGTCTTTCTCTGTCTGACTTACTTCACATAGTATGATTACCTCTGGGTCCATCCATGTTGCTGCAAATGACATTATTTCATTCTTTTTTATGGCTGAGTAATATTCCATTGTATACATGTACTACATCTTCTTCATCCATTCATCTGTCGATGGACATCCAAATGACAAATTCTAATTGAAGTTCTTTTGACTTCTAGCTAACTTTGGAATGCTTCAGAGGCATCCTGAGGCATCTCATAGGTTTTACATACAGATTTATTGAAGTAAAATTTTACTGTATACATACAGTAAAATTCACCCATTTTAATGAAGCTTGTCTAAGAATTTTAATATATACGGTCACATAATCACCACTACAGTCAAAAATATTGTCATTACCCAATCTTCCAACCCCAGCCCCTGGCAGCCATTAATGTTTTCTCTTCTTTCCAGAGTTTTGCCTTCTCCAGAATGTCACATAAAAGAAATAATACAATATTTGCTTTTAAAACCTCTTTTACTTAGCATAATCTTTTAAGACTAATCTATATTGTTACCCAATCAGTAGTATTCTCCTATATTGCTCAAGAATATTTCATGGAAGGGATATATTCCTGTAGGCAAAACAAATAACTTTCCCTGTACCCTTACAGGGTCTTGGCTGAGACACCCACACCCCATAATAAAAGACAAATTAACAAGAGAAAAACAGAAGTTTAAATAACATGTATATCTCCTGTATACATGGGACATACCCAGGCAAACTGAGTAAAATTCTCCAAAATAGTCCAAGACATCACCTTAAATACCATCTTCAGCTGAAGACTAAAGAAAGATGTTGGGGGAGGGAAGTCAGTTGAGGGGAAAAGCACAGAAAATAAGGGTATATGGTTTTCATACAGATTTAAATTCTCCCTTCTCTAGTGATAAGAATTTCTAGAGATTCAGAGCCATCCTTCTCTTCCTGGTACAGAGAAGGAAACACTCTTACACATGGAGATTCCCCTTGTCAATGTCCTTACAGTAGAGCAATTTCTACTCAGTTTTCAAAGCTCCTCCTGTGTCTACTGTTTCTCAGAAAACACCAGCTCAAGATAATCCTTCTGCCAACAAGGAATATTTTGGGGTGGCATGTTCTGCTCCCCTTCACCAGAATTTGATTATCCATTTACACATTGATGGACTTTTGGATTGTTTCCAGATTTTTCTGATCATAAATAAACTTGATGGAAACATCTACGTCCAGGTCTCTGTGTACAGATGGTTTCTTTTCTCATGGTTGAATTTCTGCAGTGGGATGGCTGGTTCTATGGTGAATGTAAGTTAAATGATGTAAGAAATTGCCAAACTGCTTTTTCAAGTGGCTATTACAGTTTGCAGCCCTACCACCAGTGCAAGATAATTCCAGTGGATCCTTACCCTCACCAACACTTGGCACTGTCAGCATTTTTCACCCTCCTGTAGCTATTCTAAAAGATGTGCGTTGTAAGCTAATGGGGTTTTAACTTGTAAATGTCTAATGCTGAATTTCTTTTCTTTTGCTTATTGACCGTGCAAATATCTTCTAGGTATGGGGTCTGTTCCAATACGTTATTAGATTTGGGGGGAATTGTATGTTTCCTTATTATTGTATTATGAGAATTGTTTCTATACTCTGTATATAAGTCCTTTATTCGCTATATATTTTGCAAATAGTTGCTCCCAGCCTTTGACTTTTCTTTGCCTTTTTATTTGCAGCGTCCTTTAAAAAGCTGATCATTCTGGATACATTTCCATTTTTATCTTTTACAATTCATCATTTTGTGTGTGTTCTAAAAAAACGTTTGCTTAGCATAACAATTTTCTCCTGAATTTCCTTCTAAAAGTTTTCTTTTAAGGTTTCCATTTTAATCTAATACATATGAAGTTAATTTTTAGTATGGTCTGAGAAATGCATTATGTTTGGAGGGGTATTTTTTTTTGCACATGGATGTACAATTATTCCAGTACCAATTGTTGAAAAACTGTCATCTCTTTTGAATTAGCCTGATGCCCTTGATGCTGGTATCAAAAGTAATTTATTACCTTGACACGTATCAAAAATAATTTATCTATGTGAACCTATTTCTTGATGCTCAAATCTGTTTCAAAAACCTGTGCCTATGCTTTTGCCAATATTCCACTCTCTTGAATACCAAACTTTTAAAGTAAGTCATGAAATCAGGTAGTATGAGTTTTCCAGCTTTTGTGTTCCAATTTTTCTGATT